>NC_136262.1:185828596-186441096 GCF_964187855.1 Myxine glutinosa | reverse complement strand
TTCTCATGCTGAAACAGGAAAGGGCCTTCCCCAAACTGTTGCCACAAAGTTGGAAGCACACAATTGTCTAGAATGTCATTGTATGCTGTAGCGTTAAGATTTCCCTTCACTTGAATTAAGGGGCTGAGCCCAAACCATGAAAAACAGCCCCAGACCATTATTCCTGCTCCACCAAACTTTACAGTTGGCACTATGCATTCAGGCAGTTGCGTTCTCCTGGCATCCGCCAAACCCAGATTCGTCCGTTGGACTGCCAGATGGTGAAGCGTGATTCATCACTCCAGAGAACTTGTTCCACTGCTCCAGAGTCCAATGGCGGCAAGCTTTACTCCACTCCAGCTGATGCTTGGCATTGCGCATGGTGATCTTGGGGTTATGTGCGGCTGCTCAGCCATGGAAACCCATTTCATGAATAATAATAATAATAATAATTCATTTATTTTGTATAGCGCTTTTCCAGAAGCCCAAAGGCGCTTTGACAGAGTGGAAAACATAATAATGAAGCTCCCGATGAACAGTTGTTGTGCTGACGTTGCTTCCAGAGGCAGTTTGGAACTCGGTAGTGAATGTTGCAACCGGGGACAGACGATTTTTACGTGCTACGTGCTTGAGCACTCGGCGGTCTCGTTCTGTGCACTTGTGTAGCCTACCACTTCGCAGTTGAGCTGTTGTTGCTCCGAGACGTTTCCACTTCGCACTTACAGTTGACCGGGGCAAATCTAGCAGGGCAGAAATTTGATGAACTGACTTACGAGGTGGCATCCTATGATGGTGCCACTGTGAAAGTCACTGAGCACTTCAGTACGGCCAATTCTACTGCCAATGTTTGTCTATGGAGATTGCATGGCTGTGTGCTTGATTATATATACCTGTCAGCAATAGGTGCGACTGAAACAGCCGAATCCACTAATTAGAAGGGGTGTCCACATACTTTTGGTCATGTAGTGTACCTTGGTACTTTTTAGCGTCTCTTGTTGCTTTCAGTCTCAGGCTCGTAAGCATGTGGTACTTTTGTGGTTAATGCAATAATGTGGTATGGATTCTACCCCCGATAAAACACCCCAAATCCGCCTTTTTAAATCCCCAACTTCTTTCCTGAAATTCCTATGTGTTCATTTGCTTTATACCGTGTACCCCTCTCTCCTCCCCCAGCCCTCCCCTTTCCACAGATCTACCGACGTCCCTGTTCTCTTCTGTTGTTGTGCGTGTGTGCTTTCCTCTCTCATCCTCTTGTCTCCTGCTGCCTTCATTGCATGTTTTTTGTGTCTGTGCATGTTCAATGTGTTGGCTCTTACACGAGCCTCGATTCTGTATACAAAAAAATAATAATAATAATAATGCAACGGCAATGCAGTGGTATGGCTGAGTCATCCTACACTCGCGGTGAAATTTCTATAAGTATTGTTGCGGTTTTGGGAAACCGCTAATAAGTAATGGCAACCACCATACAGGTCCCTTAGAAGAGTTACTTCATAGCAGAACATTATTTTAGCCCTTCCCCTTATTTCGGGTTAGTATGTCTTTATGCGTTGAGGAAGGAAAGACAGGCCCTCCACTCATCATGGATAATTAGCCAGGCAGATGCACCAATATTGCATCCATAGTTATTGATTCAATGTCTTGAAGGACAGAAGACAGACCAAAGACCATTGGGATATGCACCAGGTAAAAGTCCCTTCAAGAGATGGTTTGTGGACCGGGAAATTTTCAATCCCACCAATCAGGGCCTGGGGAACTTCAGGGGAGCTTGTGGGGGCGGAGTGACAAACTCGACCAACCGGGAGATTGGAAAACACACCTCCCCCCCCCCCTCCTCCACCCCAACTACCCTCGGCAAGGGCTGGACAAAAGGTCAGGGATGTGTTTTTTCTCTCCCTTGGCTTTGGACTTTGTTGGCTGGACACGTGGGCTCTAGGCCGGACCCTCTCACAGGTCCCTGCACATGATTCACTCTCTTGGCCAGTCTCTCCCTGTTCTCTGTTGGCTGCTGGACTCCCTCTTGGTGCACGTGTGCATGACTTGGACTCTTTCTGCACATGCCTGCTTACCTAATCGTGTTCGTGCTGGGGCTCCCTGCCCAGGTTCGTGATGACGATTGCCTTTGCAAGCTTGTGTTCGTGCTAGAACTCCCTGCTCTTGTTCTTGCTGGGGATCACCTTTACCTGCTCATGTTCGTGCTAGAGATCGCATTGGCCTGCTCATGTTTGTGCTGGAACTCCCAGCCCTTGTTCTTGCTGGGAATCGACTTTACCTGGTCTTGTTCTTGCTGGGAATCGACTTTACCTGCTCGTGTTCGTGCTGACGATTGCCATTGCCTGCTCGAGTTCGTGCTGGGAATCGCCTTTACCTGCTCGTGTTGGGGACTGCCGTTTGCCGGCCAGGTGCTCGTCGGTGAGGTCGAGACAAAAGGCGTCATGAGGAGAAGCATCTGGTAGGATCATGACCGCCACGTTAAATGGTTCCCAATGTTTGTTTTCCCCTCCTTTCCCCCCGTGAATGTGTGCTGTGCGCCCTTGTTGTGTTTATTCGTAGTAATCGTCATAAGGCATAGAATAAGTTAAGTTTCTGCCACTTGTCCTTTTTTCTTTCCTATCGCTAAGTTTTACTGTAAATATTTGGAAATAAATCGAATCGTTAAACGTTTCCTTTCCATCTGTCTGTGAATGTCTTTTCTTTCATTGGTCCGCCATTGCTTGCATCTAGAGTAACGATCGGCCATAACAAAATTAGCATCAGCCCCATGGGTACCAACGGTTGCTCGGCCGTCTAAGTTTCCATCCAGGAACAAAAGAAAGTGGTACACCTCCGGAGGGTCCATATGGTACGTTCCCCGATTGACCGTCACGTGGTACAGGTAAGCGGAGTTAGACGATGGACCCTGCTATCACGCGACGGACCAATTGGCGTTCGTAGTTGCTGGTTCGCAACCTGCCGAAGTATGAAGTTATTCGTGTGCGGCAGCCTCAGGTCCGGTAAGTTCGGGAGGGAACGGAGGCTAACCCCCTCGTAGTAGACCCCGAACCCCGGGCCGTAACAGTATAACGAGGATATATACCTGCAGATTATCATCACGACACGCAGAGTTCATATTCCAGTCAGATCCTTCATGCTGTTCACTTGATTTTAATACCATTTTTACCTCATGCTCATGAAGAGAAAATCGGCGCGTACGTACGTACCTGTCTGCATTTTAAGAGCGTACATCGAAAACGGTTCAACGAAGGAAATTTCAACTTTACCACATGTTACATGACCGCTTGATATTGCGCATATTGAGCGTACATCGAAAACTGTGCGAAATTAGAATCATGATAATCACCTCAATCCTACCCTGCTGCTGAAAAAAGCGAAGAAGAAGAAGTACACTCCTCAGTTTTAACAATCCCCCGATTTATACTTTATCGATCTATGCTGGCGTCTTTATCAGCCTTGGTAGTTATAAACACTCGAAAACGAGAATAAAAGCTGCTTTGTATAAGTTTATGAATGTACTCTATAGCAGACTTTTCAAAGTATAATTTGTACATATTTACCTCAGAAGTATAGATAGATATAATTACAAATTTGTAAGACTGCGTGGGATACCGGTAAGTATTCTATGAATACCAACTAGTTTGTTCTAATGAATGGGCAATGCACGGCCCGTCCGACTGACGCCATCCATTTCAAAGCCACGCCCACCAACAGATTATTATTATTATTTTTTTGTATACTGAATCGAGGCTCGTGAAAGAGCTGACATTTACTTCACAAACAAATCAACCAGACAAACAAAATATATAAAAAGAGGGAGCGGAAAACAAGATGGGGAGAGAAGGAGAAGCACACAAACACTTGAGAGCACACAACATTTGAGAGCAGGGACATGTGTTGGAGGGAGAGGGCTTGGGGGGAGGAGGCGTGGGAAGGGGGGGGGGGGGTGGGAGAAGTATAAAACACAAGGACACCAAGGACTTCCAGGACAGAAGCTGGTATTTCAAAAAAGTGGCATTGGGGTGAAATTAGCGGGGGTAGAAAAGATCAAGGTTTTGGATGGGGGAGGATAAGAGATGGTGGTGAACAGCTGTTTTAAAGACCTGGAGGGAGGAGTGGGATTGAAGAGAGTGAGGGAGTTTGTTCCAGAGGTGGGAGAAAAGAGGAATGAAGGAGTGAAGGTGAGCAGAGAGTCTTGATTTTGGCAGTTTAACCATAAGAGGGTTGCAGGCAGATCTTGTGCGACCTGTAGGAATATTTGCGGGACAGAGCCCAGAGAGAGCTGGGGGGGCAAGGCCGGAGAGGAGTCGGTATAAGACGGAAAGACCACCAAGCTGCCTGCGGTGAGTGAGTGAGAGGCCCTTGGAGTTAGGTTCATCGCGGGAGATTTGACATGAGTCAAAGCCACGCCCATCTCAAACCACGCCCATCTCAAAACCACACCCACCAACAGATTTGCCATCTGAGACAAAGCCACGCCCATCTCAAAACCACGCCCATCTCAAAACCACGCCCACCAACAGATTTGACATCTAAAAGTCAAAGCCACGCCCATCTCAAAGCCACACGTAATAATACGAATTAATTATTGTATTGATCGAACGTGGCTGGTGTCCTGGTAACGCCCGTAGGCAGGGCCTGCACCGGTCGATAAGGTTTTAATTGTCTATAAGGACCCGCCCCTGGGCGTGGTTAATATGTCGACTGCATCATGGATGGGGTTGTTGGCGTGCGGGCGATGGGAGGAGCAAGCAGTGGAATTTGAAGGGTGTGGTTTGATCTCTGAACCCAGCACACTGCCACGATGGCATCGGTACACGTGCATCGCCAAGTTCACGAATCGAGGCCAGGTTAATCTATGGAAAGATCTGCGATGGTGACACTTGCAACACTATTTCATTTTCACGTTACAACACTGAACGTTTGCGTTTATTTCACAAATCGTACCCATTACCTTCGTCCTTAGCTCAGATTCAGCAGAGATCCAAGCAGCATCAGCTTCACTGTCATACAGGTGTCAAAGTAAATATATATATATATATATCGGTAAAGCCGCTTCAATATTTGCTACGTTCTTCCTTCAAAAAGACAGGCCTCTGCAGTCACAAAAATTCGTTTGCAAAGTCAAAAATGAAGAATAACTTTTCTACCACACCGTGTTTAATTCTAATGTGTTCTAAAGGGTAATTCTGAGGGGTTCTGAAGGGTAATTCTAATGGGTTATAAAGGATAATTCTAATGGGTTATAAAGGGAAATTCTAAT
Source organism: Myxine glutinosa (assembly GCF_964187855.1). Classification (NCBI taxonomy): domain Eukaryota; kingdom Metazoa; phylum Chordata; class Myxini; order Myxiniformes; family Myxinidae; genus Myxine; species Myxine glutinosa. The sequence continues at coordinate 186,435,860 of NC_136262.1, read as the reverse complement.
GGGTTATAAAGGATAATTCTAATGGGTTATAAAGGGAAATTCCGATGGGTTATAAAGGGAAATTCTAATGGGTTATAAAGGGTAATTCTAATGAGTTATAAAGGGAAATGCTAATGGGTTATAAAGGGTAATTCGAATGGGTTATAAAGGATAATTCTAATGGGTTATAAAGGGAAACTCCGATGGGTTATAAAGGGAAATTCTAATGGGTTATAAAGGGTAATTCTAATGAGTTATAAAGGGAAATTCTAATGGGTTATAAAGGGTAATTCGAATGGGTTATAAAGGGAAACTCCGATGGGTTATAAAGGGAAATTCTAATGGGTTATAAAGGGTAATTCTAATGAGTTATAAAGGGAAATGCTAATGGGTTATAAAGGGTAATTCGAATGGGTTATAAAGGGAAACTCCGATGGGTTATAAAGGGAAATTCTAATGGGTTATAAAGGGTAATTCTAATGAGTTATAAAGGGAAATGCTAATGGGTTATAAAGGGTAATTCGAATGGGTTATAAAGGGAAATTCTAATGGGTTATAAAGGATAATTCTAATGGGTTATAAAGGGAAACTCCGATGGGTTATAAAGGGAAATTCTAATGGGTTATAAAGGGTAATTCTAATGAGTTATAAAGGGAAATGCTAATGGGTTATAAAGGGTAATTCGAATGGGTTATAAAGGATAATTCTAATGGGTTATAAAGGGTAATTCTGAGGGGTTCTGAAGGGTAATTCTAATGGGTTATAAAGGATAATTCTAATGGGTTATAAAGGGAAATTCTAATGGGTTATAAAGGATAATTCTAATGGGTTATAAAGGGAAACTCCGATGGGTTATAAAGGGAAATTCTAATGGGTTATAAAGGGTAATTCTAATGAGTTATAAAGGGAAATGCTAATGGGTTATAAAGGGTAATTCGAATGGGTTATAAAGGATAATTCTAATGGGTTATAAAGGGAAACTCCGATGGGTTATAAAGGGAAATTCTAATGGGTTATAAAGGGTAATTCTAATGAGTTATAAAGGGAAATGCTAATGGGTTATAAAGGGTAATTCGAATGGGTTATAAAGGGAAACTCCGATGGGTTATAAAGGGAAATTCTAATGGGTTATAAAGGGTAATTCTAATGAGTTATAAAGGGAAATGCTAATGGGTTATAAAGGGAAATTCTAATGGGTTATAAAGGGTAATTCTAATGGGTTATAAAGGGAAACTCCGATGGGTTATAAAGGGAAATTCTAATGGGTTATAAAGGGTAATTCTGAGGGGTTGTCAAGGGTAATTATAATGGGTTATAAAGGGAAATGCTAATGGGTTATAAAGGGAAATTCTAATGAGTTATAAAGGGAAATTCTAATGGGTTATAAAGGGAAATGCTAATGGGTTATAAAGGGTAATTCTAATGGGTTATAAAGAGAAATGCTAATGGGTTATAAAGGGTAATTCGAATGGGTTATAAAGGGAAATTCTAATGGGTTATAAAGGGTAATTCGAATGGGTTATAAAGGGAAATGCTAATGGGTTATAAAGGGTAATTCTAATGGGTTATAAAGGGTAATTCGAATGGGTTATAAAGGGAAATTCTAATGGGTTAGAAAGGGAAATTCTAATGGGTTATAAAGGGTAATTCTAATGGGTTAAAAAGAGAAATGCTAATGGGTTATAAAGGGTAATTCGAATGGGTTATAAACGGAAATTCTAATGAGTTATAAAGGGAAATGCTAATGGGTTATAAAGGGAAATTCTCATGGGTTATAAAGGGTAATTCGAATGGGTTATAAAGGGAAATTCTAATGGGTTATAAAGGGTAATTCGAATGGGTTATAAAGGGAAATGCTAATGGGTTATAAAGGGTAATTCTAATGGGTTATAAAGGGTAATTCGAATGGGTTATAAAGGGAAATTCTAATGGGTTATAAAGGGAAATTCTAATGGGTTATAAAGGGTAATTCTAATGGGTTATAAAGAGAAATGCTAATGGGTTATAAAGGGTAATTCGAAATGGGTTATAAACGGAAATTCTAATGAGTTATAAAGGGAAATGCTAATGGGTTATAAAGAGAAATTCGAATGGGTTATAAAGGATAATTCTCATGGGTTATAAAGGGTAATTATAATGGGTTATAAAGGGAAATGCTAATGGGTTATGAAGGGAAATTCTAATGGGTTATAAAGGGTAATTCTAATGGGTTATAAAGGGAAATTCTAATGGGTTATAAAGGGTAATTCTAATGGGTTATAAAGGGAAACTCCAATGGGTTATAAAGGGAAATTCTAATGGGTTATAAAGGGTAATTCTAATGGGTTATAAAGGGTAATTCTGAGGGGTTCTCAAGGGTAATTCTAATGAGTTTTTAAGGGAAATGCTAATGGGTTATAAAGGGAAATTCTAATGGGTTATAAAGGGTAATTCTAATGGGTTATAAAGGGAAACTCCGATGGGTTATAAAGGGAAATTCTAATGGGTTATAAAGGGTAATTCTGAGGGGTTCTCAAGGGTAATTATAATGGGTTATAAAGGGAAATGCTAATGGGTTATAAAGGGAAATTCTAATGAGTTATAAAGGGAAATTCTAATGGGTTATAAAGGGTAATTCGAATGGGTTATAAAGGGAAATGCTAATGGGTTATAAAGGGAAATTCGAATGGGTTATAAAGGGTAATTCTAATGGGTTATAAAGGGAAACTCCGATGGGTTATAAAGGGAAATTCTAATGGGTTATAAAGGGTAATTCTGAGGGGTTCTCAAGGGTAATTATAATGGGTTATAAAGGGAAATGCTAATGGGTTATAAAGGGAAATTCTAATGAGTTATAAAGGGAAATGCTAATGGGTTATAAAGGGTAATTCTAATGGGTTATAAAGAGAAATGCTAATGGGTTATAAAGGGTAATTCGAATGGGTTATAAAGGGAAATTCTAATGGGTTATAAAGGGTAATTCGAATGGGTTATAAAGGGAAATGCTAATGGGTTATAAAGGGAAATTCTAATGAGTTATAAAGGGAAATTCTAATGGGTTATAAAGGGTAATTCTAATGGGTTATAAAGGGAAACTCCGATGGGTTATAAAGGGAAATTCTAATGGGTTATAAAGGGTAATTCTGAGGGGTTCTCAAGGGTAATTATAATGGGTTATAAAGGGAAATGCTAATGGGTTATAAAGGGAAATTCTAATGAGTTATAAAGGGAAATGCTAATGGGTTATAAAGGGTAATTCTAATGGGTTATAAAGAGAAATGGTAATGGGTTATAAAGGGTAATTCGAATGGGTTATAAAGGGAAATTCTAATGGGTTATAAAGGGTAATTCGAATGGGTTATAAAGGGAAATGCTAATGGGTTATAAAGGGTAATTCTAATGGGTTATAAAGGGTAATTCTAATGGGTTATAAAGGATAATTCTAATGGGTTATAAAGGGAAATTCTAATGGGTTATAAAGGATAATTCTAATGGGTTATAAAGGGAAACTCCGATGGGTTATAAAGGGAAATTCTAATGGGTTATAAAGGGTAATTCTAATGAGTTATAAAGGGAAATGCTAATGGGTTATAAAGGGTAATTCGAATGGGTTATAAAGGATAATTCTAATGGGTTATAAAGGGAAACTCCGATGGGTTATAAAGGGAAATTCTAATGGGTTATAAAGGGTAATTCTAATGAGTTATAAAGGGAAATGCTAATGGGTTATAAAGGGTAATTTGAATGGGTTATAAAGGGAAACTCCGATGGGTTATAAAGGGAAATTCTAATGGGTTATAAAGGGTAATTCTAATGAGTTATAAAGGGAAATGCTAATGGGTTATAAAGGGAAATTCTAATGGGTTATAAAGGTTAATTCTAATGGGTTATAAAGGGAAACTCCGATGGGTTATAAAGGGAAATTCTAATGGGTTATAAAGGGTAATTCTGAGGGGTTGTCAAGGGTAATTATAATGGGTTATAAAGGGAAATGCTAATGGGTTATAAAGGGAAATTCTAATGAGTTATAAAGGGAAATTCTAATGGGTTATAAAGGGAAATGCTAATGGGTTATAAAGGGTAATTCTAATGGGTTATAAAGAGAAATGCTAATGGGTTATAAAGGGTAATTCGAATGGGTTATAAAGGGAAATTCTAATGGGTTATAAAGGGTAATTCGAATGGGTTATAAAGGGAAATGCTAATGGGTTATAAAGGGTAATTCTAATGGGTTATAAAGGGTAATTCGAATGGGTTATAAAGGGAAATTCTAATGGGTTAGAAAGGGAAATTCTAATGGGTTATAAAGGGTAATTCTAATGGGTTATAAAGAGAAATGCTAATGGGTTATAAAGGGTAATTCGAATGGGTTATAAACGGAAATTCTAATGAGTTATAAAGGGAAATGCTAATGGGTTATAAAGGGTAATTCGCATGGGTTATAAAGGGTAATTCGAATGGGTTATAAAGGGAAATTCTAATGGGTTATAAAGGGTAATTCGAATGGGTTATAAAGGGAAATGCTAATGGGTTATAAAGGGTAATTCTAATGGGTTATAAAGGGTAATTCGAATGGGTTATAAAGGGAAATTCTAATGGGTTATAAAGGGAAATTCTAATGGGTTATAAAGGGTAATTCTAATGGGTTATAAAGAGAAATGCTAATGGGTTATAAAGGGTAATTCGAATGGGTTATAAACGGAAATTCTAATGAGTTATAAAGGGAAATGCTAATGGGTTATAAAGAGAAATTCGAATGGGTTATAAAGGATAATTCTCATGGGTTATAAAGGGTAATTATAATGGGTTACAAAGGGAAATGCTAATGGGTTATGAAGGGAAATTCTAATGGGTTATAAAGGGTAATTCTAATGGGTTATAAAGGGAAATTCTAATGGGTTATAAAGGGTAATTCTAATGGGTTATAAAGGGAAACTCCAATGGGTTATAAAGGGAAATTCTAATGGGTTATAAAGGGTAATTCTAATGGGTTATAAAGGGTAATTCTGAGGGGTTCTCAAGGGTAATTCTAATGAGTTTTTAAGGGAAATGCTAATGGGTTATAAAGGGAAATTCTAATGGGTTATAAAGGGTAATTCTAATGGGTTATAAAGGGAAACTCCGATGGGTTATAAAGGGAAATTCTAATGGGTTATAAAGGGTAATTCTGAGGGGTTCTCAAGGGTAATTATAATGGGTTATAAAGGGAAATGCTAATGGGTTATAAAGGGAAATTCTAATGAGTTATAAAGGGAAATTCTAATGGGTTATAAAGGGTAATTCGAATGGGTTATAAAGGGAAATGCTAATGGGTTATAAAGGGAAATTCGAATGGGTTATAAAGGGTAATTCTAATGGGTTATAAAGGGAAACTCCAATGGGTTATAAAGGGAAATTCTAATGGGTTATAAAGGGTAATTCTGAGGGGTTCTCAAGGGTAATTATAATGGGTTATAAAGGGAAATGCTAATGGGTTATAAAGGGAAATTCTAATGAGTTATAAAGGGAAATGCTAATGGGTTATAAAGGGTAATTCTAATGGGTTATAAAGAGAAATGCTAATGGGTTATAAAGGGTAATTCGAATGGGTTATAAAGGGAAATTCTAATGGGTTATAAAGGGTAATTCGAATGGGTTATAAAGGGAAATGCTAATGGGTTATAAAGGGAAATTCTAATGAGTTATAAAGGGAAATTCTAATGGGTTATAAAGGGTAATTCTAATGGGTTATAAAGGGAAACTCCGATGGGTTATAAAGGGAAATTCTAATGGGTTATAAAGGGTAATTCTGAGGGGTTCTCAAGGGTAATTATAATGGGTTATAAAGGGAAATGCTAATGGGTTATAAAGGGAAATTCTAATGAGTTATAAAGGGAAATGCTAATGGGTTATAAAGGGTAATTCTAATGGGTTATAAAGAGAAATGGTAATGGGTTATAAAGGGTAATTCGAATGGGTTATAAAGGGAAATTCTAATGGGTTATAAAGGGTAATTCGAATGGGTTATAAAGGGAAATGCTAATGGGTTATAAAGGGTAATTCTAATGGGTTATAAAGGGTAATTCGAATGGGTTATAAAGGGAAATTCTAATGGGTTATAAAGGGAAATTCTAATGGGTTATAAAGGGTAATTCTAATGGGTTATAAAGAGAAATGCTAATGGGTTATAAAGGGTAATTCGAATGGGTTATAAACGGAAATTCTAATGAGTTATAAAGGGAAATGCTAATGGGTTATAAAGGGAAATTCGAATGGGTTATAAAGGGTAATTCTCATGGGTTATAAAGGGTAATTATAATGGGTTATAAAGGGAAATGCTAATGGGTTATAAAGGGAAATTCTAATGGGTTATAAAGGGTAATTCTAATGGGTTATAAAGGGAAATTCTAATGGGTTATAAAGGGTAATTCTAATGGGTTATAAAGGGAAACTCCAATGGGTTATAAAGGAAATTCTAATGGGTTATAAAGGGTAATTCTAATGGGTTATAAAGGGTAATTCTGAGGGGTTCTCAAGGGTAATTCTAATGAGTTATAAAGGGAAATGCTAATGGGTTATAAAGGGTAATTCTAATGGGTTATAAAGGGAAATTCTAATGGGTTATAAAGGGTAATTCTAATGGGTTATAAAGAGAAATGCTAATGGGTTATAAAGGGTAATTCGAATGGGTTATAAACGGAAATTCTAACGGGTTATAAAGGGTAATTCTAATGAGTTATAAAGGGAAATGCTAATGGGTTATAAAGGGTAATTCTAATGGGTTATAAAGAGAAATGCTAATGGGTTATAAAGGGTAATTCGAATGGGTTATAAACGGAAATTCTAATGAGTTATAAAGGGAAATGCTAATGGGTTATAAAGGGAAATTCGAATGGGTTATAAAGGGTAATTCTAATGGGTTATAAAGGGAAATTATAATGGGTTATAAAGGGAAATTATAGTGGGTTATAAAGGGTAATTCTAATGGGTTATAAAGGGTAATTCTGAGGGGTTCTCAAGGGTAATTCTAATGAGTTATAAAGGGAAATGCTAATGGGTTATAAAGGGTAATTCTAATGGGTTATAAAGGGAAATTCTAATGGGTTATAAAGGGTAATTCTAATGGGTTATAAAGAGAAATGCTAATGGGTTATAAAGGGTAATTCGAATGGGTTATAAACGGAAATTCTAACGGGTTATAAAGGGTAATTCTAATGAGTTATAAAGGGAAAGGCTAATGGGTTATAAAGGGTAATTCTAATGGGTTATAAAGAGAAATGCTAATGGGTTATAAAGGGTAATTCTAATGGGTTATAAACGGAAATTCTAATGAGTTATAAAGGGAAATGCTAATGGGTTATAAAGGGAAATTCGAATGGGTTATAAAGGGTAATTCTAATGGGTTATAAAGGGAAATTATAATGGGTTATAAAGGGAAATTATAGTGGGTTATAAAGGGTAATTCTGAGGGGTTCTCAAGGGTAATTCTAATGGGTTATAAAGGGTAATTCTAATGGGTTATAAAGGGTAATTCTAATGGGTTATAAAGGGAAATTATAATGGGTTATAAAGGGAAATTCTAATGGGTTATAAAGGGAAATTCTAATGGGTTATAAAGGGAAATTCTAATGGGTTATAAAGGGAAATTCTAATGGGTTATAAAGGGGAAATTCTAATGGGTTATAAAGGGAAATTCTAATGTGTTATAAAGGGAAATTCTAATGGGTTATAAAGGGAAATTCTAATGGATTATTAAGGGTAATTCTAATGGGTTATAAAGGGTAATTCTAATGGGTTATAAAGGGTAATTCTAATGGGTTATAAAGGGAAATTATAATGGGTTATAAAGGGAAATTCTAATGGGTTATAAAGGGAAATTCTAATGGGTTATAAAGGGAAATTCTAATGGGTTATAAAGGGAAATTCTCATGGGTTATAAAGGGGAAATTCTAATGGGTTATAAAGGGAAATTCTAATGGGTTATAAAGGGTAATTCTAATGGGTTATAAAGGGAAATTCTAATGGGTTATAAAGGGTAATTCTAATGGGTTATAAAGGGAAACTCCAATGGGTTATAAAGGGAAATTCTAATGGGTTATAAAGGGTAATTCTAATAAGTTATAAAGGGTAATTCTGAGGGGTTCTCAAGGGTAATTCTAATGAGTTATAAAGGGAAATGCTAATGGGTTATAAAGGGTAATTCTAATGGGTTATAAAGGGAAATTCTAATGGGTTATAAAGGGTAATTCTAATGGGTTATAAAGAGAAATGCTAATGGGTTATAAAGGGTAATTCGAATGGGTTATAAACGGAAATTCTAACGGGTTATAAAGGGTAATTCTAATGAGTTATAAAGGGAAATGCTAATGGGTTATAAAGGGTAATTCTAATGGGTTATAAAGAGAAATGCTAATGGGTTATAAAGGGTAATTCGAATGGGTTATAAACGGAAATTCTAATGAGTTATAAAGGGAAATGCTAATGGGTTATAAAGGGAAATTCGAATGGGTTATAAAGGGTAATTCTAATGGGTTATAAAGGGAAATTATAATGGATTATAAAGGGAAATTATAGTGGGTTATAAAGGGTAATTCTGAGGGGTTCTCAAGGGTAATTCTAATGGGTTATAAAGGGAAATTATAATGGGTTATAAAGGGTAATTCTAATGGGTTATAAAGGGTAATTCTAATGGGTTATAAAGGGTAATTCTAATGGGTTATAAAGGGAAAGTATAATGGGTTATAAAGGGAAATTCTAATGGGTTATAAAGGGAAATTCTAATGGGTTATAAAGGGAAATTCTAATGGGTTATAAAGGGAAATTCTCATGGGTTATAAAGGGGAAATTCTAATGGGTTATAAAGGGAAATTCTAATGTGTTATAAAGGGAAATTCTAATGGGTTATAAAGGGAAATTCTAATGGATTATAAAGGGTAATTCTAATGGGTTATAAAGGGAAATTCTAATGGGTTATAAAGGGGAAATTCTAATGGGTTATAAAGGGAAATTCTAATGTGTTATAAAGGGAAATTCTAATGGGTTATAAAGGGAAATTCTAATGGATTATAAAGGGTAATTCTAATGGGTTATAAAGGGAAATTCTAATGGGTTATAAAGGGAAATTCTAATGGGTTATAAAGGGAAATTCTAATGGGTTATAAAGGGAAATTCTCATGGGTTATAAAGGGAAATTCTAAAGTGTTCTAAAGGGTAATTCTAATGGGTTCTAAAGGGTAATTCTGAGGGATTCTAAAGTGTAATTATAATGGGTTATAAAGGGAAATTCGAATGGGTTATAAAGGGAAATTCTAATGGGTTATAAAGGGAAATTCTAATGGGTTATAAAGGGTAATTCTAATGGGTTATAAAGGGAAATTCTAATGGGTTATAAAGGGAAATTATAATGGGTTATAAAGGGTAATTCTAATGGGTTACAAAGGGAAATTCTAATGGGTTATAAAGGGAAATTCTAATGGGTTATAAAGGGAAATTCTAATGGGTTATAAAGGGAAATTCTAATGGGTTATAAAGGGAAATTCTAATGGGTTATAAAGGGAAATTCTAATGGGTTCTAAAGGGAAATTATAATGGGTTATAAAGGGAAATTCTAAAGTGTTCTAAAGGGAAATTCTAATGGGTTAAAAAGGGAAATTCTAATGGGTTATAAAGGGTAATTCTAATGGGTAATAAAGGGTAATTCTGAGGGGTTCTAAAGGGTAATTATAATGGGTTATAAAGGCAAATTCGAATGGGTTATAAATGGAAATTCTAATGGGTTATAAAGGGTAATTCTAATGGGTTATAAAGGGAAATGCTAATGGGTTATAAAGGGTAATTCAAATGGGTTATAAACGGAAATTCTAATGGGTTATAAAGGGTAATTCTAATGAGTTATAAAGGGAAATGCTAATGGGTTATAAAGGGAAATTCGAATGGGTTATAAAGGGTAATTCTAATGGGTTATAAAGGGTAATTCTAATGGATTATAAAGGGAAATTCTAATGGGTTATAAAGGGAAATTATAATGGGTTATAAAGGGTAATTCTGAGGGGTTCTCAAGGGTAATTCTAATGGGTTATAAAGGGAAATGCTAAGGGGTTATAAAGGGAAATTCTAATGGGTTATAAAGGGTAATTCTAATGGGTTATAAAGGGTAATTCTAATGGGTTATAAAGGGAAATTCTAATGGGTTATAAAGGGTAATTCTAATGGGTTATAAAGGGAAATTCTAATGGGTTATAAAGGGAAATTCTAATGGGTTATAAAGGGTAATTCTAATGGGTTATAAAGGGTAATTCTCATGGGTTATAAAGGGTAATTCTAATGGGTTATAAAGGGAAATTCTAATGGGTTATAAAGGGAAATTCTAATGGGTTATAAAGGGAAATTCTAATGGGTTATAAAGGGAAATTCTCATGGGTTATAAAGGGAAATTCAAATGGGTTATAAAGGGAAATTCTAATGGGTTATAAAGGGAAATTCTAATGGGTTATAAAGGGAAATTCAAATGGGTTATAAAGGGAAATTCTAATGGGTTATAAAGGGAAATTCTAATGTGTTATAAAGGGAAATTCTAATGGGTTATAAAGGGAAATTCTAATGGATTATAAAGGGTAATTCTAATGGGTTATAAAGGGAAATTCTAATGGGTTATAAAGGGAAATTCTAATGGGTTATAAAGGGAAATTCTAATGGGTTATAAAGGGAAATTCTCATGGGTTATAAAGGGAAATTCTAAAGTGTTCTAAAGGGTAATTCTAATGGGTTCTAAAGGGTAATTCTGAGGGATTCTAAAGGGTAATTATAATGGGTTATAAAGGGAAATTCGAATGGGTTATAAAGGGAAATTCGAATGGGTTATAAAGGGAAATTCTGAGGGGTTCTAAAGGGTAATTATAATGGGTTATAAAGGGAAATTCTAATGGGTTATAAAGGGAAATTCTAATGGGTTATAAAGGGTAATTCTAATAGGTTATAAAGGGAAATTCTAATGGGTTATAAAGGGAAATTATAATGGGTTATAAAGGGTAATTCTAATGGGTTACAAAGGGAAATTCTAATGGGTTATAAAGGGAAATTCTAATGGGTTATAAAGGGAAATTCTAATGGGTTATAAAGGGAAATTCTAATGGGTTATAAAGGGAAATACTAATGGGTTATAAAGGGAAATTCTAATGGGTTCCAAAGGGAAATTCTAATGGGTTAAAAAGGGGAAATCTAATGGGTTATAAAGGGTAATTCTGAGGGGTTCTAAAGGGTAATTATAATGGGTTATAAAGGGAAATTCGAATGGGTTATAAACGGAAATTCTAATGGGTTATAAAGGGAAATTCTAATGGGTTATAAAGGGAAATTCTAATGGGTTATAAAGGGAAATTCTAATGGGTTATAGAGGGTATTTCTAATGGGTTATAAAGGGAAATTCCAATGGGGTATAAAGGGAAATTCTAATGGGTTATAGAGGGTAATTCTAATGGGTTATAAAGGGAAATTCTAATGGGTTAGAAAGGGAAATTCTAATGGGTTATAAAGGGAAATTCGAATGGGTTATAAAGGGAAATTCTAATGGGTTATGAAGGGAAATTCTCATGGGTTATAAAGGGAAATTCTAATGGGTTATAAAGGGAAATTCTAATGGGTTATAAAGGGAAATTCTAATGGGTTCTAAAGGGTAATTCTTAGGGGTTCTAAAGGGTAATTCTAATGGGTTATAAACGGAAATTATAATGGGTTATAAAGGGAAATTCTAATGGGTTATAAAGGGAAATTCTAATGGGTTATAAAGGGTAATTCTAATGGGTTATAAAGGAAAATTCTAATGGGTTCGAAAGGGTAATTCTAATGGGTTGTGAAGGGAAATTCTAATGGGTTCCAAAGGGTAATTCTAATGGGTTATAAAGGGAAATTCTAATGGGTTATAAAGGGTAATTTTAATGGGTTATAAAGGGAAATTCTAATGGGTTATAAAGGGAAATTCGAATGGGTTATAAAGGGAAATTCTCATGGGTTATGAAGGGAAATTCTCATGGGTTATAAAGGGAAATTATAATGGGTTATAAAGGGAAATTCTAATGGGTTATAAAGGGAAATTCTAATGGGTTCTAAAGGGTAATTCTGAGGGGTTCTAAAGGGTAATTCTAATGGGTTATAAACGGAAATTATAATGGGTTATAAAGGGAAATTCTAATGGGTTATAAAGGGAAATTCTAATGGGTTATAAAGGGTAATTCTAATGGGTTATAAAGGGAAATTCTAATGGGTTATAAAGGGAAATTCTAATGGGTTATAAAGGGTAATTCTAATGGGTTATAAAGGGAAATTCTAATGGGTTATAAAGGGAAATTCTAATGGGTTATAAAGGGAAATTCTAATGGGTGAAAAAGGGAAATTCTAATGGGTTATAAAGGGAAATTCTAATTGGTTATAAAGGGAAATTCTAATGGGTTATAAAGGGAAATTCTAAAGTGTTCTAAAGGGAAATTCTAATGGGTTATAAAGGGAAATTCTAATGGGTTATAAAGGGTAATTCTGAGGGGTTCTAAACGGTAATTATAATGGGTTATAAAGGGAAATTCGAATGGGTTATAAACGGAAATTCTAATGGATTATAAAGGGAAATTCTGATGGGTTATAAAGGGAAATTCTCATGGGTTATAAAGGGTAATTCTAAAGTGTTCTAAAGGTTAATTATAATGGGTTCTAAAGGGTAATTCTGAGGGGTTCTAAAGGGTAATTTTAATGGGTTATAAAGGGAAATTCGAATGCGTTATAAAGGGAAATTCGAATGGGTTATAAAGGGAAATTCTAATGGGTTATAAAGGGAAATTCTCATGGGTTATAAAGGGAAATTCTAATGGGTTATAAAGGGTAATTCTAATGGGTTATAAAGGGAAATTCTAATGGGTTATAAAGGGAAATTCTAATGGGTTATAAAGGGTAATTCTAATGGGTTATAAAGGGAAATTCTAATGGGTTATAAAGGGAAATTCTAATGGGTTATAAAGGGTAATTCTAATGGGTTATAAAGGGAAATTCTAATGGGTTATAAAGGGAAATTCCAATGGGTTATAAAGGGAAATTCTAATGGGTGAAAAAGGGAAATTCTAATGGGTTATAAAGGGAAATTCTAATTGGTTATAAAGGGAAATTCTAATGGGTTATAAAGGGAAATTCTAAAGTGTTCTAAAGGGAAATTCTAATGGGTTATAAAGGGAAATTCTAATGGGTTATAAAGGGTAATTCTGAGGGGTTCTAAACGGTAATTATAATGGGTTATAAAGGGAAATTCGAATGGGTTATAAACGGAAATTCTAATGGATTATAAAGGGAAATTCTGATGGGTTATAAAGGGAAATTCTCATGGGTTATAAAGGGTAATTCTAAAGTGTTCTAAAGGCTAATTATAATGGGTTCTAAAGGGTAATTCTGAGGGGTTCTAAAGGGTAATTTTAATGGGTTATAAAGGGAAATTCGAATGCGTTGTAAAGGGAAATTCGAATGGGTTATAAAGGGAAATTCTAATGGGTTATAAAGGGAAATTCTCATGGGTTATAAAGGGAAATTCTAATGGGTTATAAAGGGTAATTCTAATGGGTTATAAAGGGAAATTCTGATGGGTTATAAAGGGAAATTCTAATGGGTTATGAAGGGAAATTCTCATGGGTTATAAAGGGAAATTCTAATGGGTTATAAAGGGAAATTCTAATGGGTTATAAAGGGAAATTCTAATGGGTTATAAAGGGAAATTCTAATGGGTTATAAAGGGAAATTCTAATGGGTTATAAAGGGAAATTCTAATGGGTTATAAAGGGAAATTTTAATGGGTTATGAAGGGAAATTCTAATGGGTTATAAAGGGAAATTCTAATGGGTTATAAAGGGAAATTCTAATGGGTTCTAAAGAGTAATTCTGAGGGGTTCTAAAGGGTAATTCTAATGGGTTATAAAGGGAAATTCGAATGAGTTATAAACGGAAATTCTAATGGGTTATAAAGGGAAATTCTAATGGGTTATAAAGGGAAATTCTAATGGGTTATAAAGGGTAATTCTAATGGGTTATAAAGGGAAATTCTAATGGGTTATTAAGGGCAATTCGAATGGGTTATAAAGGTAATTCTAATGGGTTATAAAGGAAAATTCTAATGGGTTCGAAAGGGTAATTCTAATGGGTTGTAAAGGGAAATTCTAATGGGTTCCAAAGGGTAATTTTAATGGGTTATAAAGGGATATTCTAATGGGTTATAATGGGAAATTCTAATGGGTTGTAAAGGGAAATTCTCATGGGTTATAAAGGGTAATTCTAATGGGTTATAAAAGGGTCATTCTCATGGGTTATAAAGGGTAATTCTAATGGATCCTAAAAGGTAATTCTAAAGGGTTTCGTTCTTTCGAGGCTTTGCTTATTTCATATTAAAAATGCCAAACTAAAGCCCTTCCTTTGGACACGGGGGCGATTTCTTCACTAATAATGAGTTTCCTTGCAAAAACTTTGATGTTGGGGGTGACTCGGCTGATCAGGGCCTGCGCTAGTATTTCCCCACTACAGATGTATTAGTCAGGTTCACTATGTTTTTTTGTTCAAAATTTTTTGAGATTAGCAAAACTATACATTTTTGGAATATTCAGAGCATGAGGAATCCAAAAATTAATGTTTACATTTGCGTAGACACCTTTGCGAAAATGACACTCAGGACAGTGATGAAGATCTGTAAAAGTATATTCCTGAACGGTGTAGACCTAGTAGATCCTGTGTATCGGACTTATAGTTCAATCTGATACTAACAAGGCTGCTTTCTTGCTTTATAAACCCACACCTATAACTTCCTATAACAACCTATAACTTCAAAGGACTTGCAATATCATGTATCATGTAATACAGTTATATCACAAATATGAAGACAATGGTTTTCAATTACCTTTGTTTGTTGCTTTTCTATAATCCTGAGCACTATTTTGAGGCCTTTATTGGATTCCTTGACCCAGAAAACATAGGATTAGCATATATTTAATTAAGTTTCTAGGTTGACTAGAAGCCGAGATCGCGCAAAATATGTATTTTATGGCGGCCATTTTGAAAATCCAAAATGGCGGCCATGCAGGTGTCTGTGCAAATGCCAACATTGATTTTCGGATTCCTCATGCTCTGAATATTCCAAAAATGTACAGGTTTGCTAATCCCAAAATTTTGAACGAAATTATATTTGTTAACATAGTGAACCTGACTATATGCTTGTTGGTCGGTGATCTATCACTTTAAATGCTGAGCCTCAAACAAGAGAAGCAGCACATACCATTATTAAAATCTTTGGTACGAGTCGGACAGCATCAACCTTCGGGACTCAGGGCAGACGTTCTAACCAGCAGCATGTTGCCCGGTGCCCACACGGGATTCAAAACGGGGTAGGGTAGAGGCAGCAAAAAGGCAACTGGCAAGCTGGGAGCAATAATTCACATTTCTTACTAAATCGGATGCAATTTGAATGCTCTGATGGTGGTGAAGTGCTCCATTTCAAACCGTTTCCTTGATATATGGAACTTGTTGATGCCAAGGGTCCTGTGGCCAATTACAAATTAATACTAGGATGAGGATTACACCATCGGGTCTGGCTTAAAAAAAAAAAAGAAGCTTTCTCTGGAATTTTTTTTTTTGCCTCCGAATGATTGCAGGTGGTCGCCAATGTGATCGAAGAACAATATATTTTGAATCGAATTTCATTTGTAAGAGTTTGTGCTTGGGTGGTTTGGTGAAGGGTGGCAATATCGGTCTCGAGAGATCCCAGGCAAGCTTGTTACTAAACGAGCGCCTCTCGGCCTCCAACAACACACTCACTCACTATACGTCGTGGGATTAAATAATTGGAGGTCGAAAGAATCCTCTCCACCGGAAATTGTGGCCTACTTCGATTCAGAGGAAAGCAAGCATGCACGTTCATTATAGAAGAAAGAGGATTCTCAAGCACCAACGGCAATTTGACAGGTATACAATCACCTGCTGTGTAACACCTTGCCAAGTGTGTTGTTATTGCTAACTGCCTTGGACGTGATAAAATCACTCCATGGCTATGGTCCGGCTGCTCAACTGCCCTTTTAAAATCGACTTTATAATAATGATCGTTGTGGTACAAAATCTACCTTTTGCCACTGGACTTTTGTGCAGTTTCAGCACCTCCACGCTCCACTACCTTTCATCCCCGTTTTCCCAAAGTCTGCCTTGGTTCCATCGACTCATCCAATGGATTAGCACCTTTATGAGCTAATTGATGAAATATATCATCATTATCATCATCACTGTATCATACTTTTTACAGACCGTTGGTTCTGCCAATGCAGTATTTCAGCGGGCTGGCAGGTGGCCTTACAGGTACGCATACTCACCTGTAAGCTGTCTGGCCTGGGTTTGAATCCCGACCCAGCTATAAACTGTCATCCCTGTGTGTCACAGGCAAGGCGATTCATCAATGTGTGAGCCGTCCCTTGGCTGGACGTTAAACTGGGCGTCCCGTCTGCCAGCATTCATTGGTGGACATTAAAGCCTTGAAGAAGAGGTGGGATATCGCTAGCAACCTGAACAGGTTATAAATTCCTGTCCTCACCTACCAAGGGGCATTGTATCAGCAGCATTAGCCAATGACAGCAAGGCTGGCTACCCCTGCTAGCAATACATAACGCAATTCTCTGCATGTGTATGTATGCGTGTATGTGTATGTCTGAAAAATCATAGACAAAAAAGAGCGCTCGGCTGATCTTCCCCAAATTTTGGATACGTGTTGGTCGTACCCAGGGTCACGTCATGGACACAACCGCCCCCTTGCTAGAGGAAGGGGAGGGGTGGGGGGAGGGAGGGGAGTGGGAGGACGCTTAACATTTTAGCCTGTAACAGTGTGACATGCCACAGTGCAAATGGTTTATGTCACCCTGCTGCACACAGAGGGGATTATTAGCCACGGCACAAAATATAATCGACCCGCCTCCTCCACTACCCCCCGCCCCCACCCTTCCCCCCTTCTTCTCCTCCTCTCAGGCTGCTCCCGTTAAACATGCAAGTGCAATGATAACTAGAACAGTACTCAGTAGAGAGCATACCTCCACCTGGTTGGACATATCACTCAATGGTGAAGAATCACGTTAAGAATTCTACTAGCTGGCTCTGGATCTTCACCAAAATTGAAGATTCTTCCTTGTCATACACACCTAACCTCTCCACCAAGTTTCGTCCAAATCCATCCATAACTTTTTGAGATATCCTGCTATGTGTCGTTTTTGGCCCTATCTCTCAAAGGTTAAGAATCACTTGAAAATTAAATAATTATCATATCCGAATCCATATTCAGATCTTCACCAAAATTGGACCAATTCTTCCTCGTCATGCACACAACCTGTCCAACAAGTTTCGTCCAAATCCATCGATAACTTTTTGAGATACCCCGCTATGTATCGTTTTTGGCCATATCTCCCAATGGTGAAGATTCATTTAAAAATTAAATAATTATCATATCCGAATCCATATTCAGATCTTCACCAAAATTGGACCAATTCTTCCTCGTCACGCACACAACCTGTCCAACAAGTTTCGTCCAAATCCATCGATAACTTTTTGAGATACCCCGCTATGTATCGCTTTTGGCCCGATCTCCCAATGGTGAAGAATCACTTAAAGAATTCTAGTAGCCGGATCCGAATCCGGATCTTCACCAAAATGTAATAAATTCGTCCTCGTCACATACGCTACCTCTCTGCCAAATTTCGTCCGAATCCGTCCACAACTTTTTGAGATATTTTGTTCACAAACGGACAGACAGAAAAACGGACAAACAGACAGACAAGGGTGAAAACATAACCTCCATCCACCTTTTGTGGTGGAGGAAATGAAAACCTCTCACCTCCAGTTACATCATCATCACCGAGGTGCCCACCTCCCTTCCACATAAGTACAGAATGAAAATATTTTCGTATAAGCAAATGCTGGGATCCCATAATCAAATGCCATCAATGCCGATTTATAAGCCTGGCGTCGGCTTAACGGTTAAGGTGGCTGGTTTAAGACCTTAGGCCTTAGGGTCTTGAGTTTGAGCCCCTGTCGTGACATTGAAATAATATCAGGTAGGTTGACTCAGCTTGTCATCCTTCCGAGGTCGGAAATGAGTCCCAGCTTACTGGTAACAGGGGGCACTGCATCACCGGCACAGTTGCACTTCCATAAATGAGGCAACCAGCAGCCACAGGCTCCATACGAAACAACTACCATTCATGACTCTCAGATCACTGCATTAAAATACCCCTCCATGAAAGAAATATCGCCACGCTCCAACATTTCCGCTACTTGTTGAACCAGTTTGTGAAAACAATCCCATAATGCTTGGAGTGAGTGTCTGTTACACTCATCCGCCATTAATCAAATCCAAAGCAATGAGTTTATAGTTGATGATGATCCGTTTATTTCCCATACTCTGTGCAAGGATAGTAGACTGCCAGGTGTTCCAATTTTTCATTTCATTTCGTGACCTGAAAATCGGGTGGGCATCAAATTGGCATGATAATATGGAAAAAATTAAGAAATAATGTTCATGACTTTTCACAAGTCAGATTCTGGTACGTTAGTCTGTAATATAATGTTGGAATGTATAATTTTATTTCCAAAATCTCCGTTTAGCCTCGAACGCATTTCGATGTATTGACCAATGAGGATCGCGCTTATTCGCGCTACGAACGATGTCTGGGATTCCGGCTGCGAGTAAAACAAAATGGCGGCCTCCAGTAGCAGCGACGGTGACGAGGGTGGGAGCGAGAAACGCTGTTATATGTGCATTTCTCCGGCCAAAAGATCAAGTTTAATACCTTTTAGTGATATAACATGGCCGCGATATTTGCAATTTGTTCTTACGTGGCAGAATTTAGAAGGTGATCAAGCTGAAATTGCGAGAAATTTCGTGAAGAACCACGCTGACGAATTCGGCGAACGTGGCAACAGTATGGTAACAATACCTGCTATAGCTATACCGCATGATGCAGCGTTTCATCAAGTGTGTTATTCACGATTTACCGACAAACAACGAGTGAGCAGAGTGCAAAGCAGCATGAAAAAGAGAGAAGAAAATGCAGCCAATACTGGTAGGTTGAATAACTTGAATAATAAATCATGACAATGCTTCAAAACTTAGTTTGATTTTTTTTTTTTGTGAGGTATATGTAAAATAATTTTGTGTGTAGTCTTGAACGATTTTGAATTGAAGGAACTGTCCAATATTTATGCAAGGAGGTAGGGCCGAGGTGAAACAAATAAATTTTTAAAAGGAAGTCTGAGGAAGGGGGGGGGGGGGGGGGGGGAGGGAATCTAGTCAGGCTAACCATGACTTGAGGTCTAGACATTTTTAACTCACATAATTTTAATTGTTTTCTTTTATGTGTATTTATTGCAGCTTCAACATGCAATGACATCAACGTCAACATTGACAAGGTGCATAAAGGCCCA
This sequence comes from Myxine glutinosa, assembly GCF_964187855.1. Lineage (NCBI taxonomy): Eukaryota > Metazoa > Chordata > Myxini > Myxiniformes > Myxinidae > Myxine > Myxine glutinosa. The sequence goes on along the minus strand of NC_136262.1, from coordinate 186,416,456 downwards.
CAACCAGTCAAGAAACGTGCTCTACACTCCAGCTTAGGCAAGCCTAAATGTTCAGCCAGATCCCAATATGTGTTGCCTAATATATGCATCCTTTGTCAGAAAGAGAGAACAATCAATACAGGCAAAAGGGGACGAAGAAAAGAGCCTCTAACAAGGTGCTCAACAATTGAGGCACCAAGATTGCAGCAAGCCGCAAAAGACAACAACAATACAAACCTGCTGCTTCAAATTCAAGACTGCGATTGTGTTGCGATAGAGGTAAAATCCCATGGTCGCTGCTACAAGGAGTATACCCGGTATTTAGGCAAGCTAGCAACAACACCTAATGCAGAGCAACAAGGAGACTCCAACTACTCAGAAGCATACACATTATTTTGTGCAACAGTCAAGGATCTTATAATAGACAACAAGGAAATCTACAGACTGAAACGACTTAATGACATGTTCATGAAACAAATCAAAGCAACACACGGAATAGAATCAAACTACAAAAGTGGCTTTCTCAAGACAAGACTGATGAAAACATTTCCACAACTATGCTTTCTAACCCCGTATATGCGCTGCCAAGGACACCTTGTGTATGTTAATGACATCTCCACTGAAGTGCTGGTTGAAGAAAAGAAAGTGTTGCAAGAAACCATGCATGGTTCAGGTGATGACACAACAGAGACAGAACAAACATCCGACTCTGAACCAACCCCACCAAAGCAACCTGGGCATACTGAGAATAACCTTAGAGAACACTACTTCACTGCGCTACAATTGAGAAATGCAATAGATGAGATCATGCCAAATATGCCATGGCCCCCAACCTCTGAGCACCTGACAACAAATGCCGCAGAAGCAATTGTACCTGCCTGTCTCTATAACTTTATTGCATGGATGGTGGGAGTGTCAGACGAACCTGATTCTGATGAGTTTGTAAAGATAGAATCTACAATACATAGAAGAATTCTCACAATTGCACAGGACATCATATACCTCCAATCAAAGGGAAGGAAACAGATGCCCAAACATTTGTCACTTGCAATGACAGTACGTCATCTCTCAGGTTCAGCCCAATTAATCAGCCTACTGAACGGGTTTGGTTACTGCGTCTCAAACTCTGTCGTCTTAAATCATGACACTGCACTGGCTAACCAAGAACTACATCGTGGACAGGATGCTCTTCCATCAATCATTCAGGCGGGCAAGCATGTCACACTCGTATGGGACAATAATGACTTCGGGGAGGAGACATTGTCTGGGCGCGGAACAACGCACAATACCAATGGGATTATAATACAGCGACCAAGTCAATCCCATGAAGTAGTACAACCAGCACCAGTCACTACAGTTAAGAGGACGCGGGAGAGATCGATGCAGCCACCTGCAGTGAACCTTGCCACATATTATGGAGGGAAAAAAGAAGGACCCGCTCCATTCGCAACCAGCGTTCCATTGGATCGAGCAACGTACTTCCCATTACTCCAGCACCCTAAGACGATAGACCTAGCATACCACATCACCAAGTACAACATTGACGGGACTCTGCCATCTTGGACAGGATTCAACCAACTACTGTCTTGTGTTGAAGTTCCACCAAAGAGCGTGATAGGGTATCTCCCTGTCATTGATGCCACTCCGACTGAAATGAATACGGTACTAACAATACTGCAGAGAAGTGTTCAGATCGCCGACAAGTTACAGTTGGAAGCAGTCGTCATTGTCGTTGACCAAGCCATCTATTGCAAGGCACAGCTCATTAGATGGAAGAATGCACAGTTCATGAAGAGACTGGTAATTCGACTTGGGGCATTCCACACTGCAATGTCCTTTCTTGGCTGTATTGGAAAGAGATTTCGAGATGGTGGTCTCCAAGACATCCTGGTTGAGTCAGAGATTGTTGCAGTGGGGTCTGTGAATGGAGTGTTCAGCGGCAAGCATTACAACAGGGCAGTTCGAGCCCATAAGCTGATGTCAGACGCGATGCAGCAGATGCTCCTGGATGCATATTTTGAATCTATTCCAGAACATGAGGCAGGTAGAGTGAAGGAACTTTTGTCAAACTTAGCTGAAGCTTTCCCAGATCCAAACTACCATGTCATTCTCAACAGCGACAAGTTCAAAGACTTCAAAACCTCCTTTGACAAATTCTTAGAAGCAAGTGACACCAAACCAACATTTCGCTTCTGGAGTTCATACATTGAGACGGTGGAGCTTCTCTTGCTATTCATTAGAGGGACACGAGAAGCCAACTGGGATGTTCACCTCGCCAGCATACGATGTATGCTTCCATGGAAATTTGCCTATGATCACATTAATTATAGCAGATACCTTCCAGTATACTGGCTGGAAATGTCAGATGTTCAGCAGACCCATCCCACCATTCATCAGAAATTTATGGAGGGTGAATTCGCTACCCAGAGAAGCGACAAAGCTTTTGCCCAAATCGCCTGCGACCAGACCATTGAGCAGACAGCAAACAGGGATTCCAAGACCAAGGGGGCCATGACCGGTTTCACTACCAGCAAGGGGACAGTTAACCGATGGATTTGGTCACACCACGCGAGGGGGTCAATTGCACGGGAATGCGAGGTTATGGCAGGGAAGTCCAGATATGAAGAGCACAGCTCAACACGCTCCGATCTACTACAAAGTCGCATGCTACGTGACAAAGCTAATGTTGACAAAATAATCGAGATGACAAACAGCATGATTAATCCATTTGAATATGATGGAGAGGACTTGGTTCATGTTACATCTGGTGTGGTGGCTACGAGAGAAGTTCAGGAAGATCTAAACACAGCATATGAAAGAGGAGAAACAGAGTTCACCACCCTATGTAAAGAACGACTTCAGACGGAGACAGTCGACCTGTTTGGCTCAATGAAGAAACTGAAACTTAAGACATTCACCAACATGTCTAAGGCTGTGAAAAAGAAAATTCGTGGAAAGGATGTGTCTTTGAAGGCTGACAGAAATCTCTTAGCAAGGCTTGTTGTCATCGGGCAGTTCCGGAAAATTGATCTTCAAGAGTTAATGTCCTATTCTCTTGGCCCACTACCTCTTCCTTTGGCAAGTGTGCAAGGCTGCCTCGTCAAGACCAACAAAGCCAACCTACTTCATGCACTTGAAAGTCAGGCAGAGAAACCTGTGGTTGATATTCCAGTAGGAGGCATGTATGTAATGGATGGTATGGCAATGATACAGAAATTGAATATCAACAAACTCACCGGGGAAAGGACATTTCTCAATCTGGCCCACGAAATACTGAAGCACCTTGTCAAGGGAGCAGAGGGAAACAAGTCCAGTGAGATCCATTTCGTAACCGATACTTATCGAAAGGTATCGATTAAGAACGCCGAGCGAGAGAAGAGAGCAGCCAGAGGGTCTCAAGTGATGCAAATATATGGCCAGTCCCTTCCTCAACAATGGAAGAAGTTCCTCTCCAACGGTGACAACAAGGAGTCGCTAATCGAATACTTGTTTGAGACGTGGAGTAAGGTCAAGACAGCATACCTCAGAGGAATTACAGTGTTCTTGGCACATGGAACCAAATGCCATATCTTCACAGGAAGCAGCACTCCAGATCAGGTAGTTGAAGTGAAAGAAGAGCCATCACTAAATTCGACGCATGAAGAGGCGGACACACGGATGTTCCTCCATGCCGCGCATGCAGCACACACAAGCAATGACGTCATCATCGTTAGTCCGGATACAGATGTGTTCATAATCGGCATAGCCTTAGTACCCCAAATCTCTGCACATCTATATTTCCACACAGGAAAGGGAGTCAACCTTAGGACAATTGACTTGAAAGCAATCTACGATCGCATTGGGGATGATGTCAGCCAAGCTTTGATAGGCCTACACTGTTTTACTGGCTGTGATAGTGTAAGCGCCTTCTATGGCAAAGGCAAAAAGAAGGCCTTAAACATCATACTAAAGAATCCAGAGCTGTGCGGTGCCTTGAAGGACCTTGGAGAACGGTTTGACATACATCCAGACATGATGGAAGCACTGGAGACATTTGTCTGCAAGTTATATGAACAGCACAATATCACTACTGTGAATGAGGCCAGGTACAACATGTTTCGTCTTGCTAGAACGTCTGAGATCACAATGCCTCCCAACCAAGATGCCCTGAGACAGCACATCAAGAGAGCCAATTACCAAGCTGGTAAGTTAATTGGTTGTTTCTTTGAATATTGAACGTCACCTGTAATTTATGTTTGGACAGGAGTACTAGTATATGGTGCAGCATGTGTTAATGAAGATGATTATTTGGAAAGTTTATTGAATTGAAAACAAAATATTGAATGTCAGAACAATGCTTTGTAAATGTTCAAAATTAACAGGTCTATTTGAAAGAGTAATTGAAGTAACTATCTATACAGTTGAGTGGTTAAGATAACATGACATGTAGATGATCCAGAGATTTTTTTGCTCCACACTCAGTCAGAGCAGGATGTTTTGGATTTCGCATGTTTCTCTACACAGAATTTCCCAATAATATGATTGTACTGTTATTAGTGTTAATGATATACCTCTGATGTTGTTTTGGAAATATGTATATCTCCATTCTTAATGTTATTGATCACTTCAATATTTCAGGAATTTACAAGAGGAGCCTGCAGCCCATCCCTGACATTCCCGACCCTGATGGCTATGGATGGATGATGGAAGAGGAACTTGCCATAGACTGGATGACACTTCCACCTGCACCAGACAGCGTGATGGAGCTTGCTAACTGCACTGGAAGCTGCAAGAAGACACGATGCAGCAACGAAACTACATGCACTTGCCTACAGAATAACATTCCGTGCACAGATTTGTGCAAGTGCGGCAGGAACGACTGCTCAAACATAACTGGCCATGTTGACTTTGATGATAAGAATGATGATAAAGACGCCAGATCTGAAGATGAGGAAGACTCTGATGCTGAAGAGGATGAAATAACTGCACTATTTGTATGATGTTTTGGACAAGTTTCAACATGACCAAGCCGAAGAGACAAATTGTGGCTATAGTTCAGCCCATCTCGAGTTTATCATGACGTCAATGCGCACTGGTTCGCTTGTACGCCGCGTAATTGTCTTTGATGGGTTAAAATATCACCCCTTACACACTTATTGGACCTATTAACAGTTTCAAAATAGCATTGGTAAACCACCATGGATCGTAGTAGCAACACCAATCACAAATATTGTACAAAAATTTAAAATTATGCAGGTTTTAAGGTCCAAAAACATGACTTTCTGATAAATGCATCAACAGCATGTTATTTTACCAAGTCGTTAAAACAACATTTTTACTACTTTTGGGGGTCTGAATTAATAAATATTGCTGCCAAGACCAATGTGAACATGACATCATATAGTTTGTGTTGTTCTTTTACTGTGTAAATGGGTATTTCAAATGTAACATACAATTGGTGTATACTGGTGTTTTGGGGCAGCGGTTCTCGGTAACGTACCACGATATCGCTTGTGAAAAAAAAACAAGATGTTTTGGAGGTCATAAGGCTTCATCCCACACCCATCTTGCCAAATCCCTAGGTTCAGGTCATGAAATCAAAAAAAAAAAAAGATATCCACCCTATGGCCCTGTGTCTATAAGTAGAAAGGAATAATAATTGACATTTGTGTGACAATATCCAGACCAGACAAAACGAGCACGCCACTCAGTGGAGCGCATACTCCCGCCGTGGGTCAAGTTGGAATAGTACGATTTCACAAAAGTTTGAGGGAGTAGTTCAGTGACAACACAAGACAACACAAGACAGACACTGCACAGATATATATTTCGAATATATAGAAGATAATGTTGTACGACTTTTTTAAAAAACAAGGCAATTTCACTTACATTTTCGGATTCAGCGTTCAATCCTATATAAGTGAGTGTATTTTGAGGCATGTGACTTCAAATAAAATTTTAAGCCAGGAAAACGTTCGTTTCATTCCATAGGGATACAACGTGTAAAACTGGCCCAAACGTGAAAACAAAACTCGCTCATTTTAAGTCGTACAAGCTAATGCGACCACTCATTCTTCTGGGAAGAATCCCGTGCACATGCTCGTCACTTATAACTCACCTAAGTCTTTATAAGTTCATCAAATACTGACACCGCGATTGCCATTCGCTGAGGTAAATGTTGATATCTCTTCTGAGGTAAAAAAAACAAAAAACCGTTTTAAAGCATTATACGTATCAAACGATACATTTTATGAAACGGCGAAACTGAATACACACTTTGGTGGTCTTAAAATGACAGAATATGTCTTTATTAGAAGAAAAAAAAAAGAACCTTGAATACGACGTTGCGAATAAAATACACCGCTCTAACGCATAACCACGAGTATAAACTACATTTACAACAAATATGAAAATTATTTTCATATCACAATGTTAAATATAGAATATATAGAAAATAATGTTGAAAAAAATGAACCCTGTCTTCCAATGGTAAACAATCCTTCAAAAAATTCCTGGATCCGGAATAATATCCTGAGCTTCACCAAAAACTAATCAATTCGTCCTTATCCCAAGGGCAATCATCCCACCAACTTTCATCCAAATCCGTTCAGAACTTTTCCAGATATCTTGTTCACAAACACATGAACACACACACGGACACGATCGAATGCATTACTCTCTCGCGGGAGTAATAAGTGAGAAAACGTCTCTGAGCTGACCGAAATAAGAAGTGTTTAAACATCATCAGGGGAATACTTTATGCTATAGACCTATATGTGTTATTTATTGGGATATGGGAATTCTTAGAGGAAAACTTTTTTAAATTCAAGGTTGAGGATCGTGGAGGAGCTGGAACAGAGGACGGATAAGGATGTGACAGAACAAAAGGAACCACAGAAGGAAAAGGAGGAAACCCCCAACAGCAGGGCTGAAGGACAAAGTGGAGGGAGACAGACAAATAAGGGATGTGGGGAAGAATGAGGGCAAGGGAGTGGGTGGCGGGAGAACAAGGTGGATAAGATGGACACAGAAGCAAACTCTCAGGAAGGAAAAACTGGAGATTTGGAAAGAGTTTAGCTTGGGGAGGGTTAATGGAGGTAGAAAAGATCATGGTTTTTGGAAGGAGGATGATCTGAGATGGTGGTGAACAACTCTTGAAGACCTGGACTGGAGGGATTGAAGGGGATTGAGATTGAAGGGAATGTGGAAGTTGTTCCACAGGCAGAAAAAGAGAAACAAATGAGTGGAGATGAGCAGTGATGCTGGATTTAGGTAGTTTCACGAGATGGGGGTGATGGTGGACCGTGGACTTCCTGCAGAAACCCGAGGGGACACAGTACGGAAAGAGCAGAGGGTGCAAGACACCGACCTGTTTGTGATAGCAAAGAGATAGGCCCAGAGACTCAGCTTCATCATGGGAGATTCTGAAAATGTGAAGCTTCATCATGGGAGATTTTGATAATGTGAAGCTTCATCATGGGAGATTCTGATAATGTGAAGCTTCATCATGGGAGGTTCTGATAATGTGAAGCTTCATCATGGGAGGTTCTGATGATGTGAAGCTTCATCATGGGGGGTTCGGATAATGTGAAGCTTCATCATGGGAGGTTCTGATAATGTGAAGCTTCATCATTGGAGGTTCTGATAATGTGCAGCTTCATCATGGGAGATTCTGATAATGTGAAGCTTTGTCATGGGAGATGCTGATAATGTGAAGCTTCATCATTGGAGGTTCTGATGATGTGAAGCTTCATCATGGGAGATTCTGATAATGTGAAGCTTCATCATGGGAGATTCTGATAATGTGAAGCTTCATCATTGGAGGTTCTGATGATGTGAAGCTTCATCATAGGAGGTTCTGATAATGTGAAGCTTCATCATTTGAGGTTCTGATGATGTGAAGCTTCATCATGGGAGGTTCTGATAATGTGAAGCTTCATCATGGGAGATTCTGATAATGTGCAGCTTCATCATGGGAGATTCTGATAATGTGAAGCTTCATCATTGGAGGTTCTGATGATGTGAAGCTTCATCATGGGAGATTCTGATAATGTGAAGCTTCATCATGGGAGATTCTGATAATGTGAAGCTTCATCATTGGAGGTTCTGATGATGTGAAGCTTCATCATAGGAGGTTCTGATAATGTGAAGCTTCATCATTTGAGGTTCTGATGATGTGAAGCTTCATCATGGGAGGTTCTGATAATGTGAAGCTTCATCGTGGGAGATTCTGATAATGGGAAGCTTCATCATGGGAGATTCTGATAATGTGAAGCTTCATCATGGGAGATTCTGAAGCTGTGAAGAGTCATCATGGGAGATTCTGAAGCTGCGAAGCTTCATCGTGGGAGGTTCTGATAATGTGAAGCTTCGTCATGGGAGGTACTGATAATGTGAAGCTTCATCATGGGAGGTTCTGATAATGTGAAGCTTCATCATGTGAGGTTCTGATAATGTGAAGCTTCATCATGGGAGGTTCTGATAATGTGAAGCTTCATCATGGGCGATTCTGATAATGTGAAGCTTCATCATTGGAGATTCTGATAATGCGAAACTTCATCATGGGAGATTCTGATAATGTGAAGCTTTATCATGGGAGGGTCTGATAATGTGAAGCTTCATCATTGGAGGTTCTGATAATGTGAAGCTTCATCATTGGAGATGCTGATCATGCAAAGCTTCATCATGGGAGGTTCTGATAATGTGAAGCTTCATCATGGGAGATTCTGATAATGTGAAGCTTCATCGTGGGAGATTCTGATAATGTGAAGCTTCATCATGGGAGGTTCTGATAATGTGAAGCTTCATCATGGGAGATTCTGATAATGTGAAGCTTCATCATTGGAGGTTCTGATAATGTGAAGCTTCATCATTGGAGATGCTGATCATGTGAAGCTTCATCATGGGAGGTTCTGATAATGTGAAGCTTCATCATGGGAGATTCTGATAATGTGAAGCTTCATCATGGGAGATTCTGATAATGTGAAGCTTCATCATGGGAGGTTCTGATAATGTGAAGCTTCATCATGGGAGATTCTGATAATGTGAAGCTTCATCATTGGAGGTTCTGATAATGTGAAGCTTCATCATGGGAGGTTCTGATAATGTGAAGCTTCATCATGGGAGGTTCTGATAATGTGAAGCTTCATCATGGGAGGTTCTGATAATGTGAAGCTTCATCATGGGAGGTTCTGATAATGTGAAGCTTCATCATGGGAGGTTTTGATAATGTGAAGCTTCATCATGGGAGATTCTGATAATGTGAAGCTTCATCATGGGAGGTTCTGATAATGTGAAGCTTCATCATGGGAGAGTCAAATAATGTGAAGCTTCATAATGGGAGGTTCTGATAATGTGAAGCTTCATCATGGGAGATTCTGATAATGCGAAGCTTCATCGTGGGAGGTTCTGATAATGTGAAGCTTCATCATGGGAGATTCTGATAATGTGAAGCTTCATCATGGGAGATTCTGATAATGTGAAGCTTCATCATTGGAGATTCTGATAATGCGAAGCTTCATCATGGGAGATTCTGATAATGTAAAGCTTCGTCATGGGAGGTTCTGATAATGTGAAGCTTCATCATGGGAGATTTTGATCATGTGAAGCTTCATCATGGGAGATTCTGATAATGTAAAGCTTCATCATGGGAGGGTCTGATAATGTGAAGCTTCAACATGGGAGGTTCTGATAATGTGAAGCATCATCATGGGAGATTCTGATAATGTGAAGCTTCATCATGGGAGATTCTGATAATGCAAAGCTTCATCATGGGAGATTCTGATAATGTGAAGCTTCATCATGGGAGATTCTGATAGAGTGAAGCTTCATCATGGGAGATTCTGATAATGCGAAGCTTCATCATGGGAGGTTCTGATAATGTGAAGCTTCATCAACGGAGATTCTGATCAGGTGAAGCTTCATCATGGGAGATTCTGATAATGTGAAGCTTCATCATTGGAGGTTCTGATGTTGTGAAGCTTCATCATGGGAGGTTCTGATAATGCGAAGCTTCATCATGGGAGGTTCTGATAATGTGAAGCTTCATCATGGGAGATTCTGATAATGTGAAGCTTCGTCATGGGAGATTCTGATAATGTGAAGCTTCATCATGGGAGGTTCTGATAATGTGAAGCTTCATCATGGGAGGTTCTGATAATGTGAAGCTTCATCATGGGAGATTCTGATAATGTGAAGCTTCATCATGGGAGATTCTGATAATGTGAAGCTTCATCATGGGAGGTTCTGATAATGTGAAGATTCATCATGGGAGATTCTGAAGCTGTGAAGAGTCATCATGGGAGATTCTGATAATGTGAAGCTTCATCATTGGAGGTTCTGATAATGTGAAGCGTCATCATGGGAGGTTCTGATAATGTGAAGATTCATCATGGGAGGTTCTGATAATGTGAAGCTTCATCATTGGAGGTTCTGATAATGTGAAGCGTCATCATGGGAGATTCTGAAGCTGTGAAGAGTCATCATGGGAGGTTCTGAAGGTGTGATGGACTTGGTTTTCCACGGCACTGGAATCTGTTCATGGACAGCTGGGTTTTCACTGCTCCGTCAATGGTGTTCCAAAGAGAATAACCGTGAAGTCTCATTGTATTCATGGAGTATGACGTGCGAGGGTAATATGGCAACAACAAATTGTTGCAAGATCTGTTACGATAAGCGTGTGTGTCTGTATTGAATTGAAGAAAGAGTAAAAAGTGCAGGGAGGAAGGTTCTGGACGTACTTGTGCATGAATATCCTTGTGTGTGATTTGTTAACATTATAGAGTCAGAATGTTGCCATTTGTCGTCTGGTGTTCTGCCTGCAGCCAGGTCGAGTTCACCAACAACACCTTGATTTACGTTCCCTCTCCCAGCAATAGCTCGGAGCCCCCTTCTGCCCTCTTGGACCGGCCCAATGCCCCTCTTGTCCTATCGTTCGTGGTCGGACACCCAGAATTTATGTAGATGGAAAGCAAAAATAACAGAAGCCAAATATTTTCTGAATAATATTTTACTTTATTTTACTTTACTTTTTATTTTGCACGACCTACAATGTTTCAGCAGAACAGGTCCAGGTGAGGCAAACTGGGAATCTGTTATCACAGGCCCAAATACCGTTAGTGTGCAGGGTGGGCCTGGTGACTCGCTGCGAGATTACGAACGTCTGGCTCCATCTCAGTGAGGTAGAGACGCAGATCGCCCCTCTTGGTAATGTCAAGGCGGTTTCGATACTTGGTCAGCAGCACCATCACGGCGCTGAACCCTCCTTCAACGAGGTATGATGTGGGGAAACATTTCTTCCACCATTTCCTGATCATGGATGAAGCGAACGTAGCGGAGTAACAGAACTTCACTGTCACGCCAAGTGGACTCATCCAGCTGGATGGCGAAGTGTGTGCTTCTCAGCTCACGACACAGCTTATCTTCTACATCTGATGACATTTCAACAATCCGCCTGGCCACGGAATCATTGCTGAGCGCAATCGACGAGAGAACTGGATTCGGATCCTGGCCCATAACGGTTTTTATCACTTCCCCAACAGCTGGTTTGATCAACTGTTCGCCGATTGAATACCGTTTTCCAGATCTGGCGATGAGCAATGACAGCTTATGCGACGCTTCCAGTCCTTTATCCACGAGCTTTTGGCTGGCTTTGAACATCGTCGTTACCGTGGATCGCTTCTCAAATTTCTCTTTCAGCGATTGGAAACAGCTGACCTCTGCGCGAGCCTCATCACTGTGCTTTTTACTCAGGTGCTCGCTCAGTCGAGATGGTTTCATTGCTTCATTGGACAGCGTGATACCACACAACAAACACATCGGTAACTGTTTGTTCGTCGGAGATGGAATGAATCCATACTTGATGTATTCAACGGAATACTGACGACACCTTTTCTTTGAGGCCGACATCTTGAAGCCGACCGGACGTGAAGCTTTTTTGAATAACGAAATCAACACGCCAAAATGGCGAAAGACTCACACCAGCGCTAACACTGACTGTTCATACCTTGCCCAATGTATGTGCTGGCCAGGCCAGGCTGTAAAGTTGAACCAGGCACGTTGAATAGTCCAGCACGAATGGAGTGTATTATATCCCGCATAAAAAGATTCTTGCAAGCCGATTGGTTGAAATGGCACCACGTGACAAAAAATAGTGTTGTACTATTGGCCGCATTGGCGGCCAATAGTATTTCGCTGGTGTCATACACTATCATGTTTGTTGCGTGAGCATGTATGGACAAGAAAATACCTACACGACATCAGCGAATATGTGATCATAAAAACCATGCGGAGGGGGAAAGAATGTGGTCGTTGATTGGATGGCCAATTTGCCGAATGGCGCCGGGTAACCTGTTCAGACTACAAGAAGCCCAATGAGTGCTCCAAATCGCCGCTGCTCCTCTAAATCGCCAGTTCCCCCCAAATCATTGCCAGCGCCCCCCTACCGCCCGTGGACTCTCGAGCTCCCCCCTGAAAGTTCCCAGCGCCCACTGGGGGGCGGTAGGGACCACTTTGAGAACCTATATCCTAACCCAATGGAAGGGCTCAGGCATAAGCCAAGCTCCGCCCCTCTCCCCGTTGAGGGGGGCAACCGTTATACGACACTTGATCGGCAAGAGTGACTTTATTTATTGTTTTAACACCAATTGTATAAAAAATTGCGATTTTTACGGCGTAGCCTATCAGGCAAAGTCGTGTACTACAGTGTTTGTCTGTCCGTTTGACCCCTCAAACATATACCAATCAGAGCTGAGGATCTGGTCATATGACAGGGTGATGTGATTACGTCTGATGTCCTTACAACGGTATGCAGCTGACTCTCCACACTCCGCCATTTTGATTTATATGCCGTTCATGCCGAACATATTGTCAAACCTGTTATATATCACAATCACCATGCTCTACCTTTACGTTTTTCATTCTGTGTGAAACACAAACAAACCGATTGTTAAAATAACCATCAAATATCGAAAGCATCGGCGTTACGCCTCTTCCAACAACACTGTACGTTCCAGCCTTAGGCTTCATGCCTCCCCTTCAGACCGCTTCTTCAGACCTCCTCCCCTTCAGACCCTTTCAGCCTTAGGCTTCATGCCTCCCCTTCAGACCGCTTCGGACAAATTAAGCCCAGGTTTCTTAATACAGTAGTGTATCGTTTCAGTAGTATCGTTTTCGTTATAGTAATACTAATAATGTAGTAAATATAACCATAAAACTTTATTCCCAATGTGGTGAATGGAAAGTTCATGGATTGAAGTGGTGTATGGTTCATGAATCAATGATAAGCGGTGTAACCGCGGAAGTAAGGAATTAGCCTCGGTTTTTTTTTTATAGTAATATCATTTTCGCAATAATGATAACATAACGTTAATATTATAATAAATGTAATCATAACACTAATCCCTTCGTAGTGACTGCAAAGTTACCGGAGGTTAAAATATATCTTCTATATATTAAAGCAGCGGCAGTTTTGTGTCACGCTATGTCATTACATCTGTCAACTAAAGTATTGTCACGTGACTACCCTTGGTGAACACCTTAGGGTAGCATGGATGACCAAACGAGCTGTGACTCCGAGGCGTTCAGTTCAAAAAATATAGCGGAGTTAATACGCGTGGGGGAGGAACAGGGAGGGGGGAAACTGGAGCCTTACCTGAATGGCTTCCACCCGACGTTTTCACACCTGGATAAAGTAACTCAAACGAAAACGGATTTAAAATGTACAAAAACAACAGGTTTATTGAATAAAATGCTGTACAAAGAAAAAAACGATAAACTAAATTCCTAAACGGGACGTCCCTACAAACAGATCCAAAGACAGAAGAAAGGGGAAAGATAACTGAAAATAAACGTGTTTGGTTTATTTTCTAAATATTTCTAAAATTATTTTATATTTTCTAAATTTTATAAAATATTTCTAAATATAAAAATATTTTATTTCTAAACTAAATTCCTCACGACCACAATTGCAATTAGCTCGACTCGACCGGTGCGTCTCGTCCGGACTCGTCCAGGCCCCGAGCACGCAGACTGGACACGGCTCCGTTCTTGGTGCGAAAGTGTGCTCGTTCGTTGGCGCTAGTAGGCCTCAGTCCACTCTCGTTTCACTAGGCCGCGCCCGTTGGTGCGAAGTAGGCCTTCCGCGCGAAGCAAACAGCAGGCGTGCAGCCCGTTCTTCCACACCGTTCTCGTCCACCAGTCCTCCACACGGAAAACTGCAGTTCCCGGGCCACGGCTCTGCCTCCTCACGACCACCAGCAAGATCTCCAAACACGGCCGTTCACAATCGCTTCCTTGAGCCCGAGAGCAAAATGCCACCATTCGTAGGAGGTTCAGGGCGAGAATGCACAAAAGCGACCAATAACGGTCAGAGAATTCTGAACTCCCCACGCGTCCGAGGACAAAATGTCGGGAACACAGTCTTTTTGTTCCTCAGGCTCTGGCGTCATCTCAACACGTCTCTGTCCCGACCCTATCAGAGAGTTCCATCTTACCCGTCCTTCCTGTCAATCAAACCCCGCCCAATCACGGCTCCTCAGGGTGTGGCCTCACAGATCTTTCATCCTGTGTGCTTCCAAAGTCAGGGTTATTAGCACTTGTGCTTCGTGCATGATTTCCGGTGGCTTTTTAATTAGTGAGCTTAATGGGGATTTTGGCTTCATGGGGACTTAATAGTGTCTATGGTGTGGTGCCAAAAGGGACATAGGAATAAAGTACAGAGGTAACGACATATAGGGGATACATTACCCATAATCCCTGAGCTAATTTGCATACCCCACTCCTCGTAATGGGGACAAAGGTACACTTACACGACACGCGGTCTACCAGATCCCTACTTATAGTACATCGAAATGGTTCTTCTTCTTCGTGACAGTTGGAGCACACTAATCTATACACTCAACCTGGTCTATGATATTACTACCCCCTACAAACGTAACAGTATCAAACAAGCCCGGCTATGCCGCCGTTACACTTTCAGTATTGTTTATTGTGACATTGACCTACTGTGTGTTCCAATAAAGTGATACAGCAAATTTTGGGGCAATTTTCCCAGAGTATGGAATTGTATAACAAACAAAAACAAGAGCATGACACACACCTGCGTCATTTAGCTGAGTGAACCATAGTTCTGTAATGCGACGGAAGGTTTGGCGGTATTTTAAATGTTTTTTTTTTCACTTGAAATTAAATAAAATTTTCACTTTAAAATGGTTTTCTCTGGAACCGCTTGTCTGATGGATGCAACAGTTTAAGCATTGGATGGACTCCCCATATTCCAGCAGATATGTGAAATGTATGAAGGTATTGTGCACTTGATGATAAAAGCATGAAATTTGGCAGGTGACTAAGGCATGTCCAAAGTAAGAAAACTGGCTAGAGGGCCATTGCAAATTTGTTCCACTAGGGCATGCCCGTACGTGGGTGCCCGTTCCTTGCCAAAAAAAAAAAAAAACGCTACCCGTACGCTCTACCCCGCCCGTACGCCCGTACGCCCGTAAACAAAAAAAACAACGCTCTTCGCTTCCGCCCTTCGCTCTGGGAGAAATAATGCGCATAAGAAATCGAGAAATTATTATTTTCTCCGGAAGAAATCGAATTACGAACCGTAATGGCGCACGCGCTCGGCTCGGCTCGCAACAACGCGTTCTGTGATTGGCTGCCGGAAGTGAAGTCTTCACTGTCCGGAAGGTCGCAAATCGCAGTTACGATGAATCGCAAATTAGTTTTAATTAGTTTTAAAACATAGTTTAACGTCAACATAGTTTGCCAACGTGAAATAAATGAATACGCTCTCAAATGTGCCGTCCGAGGCAGAGTCTGTTCGGCACGTTCGGCACACGTGATAGCTCGCTGCTCTCTGATTGGTTGAATCGTTTTTTGGACATAGCTCGGTAACTACTTGTCCGATTAATATGAAACCTTGAAAAGGCACATCCTCGGGTCCCCAGCAATATACCTGGCAAGTTTAAAGTATATCGGACCCGTGGTTGTCGAGAAACAGCGGTCACAGACAAACAAACAAACACACACACAGACACACACACACACACACACACACACAGAGATTGCTGGAATTATAGATAGATGATGGATGTGACAAGCACTTTTCCAAACAGGTGGGAACACACCTCATGAAGTACTTCCAGGTGTCATGATAATGTAATAAAATGAGTATAATCATGGTATTATGTGTTGTTTTCCCATCTAAATGTATGTATGTATGTATGTATGTATGTATGTATGGCCTGGAATGATGCTTACTTACATACTGTTTATTCTGCTTGCAGGTGCTGACCCTAACTCATTTACTACATCAATCTACATTGTGAACTCTGGTGTTGGTCCAACATTTAATTAGTGTTTGGTGGTGGTCAAACGAAATATCCTGGCTAACAATGGCGAAGGTACACAAGATCATGGATCCTCAGCAGCCTGCAGGGACATCCAGTAGAGCATGTCCAATAGACTGGGACACATGTTTTCTGTGTCGGGAACAAACTTCCGAGTCACTGATCTGCCCAGCTAAATCAAGGCGAGGCACAGAGGGAGCAGGTTACAGAACCATCGCCAGCAATCTTCAGGCATTTTGCAGGATTGGCTGTCTGCCAAGAGCAATACCCTCGCAATACGTCTCACAACTGGATGATGGTAATGGAATTGAGGCAACACTGCAACATCAAAATGCCAAGTTTCATGACTCTTGCAGGCTGAAATTCAACAAAACCAAGTTGCATAGTGCAGAGAAAAGAAAATCATCAGCCAAAGAAAGTACCAGTACAGAAGTTCACCCGTCTGAATATGGGGCAGTCTTCAGCTCTTGCTACAAAATGTTTCTTTTGTGGTGAATTTGAGGCTGGGGAGACATTTGATGAAGCATCAACATTTGACCTTGATGCTCAGGCCAGGAAATGTGCCCTTAAACTAGAAGACAAGTATCTGCTGGTCAAATTGAGTGCTGGTGAATTGATTGCACAGGAAGCGAAGTACCACGTCAAATGCGTGGTCTCTCTGTATAACAGAGCACGAGAAACAAAGTCATCCAAAGAGACCGACGTTGATTCTGTCAACCACGGCATTGCATTAGCTGGACTGATTTGCTATATTGAGGAAGTTCGCATGGATAGTGGAGTGGCAGCAGTATTCCACATGTCAGACCTGGTTCAAACTGTATACAGGCAGACTGGAACAGCTTGGTACTGAGCTCACTGGACGTGTTCACTCCACCAGGCTTAAGAATCGAATCTTGGCCTATTTTCCACACATGATAGCAGTAACAAAAGGCTGAGAGATTGCACTTGGTTGCAATGAGGATGTTGGTCCTGCTTTAGAAAAAGCACGTGAATATGATGCTGACAGTGATGCCGTTATTCTTGCAAGAGCTGCTAACATAGTTCAGAGACATGCTGAAAATGAAAACAAGATTCAGTGGTTCATTTGGTGATCAGTGTCAAGAGGAATCGGTACCAAGTTCCCTTTCTGCATTAGTATCGATGATCCTGAACGGGCCAAATATCAAAACACAAACAAGTTTCACATCAGTGCCTCAACCAGTACTTACCATCACACAGCTGTTGATGTTCAACAGTTTTGTGCGCCGTCGGGAGACCTCTACTGCAGCAAGTGCTACAACACAGTGCAACGGTACAACACACAACAGTACAACAACAACAACAACAACAACAACAACAACGGTACAACACAGTGCAACAGTACAAGTGCAACGAGAGACAGCTCTGCCAGTCTATCTAGGAGTGATGGTTCACACAAAGATACGCAAGCGTGATCTTGTAGACACTCTGTTCAACTTAGGACTGTCTATCTCATACGACAGACTGCTGAACATCTCCACTGATCTAGGAAGCAAGATTTGTCAACACTATGAGACTGAGAAAGCGGTCTGCCCTCCTCATCTGAGAGGTGGTGTCTTCACAACTGTTGCAGTTGATAACAGACCACAACCCAAGCTCGACAACTGCTCATGATTCATTCCATGGAACAGGCATATCCCTGTTTCAGCATCCAAATTCGACACCAGTGGAGTGAAATGGGCCATGCAGGGTTGTGATGATACCCAGACTGCCTCCAAGAAGACCTTGGCCCAGTTGCCAGAATGGTATACCAGTGTGCCTTCAGCCCCAGTGCCCAGAAAGGATCCACCAGTGCCTAAAACAGATGGGCCAAACTGAGCTGACTGTCGACATATACCTGAGGCCATGCAGAAAGAATACAGGTAAAGTAGAGGAAGTTGTCTTTCATAATCACCTAATTACAGTTGTTCAGCCAAAACATTTGATGATTATGCAACTGCAGTGTTCCTACCTCACATCAGAGCTCACCTGCAGCAAGCAAGACGGATAGACATTGTGTGGGATGAGTACTTTACGGACAGTCTGGAGGCAGGTACACGGAATAGAAGAGGGAAAGGAGTTAGAAGACATGTAGAGCCATCCACCCTAGTTCCTAGGAAATGGAATGAGTTTCTCAGGATTGATGAGAACAAGGTGGAACTGTTCTCTTTTCTGGCAGTCTGCATTGGATCAATGGACACCGCTAAGCAAGTCATCACCACACATCACTCTGGCATCCTTTGTAATCAGTGTCGAGATGAAGAAGGCCTTGCTCCCTGCAACCACCAGGAAGCCAATACAAGAATCATGCTCCATGTGCAGGATGCTGTGAAACGAGGGTATACAAAGATCTCAATCCACACAGTTGATACTGATGTGGTGGTTCTGGCAGTGACAGCAGCACAGCAACTCAACATTCCTGAGCTGTGGGTTGCCTTTGCAACTGGAAAGAACTTTCGTATCTTGGCAGCTCACGATATGGCCAAGGCTCTGGGTCCTGAGAAGTGTGCAGCTCTGCCAGTGTTTCATGCATTCACGGGATGTGACACTGTCTCGTTCTGGTCGAGGAAAGAAGACTGCATGGGACACATGGAGGTGCTACATTGAGGTGACATCAGCATTTTGCACATTGAGTGCTACACCAGAGTCTGTAGATGACTCAATGGAGCAAGTAGAGCGCTTTGTGATCTTGCGGTAAGACCGTACTAGTAGTGAGCAATGTGTCATTCAGGCCAGAAAATAGCTCTTTTCTCAGAAGGGTAGAGCACTGGATGGTATTCCTCCAACAAAGGCAGCATTACTCCAACACACAAGGAGGGCTGCATACCAAGTTGGTTACTGCTGAGGCCAAATGATGATTGTAGCTCCTCAACTTCCAAGCCCAAGGGAATGGCGATGGCACAAGAGCGACAATGGGGAATGGGATGCATGCTGGGCAACACTTCCAGAAGCATCAAAGGCCTGCCGGGAACTCTTGAGATGTAGAGGGCTGTTAAGGCAGCTCTTCCATGTACAGCACTTTGCTGTGATACTTAAGCTGCACATTCACAGAGTATTGAGCATCCGCCTACATACTATTTATCGGTATACAGCAGATCTGTGAAATTGGCACCAAATGGATGTGCACCAGACAGCATTTCTAGGTTTTAAAATACCATTACTAACTTTACAAATGTGAAATGGTTCCAATAAATCAAAATTGTAATGAGACGAGATGGCCCATTCTGAGACGTATGTGGAAAGTGCATGGAAATTGCAGCCATTTTGGAAAATGCTGCAGTTGATAACAGACCAGACATGATAGCAGTAAGAGGAAGTCACGCCATTTTGGTCACGCCATTTTGGAAAATGGCTGCCACTGCTGCCACAGGATATTCTGTGATGGCCCCATAGCTAAAAATCTTACTTTAGATATGCCCTAACTCTGTTCCAAATTTGATGCTTTTATCATTAAGTGCACAATACTTTCACTGATCTGCTGTACTACCATGGATAATAATTATTGCTAACTCTGACGTTATAGGTCACATGGTATGGCAGCCATATTGAATTAAAGGAAAAAACTGACATAATCTTCTCCGAAATTGGTCAACGGGGAAAATTTTGTAAACTTGGAATATGTTATCAACTCCCGACGGGGGTATATAGGGTGATAACGATGACGTCATAAGCGAATTGGTATTCCAGCCATAATTGGTTGAAATTAAATCTTTATCCGAAAAATCTGAAATTTCATATATCTGATCGATGACCCAATGCGAGGGAAGAATTAAATTTATGACACTCATAACCCTTTGCCAATAAACTATGTGACATAATAGGGTGCAAGGATGATACGGGTATATGGGCCATGATAGCAGTTGGCCAACATAGTCACGTGCTCAGTTAACGATTTTGTTCAGAATGAACGAATGAGGCGAGAATATGTGCTGCACGAGTGCCATTCTAGTTTAATTTGATTTACGGTTTAACGTATGGAATTGTGGTATCATCTGCAAGTCATAGAAAATGTAAAAAGAAAGAAGAAGAATGTAAGTCATTGACATACTGCATATAGTATAATAAATAGCACCGCAAAGCAGGCGTAACCCCTGAGCTCATGCATGGTGGAAACCAATTTCAAGATGGCTGCCGTGGCGGCCATATTGAAAATCGCAGCGCGCCCATGAGCCTTCCTCTACTCAACCCCAACACACACTGCAACCATGGATTTAATCGGACAAGCCGTTCTGCTCGAAATTGATGGAAACCAATTTCAAGATGGCTGCAATGGCGGCCATATTGAAAATCGCAGCGTGCCCATTTTCGAAAAACACCTTCCTCTACTCAACCCCAACACACACTGCAACTATGGATTTAATCGGACAAGCCGTTCTGCTAGAAATTGACGGAAACCAATTTCAAGATGGCTGCCGTGGCGGCCATATTGAAAATCGCAGCGTGCCCATTTTCGAAAGGAACCTTCCTTTCGAAAGGAACCACACACTGCAAAAATGAATTTAATCGGACAAGCCGTTCTGCTTGAAATTGATGGAAACCAATTTCAAGATGGCTGCCGTGGCGGCCATATTTAAAATCGCAGCGCACCCATAAACCTTCCTCTACTCAACCCCAACACACATTGCAAAAATGGATTTAATCGGACAAGCCGTTCTGCTCGAAATTGACGGAAACCAAAAGTTGACGGACGCTCGGATGGCTGCCGTGGCGGCCATATTGAAAATCGCAGCGCGCCCATGAACCTTCCTCTACTCAACCCCAAAACACATTGCAAAAATGGATTTAATCGAACAAGCCATTCTCCTTGAAATTGACGGAAACCAAAAGTTGACAGACGCCCGGACGCCCACCCGCCCGGACGCCCGGACGCCCACCCGCCCGGACGACGCCCGTGATAATACCCCTTACCTTAGCCCAATTTGGGCTGAGGGGTGAAAAGGAGAGGACCAAGGATAGAGCCCTGTGGAACACAACGTAAAATTGGCTTCCCAGCTAAGTTAAATGTCGATCAAAGAGTTTACATTTTGTCTTGCTATAGAATGCACATGGGGTTGGCAGGATAGCTTTGATCTAAAGGTATGCACACTTGTCTGTGAGCTATCTATCTTGGGTTCGAATCCCATCCTTGCTGTAAACTGTCATCCTGGTGTTTGACGTCAAAATGTGTACTGTCCCTTGGAGGGACGCCAAACCGGGAGTCCCATCTGTTATCACTGGTCGTTTGTGACGTTAAAGATCGACACGGTGTTTCACAAGGAGTGGAAGAGTTATCTCCGATCCTCTGACCAAATTACAAATTCCTGCCATGGCTGACTGCTGAGAAGGCAAAGGCAAACCACCCAGCATGACATTTGCCAAAAGATTGCTTTGGCAGCACCAACTCTCTGCATACTAGAGAGTTCATAGAACACCTTACCCCACGCTTAATTGAGAAACAAGGACATGGGCAGTGTCTACGTGCGGAAAATTGGATTGGTCGTGATGAAGGAAATTGTGGTAATATTTTGTCCAAATAATGCAAAACAGAAGAGTTTTGAAAGTGCCAAAAAGGCGATTTGTGTTCTGCGGTGTTCAAACATTTAATTACATTGGAATAAATAAAGATTTTAACGGATGTGTAAAAAAATATTTTCGGAGGTTTACCACTGTTGATGCATAGTATTTTACACCACCTTATTTAACACGTTACATTAGTTATTCGTGTCTGTTGTTTGTGTCCTTTATGACATTGCTAAGAACAGTAGGTTTCCTGTTTGGAATGATTTTAATTTTGTTTGACTGCCAGACAGGCAGGCAGACTAAAAAAATTATCTCACTCCTCTCTGCACATGCGCGATTGGCACAAATTCAGAGCTAACGTAATGCGAAACTACAGGTTTGTTTTTCGATTCGTGTTCAAAATAAAACGTTCAATTGAAATTTGGTTAATCCTTGATACTAAACTGCCTTTTGTAGACAGACAGACAGACAGACAGACAGAGAGTGAACCATTCCTGCTTAATCCAGATTTTTGCTTTGTGTGCAGTGCAGGTTAATGATATGGTATATTGATGATGAAGCCTGGAATTGGCTTAACGGTTAAGGTTCACAGGGGCTCAAACACAAGACCCTAAGATCGCAAGCTAGCCATTGATTAACACCGGGTGGGTTGACTCACCCTGTCATCCTTCCGAGGTTGGCAAAATGAGTACCAGCTTACTGGGAAGAATGCGCCATTCAGGTATCCTGTGTCGGAGTGGTGACCCATTCAGGACTGTGCGCATTCGCCTAGGAAACTGCTTCGGCAGACATATGCATCTGAAGATGCAAAAGGAGTGGTCTTCTTCTTCTACATTGATGATGATTATGAAGACTAGAGTTGATCGCTCACTACGTTCGGCTCACCACATGTCACTACAGAGGCATGGGCTTGTTTTAACTGAGGATAATGACTGAACCTGAGTTGCTGTGTTGTCATGATTTACACCAATCATGATACAAACAATATTTTTTGTACAAATTTATTTGTAATATTGATATTATTTATTTGTAATCTAAAAAGGTCCTCGTGGTCTAAAGCTCTAAATGAACAAGGGTCAAAGCTGGTCTAATGGGTCTAAAGCATCGTATGGGTATTTGGGGTCTGAAGGGTCTTCAATGGCCTTTGGGGTCTTTGTTTATTTTGTGTCTTTGGGGTCTTTAGGGTCCTCTGGATCTTTAGTCTTTTGGGTCTTTTTTGGTATTTGGGGACCTCGAGGTCTTTTGGGTCCTTTGTGTCTTCTGGGTCCTTTGTGTCTTCTGGGTCTTTGGGGTATTTTGGTTCCTCAAGATATTTTGGGTCTTCAGGATCTTTTGGTCTTTTGGGTCTTCGGGGTGTTTGGGGTATTTTGGGTCGTCTGTGTCTTTAAGGGTCTTTTTGGTCTTCAGGGTCTTTGGGGTATTTTGGATCCTCTGGCTGTTTAAGGGTCTTCAAAGGTCTACGGGGTCACAGTAGTCTAAAGGGTCGAAAGGTATATACCAACAGTACGTAATTAATAGATGTACGTAATTAACAGACAGGATGCAACCGGCGTTCAAACAGTACGTAATTAATAAATATATAGTCACACAGCTTCACTGTCTCAGCCTGACGGACTGTTTTTCGCTTTTATATATATTTGAAGAAGAAGAAGAAGACATTTTCGTGACACGTATGCATACATACAAACCCATATACATTTGCTCCATTATAATAAGATGTGAATGCACCTTGCAGGATTGGTTATATTTAACTTTTGAACTTAACATTACAATCTTGAAACCGTACTTCTTTTATTATATGAATTATATCTGCAAGATAACAGAATAGAGACTGTGTACCTGCTCGTAACCAACCCAGCCATCATATATACGTATATCATACACCTGGCTTCTATATATATATATATATATATATATATATATATATATATATATATATATATATATATATATATATATATATATATATATATATATATATATATATATCTTAATGTTGCTACATCCTCGACCTTTTCTGGAGGTGTCTCATATCAACGATTTAATACTATACGATATACCTTCGTCGGATTTATTTTGTTGCCTTAATATTTTGTAATCTCGAGCTCAGATCAATTGAACTCAGAACAATGAATACCAATTTTACAAAACCAAGGCTACTCCTCTCTCCCCCAAAAAGAAATCTTCACCAAGGTTATTAATGACACTGTGACACAAAATGCTCGACCAACAATAGGCCAGTTTGACGTCATTGCATGACGTGTTTGTGCGAATTCTTCGCACACTGTTACCGGTGGGTGCGTTTTTTTTCATGCACACAATCTACCTTGTGTTGAAATCCTTGTTTTATGGCAGGAAATAAAAATTGACTAAAATGGTTCTGTCTTCTCCCCTATTTTTTAATGTAACATGTGTGTAACGTGGTCATATACTCATGTGTAGCCACTTTAAATGACAGCGAATTGCCATTTAATTGTGGGGACAAGTGGGGATGCCAGGAGCTTAGGTAGATGACGTAAATTTCAGATTCCAAACTTGCACTTTGTTGAGGTAGTTATGGCAGCAACTTGACCAAGGTGCCAGAATGAAACCATGGCATTGTGTACACCCACCAACACATGCTAACATAGACCAATTGACATCAACACCAATCCGAGCTTATAGTCAGGTTGACAATCAAGACAGGACTGGACAGCTCAGAGGCAGGTATGCTACCTCTGAGTTAACCTCGCAGAACTGATTCAAAATTATAACCTTCACAATGAAAAAGCAAAAGCAGCGAAGTCAAATTTTGGAGGTGTATTTAGATTATTATTTTTTTAGCCGCGTCGCAAGACGCTGGTCATAGAGTGCCCTCTGCTGTTGTTGTTGTTGTTCTTCTTCTTCTTCTTCTTGTTGTTGTTCTTGCAGAGAAGACAAAACCTCAAAGCTCCACCCATTCTGGGAACCATAGCTCCACCCATTGTGGGAGAGGCTTCATATAAACAAATATCCACCATTTTATTAACTCGCATAGCTTTGAGGCCTGTTTTGTAGGCCCGTGGTGTCTTTCTCTCTCACACAGTTTTATTTCAAATCAAATTCGATATATCATTTCATTTTTCACAGTCGCTAACATAGTTTTAGACTCGGTTGAAAAAAAACGGGAAGAAAATCCGATGAAAGTTGCCCTTTATAGAACGAAATGAATTCTCAAAGGCCTGTAACTTCAAGTCCATTGAGATTTTTTTTTTTAATCGCGGCATGCTCAGTCATACACCGCCCGAAATAACAGACGGGAAAATGCCGAGATATATATATATTTTGTTTAAATCGCGGCATGCTCAGTCATACACCGCCCGAAATAACAGATGGGAAAATGCCGAGATATATTAAAAATTCGTCCATTTGATGACAATCGTCACGATGAAATATTTAATTTATACGTCGTCACAATAATGTGGAGAGAGGAGCATAGATAGCTTCGTTCACTTGTCGCCACATACGGGAAATTGCCGAGATATTTTTTTTTAAAATCGCGGCATGGTCAGTCATACACCGCCTGAAATAACAGACGGGAAAATGGCGAGATATATTAAAAATTCGTCCATTTGATGACAATCGTCACGATGAAATATTTAATTTATACGTCGTCACAATAATGCGGAGAGAGGAGCACAGCTTCGTTCACGTGTCGCCACACACGGGAAATTGCCGAGATATATATTTTTTTCATCGCGGCATGGTCAGTCATACACCGCCTGAAATAACAGATGGGAAAATGCCGAGATATATAAAAAATTCGTCGCCACACACGGGAAATTGCCGAGATATATTTTCACTTTGCACAAAAATAACATCAAGTAATGGAATCAATAGGAATGTCCTGTGCCTATAACATCGACGTTATAGGCACAGCTGCATCTAGGCATTGTGTAACATCGACGCGGCTTTTGTTTTAATTAAAACTTTTTGTACTTGTTTTAATCAGAGAACGATTGAACCAGGTAGAAAACTAGAACGGCACTCGGTAGAGAGCACACCTGCGCCAGCTTGAAGTTTACGTTTTCTATCCCACTGATAGACCAGATCTGGATCCGTACCTGAACCAAGATATAATCAGCTTGTTCTTGTCACTTACCCAAATCATCCACCTAGTTTTGACATAATCTGTCCACAACAACAACACGCAATGGTAAAGAATCACTTAATTTTTAATTTTTTTTATAGCATCCGGATCTTCAGCAAAATTGAATCAATTCTTCCTTGTCACACACCCAACCTGCCCACCAGGTTTCGTCCGAATCCATCCATACCTTTTGAGATTTTGTGCTCACAGACAGACAGACCTTTGGTGGTGGAGGTGAAAAGAGGGAATACTCATCAGTATTAAACTAAGCAGTAGGGAAAAGGAGGTGGGGTGAGGGAGTGATTTTGGAAGGGAGTTTCAGTGTAATTACGAATTGTTATAATGAGGTGATTAGGAAGAGTTAGGATTAGTGTATGACAAGTTCTCCATGAAGCTTGCGAGCAGATGCCAAATGTACACACCACACATACATCAAAAACCTCTCATTTTAATTTTCAACATTATTATAAACATGTCAGAAATACGAATTAGTAAGTATAGTACTTCCTTACTCAATAAGCCTTTTATTTTGTATGAAACTTTTTTTTTGTTCTTGTGTACTTATGCTGTTCATCGTACAATAAAACGTATTGATTGAATCCACATGTCGTACAATTTTCCAAGAAAATGTCACTCACTAATCCTTAACTGATTCAAATGGTTTCAAGCTTTGCCATCCTGCTGTTACTAGTCGAGAATTTCACATCTGCGGACATGACCGACCGACCGACCGACCGACCGACCACACACACACACACACACACACACACACACACACACACACACACACACACACACACACACACACACACACACACACACACACACACACACACACACTACATTTTTTTTATGGGCAACAACCCCCCAACCCCCCCCCCCCCTTCCTCCCATCAAACAAGTTTCATCGAAATTGTGTGTGTAGTTTCTGAGAAGAAAGCGAATACCTATTTTGGGGGGCAATCCCCTGTCCTTCCCTAGACCCCTTCAGGGCCAGATTTATTTAATGCCATGAACAAACTTTGGTACATCAAAGGTGGTGAAGGTTGTGGTCAAGTTTCATCGAAATTGTTGTTGTAGTTTCAGAGAAGAGAGCAAATACCTACGCATTTTGGGGGGGTCAAACCTGGACCCACTTTCACTCCCCATACTCTTTTATACTTCGATTTTCTTAGTGTCGTGAATAAATTTTGGTACATCAAGGGTGATGAAGGTTGTGGTCAAGTTCATCGAATTAGTGTGTGTTGTTTCAGAGGAAAAAGCAAATACCTATTTTGTAGGGTCCACTTTGACTGGATCCATTTTGACTTCCGGTAGACCCCCTTAAACGCCGATTTCTTTAATTCCGTAAACAAACTTTAGTCACAACAATCCAAGTATCATTTGTGCCAAGTTTGGTCGCAATCCCATCAGCGGTTTCGGAGAAGAAGTTTCAAGTGTTTACGGACAGACGGACGGACAGACGGACGGACGACGCGCCATCGCATAAGCTCCCCTTAACGACGTTCCAGGTGAGCGAAATAACATCTTCAATTGAATCACTTTAGAAGCAATCCACATATTACGTATGCAAATGCAGAGTGGGAGTGGGGATTGATTTAACGAAGTGATCGATGAAGAAAGAAAGAAGGGTAAAGTTGGGAATGAGTAGGGAAACAGACAACAGAAGTTGGAATAATGGAAAAGGACGAAAGGGGAGCATAGGGGAACAAAAACAAAACTTATTTTTGAGTACAAATGTTGGTTGATGGCAAATTAGGAAGATATAGAGAATCTAGTGTATTGCATTATTACCATCTGCTCCACAGGATATTTTGAATATTAAGCCCTAAAATAATGAATAAACTCAGATCTGATAAGTAATACTAACAATACATACATTTTATTTATTTATTATTGTTTGTAAGAATACACATTCAGGCCTTATGCAATGCAGGCTTTGGCAAAGTTACAGCACATTCATCAGGTAAACGTGCACTCGAGGTATAATACCTGGTACAAATGTACGGAAGTTCCAAAGTATATCTTTTTCAAATCGGGTTGCATATCCCATCAAGGCATCTTGTATGAAAAAAGATCAAAGTAACATTTTTGGTGAAAATCCATTTCAACAAATACTACAAATTAAAAAAAATCATGGTGGCTGATAAGGTGAATCTGATACAGTATTCAAACAATAAATGGCAATTCAATTAAAGAACAAAATCAGAGGTGATGCAATTATGGCAAATTATGTATACAAACACAATTAAAGGAGCAAGCTCGATTTACCACAAAATTGTTACCTATCTCAACAATTCCGTATTCTCAAGGTTCATAAAACACAAATTACTGAAAACAGTGCTGTCGATGTTTGCGCTCCTTATTGTTTAAATCAACAATTGCCTGTACGGAACTACGTGTTATCTCAATACTATCCTCAGTAAAATCCAATTTTGTTGTGGTGGTTTTGAGGGTAAAAGTAAAAAGCGTTACTAATCACATGTTACCTAATTAATAATTAAATATCAAAAGTTACTCATTATATTAGAATTTTTACTGCATAGAATATATATGTAAAAAGTAAGGCCACAACATATCTGCATACATCTATTGTCAAAATATGACCGACTTTCTTTTTAAAAAGTAAGATTTTATAAAATTGTCTTCAATTTACGATGCAATGAACAAGTACGCGTATGAAATTTTCCTTTGGAGAATTTTTTTTTAAAAACCCCAAACATTTCGTACATTTTTGTTCCATAAGCCTGGTGTTGGCTTAGTGGTTAGGGTGCCAGCTTGGGATCCTAGGATCCTGGGTTAAAATCCCGGTCGATCTCTGATTTGTTTGGGTTGAGTTGCTCACTGGTAATTCCCTGTGTGTCGCAAGAGGCGACTAACAGGGTTGGCGGCTGGAAGGGCATCCGGCTGTAAAACATTGCTTCAAAAAGGGGACCACGGTGCCCGAAAAAGGCCAACCCCTGCTCTACGGGCAATAATGGCCTCTAAACCAATAATGGCATCTAAACCAAGTTCTATATGTTCAACCGGATTAATACTTTCGTGCCATTCTTTTGCATTAATTTCGGAAATTGCTCAAAATACACACTTAAACACTTTTAGTCTGTTTTTTGATTCTGTAACTTGTATGTTAATTCCCAAGAAAATCTGACAACTTTTGTTGTTGGTAGTCAAAATAAAGATAAAACCAAATGTCAGGTTCATTCGATTGATGATGGGGATAGAATTTTGAAGGGGAGAGAATTACTTTCACCTCTATCGATTTAATTAACCACGATACAGTTACGTGGCTTATTGCGGAACAATTTTTCTTGCAACAACATCATGAAAATAAAAGGCAAAGAAGGATTTACCGTTGAGTGAAGTTATCACTTTGGAAGAAAAAACAACAACAACAGGTTCTCCATGTAATACCTAATCAAATTATTAAATCTCTAACAAAGCAGGAGTTGAAAGAAAGCACTGACCAACAACAATCAATAACAGTCAGTACGAACAATTCGAGCAAGAGTTTACCAAACTTCATCTTCCATAGAACTTCTTGTTGAGTAAGAAAATCAGGAGGTTCACATTAACCTTGGCTTTGTCAAACATCTTCATGACAGCTACACCTTCATACTGGAGCTGCAGCAAGTCCTTTAAAACATGAATATTCATGATGCAGGAGAGAAATGAAAGAGCATATTGAACTTGGAGGAAATGAAGACAAAGAAAACTGATACGATTTTATTTGTGAGAAAAATTCAGAACAATTGATAATGAAATGAAAATAAATGCAACATATTTGTGAAGAATAGAACGAAAGCGTTGAGGTGTGCAGTCAGCTTGGATTTTAGGATGTACTGTATATTGTTACGGATCTGGTCTAGGGAAGTAAAACGAGGGATAGATTCGAATAAGTAGTTCATAGTACATGTTCGAGTCAGTGAGATGTAATTCCTGTCAATGATAAAGTGTGTCGAGCATGTGTTTAGAAAGATCTCGTAGCCCCCACCCTGGCTGGTGTCTGTGTCTAAGCCTTGCCTTTTCTCCCTCCATACAATCTTAAACTCTTCACACCATACATCTGTCATCTGTCTTTTTTTGTGTAATTTTCCATTCAAAGCAACCGATACGCATGAGCCATGATGGTATTGGCAAAGTGGACCGATGGTCAACATTCATCATTGTGGGCTATCGAACAGGCTGGTGAACATGCCCATCGATGACAATGTCAGGCTGTGTCAACCAATGAGCGTGCACCATGGATGGTCCGATGGTCCCCAACAGGATGATAAAAAAAAGTAGAGTGTTGGTGGTTCCTGCCTTTTAAAATGGTACGTGTTGCTTCCTCGCTTCATGTTCAGCATTTAAAAGGTAAAGAGCATGGACAATCCCAATATGTTGGCATCAATGGGGAGGAGAAAACTCCTCCTTTGGAAATGCACTGCTGAGTGTGGTGAAAAAGGCGGTGCCATTTTGTGACGTCGCTGGTACCCAGAGTAACCCAGGAAGTGATGGCCACCTCAGTGGCTGTGTTTGTCTCATCTAACAGTCCTGTATTGTGTCTCGTGTATTTGTCTATGTCCTTGTGTGTGACATGCGTGTATGGCAGCTCCACTACATAAAATACCACCTAAGTAGGCAATGAAGACATGCATGTTTCAAATGTGTTGCATGTTTGTTGCTCTCTGGAGTTATTGTCATGTCTGAGAATCACTTTTAATTGCATTTGATTCTGCTTTGGATCGTATGCTCGTGGGGAACCTTTTTGTTATTTTCTATTCATTTTTAAAGGCTTCACTTCTGATTAATAAAGATGAATTAAAGTTTCATCAGCCTGGTGTTGGCTTAGCAGTTAGGGTGTCGGCTTGAGATCCTGGGTTTGAATCCCGGTCCATTGCTGAATTAACGCCAGGGGGGTTGACTCATCCTGTCATCCTTCCGAGGTCGGCAAATCGATTCACTGGTAATTCCCAGTATGTCGCAAGAGGCGACTAACAGGGTTGGTGGCAGGAAGAGCATCCGGCCATAAAACATTGCTTCAAAACGGGGACCACGGTGCCTGAAAAAGGCCAACCCCTGCTCTGCGGGGAAAATGGCCTCTAATATTTGTTTTTTTTAAATCAAAGTTTCATCAGCAACAAAGGACGAGTATAAAATGATGCAACTCACCTGAAAGTTGAGTTGCACTTTTTCCATTTCAATTCCCATAAACTTGGCCTTCACTTCAAAATCTCCAGGATTTTCACCCGGCATTATGTCGAACAACACATTCTTCAGCCTGTGTGAGAAGAACGCATTAATACACCTTAAACCAGCTTTTACAGAATAACAATTATCATTCTAAATGGTTTAGAACACCTTCCATTCTTTCCAATATTTTACTCCTTTTTAACCAATTTCTGAATTTTCTGGAACTAGTACACCCGCTCAATACGGGAGCGGCAGGAAGGGTCATTCCTCTTTGGGGTATACAGTTTACAATCGATCTATGGTCGGGTCTCAAGAACATTGGGTGTGTGTTCATTTACCAAGTTTCTTGTGGAGAGATCGCCAAGTGGTTTAAGCATTCAAGTAAGCACTCCATTCAAAACCGGGAAGGAACGGCTAGCCTGGCTAGCTGCTTGGCAAATGAGAACAGCCCGGGCTTCCTCCCTTTCAATTTCATGTTGAACAGCAGGAGCGAGTTTCAAAAGTTGCTTTTGAAATGAAAAACGCCACGTTAGCGGTAGGAAGCGTCATGTTATTAACCCAACACTTGTGGGGTATATAGAGCACAGTAGATCTTCGCTCAGTTCTGTAAGTAAAACTTACCTCACGGATGTCGGGATTCCTCCAAATTTCTTTATTTAGTGTTATAAACAGCATTCGCGACTGTTTAAAAAGCTAATCATACGTGTTTGTGGTTTATAATATTTTTACTTCTGGCAGAGGCCGTTGGGCCGTTGCTCCCAAGAAAATGCCATGATAAGCTATTTATAAATGTTGACTCGACGTTTGTTCAAGGAGGAAAACCCCCTTGGGAAGGTGGGATATTAATGGTATTAATATTGTTTTGTAATAACATGAATACTAGTACCCGACTGCAAAGCCGCAATGAGCCGGCGAAGCCAAAGCCTCTTGCCACTATTTTACCCATCACTATGGCATCAGGAGGTTAGGTAGTTCGTAGTAGGTAGGTGTAGTAGGTACCGTCGGTGTAGTAGGTGCAGTAGGTACCATTTGCATTCTGGATGAGATTAAAATTGATAAAATTTACTTCTTGATTAATTCGGTGAATTCCGTCTCAACTTCGGATGTTTCCCGCCGTGAAAACCTATACCCTACGGCCGCGAGATTTCTAAAAAATAATTCTTCGTCAATTTTAGAATATTTGACGCCGTTTTCACCCTCCGAAACGCGTAATAAGCTTTTAAAAATTATTTTTCAAATGCTCGAATCTCACTGGTTCCGGTGTTTGGTGACGATTTTCGTTGAAGATAACGAGGTTGGTCTTAACGTATTTTAATTACAAATTAGAGGTGCATTAGATTGTGAATCAAACAAAGACGGGCGAAACAAACTCCTATTGAACTTTTTCGCAATTGTTTTATGCAAACTTCCGCATCCGGTCGATGGCGGCCTCCATTGCGTGATTTGGTTTTAGAAATATTTTTTCAAATGCTCAAATCTCATTGGTTCCGGTGTTTGGTGAAGCTTTTCGTTGAAGATAACCAGGCCCGTGCGGGCCGAGGTTGGTCTTAAAGTATTTTAATTATCAATTAGAGGTGCATAAGATTGTGAATCAAACAAAGACGGGAGAAAGAAACTCCTATTGAACGTTTTTAGCTGCATCGCAGACGCTGCTCATAGAGTGCCCTCTGCTGTTGTTGTTGTTGTTGTTGTTCTTCTTCTTCTTCTTCTTCTTGTTCTTCTTCTTCTTGTTGTTCTTGCAGAGAAGACAAAACCTCGAAGCTCCACCCATTCTGGGAACCATAGCTCCACCCATTTTGGGAGAGGCTTCATATAAACAAATATCCACCATTTTATTAACTCGCATAGCTTTGAGGCCTGTTTTGTAGGCCCGTGGTGTCTTTCTCTCTCACACAGTTTTATTTCAAATCAAATTCGATATATCATTTCATTTTTCACAGTCGCTAGCATAGTTTTAGACTCGGTTGAAAAAAAACGGGAAGAAAATCCGATGAAAGTTGCCCTTTATAGAACGAAATGAATTCTCAAAGGCCTGTAACTTCAAGTCCATTGAGATTTTTTTTTTTAAAATCGCGGCATGCTCAGTCATACACCACCCGAAATAACAGACGGGAAAATGCCGAGATATATATATTTTGTTTAAAGCGCGGCATGCTCAGTCATACACCGCCTGAAATAACAGATGGGAAAATGCCGAGATATATATATTTTGTTTAAATCGCGGCATGCTCAGTCATACACCGCCCGAAATAACAGACGGGAAAATGCCGAGATATATTAAAAATTCGTCCATTTGATGACAATCGTCACGATGAAATATTTAATTTATACGTCGTCACAATAATGTGGAGAGAGGAGCATAGCTTCGTTCACGTGTCGCCACACACGGGAAATTTCCGAGATATATTTCTTTTTCATCGCGGCATGGTCAGTCATACACCGCCTGAAATAACAGACGGGAAAATGCCGAGATATTTTAAAAATTCGTCGCCACACACGGGAAATTGCCGAGATATATTTTCACTTTGCACAAAAATAACATCAAGTAATCGAATCAATAGGAATGTCCTGTGCCTATAACATCGACGTTATAGGCACAGCTGCATCTAGGCATTGTGTAACATCGACGCGGCTTTTGTTTTAATTAAAACTTTTTGTACTTGTTTAATTTGTTATGCATACTTCCGCATCCGCAAGATGGCGGCCTCCATTGCGCTTCGGAATTCTCAAGCCAAGGGATACAGCATAATCTGGTTTTCGACATAATACGTACACGTTTATTGACAACACCGGCTTCGCCGGCTATTATGCTATTGTCGTTAGTTTTGTTATTAGAAGTGGCCTTGGAAAAACGCCATGACAAAGCTAACTTAACATGGATATATACCTCAACACGCATCTCCATTGGCGGCAAAGGCAGGGAAAACCCACTTGGGGGAGAAAACCCCTTGAGGAGGCTGGGGGGGGGGGGGGGGGGGGCGGAATGAATGCGCTACAACCTTCATTGTGTAACCCTTAGTCATCCTGTCAAGTTTAGTTGAGATTGGATAAGTAACGACGGAATGTATCGCGGTCAAAATATCATCAGACAGACAGACGCCAAATTACGTATTTTAGTATAATAAAGACAAGAAGATTCATGCTCGATTATGGAACTTCGTTATAAGGCATGAAATATGTCTGGTATTGCATCTGTAATTTTTTTAAAGTTTATGTTGTTGTAGTACATGTTTCTTTTATCAGACCTTTTGTCTAAGTTTTGCAAAGTTGATGGGAGCAAGAGTAAGTAATGTCATTTTGTTGCTGATAAGGTACATTTCACAAAATGTGAATCTGGAAAGTAAGATAAGAGGCAAATTTACATACTAGTTATACAATGTAATAATAATAAAAAATTCATATGCAGCTTGTGGCTGCTGGTAGTATCATTCCTGGGAGTGCAGCTGTGCCGTTGATTTACTATTAAAACATGAAGAAGGGTGAAGATGAAATGAAGAATAAAGGTGAAGAGAAGGAGGAGTAATATATTGAACTTAGTGAAAGACTTTCTTCTCATAACAAGTGTACAATTAAACAGCGAACACGTTCAAACAAAACAGTTTTAAAAGGAGTTTTACAATGGAAATTCACTTATGTATTGCAAATATTGTATGTTCTTGTTTCATCGACATCTGTTGTGCAAAGCCTTTTTTGAAAGTCTGTTGAACAATGTCTTTGTTAACTATTCTATTATTATCATTGGTTGTTTAAACTTTATATTATTACCTCTGAATCATTAAATAAAGTAAACCACATGTATTAAAGTTTTAAGTGTGAAATGACCATGAATAGCTCATTAGATAGTTATGTGAAAATTGGGGAAATATGTTAATGAGTTAGTGTGCAATGATTGACTGTGTGTGTGTGTGTGTGTCATGTGAGTATGTGTCATGTGTGTGCATGTCTTGTGTACATTGTGTGTGTGTGTGTGTGTGTGCGTTTGTGTGTGTACGTCATGTGTGCATGTGAGTGTGTGCATGTGTGTGTGTGTCATGTGGGTGTATGTTATGTGCGTGTGTATACATCATGTGTGTGTGAACGTCATGTGTGTGTGTGTGTGTACGTTGTGTGTGTGTGTGTGTGTGTGTGTACGTTGTGTGTGTGTGTGTGTGTGTGTGTGTGTGTGTGTGTGTGTATGTCGTGCGCATGTGTGTGTGTGTCGTGTGTGCATGCCGTGTGTGTGTGTGTGTGTGTGTGTGTGTCATGTGCATGTACATTGTGTGTCCATGTGTGTATGTTATGTGGGTATGTGTGTGTGCACGTCATGTGTGTGTGTGTGTGTGTGTACATCTTGTGTGTGTGTGTGTGTCCATCATGTGTGTGTCTGTGTGTGTGTGTGTCCATCGTGTGTGTGTGTGTGTGTGTGTGTGTGTGTGTGTGTGTGTGTGTGTGTGTGTGTGTGTGTGTCCATCCACGTCATTATAACATACCCAGCCACATTTGTTGTTCTTGCACTCATGTCTCGAGCAATTAATAATAATAATAATAATGCATTTATTTTATATAGCGCTTTTCAGGAAGCCCAAAGACGCTTTGACAGAGTGCAAAACATAATGCATAGCAAAACATAAAAACAATTGCAAAAAAAGAAGAATCAATAGGGAAATATTCAAAGCACAAAGGAGGGAGAAGGAGAGGAGATAGTCAGGGGATAGATGCTGTGGGTTAAATGTTGAATGCAGTGTTGAACAGGTGGGTCTTGAGTGATGTTTTGAATGTGGTGAGTGAGGAGGAGTCTCTGATGGTGTGAGGTAGCGAGTTCCAGAGGGTGGGAGCAGCGATGGAGAAGGCCCTGTCCCCCCAGGATCTAAATTTGGTCCGGATGGGGGGGGGGGGGGGGTCAGGAGGTTGGTACCAGCAGAGCGGAGGTTGCGGGTGGGAGTGTGTCTGGAGAGGAGGTCAGCCAGGTAGGATGGGGCCAGGTTATGGAGGGCTTTGTAGGTCAAGAGGAGGATTTTGTACTGGATTCTCTGGGAGATGGGGAGCCAGTGAAGCTTGTAAAGGACGGGGGTGATGTGGTCACGGGTCCGGGAATGGGTGAGTAGACGGGCAGCGGAGTTCTGAATGTATTGGAGTTTATTGGTGATTGTTGAGGGTGAACCATAAAGGAGGCTATTGCAGTAGTCCAGACGGGAAGTGATGAAGGCGTGGATGAGGGTTTCTGCAGCCACGGAGGAGAGGGATGGACGGAGACGGGCGATGTTTTTCAGGTGAAAGAAGGCTGTCTTTGTGATCTGTTTAGTGTATTTGTCGAAGGAGAGGGTTTGGTCAAAGATGATGCCAAGATTCCGGATGTGAGGGGAGGTGGATACTGGGAAACCGTCGATGTTGAGGGCAAAGTTATGGGTGGACTTGGTGAGCGTTTTTGGGCCAATGATGATTATTTCAGATTTATCACAGTTAATTTTGAGGAAGTTGATTTGAAGCCAGGATTTTATTTCAGTGATGCAGTTTGTCAGGATAGAGTGGGTGGCGGTGGAGATGGACTTGGTGGAGATGAATGACGGCGGATTAAGTGAAACCATGACGGCGGATTAAGTGACCGAGGGGGGACAGGTAAAGGATGAAGAGGAGGGGGCCAAGAACTGAACCTTGGGGGACACCTTGGGGGAGGGGAGCAGTGGGGGATTTGCAGTTATTGATGGAGATGAACTGACGTCTGTCAGAGAGGTATGATTTAATCCAAGAGAGGGCAGTGCCGGTAATGTTAAAGGTGGTTTCAAGTCGGGTGAGGAGGATGGTGTGATCGATGGTGTCAAAGGCGGCGCTGAGGTCGAGGAGGATGAGAATGTTGAGGTTGCCAGCGTCAGAGGAGAGGAGAAGGTCGTTGGTGATTTTGAGGAGAGCAGTTTCAGTACTGTGGTTGGAGCGGAATCCGGATTGGAATGTTTCATACAGGTTATTGGCAGAGAGGTGATGTTTGAGTTGAGTGGCTACAGCGCGTTCCAAAACCTTTGACAGAAAGGGTAGGTTGGAGATGGGTCTGAAGTTATTTAGGGTGTCAGGGTTTAGTCCAGGTTTTTTCAGAATGGGGGTAACAGCAGCAATTTTGAGGGATGGTGGGACGATGCCTGTAGACAGGGAGGAGTTTATTGTTGCAATGATAAGTGGAGAGAGAGCAGGAAGGGAGGCCTTGCCAAAGCTGGAGGGGATGGGGTCAAGAGTGCAGGTGGCAGTTTTCATTCCGATGAGGAGTTCAGAGAGGTCAGTAGGGGAGACTGGGGAGAATTGAGACAGGGGATGGCAGGATAAGGGGGGGCAGGTGGTTTGAGGGGGAGCGGGTGCGGCGGTGGTCAAGCTGTTGTAGATTTCAATATTCCCTTGTAATAATCTTGTAATAATCCCTTGTAATAATAATCCCTTGTAAGTATGTTGCAATTAATGTCTTTGGGGAGCGAATTCAAACGAGATACATTATAGACATCTGTTTCTGCAATGGTAAGTTGCCCAAAATGCCCGCTTGGCTAATGGTTAAAGTGCGAGTTAACACTCACAGTGTTGCACAATGTACTCTTTGTTTTCTGCCACAACTAAATGGACACCTAGCTGGTGTCATGTAAGAAGGGAAGAAAAAAAATAACCCAGATCAATTCTGACTGAAATAAATCAGCATGTTTTATGACCAGTCGACCCAAGGAAATGGAAACCTAAAGACCCAAATGGACACGTAAAGACCCAAATCGACACGTAAAGACCCAAATGGACAGTACACACATAACAGACTGTTTCTGACCACGAGAAATGGACCTCTCCATCCAATGATGCTCCGCACACTCATGTTCTTGATGTATTAGGCTTTTAAAGATGTTGATTTTGTGAATCCCTAATCAACGTTACGACTAGCTGTCCCCCATCAATGTTAAACTTACTGTTGTGCAATTATTTACAGCTTTCCTGGCAACTCTGAAACATTGGTACTCTTATTATTCACCGTACCAACTTCTGTGCTCTACCTTCATCACACTATCAACTCCATCTGTTAGTACGTATACGCTTCTTCTGCTGAGTGTTTCAATCCCTTGTAATGTAAACTATATCTTCCTTATGTTTTATCTATTCCGAGACTTCCTAACTGCTTTCTAACTTTTCCCAGAAGTCAAGCACTCATGCATTTGGCAAGGCCCGGTGTTTGAAATTATTCCAAGTGAGTTTCTTTCCATGCGAAGGTTGTAATTTTTAAAATCATCGTGTAATCTTTAGTTATGTTACCAGTAACTCGATGCAAATAGAAAGCTCTGGTCATGGAACAATTATCTGTTTGTTTTTGTATTTTTTCCCTCTTTTTATGGAAGAGTTTATACTTGTGTATTGCATTCAGTACAAGAACATTAAGACATCTTGTAAATATACAGACATTCCAAGTAAATCAGAAGGCAATGGACGGATCGGCAATATATTGTTGCGGTTTTGAGTTTGTATAGTGAGTTTAATAAAGGTTAAAATTTTCCCCTCATAGTTAGTCACACAAGCAACGTGCAGCCTCGCGATAGTATAGTTATGTCTTAGTATTTGTAAGCTTAGTCCTTTTCCATTGTTAGTTCTGCATTGAGTAAGAGCCAAGAGAATAGGCCCTACTGTCACCGACAATCCAGCGTCTGTAGCCTCATGCCCTTTTGCGCTAACGTTGGTTCATTTTGGGCGAGTTAACACGAGGCAGGCTAGGAAGGTCAGGAGGACCGAGGCGGAGCGGCAGAAGCGCTGACGGTAAGCACGAGCCGCCAATCAGAGCTCAGACGTGGTGGCGGCGGCGTGGCGTCACAGGGCGTGGTGAGAGGGTTCGAGAGGGATCCAGAAGGTTCTGGGGGGGGGGGGGGGCGTAGCTATAAAACCCGCTGCGCAAAGCCCTCAAAAGGACTGAAGTGAGGACTCGATGCAAAGGACTGACGCGCACGCAACAGTAAAGAGGATCGAGGAAGAAGAGTTGGCAGCGAACTGTACAGACACACGGGCGCAGCCAGATGCGCATGAACCGATATACAGCGCATTTGAGACGCGCGAGTGAGAACGGCTGAGTAATCGCCAGCCGTGCTGAAAGTCCCGCCCTTTGCCGTTCCACCTCGTTATCTGCCTTGTTTCGGCAGACGCGCTACAGGTTCCTGCCATCGCCTGCTACCATCTTCGCGGGACGTGCTGGGGCCGTGGAGAGCCAGACAGAGGCCGTCTCTGGACGACCACGTCGACGCGTTGGGGAACATCTACCCATCTGCAATTCCCTGTGTGAGTGTGAGCCGGGCCCGTTGTCTGGGGGTTAAGTTACGACTGCTAACGGCTGCGCTGTGTCTCTGCGTCCCTGATCATTGTACATACGTGTGGGAATAATTAAACCTGTGTTCTTCCTTTCTTCCATTCGATCGTTCCTGTGGTTTATTCATTGGCTAAGCATGGTACGAATGGGATCGCTCCAATCGGGTTCCACTAACTAATTAAGACTGCACAGACCACGTGGTACGCAATCCGCTCGGCATACTCAAACCACACGTGGCTCGTGCGAGGCTTGCTTCCTCGCTTCCGTGGCAGCGCAGGTATTTAGGTACGTGCGAGACTTGGTCCCAAAACCCTACCTTGCGCTGCCAGGAAGGGACGTGTCAAGCCTCGGTTCCGCCAAGCCCAGCAAGAACAAGGGGATTAATCCCCCCTTTGTAAGGGGAAGTAGGGCGGTGTAGAACCGTAACAATATAAAGGATTCAAATCTGGGATCTCAGCGTTATGAACTATGTCCTCTCATATGAATGCCAAAGAAGCCAACCTGTTGACCTTTAAAGTCAAGTGGATACAGCAAGACCTTACTGGATAATCACCGACGAGACCTTATATGGCTATTGTAATAACTTTCCTTTGAAACCCAAGTGCAGAAACTCCTGTACGTTATAAAAAGTACAACCATCAACACGTTGTGCAGGCTTAACGATCAGTATGTGCAATGGTCGCAAAAACTGCAAGCTGTTGGGAAAGTTTGTATTAAAAAAGAGAAAGCACAGATGTCGAGCAAGGCAAGGCTTCGGTTTCACACTTCCATGATGATGAAAACGGCGTTGGATCTCACCACCTGCATATTGCAGTCACATGATAGCTTTCCCTTTACCCATTGGAAGGTACAGGGTGTGCCACAAAAAAATCCACGATACATTCATTTTTAGTCTGAATTACATAAAACTTCAGGAATATGTGCTACATTTTGTGTGACACAGGTGTACCAAATATCAGAACTGTAACCTGTAAGACTTTAGTTTGGCACTTGGTCGATCATGTGCTCCAAATCTCCACCTCTTCGCCGAATACAGGTTTGAACACGACAGGCGAAGTTGTTCATTATGCACTAACATTCGACCAGTGGGATGGACATAACTTTCTCTGTGATTGCTCATTTCAGCTCAAATAAGCTTCTAGGATTATCCTTGTATACACTGTCTTTGAGATATCCCCAAATATATAAAAACAAGTACAAAAAGTTTTAATTAAAACAAAAGCCGCGTCGATGTTACACAATGCCTAGATGCAGCTGTGCCAATAACGTCGATGTTATAGGCACAGGACATTCCTATTGATTCGATTACTTGATGTTATTTTTGTGCAAAGTGAAAATATATCTCGGCAATTTCCCGTGTGTGGCGACGAATTTTTAATATATCTCGGCATTTTCCTGTCTGTTATTTCAGGCAGTGTATGACTGACCATGCCGCGATGAAAAAAATATATATCTCGGCAATTTCCCGTGTGTGGCGACACGTGAACGAAGCTATGCTCCTCTCTCCACATTATTGTGACGACGTATAAATTAAATATTTCATCGTGACGATTGTCATCAAATGGACGAATTTTTAATATATCTCGGCATTTTCCCGTCTGTTATTTTGGGCGGTGTATGACTGAGCATGCCGCGATTTAAACAAAATATATATATCTCGGCATTTTCCCGTCTGTTATTTCGGGCGGTGTATGACTGACCATGCTGCGATTAAAAAAAAAAAAAAAAATCTCGGCATTTTCCTGTCTGTTATTTCGGGCGGTGTATGACTGAGCATGCCGCGATTTAAAAAAAAAAAAATCTCAATGGACTTGAAGTTACAGGCCTTTGAGAATTCATTTCGTTCTATAAAGGGCAACTTTCATCGGATTTTCTTCCCGTTTTTTTTCAACCGAGTCTAAAACTATGTTAGCGACTGTGAAAAATGAAATGAAATATCGAATTTTATTTGAAATAAAACTGTGTGAGAGAGGAAGACACCACGGGCCTACAAAACAGGCCTCAAAGCTATGCGAGTTAATAAAATGGTGGATACTTGTTTATATGAAGCCTCTCCCAAAATGGGTGGAGCTATGGTTCCCAGAATGGGTGGAGCTTCGAGGTTTTGTCTTCTCTGCAAGAACAAGAAGAAGAAGAAGAAGAAGAAGAAGAAGAACAACAACAACAACAACAGCAGAGGGCACTCTATGAGCAGCGTCTGCGACGTGGCTAAAAACATCTATTGGGCTCAGATCAGGGCAATATGGAGAACACTCGTCCCTGAAGCATCAGCCAATCACTCTCTCACCGAAATGTCTGGTCACTCACTCACAGACTCAATTTCGGTGCGTGGGGTTGCCCCCATCCTGCTGAAACAGTTGTTCTTCTCTAAGAAAGCTTCTCCTGCGATCAAGAACAACCCAGAACTCATTCAGCACTTTGATGTAGCGCACAGAGCTGATGGTTATAGCATCGTCGTCCTCATCTTCGAACCACATCGGCGCAATGATACCACACTTGCTCTTTGCACACCAGGCCATGCACTTGACTGAATAGAAGAGTCTCTGGTGAACCTCATCGGGCCCCCGTATACATTCCTTGCTCTCAAGATGTCTTCGTCCATTTGAGTATTCTCTCTTTGCATGGGGTTTATCTTTACGGTTAAATGTTTTCTTGGTCTTTCTTCGAGTTTGGACATAGGATTACGTTTCGATGTAGGATTCTACAGAAAAAGCCTTTTCTTAAT
This sequence comes from Myxine glutinosa, assembly GCF_964187855.1. Lineage (NCBI taxonomy): Eukaryota > Metazoa > Chordata > Myxini > Myxiniformes > Myxinidae > Myxine > Myxine glutinosa. Next base: position 186,374,361 of record NC_136262.1, on the reverse strand, counting down.
TTGTCCAGGTCATTATTTCCTACAGGACCTCAACTATCACCATTTGAAATAAGAGAGAAAAGAAACATGAAAAATAAACGAATGGTGAATAAAACAGAGGGTTTCGTTTTTTTTGGCACACCGGGGTATTTAACACCTAACGTATGATGTCTGCACAGTCATGGATGATGACCAGATCAAAATAACGGACCTCAGCTTTGCCTTGCTTGGCAGCTGTGCTTGTCGGTGCCGTATTCCATTTTTTAAAACATGTGTAGGTGATAAGGGGACATTCTTCCCTGCAGATTTGCTCAAACTCTGTCAAGTTGGATGAGGAACGTTGGTGAACAGCAATTTTCAAGTCTTTCCACAGATTCTCAATGGGATTCGAATCTGGGTTTTGGCTCCGCCACTCAATGACTTTCACATTCTTGTTTTGAAGCCATTCCAGTGTTGCTTTGGCTGTATGTTTGGGGTCATTGTCCCTGTTGGAACATAAATCTTTGCTGCAGTCCAAGGCTTTTTGTATTCTGAAGCAGGTTCTCCACAAGGATTTGCCTGTTGTTCATTAATTGTTCACTCTATCTTTACAAGTTTCCCAGTCCTTGCCAGTGAAAGCATCCCCGTAAGCATGATGCTGCCACCACCATGATTCTTGGTAGGGATGGTGTTAGATGGGTGAGGAGCTGTGCTCAGTTTCTGCCAGACGTAGCGCTTTGCATTCAGGCGAAAGAGTTCCATTTATGTCTCATCAGACCACAGAATATTTTTCCTCATGCTCTAAGAGTCTTTCACGTGCCTTTTTGCAAACTCCAGGTGTGCTGTCATGTGACTTTTTCTCAGGAATCGCTTCTGTCTGTCCACTTTCCCATAAAGCCTAGATTTGTGAAGTGCTGCAGAGACTGTTGTCCTTCCGGTAGGTTCTCCCATAATCGGCCAAGGAGCTCTGTAGGTCTTTAAGAGTGGTGATTGGGCTCTAGGTCACCTTCCTCTCCAAGGTCATTCTTGCCTGGTTGCTCAGTTTGGTCAGACGGCCAGCTCTAGGAAGAGTCTGGGAAGTTCCATATTGTTTCCATTTCCTAACGATGGAGCTCACTGTGCTCTTGGGAACCTTCAACACCCTAGAAATTGTTTTATGCCCTTCCCCAGATCGATCCCTCCTCATAATTCTATTTTGGAGTTATACAGACAGTTTCTGGGACTTCATGGTAGGGTTTCTGCTCTGACATGCACTGTTAGCTGTGGTACCTTATATAGAAAGGTGTGTTTCCTTCTAAATGATGTCCAATCAATTGAATTAGCCACAGGTGGATTCCAGTCAAATTGCAGAGACATCTCAAAGACGACCAAAGGAAATTGGATGCACCTGAGCTCAATTTGGAGTGTCATAGCAAAGGGGTTGAATACTTATTGACTCAACAACATTTCAGCTTTTCATTTCTAATAAATTTGTAAGAATTTTTTTAAATTTAAATCCACTGACATTATGGGGTATTACATGTAGATCAGTAACAAAAATCTCAATTTAATCAATTTTAAATTCAGGCTGTAACACAATAAAATGTGAAGGTATGCAAATCTAAGGTATGCCGATGATACCACTCTGTTGGCAGAAAGTAAAGAGGACTTGATGAAACTGCTGCAGATAGTGGAAAGGGAAAGTGTAAAAGCTAGTCTTTATTTAAACCTAAAAAAGTCTAAAATCTTGTCAACTGGGAAGATCGACGTATTCAGATTGGGAGACTATCACATGGAAATAGTGGAAAGTTTCATCTTCCTGGGTTATAAGACTGAAGTGAGTAGAGAATGTAGAGAATAATTTAATACATGTCTAGCGCTGGGGAGAACAAAAATGTCAGAATTGACGAGGATCTGGAAAGATAAAGATGTGACGAAACAAACCAAGGGCAGACTTCTGAATGCTCTAGTATTTCCAGTTGCAACGCATGGATGTGTCGTGGATGGTGAAAAGGAAAGGAGGAAGATTAACAGTGTTGAAATCTGGTGTTGGAGACAAATGTTTAAATTCCATGGATTGCAAGAAGAACAAACAAATCGGTGTTTGGAAAAATGAGACCATCATGTACATTCGAAGCGCTGATGTTAAAACAGAAACTGTCGTACTTTGTACACATCATGAGTGCAGACAACGAAGGTCTGGATGAATCAACAATGCTGGGTGTGCTTTTTCTTTTTTTTCTGTATACAAGATCGAGGCTCATGAAAGAGCCAACATTAATCACACGAAAAGAAACGGACACAGAAGACAAAATACAAACCTAATGTTACAATTCAAACAAGAAAGATAAAGATACAAGTTCAAAAAAATATTTGCAATTAGAGCATGAACATATTATGCAGGGTTACGAAACAAGTCAGTGGTTTTGTGGTGTCGAAAAGCTTACGGCTGTTTCCTTGTTGCGTCATTATTGCAGTGTGGTGTACACAATGGGGATGGTTACATGGTGAAGTCGGAAATGTGTTGTGTTTGCAAGTTGTATTCAAACCCACATGTCAAAACTGAAGCCGAAACGATAATCAATCCCCAAAAGGACAAACTTTTTCGGGCTGAGATAATGTCCGTGGTCACAAATAAAAGCAGCGACGCTTGATATCTGCCACCCAATGCTTGGCAGTGATATGCAAACTTATAAGAATCGCACTGCGGTGATTGCATCGCGACGTGCACATTGGCAGAGTGAAGAATGCGACACACGTACTCGTTTGTGGTAGCGTCGTCAATGCTCAGCAGAATTCCTTTCTCGTGCAGCCGTGCTGCCGTGTAGTGCACCGTTGTGCGCTTCTCCTTCCGGGCTCCCTTCTCCTCTTTCCCGTCTGTCTTTCCTTTGCGAGTGCTCCTTGGGAAGATGGGGTTAAGATCAACTGGCATATTTCAGAAAGTATTCCTTTTGAGGACATTTATTTATTACGTACACATAGGAAGGTTATAACTTTGGAAAAAGAAGAGAACAAGGTATGGTAGTAGAGAGTAAGGAGAATGAGGGAGTGAAGGAAATAAGATTGAGAGGAGATAGGAGTAAAGAGAGGAGAGGAAAGGGGCATATATAGAGTGCATGGGTGAGAGGAATGGAGCGGGTGATTTAACAAGCATGGTAATTATAATGACAAACAAATCGTGCCAATTCTACATAAATAATACATAGACTATCCCTTCTTCCACATCATATCCCATTCCCCACTCCCACAAACATCACACATAAAACACAATTTGCATACATGACAAAGTCCATAAACAAAGCCAACTACAGTATATAGTAAATAAAACTTTGGATCAAAAGGTAAATGTTTGGACATTACATCTTTACGTTATTAGCCCCCGTTGGACTTAGGAAGGGATTGTCTATGTATTATGTATTTATAAACGGGGGCTTATAGATTGGGTCTCGTCCGTCTGTCTATCCGTCCGTCCGTGCATGCGTCCGCAACCATATCTCGGGCATGTATGTACCAATTTTGTTCATACTGGACACAAAGACAATACATGATGGTATACATATGCACATCCTTTTGTTTCACGATGCGATCAAAGATGGCTGATTGGCGACCATTTTAGTTGTAAAAAAAACCTGATGTTGAATACGTCCTCCACCATTTCTCGGACATGCACTTACCGATCTTCCTAAAACTTGGCAAATAGATAACGAATGATGGCTTACATACGCACATCATTGTTTTTCGACATCAGATCTAATATGGCCGACTGGCGGCCATTTCGTTAGTTAAACGTGTCCCCAACCATTTCTCAGACATGCATGATTTAATTTTGTTCAAACTTGGCACAAAGACAATGCATGAGAGTATACATAAGCAGAATATTTTGTTTTGTAATCTGACCAAAGATGGCCTTTAACTGGCAAACTGGCGGCCTTTAACTCCGTACAGCAAAATTGATAAAACCACGGGGGCTATGTCTTTTTCTCTTAGTTTTCCATGGTTTTTAATGAGAGATTGACTGTCTGGAAGGGTGCTGCAATCTTGAAAATATGTACCTGTGTCTGTCTGTCTGTCTGCCTGTTTGTGAACAAGATATCTCAAAAAGTTGTGAACGACATCTCCCTCCCCCAAATCCCAACCTCCCCGCCTCGGCAGCGCCCGGTATCCCCTACTAGTCTAAAATAAAATTCATATTATCAACATTTTCAATTTTACGAACAGAAAAGATTAATTTATCCAAGATCAATCTGATGTGTTGTTATGTTAACAAGAAAGGTCTCTTTAAATATGTTGTCTTTCATTTTTAATTGAAGCAAGACCAAATCTGAAATTAGAATAGCAAGTTCACCTCTCATTTGCATCGACTCGAGGGGATAGAAATATAATGTGCAAGCTCCAAAGAGTACATCGTCCTTCAGAGGTACATGTGAAATTAGCTTCCTCATTTGTGCTCCTGCTGGCATGGCTCTGCGGTACTCCACCGCAAGGCTTCTCCTGCTTAAAACCCGCTCCACCCCATCATGCATCTCTGCAATCAAATCGAATGGACTCCTGCGTCGACCCAGGTACATTCACCGTGGCTCCGGTCATAAGTTTGTTTATTTACAATCAGGTCACTCCATCCCCATCCTCTGGTCGGCTCAGCGCACTCCCACTCATCGTCCCAACACACCTGGTCACAACAACGCACAAAATCGCACCTCCTGTCTGCGAACCCTGGCCAAATCACCTGGATTCATACCCGCCGTACAAAACAACATCGAGCTCACCCTGTTCAATACCCGGTCCCTCAACAACAAATGCCTCATCCTGAACGACTACATCCTGGAAAATAAACTGGACTTTCTCTGTCTCACTGAGACCTGGCAACAACCACTGGACTACTACACGCTCAACCTCACCACACCCAATGGATATTCTTACATCAATAAACCACGCTCGGAGGGCCGAGGTGGTGGAATTGCCGTTATTCACCGACAAGACATCAAGACCAACCTCATCTCCATCTCATCTGCTCCATCATTTGAACACCTGGCTTTTAAACTCTCTGGTCACACACAGTCAGTCATGGCTGTTGTCTACCGCCCTCCCAAACCACACCCATCATTCCTGTCTGACTTCTCCTACTTTCTGACCCAGCTATGTTCCCTCTCCCCCTCAATCCTCCTCCTTGGTGATTTCAATATCCACATGGACTCCACTGACTCCACGCTAACGACTGACTTCACTGATTTACTCACCTGCTTTAACCTCACTCAACATGTCAACTTTCCTACCCATAACCGTGGTCACATTTTGGACCTTGTCTGCTCTACTGGACTAATTTTGCACCATATCTCTGGCTCCGACCTCACTCTCTCTGACCACCTAGCCATCACTCTGACCATCAACATCCCCACCCCAGCACCAAGGCATTATCGCACTATCAACTTCCGTAAGCTAAACGCTCTTTCACCTACCTCATTCTCATCGACCCTCTCTGAAAAAATGTCCACTTCTCCATTCGTTGACCTCCACACCCCTTCTGACCTCACCGACTACTACAACCACACTCTCTCCTCCTGCCTTGACCAACTTGCGCCTATAAAAACCAAAACAGTTTCTTTCACCCATTCTGCTCCCTGGTTTACCCCTGAACCCCGCCTGATGAAAACTCGTGCTCGCCAACTTGAAAGACTCCGCAATAAAACAGGTCTCACAGTTCACTCCCAGGCCTACAAGGACCACATACAACACTATAAAGATGCCCTCTCCCGCGCCCGCTCCGCCTACTACTCTCAAATTATCCACTCTGGCTCCGGAAACCCAAAAGCACTCTTTTCTACAATAAACAAACTCCTCAGCCCCCTGAACACCACCACCCAGTCATTCACAATAGACAACTGCATCTCCTTCCTTTCATTCTTCGAACACAAAATTGAAAACATCTACAACAGCTTGACCACCGCCGCACCCGCTCCCCCTCAAACCACCTGCCCCCCCTTATCCTGCCATCCCCTGTCTCAATTCTCCCCAGTCTCCCCTACAGACCTCTCTGAACTCCTCATTGGAATGAAAACTGCCACCTGCACTCTTGACCCCATCCCCTCCAGCTTTGTCAAGACCTCCCTTCCTGCTCTCTTTCCACTTATCATTGCAACAATAAACTCCTCCCTGTCTACAGGCATCGTCCCACCATCCCTCAAAATTGCTGCTGTTACCCCCATTCTGAAAAAACCTGGACTAAACCCTGACACCCTAAATAACTTCAGACCCATCTCCAACCTACCCTTTCTGTCAAAGGTTTTGGAACGCGCTGTAGCCACTCAACTCAAACATCACCTCTCTGCCAATAACCTGTATGAAACATTCCAATCCGGATTCCGCTCCAACCACAGTACTGAAACTGCTCTCCTCAAAATCACCAACGACCTTCTCCTCTCCTCTGACGCTGGCAACCTCAACATTCTCATCCTCCTCGACCTCAGCGCCGCCTTTGACACCATCGATCACACCATCCTCCTCACCCGACTTGAAACCACCTTTAACATTACCGGCACTGCCCTCTCTTGGATTAAATCATACCTCTCTGACAGACGTCAGTTCATCTCCATCAATAACTGCAAATCCCACACTGCTCCCCTCCCCCAAGGTGTCCCCCAAGGTTCAGTTCTTGGCCCCCTCCTCTTCATCCTTTACCTGTCCCCCCTCGGTCACTTAATCCGCCGTCATGGTCTCCAATTCCACTGCTTCGCCGATGACATCCAGCTTTTCATCTCCACCAAGTCCATCTCCACCGCCACCCACTCTATCCTGACAAACTGCATCACTGAAATAAAATCCTGGCTTCAAATCAACTTCCTCAAACTTAACTGTGATAAATCTGAAATAATCATCATTGGCCCAAAAACGCTCACCAAGTCCACCCATAACTTTGCCCTCAACATCGACGGTTTCCCAGTATCCACCTCCCCTCACATCCGGAATCTTGGCATCATCTTTGACCAAACCCTCTCCTTCGACAAATACACTAAACAGATCACAAAGACAGCCTTCTTTCACCTGAAAAACATCGCCCGTCTCCGTCCATCCCTCTCCTCCGTGGCTGCAGAAACCCTCATCCACGCCTTCATCACTTCCCGTCTGGACTACTGCAATAGCCTCCTTTATGGTTCACCCTCAACAATCACCAATAAAATCCAATACATTCAGAACTCCGCTGCCCGTCTACTCACCCATTCCCGGACCCGTGACCACATCACCCCCGTCCTTTACAAGCTTCACTGGCTCCCCATCTCCCAGTACAAAATCCTCCTCTTGACCTACAAAGCCCTCCATAACCTGGCCCCATCCTACCTGGCTGACCTCCTCTCCAGACACACTCCCACCCGCAACCTCCGCTCTGCTGGTACCAACCTCCTGACCCCCCCCCCCCATCCGGACCAAATTTAGATCCTGGGGGGACAGGGCCTTCTCCATCGCTGCTCCCACCCTCTGGAACTCGCTACCTCACATCATCAGAGACTCCTCCTCACTCACCACATTCAAAACATCACTCAAGACCCACCTGTTCAACACTGCATTCAACATTTAACCCACAGCATCTAACCCCTGACTATCTCCTCTCCTTCTCCCTCCTTTGTGCTTTGAATATTTCCCTATTGATTCTTCTTTTTTTGCAATTGTTTTTATGTTTTGCTATGCATTATGTTTTGCACTCTGTCAAGGCGTCTTTGGGCTTCCTGAAAAGCGCTATATAAAATAAATGCATTATTATTATTATTATTTGTGCATCCTCATGGAAGGGAAGTGGTGTGAGAATGGTGAAGGGTAGGCAGGGGCAGAAATACAAGTTTGTGTGGCAAGGGTGCCTGGAGGGCGTGAATGGTGTTGGTGTCCTGTTTTCTGAGGAGTTTGTAGACAGTGTGGTGAGTGTGACTAGAGTGAGTGATAGGTTGATGATGGTGAAAATGATGATTGGAAAGCTCTTGGTGAACGTCATCTCGGGATATGCTCCGCAGGTTGGTCGGAGCGATGAAGAGAAGGACAAGTTCTGGTGTGCGATAGAGAAGCTGATGGAAAACGTGAAAGATGAGGAAGTTGTTGTGGTAGGAGGAGACCTAAATGGACATGTGGGAAGGAGTATGGATGGTTTTGAGGGAGTTCATGGGGGTTACGGATATGGTGTGAGAAATGGAGAAGGTGAAAGGATTTTGGAGTTTGCTGATGGAGCTGATTTGTAATACTCAGTTCCAGAAAGAGGATAATAAGCTTGTTACATACACGTCAGGTGGGTCGATGACAACCGTTGACTACCTGATGGTGCGTAGGCGAGATAGGGGGCACCTCTGGGACACAAAGGTGATCCCGGGGGAGGAGGCTGTTTCACAGCACCACTTGGTTGTCTGCGACAAAAGGGTGAAAGGTGCGAGGAGAGCTCGGCGGGTGAAGTACCAACCCAGAATGAAGGTGTGGAGGTTGAAAGAGGTGACAGTAAGGGAGGCATTAAAAGAGAGGCTGAGTAGGGTAGAGGATGATGTGGTTGAGCTTGAAAGTGGTTGGATGTCAATGAAAGCTAGTCTGTTGGGAGCCGTTGGTGAGGTATGTGGATGGACAAAAGGACCACCGAGGCACTCGGAAACATGGTGGTGGGATGATGAAGTTGGAAAGAGGATTGACGAGAAGAGGAAGAAGTTCAAGGAGTGGCAGAAGGTGAAGGGTACGGGAGCAGAAACAGCAGAGCATGAAAGTTATAAGGCAGCCAGGAAGGCTGCAAAGAAAGAGGTAGCAAAGGCGCAGGAGGCATGTAGGAAAATGTTCGGAGAACGCTTGGATTCGGAAGGTCAGAGAGCAGTATTCAGGATTGCAAAGCAGATAGCGAAAGAGAGGTGTGATGTGATGGGGGTGAGTTGCTTGAAGGATGAAGTGGGACAAATCGTTGTGGACCCAGATGGAATTAAAGGAAGATGGAAGAGATATATGGAAATGCTGTTGAATACAGAGAATGAATGGGATGGCAACATAGAGAGTAACCCAGTTTTAGGACCGGCAGAGAAGATAACTGAGAAGGAAGTTGAGGAAGCGATAAAAGCAATGAAGAGTAGAAAAGCGGGAGGGCCGACGGGAGTTGTGGGAGATATGTTGAAGGCAGCAGGAAGTTGGGGTGTGAAGAGAATGACAGAGATCTGTAATTAGCCCAGCGGCTAAGTCGAAAAATATTTCACTTTGTGGAGAAATTATGAAACTTTGCAGACAGGTGGAGGACCCCAGTAGGAACATTTTTCGATTAGGACCCAACTCTGAAGCGCCCCCTGGTGGCCGATAGAAATACGATTGCAGTGGCTAACCCCCCCCCCCCCCTCCCCCCACCCCATGACAATTTGGGTGAACAGGTGATCAGTTAGCACCCCATATGATTTTACTTAGCACCCCATATTATTTCAGTGCTGCCATCTGTTTGCATTAGTTTAGGTTAAGACAGAAGATTTCCTTTTTTATGCAATAAAGTTATTTGCAGACATCAAAGTTCGTTATCATTATTGTATTAACGCATGTTTTCTTTTACAGGTGGAAAATCATAAACCATGTCCAGGTCATTCAAGATCGTTCCTTTTCAAGTCAATCGGATGAAAATTGAGGATTTTAGAAATTTGGCCTATGTTGACCTTTTAGCCAATGTTGACCTCAAAAATAATTGGTAGTTGTATTCAGTGACCTGATATGTAAATGCTCTTCAAATTTCAAGTCAATCAGATGAAAATTGAGGATTTAAGAAATTTGACAAAGTTGTTGACCTTTGGCCTATGCTGAGTTGGGTCCTAATCGAAAAATGTTCCTACTGGGTCCCCAACCTGTGTGCAACGTTTCATAATTTCTCCACAAAGTGAAATATACTGCCATATTTTTCGACTTAGCCGCTGGGCTAAATCTGGCGGTGAAAGAAGGCCGCATTCCAGTGGATTGGGAACTGAGTACCCTCGTCCCTCTATACAAGGGGAAAGGTGACCCTCTAGAGTGTGGCTCGTACCGAGCGATAAAGTTATTGGAGCATGGAATGAAGGTATTGGAAAGGGTGTTGGAGAGGAGGATAAGGAAGAAAGTGAAGATCGACGAAATGCAGTTTGGGTTTATGCCAGGAAGAGGAACGACAGATGCGCTTTTTATTGTGAGGCAGTTGCAGGAGAAGTACATGGAGAAGAGGAAGAAGTTGTTTCTTGGGTTTGTTGATCTGGAGAAAGCATTCGATAGGGTTCCACGCATTTTTTGAGTTCCTTGAAAGGACATCCTGCGATAGGTATTATCGCTGGGATTGAGAAATCTGCGTAGTCAGGTTTAGGCTGAGATTCCGACGAATCCTTGCCAGGTCGCATCGACTCAAGTAAGAGCCGTCGGCCATTTTGAACCTCGTGCTTCGTTCACCGACAAAGGTTTTGCTACGCGTCAGCTCTTCTCAACATCCTATCGTCTGTCGGGGATGTGTGTGCGCGACCGCTTCGTCTCCAATTACGTTGCGGTTTGCTGATTGAGCTGTGAACGTGCTCCTCTGGAGGGCGCCTTTTTAGAGTTTCGGCTGTGTGACTGCCATTGCCATCTGTACGGGATTCGGGTCTCGACTGGACAGCGGGATTCGGGTTTCGACTGGACATCGGTCTAGCGATCGCTGGAGCGAATCAACTCCGCCTTGAAGAAGGTTATAGAGACATTGAGGAGTGTCCTTTTTCACTCACTTGGAGCGCAGTGAGTTATCTGACTTTCGTTGATGGTACCATCATAAGATATATAGAGTGCACTCTGGATTGCTATTGGTTGTACCATTATTCTTGTGTAATAAAAAAAAATAACCACATTTAGAGGCCATTTTTCCCCGCAAAGCAGGGGTTGGCCTTTTTCGGGGACCGTGGTTGTTGTTGTTTTTTGGTCCCCTTTTTGAAGCAATGTTTTACGGCCGGATGCTCTTCCTGCCGCCAACCCTTTTTGTCGCCTTTTTACGACAAGCAGGGAATTACCAGTGAACTGGTACTCAATTAGCCGACCTCGGAAGGATGACAGGCTGAGTCAACCCCCCTGGCGTTAATTCAGCGATCGACCGGGATTTGAACCCAGGATCCTGGGATCCGAAGCTGGCACCCTAGCCGCTAGCCCAACACCAGGGTCAACACCAACAACAACATTGTGTGTGATTTTTAATACAACATTTGTTCGTTTAAAATCATTGGTGAGGTTTCACTGTTGATTTCTAACACAGAATAACATATTTTTCTGCTGTGGCTCCTCTCGGGATTCGGAGGTACTTCCGAATCCCGAGATTCGGAAGTCTTGTGACCAGGGGGTCGGGGAGGAACACGTAACACTTGTCACACACACAACTCGTCCACCAAGTTTCGTCCAAATCCATCCATAACTTTTTGAGATATCCTGCCATGTATAGTTTTTGGTCGTATCTCCCAATGGTGAAGAATCACTTAAAAATTAAATAATTCTCATATCTGAATCCATATTCAGATCTTCACCAAAATCCAATAGATTAGTCCTTGTCAGACACCCAAACGGTCTACCAAGTTTCGTCCAAACCCGTCCACAACTTTTTGAGATATCCTGCTATGTATCGTTTTTGGTCCTATCTCTCAATGGTGAAGAATCAGTTAAAAAAAAATTCTACGAGCCGGATCCGGATCTTCACCAAAATGTAATCATTTCGTCCTTGTCACATACTCTACATCTTTGCCAAATTTCGTCAGAATCCATCCACAACTCTTTGAGATATCTTGTTCACAAACAGACAGACAGGGGTAAAACATAACCTCTATCCACCTTTGGTGGCGGAGGTAAAAATGGGTACCAACTTAAGAGACATGCTGTATATTGTGTCAGAAAGGTCAGACACGATGGACGGTTCACCACTACATGTCTGCATCCTTGGCCAATGCTAAACACCATATATAGACCCCATTGGCCAATAGTTAAAGGTACTCAGCTGTGAGCATCGAGAGGAAGGGGAATGGAGGGCAGGTAATTATTTTGAAAGTCTGTCAAGGTAATGCAGGCTGTCTTGTATGACAAAAGTTGAACACAACCCCAAACAACATGCTCCATACAACATGTCTGCCAACGTTAATGGTGCCAGAAGAAGCTGCTGTTTAACTCAGGGTTACATACAGCACCAACCTCCATGTTATAAAAACATAATGCAAACAGTGATCCCATTCAATCCTAGATGAACACATTTCCTTGGGAGGAGGAACACAACACAGGTACGCGCGCACGCACACATATTGCAATTTAGTCAATCGATATATAGAGTGTTTGTGAGTGAGTTGCATCTGTGTATATGTGTGAGTGTGCATCTGTGTGTGTATATATATGTGAGTGAGTGTGCTTTTGTGTGTGTGTGCATGTGTGTGAGTGTGTGTGTGTGCATCTGCATTTATGTGTGAGTGTGCATCTGTGTGTATGTGTAAGTATGCATCTGTGTGTGTGTGTGTGTGTGTGCGTGAGTGTGCATCTGTGTGTATGTGTGAGTGTGTATGTGTATGAGTGTGCATACGTGTATGCGAGTGTGTGTGTGTGCATCTGCATGCGCATGTGAGTGTGTGTGTGTGTGTTCATCTCTGTGTGTATGTGTGTGTGTGTGAGAGTGTTCATCTGTGTGTGTGTGTGTGTGTGTGTGTGTGTGTGTGTGTGTGTGTATGTGTGAATGAGTGTGCATTTGTGTGTATGTGTGAGTGTGAATGTCTGTGCATTTGTGTGTGAGTGTGCATATGTGTATGTGAGTGTGCATGTGCCTCTGTGTGTGTGTGCATGTGGGTGTGAGTGAGTGTGCATCTGTGTGTGAGTATGTGTGAGTGTGCATCTTTGTGTGAGTATGTGTGAGTATGTGTGAGTGTGCATATGTGTATGTGAGTGTGTGCATCTGTGTGTGTGCATTTAGGTGTGAGTGAGTGCGCATGGGTGTGTGTGTGTATCTGTGTGTGAGTTTGTAGGTGTGAGTGAGTGCGCATGGGTGTGTGTGTGTATCTGTGTGTGAGTTTGTAGGTGTGAGTGAGTGTGCATGGGTGTGTGTGTGTATCTGTGTGTGAGTTTGTAGGTGTGAGTGAGTGTGCATGGGTGTGCGTGTGTATCTGTGTGTGAGTTTGCATGTGTGCTAGGCGCTTGTGTGCGTGAGCGCATTATGTAAATTGTTTATTAATTATTATGTTGTTTGCATTTAGCTAGATTTTTCATTGAGCGAAGTTACAAACAATGCTGAAAACCAAAACAACGGTGGAATTCACATGAAAGTTTGGTGAGCATTTGGCATGCATGTTCTAAAGCTTCCTGAAAGACACCACGAGATCTATCACATGTATTGGAAAAGTATGAATTAAAAACAATCTGTCTTTTGGAAAAGCACCGAAGGCTAGCATGCTCCAAAATATCCAAAAAATAGCATTGCCCCATCAACAGCCCTCTTCGCATACGTTCGTAGAAGATAAAACAAAAACTCCGAACGTTAAAAAGTTTTTCTCCAAACATTATTGGAAGGTTCATCAATGTTTACGACAGAATAAGAGAGCTGTTTGTCTGTCTGCGTGTCGCCATTTTTCTCAGAGATGGCTGAACGGATCTTCGGCAAACTTTTGAGGTTCATCAGTGAGTGCTGGGGAGTGTTTTGGGAAAAAAAACCTAAAGATTTAGGGGAAAAGGTTTTTTTTATTTTTTTTATTTTTTTTTTAAGAATCGCCCTATGGTGTCTGAACCTTTGTAGCTTCGTGAAAGCCTGAAAGGTAATATCAAACTATTCCCGAATAATGTGTGTGTGTAATATTTTAATATTAAATATAAATTTTCCTTATTGGGTGTGGGGAAGTGTTTTCGGCACCCACATAAAAATGGCATCATTATATATATATATATTTTTTATTTCCATTATCGTTTGCAGACCAAGTTTGGGGTGTAAAATTTGAATACGCAATAGGAACGCTGCTCCAAAACTGCCATACTACTGATAAGGCCAACTATGAACCGTCAAACAGTCCTGCGTGTACTATCAAAGGGCGAACGAAGTGAAAGCGGTGCACGCGTGTAAATCTTCATCTTATCTGCTGCGAGCAGCACACTGGTAATGTTTTTTTGTAATCATCAGCAACATGACCGCTTTTGTTGTAAACAAGCAATGAGCAGCGAGAAGCTTTTGTGAGTGGCTTTCGAGAGAGGGGTGAGAATGGAGAGATGTATGTGGGGAAACATGGATACCCAGAGCTGCCCATAATATGACAGAATACAGCCGGGAATGGCGGAGCAAAGCGAGGCCTCACGCTGGCTATGGTGAAGCTCACATGTCGATATTCCTTTAATCGTTTATATCAAGCCGCGAAACATGAAAGCTCATATGTGGGAAATTCGAAAAATTGCACAAACGACATGTTCATGGCTAGTAATCCAAGATGCACCCAAAAGTACGTCAAAGCATGGATATAAATAAATAATTTTTTGAATGCAGCCAGTAAGCTGGTACTTATTTTGCCAACGTCCGAGGGATGACAGGCCGAGTCAACCCGCCTTGTGTTGTCTATCGGCATGACAGGGGCTCAAACTCGAGACCCTAAGATGGTGAGAGCCAGGCACGTTAAGCCGATGCCAGGTAAGGCTTATAATATATAACCACCTTTAGAGGCCATTTTTCCCCACAAGCGGGGGTTGGCCTTTTTCGGGAACCGTGGTTGTTGTTGTTTTTCGGTCCCCTTTTTGAAGCAATGTTTTACGGCCGGATGCCCTTCCTGCCGCCAACCCTTTTTGTCGCCTTTTTACGACAAACAGGGAATTACCAGTGAACTGGTACTCAATTAGCCGACCTCGGAAGGATGACAGGCTGAGTCAACCCCCCTGGCGTTAATTCAGCGATCGACCGGGATTCGAACCCAGGATCCTAGGATCCTAAGCCGGCACCCTAGCCGCTAGCCCAACACCAGGGTCTTGGCCGCTAGCCCAACGGTGATGAAAACACACAAGGAATTACAATTGGAGGTAGTCTACAATATACAAGAAACTACAACTGATTGTCCAGTCACAATCCTTAAAAGAACCTTTGGAACAAAGATAGGAGAACAGAATGAGCTCCAGCACTAAAACATCACAACTTCGTCCTTGAAACATCAAGCTAAAAAAGATGGAGGGGACACACTGGGCCTTGGGGAGGCTCCGTTCCACTTTCTAACACCAGCTAAAGGAAATTACAACAAACGTCAGATGTATGTGAAGACACAGGAAGAGTCCATTTTGCCCATCATGCCTGTTCGTAGTGTACTACATCCACACTCGTGCATTTAAAGGTCATAAGAGCATACATGCAGCATTTTATACACATAAAACGTTGGAAAATATCTAAATACTCGATTTTTATACATAGTACAAGTCTTCTATGCATAGGGACATGAAAACAGCACAACAAACAAGAACGGAACTTGGTAGAGAGCACACCTCCGCAGGCTGAACAGCTGACATTTTCTATCCACTGATAGGCCAGATCTGGATTCAGACATGGACCAAACTCGAATCAGCTTGTTCTTGTTTCCTAACCAACTCATCCACCAAGTTTTGTCATAATTGGTCCTCAACTTTTTGAAATATCATGCTGTTTATCATTTTGGGCCCATCTCTCAATGGTGAAGAATCACTCAGAAAAAAAAAAAAATTTGTCACATCCAGATGCGGAGCTTCACCAAAATCGAACCAATTCGTGCTTGTCACTCACACACACACACACACACACACACACACACACACACACACACACACACACACACACACACACACCCTGTTCACCAAGTTTCATCCGAATCCGTTCATAACCTTTTGAGACATCGTGTTCACAGACAAACAAACGTAGAGACAAACGGGTGAAAACAACTTCCGTCCACCTTTTGTGGTGAAGGTAATGATGCTTAGTGAGCATGACATCGTGACTAGGCTTAAGCTAAGCTTTTCGTGACGTCACAGTAATGAGAAAAGGTACATTGAAAAAGAATTACATTTTAATATACTAGGGCATTGCCCGTACGTGGGTGCCCGTTCCTTGCCAAAAAAAAAAAAAAACGCTACCCGTACGCTCTACCCCGCCCGTACGCCCGTAAACAAAAAATAACAACGCTCTTCGCTTCCGCCCTTCGCTCTGACTGAATTGGGAGAAATAATGCGCATAAGAAATCGAATTACGTACCGTAATGGCGGTCAGCTCGTAACGCGCACACTGTCCGGAAGTTCGCATATCGCATATCTATCTATCTATCTATTAATGCCCATTTATTCAATTATCGCCAACGTATTTTGGCTTTTTGCAATTTAATCGCAAGGAAAAGTAGAAAGAGAAGAGGGAAAAAAAGAAAAGCCTTGCCTTGCTGCAAACAGCTGCTGCAAACAACAACAACATGGAAGGCTGCACTGTCCGGAAGTTGGCATATCGCAGTTACGATTATTTTAGTGTTAATGGCCAATTATTCAATTAGCGCCAACGTATTTTGGCTGTTTGCAATTTAATCGCAAGGAAAAGTAGAAAGAGAAGAGGGAAAAAAAGAAAAGCCTTGCATTAACGCATTAACGCTTGCATTGCATTAACGGTTCGGCACACGTGATAGCTCGCTGCTCTCTGATTGGTTGAAGCGTTTTTTGGACATAGCTCGGTAGGTACTTGTCCGATTAATTACAAACCTTGAAAAGGCACATCCTCGGGTCCCCAGCAATATACCTGGCAAGTTTCAAGTATATCGGACCCGTGGTTGTCGAGAAACAGCGGTCACAGACAAACACACAGACACACAGACAGACACACAGAGATTACTGGCATTATAGATAGATGAACATAACGTTGGTGATGTGGACGGAAATAGGAGAAAGAATCAAGTATGGGAGCGTGGGAGGAATAGGGGAGAAGGAAAAAAGGTTTTGATGAGGCAGAACTCAGTCGAGTGAAGGGAAGGGACATGTAATCAGAATACAAGGAAAAGGGGAAGACAAGAGGTAAACAGTCTGACATTTGTATATATATATATATATATAATAAATAGATAACCCTTTCTCACACAACAGTGGTGATTGGGTGATCATTGGTGAGTAAATATAAAAACAAGAAGACGTCATGCGGAGCACGATACTTGCAAAATACGCCCCCCCCCCCTCCCCAAGAAAACAAATTCCATTGATACAGCAAATTGTCCATTTCATCAAGATTAAAATTGACAATCTTGATCAAAGCTCGGGTCAATATGAAGAAAATTGACGATTTTTCAGATGAAAATGATAATTTTGGAAGGTTGACCTTGAGTTGACCTTTGACCTTTTGACCTCAAAAATAGTTCGTTTCCCAATTTAGTGACTCGATATGCAAATGCTGTTCAATTTCCAAGTCAATCGGATGAGAATTGACGGCTTTTTCGATGAAAATTGATGATTTTAAAAATTTGACCTTAAGTTGACCTTTGACCTTAAAAATAGTTCATTTCCCAATTTAGTGACTTGATATACAAATGCTATTCAATTTTCAAGTCAATCCGATTTAAAATGGCGATTTTAGAAATTTGACCTCCAGATGACCTTTAACCTCAAAATCAATAGGCTTCTCAATTGGGACGACTTATACAACTTGGTGAAGTTTCGTGACGATCGGTTTAGAATTGTGACCTGTAGGCCGGTGAAAAGACAGACAGACAGAACCACAAACGGAACCGACCAATATACTTGAAAAATCTTCGATTTTGCAAGTAATAAGGAAGAAGAAGCAATGGATGTTAGTGTGGCCATTCAATGTTAGAGCAAGGGTGAATGTGGACGCTTTTGAGTGCGAATCTGCAAGTTGGGGGAAGGGGTGTTGAGGTTGGGTGGTGGAGCGGAGGAAAAGGAAAAGACAAAAAAGAAGAAGAAGATACTTTTTAGAGATGAAAAGGTGCTGCAAATCAAGCTTGGATTCTCCATCATAATCCAAAGTAAGAAGGTTTCACTCCCTTTGATAAGGACAGTAAACCAGGAAATGGAATAGCAGGATTCAAATGGAGGATCTTACTTTCCTTTGCGAGCCAGGTTGTCCATGCACGTTTTGATATACTTGTCGTAGTAATCTGACTGCTCTTCATAAAACTTCATCTTGGAGTTGAGGGCGAGGAGTGTCAGCTGCAGTTTAACCAGTTCAGCCTTCCTCCGTTGCCGATAGCGCCTCTGGTTACGGATGTCCTGGTGGGAAGCAGAAACAACATGTCTACCATCTGTGTATATTGCAAAGGTTACAAATCCAAAAAACATCATATTCTCACTTTACGTACAGTGTAACTTGTGATAGATCTAGATAGCTAGATCGCCACAAACCGAAAAGCATGGAAAGTGGACAAACAAACAAAGAGGTGGGAAGAGAGGGGGAGAAGAATGGTCTTCCTTGGAGTTTTGCAGTGCTCAAGTCTT
This sequence comes from Myxine glutinosa, assembly GCF_964187855.1. Taxonomy (NCBI): domain Eukaryota; kingdom Metazoa; phylum Chordata; class Myxini; order Myxiniformes; family Myxinidae; genus Myxine; species Myxine glutinosa. The sequence goes on along the minus strand of NC_136262.1, from coordinate 186,356,025 downwards.
CTCTCCCTTTGGGCCCAGCACATCAATATGCAGATGAAAAAGTCAGAGCTTCATGTAAAAACCCTCTGCTGAATGAGGCAAACCGGTACTCATTGATGACCACGGCACCTGCTCTGTATCTGGAGATGCAACGCAACGTCTTGTTACCCCAACTGTGGCATAGGGGAATGCCTCATAGGAGATGTCTAGAGCATGCAGGGGACTGGGCAGTGGGCATTGTTACTCCCTCTTCCAGGATTAATCTGCAATTTCGTACTTTTTGTATCCAGTGTTGTGCCGGGGCTCATAGAGGAGTTAGAGGTTTAGAGGTAGTGTACACACCAAGCTCAAAGGTGTGTACACTACCTCTAAGCTATCCTGCCAATCCTTTTATTGAACATATTAATTACAGTCTTTTTTTTTTTTTTTTTGTATACAAGATCGAGGCTCGTGCTAACTAATAGTCACCTGCCTGGTGACTATTAGTTAGCACCTGTTAACCATCACACAAAAATTCCAACTTTCAGAAACACAAATTTGGGAATGTTAGAAAATTCCAAATTTCGGAATTTTGGGAATGTTAGGGAATTCGATCCCGGACGAGCCCCCAATTTCTGTTATGTGCTCCTCCCAAAACCCCGGTCACGGTGTACCTCCGAGCCCCGAAAGGAGTCACGGCAGAAAGATGTGCTATTATGTGTGCCAATGTCCAATGGTGAAACCACACCAATCAATCGATACCAAAACCAAGTATTGTATTAATATCACACAATAATAACAACTTGCACCAGTACAATATAACTTCAATTGCACAACAAACACCATATAATTCCTATGATGGTACCACCAGTTTCTTAACTCAATAACTCACGGTACTCCACGTGAGCGAACTGTAACACCCCCAAAGTCACTGTCACGGCACCAGGCCCAAAGTCGATCCACGCTCCGGTGATCACAAGAAAACAGGTCGTACTGAGACCTGAACCCAGGACGGCTGACAGTCGACGCTGCCAAAGAGCCGCTTGGTGAGGTGTCGGGCCGACGTCGGTCAGGCAAAAGTTCACCCAAAAGGCGGCTGGGAATTCACACCTTCGGTTCCCCAGACAAGGACGCTGACATGAACGATCAGCGGCTCCCAAGCAGAGAACTGCGAATTCCCAAACGAAATCCACGACACACACGCGAAAACCAGGCTAACGGGTGGCGCGAAGTGCAATGGCTGGTGCGAGGTGAAATGGCGGACGGACCCGTAATGGAGGCGTACCTGCTCTCCACAATGATTCACTTTCGGAACCAACAGCAAAACCCATCATGCAAGTTTATATGCCACAGTAATATCGACACTGTCACAGCAATCCCTTTCCTGGGGAAACCAATATTCGCTCGTGACCAACGTTCACCAGCGTCTGCTCGACACCTCGAAGCAGATCGGCCTTTCTTTTCCGATCTCCCTTGAGCCGCTTCCGCCTCCTCTTCTTCTTCTTCCGGTTTCGCCCGATCCATTTCGTTTTTCTTTTGAAACACGAATTTTTACTTTTGAAGACAGTTATCTCCATTTCACTCAGACTATAACAATAATAGTACATGGAACTAAAAATGCTTCCAGTGGATGAAAACCACAAAGACGGAAGTGACGAATCCATAGCAGTCAGCGTCCCCCTAAAATCATCAATTTTCATCCAATTGACCTGAAATTTAAATTTACCATTCGAGTTTTGTCATCAAATTTTCACCAAAGCTTTATTATGAGAATACGGAGAAGGCAAATTAATAATTTGTTCAAAAGGTCAAAGGTCATGGTGAAATAAAATTGTCAATTTTCATCTGATTGACCTAAAATTTAAAGAATTTGCATATTGGTTCACTGAATTTGTTCACCAATCAAAAGCTACAAGCTAATTGTTTTTTAGATCAAAAACCAAAGCTTTCAGAATCGTTGGAATCTCCCGCGATGAAACCAACTCCGAGGTCCTTTCACTTATTCACCGCAGGCAGGTTGGTGGTCTTTCTGTCTTCTACCGACTCCTCTCCAGCCTTGCTCCCCCAGCTCTCTGGGCTCTGTCCCCCAAATGTTCCTGCAGGTCGCACAAGATCTGCCAGCATCCCTCTTCTGGTGAAATTGCCAAAATCAAGACTCTCTTCTCACCTTCACTCTTTTATTCCTCTTTACTCCCATCTCTGGAATAAACTCCCTCACTCTCTTCAATCCCTCTCCTCCCTCCCGGTCTTTAAAACAGCTGCTCACCACCATCTCTTATCTTCTCCCATCCAAAACCTTGATCTCTTCTACCCCCATTAATTCACCCCAGATCCACTTTTTAAAAAAAATACCGACTTCTTTCCTGGAAGTTCTAGCAGTGTCCATGTGTTTTATACCTCTCCCACCCCCCCCTCCCGCCTTCCCATGCCTCTTCCCCCCAAGCCATCCCCCTTCCAAGGATCTCCCGATGTCCCTCTTCTCTGCTGTTGTACTTATGTGCTTCCCTCTCTCTCCCCATCTTGGCTCCTGCTCCCTTTATTGTATGTTTTGTGTGTCCATTTTTTCGTTTTTGTGATTGATGTTAGCTCTTACACGAGCCTCGATCTTGTATACAAAAAAAAAAAAAAATCCTCTGCCAGTCCTGTAATTTTATTTGTACTCGACTCCACATGGGAACAAATGCAGAACTCGACAAATCAGAGGTGACAACACCAAATTATCCTTAAATGAGGAATATTTATCAGACAAATCGCATCAAAAACCAGCATCAGCCGTGGCGTAATCTGCTCCGAGTCTGAGGTCGGTGGTTCGAACCCTGGCCAGGTCATACCAAAGACTTAAAATGGTACTTGCTGCTTCCTTGCTTGAGGATCTGCATTTAAAATGAACAGAGCATGGACAAACAACCATTACTTGGCCAGATTTGCACAGGCATGGTAGACCTGATGGCCTCTTCTCCTGCAATGAAGTTCCTTGTAAGATAACTCATTATCATAATTAGTTAAGAGACAAACTGTCAAAATCTTGTATTTGAACACATTTCAATGATCTTTGAAAAATATTACAAAAACTTTCAATGTTTGCAAAGAGTAATAAATAATGTGGTCAATTCCCAGGGCGGAAACAGAGTAAGCGGTGTTTCAAGATCAACACGAGTCCTCTTGGGCATTCCTTGCAGCCAAAGCCTCCAGCTGGCCTTGAACTTTGGCTCAGAGACCTCAGACGCCACACAGCATTAAGTCTTCGCTTGTGTTCAGCCATTCCTTTGCCAGGGCCTTGCCAAAACTTCAAAGATGAAGAAGTAAAACAAACTGAAAGTTTGCAAAAATAAATCTCCATGGCAACAGCTAACCCTCCCTGGGATTGAGATCTGTTTCAATGACAAATCCTTCTTCCACACAATGATCTCTCCAAAGCCACCAGCAAGAATTGGTGCAGGTGTTTCATTTATTGAATCTTCATGGTTGCCAGGTTATATTTTTCAGACATTTCAATGAATGCATTCCAAATGGTCAAACACATCTCCGTATGAGAATTTGGGAGCAATTTCAGTCCGATTGATGACTATCTTTATGTGTCCGTGAAAAGAGTCATGCTGTGATAAGTTGGCAGTGTACAACTGAGTCTCCTTACGGGGCAGCACAGTGTCCATGTGAATAATGATGATACGTGCCAGGACCCTCAACAGGAACCACACCATACAGTACACCTGCGTAGAATGCTTTGTCACGACATGTTCTGAGTTATTTCAGTGAAAAGCATGAAAGCAAACCACATTGAACTCATCAATATACATACAGTGCCTTCAGAAAGTATTCACACCCCTTGACTTTTTCACATTTTGTTGTGTTACAGCCTGAATTTAAAATGGATTTAATTAAGATTTTTTTTTTGTCACTGATCTACACATAATACCCTATTATATCAAAGTGGAATTTTTTTTTTTTAGAATTTTTTCAAAATACTGGGATATGAAAAGCTGAAATGTCTTGAGTCAATAAGTATTCAACCCCTTTGCTATGACACTACAAATTGAGCTCAGGTGCATCCAATTTCCTTTGATCATCCTTGCGATGTCTCTACAACTTGATTGGAGTCCACCTGTGGACAATTCAATTGATTGGACATCATTTAGGAGGAAAAAAACCTTTCTATACAAGGTCCAACAGTTGACAGTGCATGTCAGAGCAGAAACTCCACCATGAAGTCCAAGCAACTGTCCATATAACTCCGATATAGAATTGTGAGGAAGCATAGATCTGGAGAAGCGTATAAAACCATTTCTAGAGGGTTGAAAGTTCTCAAGAGCAGAGTAAGACTCTTCCAAGAGCAATTGAGCAACCGGGCAAGAAGTATCTTGGTCATGGATGTGACCACTCTGACAAAACTACAGAGTTCATTGACTGATGTGGGAGAACCTGCCAGAGGACAACACTCTCTCTCTGCAGCACTTCACAAATCTAAGCTATATGGGATAATGGCCAGACAGAAGCCACTCCTGAGAAAAACGCACATGACAGCATGCCTGGAGTTTACGAAAAACTCTTGAGTGCATACACCAACAACAACAACAACAACAACAACATGCATTTAAGGTCATTTTCCCTGCTAGAGTGGGGGTTAGCCTTGCGGTCCCCATGACAATCTTCTCCATTTTGCCCTATTTTCTGCATCTCTCCTTGTTAACCCCCTTGCCCGCATTTCTTCTTCCACCATCTTTAGCCAAGTCTTTCTCGGTCTACCCTGTCCTCTACTTCCTTCGACATTCATTTCCATCACTCTTCTCAACCAGTCACTTTCATCCTTCCTCAACACATGACCAAACCATCTCAACCTGTTCCTCTTCACAGCATCAATCACAGGCTCTATTCCCATCATCTTTCGCAATTCATCATTTGTCTTCCTCTCTCTCAACGATACTCCGCACATCCACCGAACCATTCGCATGTCCACCCTTTCCAGCTTTCGTTATTGCTCTATGTTCATTACCCATGTCTCGCTCCCATAAATCATAACAATTATAGCAATTATAGCTCCCGACCCGGATCTCAGTCAACGGAACATCTTCTCTTCTGGACTTGGTTATGACTAACTTCCCTGAAAATGTCTGCTGCTCTTCTTCTGCTCCGATCGGATCATCTGATCATGTCCTTGTTAAAGTGGACATCTCTCTGACCATCCTCAGGGAGCCTGCTCAGCGTCGACGAGTCTGGCATTTCACTCAGGCCAACTGGCACGGTCTTCAAGCAGCCATCAATCATCTGGACTGGTCTCCCATCTCTACCACCTCTGACATCAACTCATCCTGGGAATTCTTCCAAAGTAAATTGCTCTCTCTCATGCACAGATTTATCCCATCTCGTCTTCAGTTGTCATACCCTTCCTCCCGTCCATGGTACACGGAATCTTGTGGTGAGGCTGTTGCCCAGAAACAACTTGCCTTCGTCTCCTGGAAAGCAAATCCAACGGAAGGAAATCTCATTTCCTTTCACAAAGCCCGAAACAAGTGTGTGTCCACCCTCAGGAGAGCCAGGAAACAATATCTCTCCGTTCTCAAGACCGAACTCTCTTATCTGTCTCCCTCTTCCAAATCCTGGTGGCGTCTGGTCAAATCCGTTTCTGGTGTTTGTTCCCCATCCATCCCCTCCCTTACCTCAAACGGCTACACAGCTGACTCCGCACGTGAAAAAGCTGAATGCCTCAACTCTGTGTTTGCCTCTAAATCTTGTGTCCCAAACCCATCCCTCTCTGTACCCACCATACCCAGTCGTACCCTGCTGCTCCTGGACTCCGTGTCCTTTCCTCCTGACAAGGTGGAAAAGTTTCTGTCAACCCTCGACTCTGATTCTGCAACTGGACCCGACGGCATCAGCCCACGGGTCCTAAAATCCTGCTCTGCTGCTCTATCTCACCCTCTCTCTTTTCTCTTCACCCTCTCTTTTGCTCAAGGTCAACTGCCATCTGCTTGGAAATCAGCCAACATCACCGCTTTGCACAAAAAAGGTGCAAAAACAGATCCTAGCAACTACAGACCAATCAGCCTTCTCCCAATTATCAGCAAAGTCATGGAATCCATCATTGCTTCGGATATGAAATCTTTCCTCTTCTCCAATGGCTTGATCTCTGATCATCAATTTGGTTTCAGACCAGGTCACTCTACTCTGGACATGCTGCTTCTGCTGTCTCAACAATGGATGGAGGTCCTCAATGCCAAACAGGAAATTAGAGCTGTCTCCCTCGACATATCACGTGCCTTCGACACGGTCTGGCACCCCGCTCTGCTCACCAAACTCTCCTCCTTTGGTATCCATGGAAATCTCCACGCATGGCTGGCGGACTTCCTCTCTAGTCGTCGTCAACGTGTGGCCCTGAATGGGTTTCTCTCATCTCCTCTTCCTGTTCAGGCTGGAGTTCCCCAAGGCAGTGTTCTGGGCCCCGTGCTTTTTCTGGTCTTCATCAATGATCTCTCTGACTCTCTCGAAAATCCTCTCTATCTCTTTGCTGATGACTCCACTCTCTGCCGCTCCATTCCTCTTCCCTCAGATCGGCAGTCTGCTGCCTCCTCGCTCTCTGAAGACCTGGACAAAATCACAGACTGGTCAAACAAGTGGAACATGTCTTTCAATCCTGACAAATCTCACACTCTTACTATGTCTCTCCGAAAAGATCGACTGGACAACCCTCCCATCTACTTTCTCAACAATCCTCTCCAAGAAGTTCTGTCGCTCAAGATTTTGGGTCTCACTATCTGCCATGATCTTTCTTGGGAAAACCACATTTCCAAGCTGGCCTCCAAAGCCAGTCGCCGACTGGGCATCCTCCGTCGTGCGAAGTCCTTCCTCGGCACACCTGAGCTCCTCACCACATACAAGGCTTTCATCCGCAGCTCAATGGAATACTGTTCTCCCCTATGGGCCGGTGCTCCTGCCTCACACCTAGCTCGGCTTCACGCTGTTGAAACCAAAGCTTTCAGAATTATTGGAATCTCCCGCGATGAAGCTATCTCTGAGGGCCTTTCACTCACTCACCGCAGGCAGGTAGGTGGTCTTTCTGTCTTCTACCGACTCCTCTCCGGCCTTGCACCCCCAGCTCTCTCTGTGCTCTGTCCCCCAAATATTCCTACAGGTCGCACAAGATCTGCCAGCAACCCTCTGATGGTTAAACTGCCGAAATCTCGGCTCTCTGCTCACCTTCACTCTTTCATTCCTCTTTTCTCCCGCCTCTGGAACAAACTCCCTCACTCCCTTCAATCCCACTCCTCCCTCCAGGTCTTTAAAACAGCTGTTCACCACCATCTTTTATCTTCCCCCATCCAAAACCTTGATCTTTTCTACCCCCGCTAATTCACCCCAGATCCACATTGTTTGAAATTCCAACTTCTTTCCTGGAAGTCCTGGCAGTGTCCATATGTTTTATACCTCTCCCACCGCCCCCTTCCCATGCCCCCCCCCCCAAAGCCCTCGCCCTCTCTCAGATCTCTCGATGTCTCCATGTCTCTCGGTCCCTGCTCTCAAATGTTGTGTTTGTGTCCTTCCCCCTCTCTCCCCATCTTGTCTACCGCTCCCGATGTTATATGTTTTATGTGTCGGTTTGTCTTTCTGTGTGATTAATGTTCGCTCTTTCACGAGCCTCGATCTTGTATACAAAAAAAACAAAAAAAAAACAAACAAACAAAAACACTTCTCACACATGCAGCATACACCTTTCCCTTCAGCTTCAACGACACTCCCCTCCTCATCAGCACGCCACTCAGTTCCCGAAACTTCTTCCATGCACATGTCACTCCAGCAACCGTTGCCGAGTCTGATCCACCTTCTCCATTCAGCATGTCTCCGAGGTAGCAAAATGTTTTCACACCTTCCAGCTTCACGCCGTCTCCAAGATCCAACTCAGCATTTCCTCCATCTGCAGCTCCCTCTGTGCACACCTTACACTTGAATGTAGCTGCCGAACTGGTTAATGACCTTCTCAGATCACTACATTTTGATGTTGGCTGAGCCAACACTCAGCGCACATTGCACATTGAATGGAATTCACTCCGACACCCTTCCTGCACACAGCACACGGCCACTTCCCAGTTATTTCCACCTCACCACATGCTTTACCACTTGCCATCACCTTCGTTTTTCAGATATTCACCTTCAGACCTTTTGTCTCCATACATTCCTTCCACTTGTTCATCTTCTCCTTCAGTCCATCCATGCTCTCCCCAATCAACACCAGATCATCTGCATACAACAACTCCCATGGTAAACCCTCCTTTACGTTCCGAGCCAGCACCTCCATCGCAGCTACAAATAGTAGTGGACTTAGTACCGACCCCTGATGCACTCCCACCTTCACCTCAAACTCATCACTGTTCCCGTCCTTCATCCTTCCAGCTGTGCGCGCTCTTTTGTACATTGCCATCGCTACTCTGATCAACCATTCCTCCACTCCTAACTTCGTCAATGCCCATGTCACTACTTCACATGGAACCCTATTGAATGCTTTCTCCAGATCAACAAAGCCAAGAAACAACTTCTTCCTCTTCTCCATGTACTTCTCCTGCAACTGCCTTACAATAAAAATCGTGTCTGTCGTTTCTCTTCCTGGCATAAATCTAAACTGCATTTCGTCGATCTGCACTTTCTTCCTTATCCTCTCTCCAACACCCTTTCCAATACCTTCATTCCATGCTCCAATAACTTTATCGCTCGGTACGAGCCACACTCCAGAGGGTCACCTTTCCCCTTGTATAGAGGGACGAGGGTACCAGCTCCCAATCCACTGGAATGTGGCCTTCTTTCACGACCAAATTACAGATGTCTGTCATTCTCTTCACACCCCAGCTTCCCGCTGCCTTCAACATATCTCCCACAACTCCCGTCGGCCCTCCCGCTTTTCTACTCTTCATTGCTTTTATCGCTTCCTCGACTTCCTTCTCAGTTATCTTCTCTGCCGGTCATAAAACTGGGTTACTCTCTATGTTGCCATCCCATTCATTCTCTCTATTCAACAGCATTTCCATATATCTCTTCCATCTTCCTTTAATTCCATCTGGGTCCACAACGATTTGTCCCACTTCATCCATCAAGCAACTCACCCCCATCACATCACACCTCTCTTTCGCTATCTGCTTTGCAATCCTGAATACCGCTCTTTGACCCTCTTCCGAATCCTAGTGTTCTCTGAACATTTTCCTACATGCCTCCTGTGCCTTTGCTACCTCTTTCTTTGCAGCCTTCTTGGCTGCCTTATAACTTTCATGTTCTGCCTTTTCTGCCCCCGTACCGTTCGCCTTCTGCCACTCCTTGAAGTTCTTCCTGTTCTCGTCAATCCTCTTTCCAACTTCCTCATCCCACCACCATGTTTCCGAGTGCCTCGGTGGTCCTTTTCTCCATCCACATGTCAAATAAACACAATAAAATAATCCGAGAGGTATCACAGGTCGCTAAGGAATAGGTAAAGCACATTTGGCTCATCATTGACATCTCAATATTCCTAACGATGTTGTGCAATTGTATAACTGTACCAGTACAAGGAATTTGGCTGCCGTGCAAACACACAATAACTAATGCAGATGGGACAGATGACCTTGCGTCCCTATCTGAACAGTGGCATGCTCATAGAAGCAGCATCTACTTCAAACTAATGCAGATGGGACAGATGACCTTGCGTCCCTATCTGAACGGTGGCATGCTCCTAGAGGCAGCATCTACTTCAAACTAATGCAGATGGGACAAATGACCTTGCGTCCCTATCTAAACGGTGGCATGCTCCTCGAGGCAGCATCTACTTCAAACTAATGCAGATGGGACAGATGACCTTGCGTCCCTATCAGTGCAGTGGCATGCTCATAGAAGCAGCATCTACTTCAAACTAATGCAGATGGGACAGATGACCTTGCGTCCCTATCTGAATGGTGGCATGCTCCTAGAGGCAGCATCTACTTCAAACTAATGCAGATGGGACAGATGACCTTGCGTCCCTATCTGAACGGTGGCATGCTCCTCGAGGCAGCATCTACTTCAAACTAATGCAGATGGGACAGATGACCTTGCGTCCCTATCTGAACAGTGGCATGCTCATAGAAGCAGCATCTACTTCAAACTAATGCAGATAGGACAGATGACCTTGCGTCCCTATCTGAACAGTGGCATGCTCATAGAAGCAGCATCTACTTCAAACTAATGCAGATGGGACAGATGACCTTGCATCCCTATCTGAACGGTGGCATGCTCCTCGAGGCAGCATGTACTTCAAACTAATGCAGATGGGACAGATGACCTTGCGTCCCTATCTGAACGGTGGCATGCTCCTAGAGGCAGCATCTACTTCAAACTGAATATCATCATCTATATCATCTCTTCTATATATGCTATATCATCTCTTCTCAGCTTACAAAAATCATGGCTTAATTGACCTTGATAATTCCACTTCAGGCCTATCCTTATGAAAGAAACCAAAAAGGCCATGTACAGTACTTCTGAGGGTGAGTGCCAAATGTGTTGCTGTTTAATGCTTTTCAGACGAGTATGCCAGTGTCCTTACTGAGTACCGATAACTTTACGATAAATGATAAATTATTTTACTGAATATTTGCATATTGTGAAATGAGAGCATATCCAGAAAGTTATGAATTTTATTTTATTTTTGTGCATACACTATAGTCGTGGAGCATCTGTTTTATTGCACAGCTTGTCTTTTTGTACTCAAAACTTTTTGTGTCGAATTATTAATCCTCATTTAACTCCATTAAATTCCTCTGATAGCACAGGTCCCAAAGTTACACACAAGGGAATGACCACCTGTTTGAACAGGCAGTCTCGGATCAACCGGTGGCACTTTCATTCAGGACCTGCTGGAACACCTATGGAGCCAATGGTACTTTCAGGAAATGTCACAAGCATCTCATGACAGGAGTAGCAGGTGAGTAAAGGCTACCTTACAAGCATTGCCAGGATATGTGTGGCTCTTGAGTTTTGGTTGACAGTCCACCCATAAGAAGGTAACTCTCAATCTAAAATCCTCCAACTGTGGGTTAAAGTAATCAATGAGGCTGAAAGGCATCATCAGACTACTTCAGGAGAAAACCTCAAATAAAAAAAATATTGTCTTCCAAAAGAAAGTTGGGGATCGGGTGATGGGCCAGCAACCCAATCGTGTAGAAAACACTTTCTGCTACAGAAACCCAAAAATGCAACAGAAGTCGAAAGAGATGGGAATCTCAGTAGATTAGTCACATTACAAGTCACTACTTTCATACCCAGAAGGGCCTAGTAGGCAAAGGCGCCCAAGCAAGTTCATCTACTGGTACATATTACTATACTCTGATATACTAAACGAAGCTGGGAAGATACAAGATGATGCCCTGAAGGCAGCCGGCCACCCTTTAATGCACAGATAGATGTATCTTCAGATGTATATGGCTGCCGAAGCAGTTTCTTAACTATTGGGCACAATCCTGGACGGGTCGCTACTCCAACGCAGGATGCTCGAATGGCTCATTCATCCCAGTAAGCTGGTACTCATTTGCTGACCTCGGAAGGATGACAGGTGTTACCGATTCGTCACTTCCGTTGTTGTGGTTTTCATCCACTGTAAACATTGTTGGTTCCATGTACTATTATTGTTGTCGTTTAAGGGAAATAGAGATTACTATTTTCAAAAGGTAAAAAAGTTAATGTTTTAAATGAAACTGGAACCGGACGACGACAAAGAGGAAGAGGAGGAGGAGAAGGCGGAGTGAGTGAGTCGGACAAGAAGCCGAGCTGCTTCGAGGTCTGGAGCTAACGATTGGCGAACGAGAGTCACGAGTGAACTTTGGGTTTCCCAGGAAAGGGATTCCTGCGACAGAGTTGTTATCGCTGTGACAGATCAACCTGCATGTCAGGTTTTGCGGTTGATTCCGAGGAGAATCATCGTAGTGCCGTTACGCCTCGAGAACGGGCCGTCGGCCATTTTGCCTCACGCGCTTTGTGCATCGCTCAAGGTTTTTCACTTCGCTTCAACCATTCTCACCGCATCCAGATGTTAATTTGGTGTGTGTGTGTGTGTGTGTGTGTGTGTAACGTGGCTTTTGAGTGGGAAATCTGCGGTTCGCCGATTGAGAGCCGTCAAACGTCTATACCTGAAGGTGTGATTTCCCCATCGCTTCTCAAGAACACCTTAGCCCATCTTTGGCAGTGTAACTGCCAACCCAACGGGATTCTGGTCTCGATACGACATCGTACGGACGATCACTGGAGTGGATCGACTTTGGCTTGAAGCCGGAATCAACTTTGGCTTGAAGCCAGGAAAGAGACATTGGGGATGTTATTTTTGCTCACTTGGAGCACAGTGAGTTATATTGTACGAACCTGATGGTACCATCATAGGAAATATATATTGGTTGTACAATTGATTACTATTGTTTTTGTGTTGTTATTCTTGTGTGACCTTAATACAATATTTGTTTGTTGGTAACAATTGGTGTGGTTTCACCATTGATCTTTGACACAGAATAACACATCTTTCTGCCGTGACTCCTATCGGGGCTCGGAGGTACACCGTGACCGGGGTTTGGGGAGGAGCATGTAACACAGGCTGATTCAACCCAACTGGTGTGAATTCAACGACCGACCGGGATTTGAACTCAGGACCTTGCGATCTTAAACCAGCCAACTTAACCGTTAAGCCAACACCTGGCTTAGAAATTAGAGTAAGAAGCATTAATGTGCAAAATGTATATCAAACAGTTCGAGCCAGTTTAGTAGCAGGAGAAAATAACAAACACAAATTGAACATAACTGGGGTGTAAGGTGAAGTGGCTGGGTAAAGGGAAAATGTTCACCAATGGGATAGTATTCATACCGTACACTAGGGAAAAGGCAGAGGGTATTCGTAAAAAAAAGTACAGAAAATAAAGTCAGAGTAAAAATGCAGTAAAGGTGTGTCAAAAATGATAAATATATAAATTAAAGATTAATGTAGTGCAGATTGAAGATGATATAAATAATTATTTTGATAATACAATTGCTCATGCTCCAATTGAGACCTCCGTTAAACTGTTAAACCCTTGTTCACGTTCATGTGATGGTTCACGTGATGGAAACGTGTGTATCACCTTGGCGATGTCATTGATGAAGGTCTGGTAGCTGTCGGACTGCGAGACGAGAGCAGCATCCTCCAAGGCTGGAAGACTTTCGAACACTTGTTGTTTCTTGTCGGCCAGGGTGATTCCTTCATTCACGACCGAGTGGCGCATCTTTTCAGGTGCACACTGTGCAAGGGCAGCCCGCTGCATCATTAGATGCTGGTACTCCTTTTCCTGCAAACATTAGCAATTGTTCGAATGAGTTTTACAACATACCAACATACCCATTTTTTGTGGTTATAATAATTGTTTCACTAATACATGTTCCAAATAACAAAGACCTGAGCAGTAAGGTGGGTTAACCGACATACAAGGTTTGAAAAAGGGTATTCAGCTGAAAAAGTCACAGTATGTTTGAAATATTACATTCAAAATTGTCCAAAGCACCAAAGGTATATAGATCCTGAAGGATTGATACTCTTGTGTGCGTAGCTCAATTTTGCTGTGGATATCAGATATCCGAATTTGATTCTCTGGGCTTCGATACATATTAATGTATTCGATTGTTTGCCACACATGATACGAACAGGAGTAGAATTGGGCGCACCGTGCTTAAATAGCAAGGTCATTATTGGTATCTACCGTGACGAGACCTGGCGCAAAAGGTCTGTTGTCTGTTTTCAGTCAGGTAGGTGGCCTCTACTTTGACCTCCTCTTCTCCGATATTGTCCCTTCTGCACCCTCCGTAATCCGACCCTTCCCAGTACGTCCAGGATGCACGTGTTCTCCCAGTAACCCTCTCCTGTTTAAACTTCCAAAATCTAGGATGCACTGCAGCTCAACTCCTTTGTTCCTCGCTTCTCCCATCTATGGAACCACCTTCCAGAGGCCGTTATTTAGCAGCCTTCCCTCTAGGGCTTCAAGCAGACAGTGTACCGCCACCACATGTCATCTCCCACCCTGGTTTATTATCTTTATTACCACCATTAACCCTTCTTACCCCAACACTCTTACTTGTGCATTTCTGTGTTTACTTCCCTTCTGTCTCTTCCTTTTCTGTTTGTTTATGTATTTGCCAGTTGAACTTAATTGTTGCCATCTGACAAAGTTATAAGCAACGGCTGAAGGAGATAGCTCTTTATACATTAGATAAGAGGCAGTTATGAGGGATTTGATTGACATGTTTGAAGACAATGAAGGGTACAGACAGAGTAAGTGCAGAATAGTTTTTCAGTTGAACAGACAGTGATAGGACCAGGATTCATAGCCTCAGATTAAAAGAGGGAGAGTTAAGGCAGAGTTCCTTCAGTCAGAGAGTAGTTAATGCATGGAATGCAGGGGCGGATGCAGGAATTTCAAGACGGGGGGTGGGGGGGGGGGGGTGCATGAAACTATAGCGCTGGGGATGGGGGGGATAAAGTGGGGTCTGGGAGTCCTCCCCCAGGAAATTTTTTAAAAAAATTGATCGTCAGAAACGGCATTTCGTGCGTTCTTGGAAGTTTCTGCAGTTCCTTGCGTTCTTCCCTGGTCCAACAGTTCAGCAGATTCGCACAGCCTGCACCCTCATCCTGGATCGAAGGGGGGGGGGTGCGCACCCCCTGCACCCCCCACCCCCTGGATCCGCCCCTGGAATGGCCTGTCTTGACAGATAGTGGCAGCTAGGTACCTAAAAGCATTGGAAATACTAGAACGGCACTCGGTAGAGCGCATACCTCCGCCAGGATGAACAGTGTTTACAGTGTGCATTTCACTGAATGGCCGGTTCTGGATTCGGAACCGAACCAAAATCGAATCGGCTTGTTCTTGTCACATAACCGACTCATCCACCAAGTTTAGTCATAACCCGTCCACAACTTTTTGAGATATCGTGCTATATATCACTTTTGGCCTGATCTATCATTGGTGAACAATCACTTAAAAAATTATAGGATACGGATCCAAATCTTCACCAAATTGTGATCAATTTGACCTTGTCACACACCCAAGCTGACAACCATGTTTTGTCCGAATCCGTCCACAACGTTTTGTGATATCCTGCTGACAGACAAAGAAACAGACAACACCGGGTGAAAAGACAACCTCCGTCCACTTTCTGTGGTGGAGGTAATAATAATAATACTGGAGTTTAAATGTTATTTTGTTTCCATTTGTAGCATCTCCCTCCTTCCCCGTTGAGATTGGGTCTGCAGCATGAGATGGATGTTTATTTAAGGGAAAAAAAAAATGAAGCTTTGCAAAGAAACATTTGGACATTTAAATTTCACCGTATCAAAATAGGTATTCTAAAATGCACATTCAAGTGATCACACCGTATAAAAATGAAAGAGAAATAACTGAAGAAATAGAGAAATTAATAGAAGGAAAAATGATTTCAGTTTTTGAGGAACTGGAAAACCTGACTTTTGAAAAGACAGGTCATCTATCTATAATTCCAGTAATCTCTGTTTGTACGTTTGTCTGTGACCGCTGTTTCTCGACAACCACGGGTCCGATATACTTTTAACTTGCCAGGTATATTGCTGGGGACCCGAGGATGTGCCTTTTCAAGGTTTCATATTAATCGGACAATTACTTACCGAGCTATGTCCAAAAAACGATTCAACCAATCAGAGAGCAGCGAACTATCGCGTGTGCCGAACGTGGCGGACACACTCTGCCTCGGATGGCACATTTGAGAGCGTATTCATTTATTTCACGTTTGCAAACTATGTTGGCGTTAAACTATGTTTTACAACTAATAAAAACGAATTTGCGATTCATTCGCTTTCCTGCGCGTTTGTGCACGCGATGGCGATTTCTTTACCAAACTCCGGAAGCCGTTCGCTTTGGACCAAACCATTTCATGTAAATAGAGGGGGGGGGATTGTCACCACACGCAAGCCGTTCGCTTTGGACCAAACCATTTCATGTAAATAGAGGGGGGGGATATAATTTTAGATATCTATCTATAATTCCAGCAATCTCTGTGTGTCTGTCTGTGTGTCTGTGTGTCTGTGACCGCTGTTTCTCGACAACCACGGGTCCGATATACTTGAAACTTGCCAGGTATATTGCTGGGGACCCGAGGATGTGCCTTTTCAAGGTTTGTAATTAATCGGACAAGTACCTACCGAGCTATGTCCAAAAAACGCTTCAACCAATCAGAGAGCAGCGAGCTATCACGTGTGCCGAACCGTTAATGCAATGCAAGCGTTAATGCGTTAATGCAAGGCTTTTCTTTTTTTCCCTCTTCTCTTTCTACTTTTCCTTGCGATTAAATTGCAAACAGCCAAAATACGTTGGCGCTAATTGAATAATTGGCCATTAACACTAAAATAATCGTAACTGCGATATGCCAACTTCCGGACAGTGCAGCCTTCCATGTTGTTGTTGTTTGCAGCAGCTGTTTGCAGCAAGGCAAGGCTTTTCAACTATGTTGCCGTTAAACTATGTTTTAAAACGAATTCAAACTGCGATTAAATTAAAACGATTCATCCTAACTGCGATTTGCGAACTTCCGGACAGTGACGACTTATCTTCCGGCAGCCAATCACAGAACGCTCTGTTGCGTAGGCGTGGCCGATGTGAGACGAGCGGAGCTGAGCGCGTTACGAGCTGACCGCCATTACGGTACGTAATTCGATTTCTTATGCGCATTATTTCTCCCAATTCAGTCAGAGCGAAGGGCGGAAGCGAAGAGCGTTGCTTTTTTTGTTTACGGGCGTACGGGCGGGGTAGAGCGTACGGGTAGCGTTTTTTTTTTTTTTTGGCCACGGAACGGGCACCCACGTACGGGCAATGCCCTAGTATATATAGTACGGGCATGCCCTAGTAACAGCAAAGACAGGAAAGACATGACAAGGTAAAGAATCCCAGAGCTTAGCGGTGAAGGGAAAGAAACAAATACCACAACGGCCCACCCTAGAGTTACCAACGGCCCCACATTAATCATGTGACGTCGTGGCTTGCCGAGTATTTTGTGGTCTAGCATAACTAATGGAGAGCCAGTTCTTGGGAGCAGACACCAAAGTAATATCTCTTGAAAATGGAAAGACTCAACATAATGGTGTAATTCAAGCAAGTTGAGTTTTGAGTTCAGATTTGAAGAGTTCATAAGTCATTTTGTTTTAGACTCAACTTTATCAAGAAAGTGTATGGAGCGAGAACCTTCCCCAGATGTGAGAGCAGTACTCCATACAAGGACAAATCAATCATGTATATAATCAGAGAAACGTTCAGAGGAGAAGAATCTTCAACTTTTTGATGTTCTCTAATACCAACGATATTTACTGTATTGAGTGGTAAAAGTGTGGGGCCTTCAAAGTATAGCCTATGTGGAAGATGAGGAAAACTTAAACTTAACTTCTTTACATTAGCCCCACTTAAATATTGTCCAAATACAAATTTACAAGAGGTACTTGTGATAAAACGAGATATAGATCGAGCAAGAGATGTTTCTTTTTGTGTAAATGGTTCAAAGCTCATAATGGAGCTGGCTGGCACACACACACACACACACACACACACACACACACACACACACACACACACACACACACACACACACACACACACACACACACACACACACACACACACACACACACACACACACACTGCTTAGGGGAAGTGCCATCACTTCCCGTGATACTCTGGGTAGCAGCGACGTCACAATGATGGCGCTGCCTTTCTCACTGCACTCAGCGGGGCATTTCCTCAGGAGGAATTTCCTCCTCCCCATGGATGCCAACTGATGGGGATTTGTCCGTGCTCTATCTTATTAAATGCTGAACTTCAGCAAGGAAGCAGCACATACCATTTTTCAAGTCTTTGGTATGACTCAAACTGGTCCAATCCGATGGGTATTTTTTAGGAGACAACACCTCCTTACTGGATGGCCGATGGCTCCCTTCAGTAGCTCAGCCACCCTTTGCAAAGATGGAGCAAATGTGAAAAACATAGAGGAATATAATGTTGAGTCATCAGCATGTGAATGCATTTGGTTATTTGTAGAAGAAAGAAGATCATTGATAAATTAATGAAGAGTTGTCGGAGACAAGACAGAACCCTGAGGGATACCGCTGTTGATAGGGAAGGAGGGAGATGTTGAACCATCAACAATTACGGAGATAGAGCGGTCGGAGAGAAAGCTCGATGTGAGAGAGCAGAGTAAAGAAGGAAAACAGAAAGAGGGAAGCTTGGATATCAGACGCCAAACTCTGTCAAAGGCTTCCAAGATATCAAGGCCTACAACAGAGGATTCCCCAAAGTCTCTCGGGGAAGAGACCCAGACATTCGTAATATAGGAAAGGATATCATCGGTAGATCTCACCTTGCGTATTCCGTAATGATGATCAGAGAGAAGACTGAGATTCAAGATGCTTAATGAAATGGGAATTCAGAAGACGTTCAAAGTCTTTGGAAATAGACAGAAGTCTGAGCAATAGGACGGTAGTTGGAAGGGTTTGAACAATCACCCTTCTTTAAAATAGGCTGTACTAAGGCATGTTTCCAAGAAAGAGGAGAAGGTTTTGTTTTAAAGCAGAAGCAAAATAAATGAGCAAGCACAGGTGCAAGTTCTGAAGCAAACTCCTTCAAGATACAAGTAGGAATGCCATCTTGTCCATATGCCTTACTTGTGTCCAGAGAGAGAAGTATTTGTATGACTATGAAATATGTATGAAAGTATGAAAGGAGGTTATAGAGGAGGCATGGGATTGGTAAGGGGCGTGTGCAATCAGGGGGTGTTGTAATGTTAGAGCCATTCAGTGTGGAATTACAGGAGAAAAGAGAACCGAAAACAGTTGCTTTCACCACTATCGTATCATCAGATTGAAAAAGCGAAGGAAAGGTAGAGTGTCAGAAGTTGTTCGAGATATCTTTGGCTAAGGAGAGAAAGACACATCATTGAAGGAAGAAGAAGAGGTTGTCAAACTTCCTTTGGATAAAGGAATGCTTCGCCTCATGAATAACAGGCCAAATGTTGACATCTGGGATTCGCAGGCCAATTGTCTGAGATTCACAGGCCAATTGCTAACGTCTAATGAGTTTAGACATCGGCTTCCTGACCTCAGGCAGGATAGGACACCACACACTCTCAGAAATTAATCTCAACTCTCACAAATCACATGCAAAACCCAAAGGTACAAAACCCAAAGCTATACCATACTTTGTTAAAATTTTGAATGTATAATATACATAGCACTCCATTTATATTTTATTTTTTAACGACAATCTCTTTCAACATTTTTAAAGTAGAAAGTAATTATATGTACAGTCACATGAAAAAGTAAGTACACCCCATGTAAAAATTTGACTTTTTCAACATATTTCAGCATACAGCTATTTGATCTTCATTTCAACAATATTGACAGATAAAGGTGATATAATATAACAAATATCATGAAACATTTACATTTTGTAGTCCATTGTATAATTTAAATAAACATAAATGCAAATTTCACATGTGGAAAAAGTAAGTACACCCCTACATTTATCACTACTTCAAATACGTAAAAATTAGAATAAGGTGCACCAGCTCAGGTGCAAATGATTAGAACATCGTCAGAGAGGATCTTGGAGAAGCCTGTCTTATTTAAACCTCAGACATTTCGTTTGGTTTGCTCTTTGTTGTTGAAGTGTGCGGCGTCACCATGCCTAGATCAAAAGAGCTCTCTGAGGCCTTCAGAAAGAAGGTTATAGATGCCTACGAGTCTGGGAAGGGATTTAAAAAGATCTCAAAACAATTTGAAATCAATCATTCGACTGTCCGGAAGATCATCTACAAGTGGAGAAGATTCCAAACAACTGCCAACTTGTTCAGGCCAGGCCGCCCCAGCAAGTTCAGCCTGATAGCAGACCGTAATATGCTGAAAGAAGTCTCTAAGAACCCCCAGAATGACATCACGGGACCTACAGGTAGCTCTTGACACTGTTGATGTCAAAGTGCATGAGTCCACCATTAGAAAGAGGCTACACAAATTTGATCTACATGGGAGGTGTGCCAGGAGGAAACATTTGCTGTCCAGAAAGAACATCAGGGCAAGACTAAAGTTTGCCAATGAACACCTAGGCAAAGACCAGCACTTCAGGAACAATGTGCTCTGGACAGATGAGTCAAAGGTAGAGCTATTTGGCCACAGCACCGGAAGACATGTTTGGTGAAAACCAAAGACAGCATTTGACCACAAGAACCTGACACCAATTGTAAAGCATGATGGTGGAAATATTATGGTTTGGGGCAGCTTTGCTGCATCAGGGCATGGGTAGCTCACCATCATAGAATCCACGATGAATTCTTCATTGTACCAGAGGGTGCTTGAGGATAATGTGAGGCCATCTGTCGGAAAGTTGAAGCTCAACCCAAGGTGCACCTTGCAACATGACAATGACCCTAAACATACCAGTAAATCCACCAAGGAATGGCTGAAAAGAAAGAAATGGAGGGTTCTGGAATGGCCAAGTCAAAGCCCGGATATAAATCCCATCGAGATGTTGTGGGGGGATTTGAAACGAGCTGTGCATGCAAGAAACCCTTCATTCATCGCACAGCTGAAAGAATTCTGCATGGAGGAGTGGGCAAAAATTTCTCCCAGTCGATGTCAGACTGGTAGACAGTTATAAGAAATGCCTACTTGAGGTTGTTTCTGCCAAAGGGGGCAATACCACCTCTTAGAGCCAAGGGTGTACTTACTTTTTCCACATGTGAAATTTGCATTTATGTTTATTTAAATTATACAATGGACTACAAAATGTAAATGTTTCATGATATTTGTTATATTACATCACCTTTATCTCTCAATATTGTTGAAATGAAGATCAAATAGCTGTATGTTGAAATATGTTGAAAAAGTCAAAACTTTACATGGGGTGTACTTACTTTTTCACGTGACTGTATATCTTTTTCATATATTTTGCTGATTCTGATGCACCTTCTTCTTTAATCCTAATGTTACTCCCTCCTCCAGTATGACAGAATTGAGCCTAGTCCTGGAGGTGGGGATGCTGTCTTTATCAAAAACTCTCTTCCTCATTCTCCCTGCACTGCCCTTTCTCCACCTCACCCCCAGGAGTACCTCTGGCTACGGCTTCCCCATCGCTCCCAACTTTTGTCCATATGTGTGTTGTACCGTTCACCAAATAGTGATGACTCCATCTACATCTTGCTGTCTGATAACATGGACCAACCTCTATCCACTCATCCAAACTCTCTCTTCCTCATATGTGGTGATTTCAACTGTCATTATGCCAGCTGGCTGGGTGTGGGTACCTCTCTCACCAGCCATGGCTCTTCAGCAAAGGACTTCTGCAACTCATTGGGACTGACATAATCTGTCAATTTCCCGACCCGGATCTAGTCAACGGAGCATCTTCTCTTCTAGACTTGATTATGACAAATTTCCCTGTAAATGTCTGCTGCTCTTCTTCTGCTCCAATCGGTTCATCTGATCATTTGCGTGTTAAAGTGGACATCTCTCTGGGCATTCTCAGAGAGCCTCCTCAGCGTCTACGAGTCTGGCATTTCACTCAGATCAACTGGCACGGTCTTCAAGCAGACATTAATCATCTGGACTGGTTTCCCATCTCTACTGCCTCTGACATCAACTCATCCTGGGAATTCTTCCAAAGTAAATTGCTCTGTCTCTCATGCACAGATTTATCCCATCTCGTCTTTAGTTGTCACATCCTTCCTCCCGTCCATGGTACACAGAATATTGTGGTGAGGCAGTTGCCCTGAAACAACTTGCCTTTGCCTCCTGGAAGGCAAATCCAATGGAAGGCAATCTCATTTCCTTTCACAAAGCCCGGAACCAGTGTGTGTGCACCCTCAGAAGAGCCTGGAAACAATATCTCTACTCTCAAAAGTGAACTCTCAAACCTGTCTCCCTCCTCCAAATCCTGGTGGCATCTGGTCAAATCTGTTTCTGGTGTTTCTTCCCTCTCAATCCACTCCCTTACCTCAAATGGCTACACAGCTGACACCGCACGTGAAAAAGCCAAATTCCTCAACTCTGTGTTTGCCTCAAAATCTTGTGGCCCGAACCCATCTATCTCTGTACCCACCTCACCCAGTCATGCCCAGCTGCTCCTGGACTCTGTCATTTTCTCCTGACAATGTGGAGAAGTTTTTGTCAAACCTCGACTGATTCTGCAACTGGACTAGACGCCCTGCTATGTCGCTCTTTCACACCCTCTCTCTGTTCTCTTCACCCTCTGTTTTGCTCAAGGTCATCTGCCATCTGCTTGGAAATCAGCTAACATTACTGCTTTACACAAAAAGGTACAAAAACAGATTCTTGCAACTAAAGACCAATCAGCCTGGCCTGCTCCCAATAATCAGCAAGGTCATGGAATCAATCATCGCTTCTGACATCAAATCCTTCCTCTTCTCCAATGGCTTGATCTCTGATCATTAATTTGGTTTCAGACGAGGTCACTCCACTCTGGACATGCTGCTTCTGCTGTCTCAACAATGGATGGAGGTCCTCAATGCCAAACCAGAAATCAGAGCTGTCTCCCTTGACATATCATGTGCCCTCGATACGGTCTGGCACCCCGCTCTGCTCACCAAACTATCCTCCTATGGTATCCATGGAAATCTCCATGCATGGCTTGCGGACTTCCGCTCTGGTCGTAGTGAACATGTGGCCCTGAATGGATTTCTCTCATCTCCTCTTCCTGTTCAGGCTGGAGTTCCCCAAGGCAGTGAGTGTTCTGGGCACTGTGCTTCTTCTGGTCTTCATCAATGATCTCTCTGACCCGGGAAAATCCTATCTATCTCTTTGCTGACGACTGCACTCTCTGCCGCTCCATATCTCATCCCTCAGATCGGCAGTCTGCAGCGTCCTCACTCTCTGCAGACCTGGACAAAATCACAGACTGGTCAAACAAGTGGAACATGTCTTTCCATCCTGACAAATCTCACACTCTCACTATGTCTCTCCGAAAAGATCGTCTAGAAAAACCCTCTCATCTACTTTCTGAACAATCCTCTCCAAGAAGTTCTGTCACTCAAGCTTTTGGGTCTCACTATCTGCCATGATCTTTCCTGGGAAAACCACATTTCCAAGCTGGCCTCCAAAGCCAGTCGCGGACTGGGCATCCTCTGTTGATGTTTCAACACAAGTATAATTGCACAAGCACAAGCATATTGGGGCAAAATGTGGGAGAGGATGTAGATTTGAATAAATCACAGGTATAATGACTGACTTCATGGAAAATACAAGGAGATATCCCCAAGCCTATAGAGTTCCCAATATCTCTGTTCTCTACTGTTGTACTTGTGTGCTTCCCTCTCTCTCCTCATCTTTCCTCCCACTCCCTTTATCAGATGTTTCATGTGTCACTTTGTTTTTTTGTGATTAATGTTAGCTCTTATACGAGCCTCGATCTTGTATTCAAAAAAACAAAAAAACAAGTGTTTCGGCAAAATCTGTATTAATTTTTTTGATTAATCAATTAATCGATAATAATTAAGTACTTATTTATTTCCTTTCTCTTCTGGGCGATATCTCAGGCACCTTTTGCGCTAGGAAGCTGATATTTTGACATGACAATGACAAAGTGATTTGGCTGTAAAAGATATTTATGATTTATTGATTAATCAATTGATTATTTAATTATTCCATTAATGACTGAATTCGTGAATTTTTTTGAAAGTTAAAGATTGGGATGAAACTTATAGGTATTATATTTTAGTGGTTTAGGTATTATATTAGCCAATTTGTATATATGTATGTGTATGTGTAAATATATATATATATGTACACATACATCTTCGAGGTCAGGACCTCGCTGCCCTCCACTACTCTCACACGCTTGCACAAGGTACCGCCATAGTTGGGTAAATGCCTCAGAGTTAAAGTTCGTTTGGTCACCTGTCACCCTGAGGTCTTCACTGCAAGGTGGACACCACAATATGTATATATGTATGTATATATATATATATATATATATATATATATATGTGTGTGTGTGTGTGTGTGTGTGTGTGTGTGTGTGTGTGTGTGTGTGTGTGTGTGTGTGTGTGTGTGTGTGTGTGTGTGTATATTACATACACTGTAAAGCAGCTGTTGTGACATTTTGATAACTCTGCGTAACTGTTTTTTAGGGTCCAAAATACATTTGCCGTACTTTTCATGACAACACACCTTGCCATACTATCATACCTATTTGCTACATATTAAAACAACAACCTTGAAAATCTGCATGCCGGACCCAGAACCCAAAACTTAAAGCCAATATAATATTTATGGGACGTCTTGAAATATCAACAAGGCACAATCCACCACTGAACCTGAACTTGAACTTGCTTGGAAAGAGAAATGTTAACATACTCCACCTGATATCTCCAATATATGGAGCAAAGCATAGTAAGTTACTGCCCCAACTTTTTTTTATAAGCTCGAGTCTATTATAATATTTATTGGACCATATTCACAGAACCAACAGGAATCAGATTCCTCTATAAATGGAGGAAGATTTTGGAAAATATTTTGGCCAGACTGTGCAGTACAAAAAAAATGAAATAATCTTTCTCCAAGATCCTGATAGTGCCAGTGGTCAGGTACAGTCTGGCCAGAGTCTGACCGCACTGTGTCGTAAAAGCGACTCACAAAGGAAATGCAAGGAAAACAGAACAGGAAAAGAGTTCTGAGGTTAGGCCTTTTTGAGCATTATATTCAAGCATACTTGAATGTACAAGCATACAAGCATACAATACAAGCATATTGGGGCAAAATGTGGGAGAGGATGTAGATTTGAATAAATCACAGGTATAATGACTGACTTCATGGAAAATACAAGGAGATATCCACAAACTAAAGGAAAGAAGGGGGCGTAAATAGGATAGTCAGAGGAGGTGGGAGAAAAGGGAAAAAGGTCAGGAGGAGGAGAGATGAGGGGAGGGAAAGAAAGTACATGGGAGGGAGGAAAGGGGAATTTACAAGAAGGAGAAAGGAGTAGAGAGGAAAAGGATTCAAAACTCTGACCTTTTCAAAAAAATTTAACTAACAGTCTTTTTTAAGGACAGGCCTTAAAACTCATGGTTTAAAACCCTTAATAGTCTACTTGCCAAGCCTATAGAGCCCTCTTGTGAACCCGGAAATGTTGAGTACCCCAACGGTTTAAGTTACAAATGTACAGTATGGGTCCCCAGCACTTAGAAACTGCCGGATGCTAACTTGCATATGTTGGGCAATTAGAAAAATTAGCATTAATAGCATTAACCCTATCAAACATAGGCCTGGGACACTGAAATTTCTGTTTCGCTCTATTGCTCCGTTTGAATGCTTCGTGTGAGCAAACTATTTGAAGGATCTGTATGAAATTTGGACATAATACACTTAGACAGATATGCTTTCCGTGAGTGTTCTTATAAAAATTTCCTGCGATCAAAATTTCATGTGAAAAAAGGGATGTAAAAGCCGTGGATTTTTTTTCACCCAACATTTTTTTGCGCGGTTAGTGCCCCTACTCTCATGTTGAGCTACAGTTTCAATGTTAGTGTCAGCTGCCAAATATACTTCTGAGGACCCAGATAAGTTCCTGCGCGCAGTCGGCCTGGAGAGGCACATCGGCCCTATCCACAGTTGGGGTGATAATTTTGATCTTGTGGTCTTCACACCCAATGGTCGCCGCACGACTCATGCCATGGCCACTCAGTTTGTGCAGAATCCAGCAGGTCTCCTGTTCCCCGGAGGAGCCACACCTGGTGGTAAGGTCATGTCGCTGAAACTACCCCGTCTGACGAAGCTTTAAGCTGGGAAACTTAGTATAGCTCATAAGAGCAGTTTTGTCATTGAACATTACACAGGCCCCAAGAAGATGACTCCACCAGCTCTGAAAGAAGTCCCAAGAACTGATGCTTTCCAAGATGCCATCAAACAGAGTGTTTCAAGAGCACAGAAGAAGGATGCTGCTTGGCTCTCGCAGCTCCACTCTTCCCCTCTTCCCCTGGACTGGGCAGCCTACAATGTTGTGCAAGATCGCAATGGTGATGACAGTGCTCCAAAGCTGAAGACGATAAGTGTCTTTGGACCACTGCTTGACTCACCCCCTGCCCACCCTGATATAGTGCTCAGTACCATTGCCTACTTAGACACATCACTGAGGCAGCTTGGCATGAGCCACAGTCATATCACGTTTGAAATGCAGCTGTACGTGATCGCTTGCCTGATCAAGTGGAGTGATCTGCAGCGATGGTCATCAGTGGTTCTCAGACCTGGGATGATGCACACTCTCATGTCATTCATCGGCTCAATCGGACAACTGATAAATTCAACAGGTGTGGAGGAGCTAGTCGGTGCATCATTTGGAGGCCTGAAATCCATCTTCAACGGGAAGGCCTGGCCCAAGGCTATGCGAGCCTTCCGTATGGTTGTGTCTGCTCTTCTTCATGACTTCTTAGAGGAGGGAGAGAAGACTCACGAGCAGATAACGGCATTCCTGGAGAAAGCCAGAGAGCACCACACAGGCCGGCTATGGGTGGATTGTTTCATCACCCCTACCCTAATAGCTCACAGGTTCTGGCGAGCACAAAGAGAGGGTGATTGGATGCTGCAACAACACTGCCTTGGAGATGCTGCCCTATTTCTTTGCTGCCGGTCATCACCACTATGCAAGATGGATCACATAGCATCTGCGCGACATGCAGTACCTTCCTGCTACTGCCAAGGATGACCTTTACACTGGAAGCCATGTGTGCCACCACTCTGATGGTGCAGCTGTAGTGAGTGGAGACATGTTTGGGGAGCAGACATGCATCAAGCAAGGGAAGGGAGTAGGAGGCATGAAGGGCATCTCCACCAACCCTGAGCAGGTCGCTGTGTGGATCCAATCTTTCGGCATCTGCTCCTATCTCTCCAAGTCATTGGATGAGATTTACGACGATGCTGAAGCACCGGATAAGACAATGAAGCCCAACAGACACAAAGAAGAGGGTAAAGGACGGCGGGAATTGGACGCGGAGGACCAGGCTAAAATCCTGAGAGTGCTACAGGAAAACTCCCATCCACTCACCATAGAGACCGTGACCCTCCACCATATCATAAATGGCCAGGTGGCAGATGAAAAGGTGAATGTGCAAGATGCATTGAAGATCGGACAGGACATGAGCACACTGTTCTCATCACTTCCTGAGAGATTTCATGCGCCCATCTCAAATAAGGTGGTGACAATGACATTCACCAAAAAAAGAGTGAAGGTCAATGCGAAGATCATATGTGACCTTGAGGCGTTGTTTGCTCGGCTGCTGGTGGTGGGGAGCAAGAGAAGAATGGAGCTCTCTGCCCTCTTTGACTACGAGCTCGGCCCGGTCCCTGCATCCATCATCGATGAGTATGGATGCCTCAGGAAGGGTAACAGGTCTGTGATCGTCCAGCGTCTTGGAATCCTTGCCCCCAATCCCCACCCACCACATGTTGTACTCGTTGATGCATCGCAGCTCATCTACCACGTGGTGTGGCCATCGTCAGGCACTGTGGCTGACCTCGCAGCCAGCATGGGGCGCCGGCTTAATCGCTACATGACCGAAACATTTGTCATCTTTGACCGGTATGAGCAAGTCTCTGCCAAAGACCACGAGAGGCAGAGAAGAGCTGGGGAGAGCTCAACAGAGTACCGACTCACACTGACAACCCCTCTACCTAGCCGCGACAAAGTGATGAAGAACAAGACAAACAAACTGAGACTGGGTGAGCTCCTATGCACACACAGCATAGGAGATCACATCAAGATGGTCAGCAAAGCAGACAGTATTGTCACTCATGACGAGGCTGACATCTCCCTCATCTCATACATGTTGGATGCAGCCAGTCGCGGAGCTGAAACTGTCCGCATTCTCAGTGACGACACTGATGTTTTCGTACTCATGATCTATTGGTGCTGGAAGGTGGGTATCACATGTAACCTGCAGATGGAGAGATGGGATGGCACTATTCTCAACATCAATTCGACAGTAGAGAATCTCGGTGAGCAGTGTCGCTCCATCCTGGCTATGCATGCTCTCTCCGGATGTGACACCACCTCCTATCCCGCGGGGAAAGGGAAGGTGTCCGCACTCAAGGCCATGAGAGTAGTACCTGGTGACCTGCTTCACTTCATCGGAGAGGAGGGAGCTACTGATTTACAGATTACAGAGGCAGTGAGTGGTTTCTTCCTGGCTCTGTACAACGAGAGGGAGTCGGCATCTCTGAACGTCGCCAGATATGACATCTACCGAAAGCGCAAAACCCCCCCAGCACTGAAGACACTGCCTCCTACAGAGCGCAACGCTCTCCTCCATGGACGGCGTGCCCATCTACAGGTGCTGCTTTGGAAAGCAGCAGACTGCCCTGACCCACCAGCTGTGGACATAACAGAGTTTGGATGGAATAAGAAGGAAGGCGAGAAGGGAGAGGAGGTCATCATGCCCATCCTGGATGCAAGCCCCGTTGCTCCTCCTGCCGTGTTGGAAATGATCAGCTGTAGCTGCAAAGCTGGGTTAAAGCCCTGTTTAACAGCAAAGTGCAGCTGCGTAGCTGCAGGCCTGGCCTGTACCAGCTACTGCTTCTGCGAAGGCTCTGATAGTACATGTTGCAACACACTCTCACACTCACAGCAAGAAGAGCAATATGACAAGAATGTAGAGTCAGGAGAAGAAGATGAGGATGAGTTTTATGATGAGGATATGCTTTATAACAGTGCAGAGTAGTAGAAGTGCAAGACGCTCTTTCTTGATGGAAGTTTTATGTTGTGTAACTCGTGCACATATTTTTCAGCTCTGATAATTTTGGGTATACTTGTGTTTTAATTTTGAGGATATTATTGGCGTTTGAGGAGGATATTATTTACCCATAGTCATATTATTCTAGTTTGGTATGGTACTTGCCTTTGTTACCTCTAATACCTGTGAATAAAAGTGGAGCAATAGAGCGAAACAGAAATTTCAGTGTCCCAGGCCTATGTTTGATAGGGTTAATGCTATTAATGCTAATTTCCCAACATATGCAAGTTAGCATCTGGCAGTTTCTAAGTGCTGGGGACCCATACTGTACATTTCTAACTTAAAACTTTGGGGTACTCAACATTTCCGGGTTCACATTGCTGGCAAGTCGACTATAAAGCAAGACCAGAATAACAGAGGGCAAAGCATCAACAAGCAAAACTAGATATCTGCGATCAAAAAGCAATAGCCAAGGGTATAGGCCTCTGCTGACATCCGCAATCCAATGATTTCCATATTCTTTAGGGACCGCCATATGACCTTGACTTGCAACATTTCGGGATAAAGTGTACATTAAGAAAATATGTTCCCATCTACAACCATAAAACTCAACACCTTTATAATCGGAGGAATATTATTCAAGTTATGATCAAGTTGAGGGTGTTTTTTGGGTAATTTCGTCAGAATCTGAGAAAAGTAAGTCAAGCAAACAAATACAGTGCATTCAGAAAGTATTCAGACCCCTTCACCTTTTTCACTCCCAGGGAGTAAAGGGAAATTTAAACGTGCCCATGTCCTGCACACAGGCATCTCCAGACATCTGTAAAATTTGATGGAGATCTGCCAGGCCATTTTTGATTCTATAAGGTTCGTTCATACATATATACATACATAAGTATATACATACATATATACATAAGAATTGTCACGTTGCCGGGGATTAAGACCCCTGGGTGACAGATGACCGAAACGAGCCTCAACTCCGACGCGTATTTCGAAACTTGGCGGGATTATCTTTGGTGCGCGCGGGAGAGGCCCGAAGCCTTATCTAACTGGACGGCAGCTACGGGGTTTATTATTCGACCCACAAACACAAATACGAGACACCAAAATTCACAATACAAGAAGTTAAAATGTCAAAAATAAAGGATTTAATGCAAATGAATGCAGGGATAATAAAAACGAAAGGTAAATTAAAACTAAATTCCTATATTGAGACGTCTCCATCCAGGCTCGTATACAAACAAGGGAATGATTAAAGAAAATAAATGCTTTAAGTCGGCTTG
Organism: Myxine glutinosa; assembly: GCF_964187855.1. Lineage (NCBI taxonomy): Eukaryota > Metazoa > Chordata > Myxini > Myxiniformes > Myxinidae > Myxine > Myxine glutinosa. The sequence continues at coordinate 186,326,041 of NC_136262.1, read as the reverse complement.
TACTCAGCTTTGCGTCTCAACGAGGACTTTTAGGAGCTCAGTGGTCGTCAAACCCGAGTCATCGCGTGTCAAAGCGCACGAACAATGGTGCCGGTCAAGCACGCCCGTACACTGAGCCAGCAGCAGGCAGCCAAACGTCCCCCCCACCCCCCCGTTCAATCCCAAAGCCGGCACAAGAGAGAGAGTGAGTCCGTTTCTTCCTCCTCCTCTCCACGATTGCACGCAAGCCAGGTACAGCCAAGCCAGGGACAAAGAACAAAAGCAACTGCCCGAACTGAACTGAATCAAGAAGAGTCAAAAGAAAAGTGGCCGGTCACCACGCATGCCAGGACCAGAGAGAGAGAGAGAGAGAGAGAGAGAGAGAGAGATAATGGATTCTTCTTCTTCTCGAACCTTCCAGCTCTCTGATGTCATACGACCAATCCTGACGTCCCATTACATCAGTCCATGGCCACCACCATCGTCGTCTTTGGGGCGGGGCCTCACGGCCTTGCTTGACGCCCAATGACGAAGGTCGAGGCGTGGCCTCCCCATCACGAGTCGTCAGGAGACGGAGTCTAATCTCTGTTTGGGAATGTTCGGATGACATCTGGGTTTACATGCCGATTGGTAAATGTGCTGGGTTTCTGTCAGGCTTGTCGGTGTGGTTGTGGCAATGTGCCGATTGCATGGCTGGCCGAGTGAATTTTACAAGAACAAAGGGAAAATTATAGGAGGCATTACACACTGGGGATTATTAACCATAAGCCCTATGTAACTAGCACAAAACCACCCTCCTTATGGCGACATGCAAACGCTCTTACCCGCATAGTCGGCCTACTTAATACATCAAGATGGGCTTCTTCTTTGCGGCATACGGTCCATTCCAAACTATAGATTCCTGACTTCACTAAGGTATTTCATCTCCTACCCCCACAAACGTAACAGTACATACAAACATAAGTATATACATACATAGATACATAAGTACAGTCACATGAAAAAGTAAGTACACCCCATGTAAAGTTTTGACTTTTTAAACATATTTCAACATACAGCTATTTGATCTTCATTTCAAAAATATTGATAGATAAAGGTGATATAATATAACAAATATCATGAAACATTTACATTTTGTAGTCCCTGGTGTTGTTATCCCTGGTGTTGGGCTAGCGGCTAGGGTGCCGGCTTAGGATCCTGGGTTCGAATCCCGGTCAATCGCTGAATTAACGCCAGGGGGGTTGACTCAGCCTGTCATCCTTCCGAGGTCGGCAAATTGAGTACCAGTTCACTGGTAATTCCCTGCTTGTCGTTAAAGGCGGCAAAAAGGGTTGGCGTCAGGAAGGGCATCCGGCCGTAAAACATTGCTTCAAAAAGGGGACCGAAAAACAACAACAACCACAGTTCCCGAAAAAGGCCAACCCCCGCTTGCGGGGAAAAATGGCCTCTAAAGGTGGTTTTTATTTACATTTTGTAGTCCATTGTATAATTTAAATAAACATAAATGCAAATTTCGCATGTGGAAAAAGTGAGTTCGCCCCTACATTTATCACTACTTCAAATACCTAAAATTAGAATCAGGTGCACCAGCTCAAGTGCAAATGATTAGAACATCGTTCGAGAGGATCTTGGAGGAACCGGTCCTATTTAAACCTCAGACATTTCGTTTGGTTTGCTCTTTGTTGTTGATGTGTGCGGCATCACCATGCCGAGATCAAAAGAGCTCGCTGAGGCCTTCAGAAAGAAGGTTACAGATGCCTACGAGTCTGGGAGGGGTTTAAAAAGATCTCCAAACAATTTGAAATCAATCATTCGACTGTCCAGAAGATCATCTACAAGTGGAGAAGATTCCAAACAACTGCCAACTTGTTCAGGCCAGGCCGCCCCAGCAAGTTCAGCCCGAGAGCAGACCGCAATATGCTGAAAGAAGTCTCTAAAAACCCCAGAATGTCATCACGGGACCTACAGGTAGCTCTTGCCACTGTTGATGTCAAAGGGCACGAGTCTACCATTAGAAAGAGGCTGCACAAATTTGATCTACATGGGAGGTGTGCCAGCAGGAAACCTTTGCTGTCCAGAAAGAACATCAGGGCAAGACTAAAGTTTGCCAATGAACACCCAGGCAAAGACCAGCACTTCTGGAACAATGTGCTCTGGACAGATGAGTCAAAGATAGAGCTATTTGGCAACAGTACCAGAAGACATGTTTGGCGAAAACCAAAGACAGCATTTGACCACAAGAACCTGATACCAACTGTAAAGCATGGTGGTGGAAATATTATGGTTTGGGGCAGCTTTGCTGCATCAGGGCCTGGGCAGCTCACTATCATAGAATCCACTATGAATTCTTCATTGTACCAGAGGGTGCTTGAGGATAATGTGAGGCCATCTTTCGGAAAGTTGAAGCTCAACCGAAGGTGGACCTTGCAACATGACAATGACCCTAAACATACCAGTAAATCCATCAAGGAATGGCTGAAAAGAAAGAAATGGAGGGTTCTGGAATGGCCAAGTCAAAGCCCGGATCTAAATCCCATCGAGATGTTGTGGGGGCATTTGAAACGACCTGTGCAACAATTTTTTGTTGAATAAATTATTGCAAAGTCAATTTTTCATTGTTTTTTGTTCAATTAGATCACCTTTATCTTTCGATACTGTTTAAATGAAGATAAAATATTGACATGTCCACATATGTTAAAAAGATTAAAAAAACATTTCATGGGGTGTACTTACTTTTTCCACATGCGAAATTTGCATTTATGTTTATTTAAGTTATACAATGGACAATAAAATATAAATGTTTCATGACATTTGTTGTATTATATCATCTTTATCTATCAATATTGTTGAAATGAAGATCGAATAGCTGTATGTTGAAATATGTTGAAAAAGTCAAAACTTTACATGGGGTGTACTTACTTTTTCACGTGACTGTATATACAGTGCAGTCAGAAAGTATTCAGACCCCTTCACTTTTTTCACATTTTGTTATGAAAGCCTTATGCTGAAATCGTCTAAATTCATTTTTTCCCTCATCAATCTACACTCAATACCTCATAATGACAAAGAGAAAACAGGATTTTAGAAAGTTTTGCAAATTTATTGAAAAGAAAAAACTGAAATATCACATTGGCATAAGTATTCATACCCTTTGCTATGACACTTGAAATTTAGCTCAGGTGCCTCCCATTTCTCTTGATCATCTTTGAGATGTTTCTACACCTTGATTGGAGTCCACCGGTGGTAACCACAGAATCTTGTTTCTCACAGTCTGAGAGTCCTTTAGGTGTTTTTTTGCAAACTCCAAGTGGGCTTTCATGTGTCTTTCACTGAGAAGAGGCTTCCGTCTGGCCACTCTGCCATAAAGCCCAGATCGGTGGAGTGTTGCAGTGATGGTTGTCCTTCTGGAAGTTTCTCCCATCTCCACACAGGATCTCTAGAGCTCAGCCAGAGTGACCATCGGGTTCTTGGTCACCTCTTACCAAGGCCCTTCTCCCCCGATTGTTCAGTCTGGCCGGGCGGCCAGCTCTAGGAAGAGTCCTGATTGTTCCAAACTTCTTCCATTTAAGAATTATGGAGGCCACTGTGCTCTTGGGAACCTTCAAAGCAGCAAATTTTTTTTTGTAGGCTTCCCCAGATCTGTGCCTCGATACAATCCTGTCTCTGAGCTCTGCAGGCAGTTCCTTTGACCTCATGGCTTGGTTTTTGCTCTGATATGCATTGTCAGCTGTGGGAGCTTATATAGACAGGTGTGTGCCTTTCGAAATCATGTCCAGCGAATTGAATTTACCACAGGTGGACTCCAATCAAGGTGTAGAAACATCTCAAAGATGATCAAGAGAAATGGGATGCACCTGAGCTAAATTTCAAGTGTCATAGCAAAGGGTATGAATACTTATGCCAATGTGATAATTCAGTTTGTTTGTTTTTAAATAAATTTGCAAAACTTTCTAAAATCCTGTTTTCTCTTTGTCATTATGGGGTATTGAGTGTAGATTGATGAGGGAAAAAATGAATTTAAACGATTTCAGCATGAGGCTGCAACATAACAAAATGTGAAAAAAGTGAAGGGGTCTGAATACTTTCTGAATGCACTGTAGTTACATCGAGAGAATTTGGGTCCTGCACCCAACCTGAAACCCCGAGACTGATACTTTTTTACCGCCTTAAACCAGCACGTGCACACCCTGAGTACAACCACTTGTTTTCAACTAATACCATCCAGCAGTTCAAGAGTTCCTTGAAGTCAAAGAAGCACAAGGACAAACAGACACTTCTCAAATTATCATAAGATGATATTGAAACTTTTCATGATGCACACAGGTGGCTCTCAGAGAAACACCTGGGAAAGAGAAGAGAAGGAGTCAACAGAGCAGTTGAACGATAGAGTCGATGTGAGTTTGATATCGAGGTCTGGCGCGTCTGAAAGCCGAAACGTGCTAATTATGAGCTCTCCGGAGACCACAGTGGACCACTCCGGAGACACATTCACCACAGTGGAGTTTGATTTCCATGAAAAAAAAAAAAGGAAAGCTGCTTTTTGGCAAACACCTCAGCCCATGCTGACAATAGGTGGCATTAGGGGAAATATGCGTTAGGAATCCAAAAAATTGGTCATCACAATCCTCACAGGGGCTGAGGGAAATTGAGATCTTGACAGAGCACCATCAGCATGAGCACTGGGCCCATCAAAGTAGTAAACGGAATAACCATGGAGAAAGACAAGCGAGTCCGGTGTATCCCATGAATGAAGGAAAGGCTCCTGTCAAACAGTTGACATCTGGAGATGAGCTGACCTCCTGTAGGGGAGAAATCTACAAGATTGGATTACAGACCACTTGATGGTGAAACCACAGAGCTTGGTAGGGACGTTGGGGTGAGCTGGAGGGGTGAAAAAAAGTTTGTGGGGGAAGAGCGGAGGCACGGGTGGGGTTACAGTTGGGTGAGGAGGAAGAGTTGGTTGTAGGTGGGAGTCAGAGCTCTAGAAATTACAAGTCTAGAAAAGTTGTAGCTTTAAGCAAAGCAGACACGTCAACGCTCCCCACGCCAGCGTGGGCTTTGCTTCGACAGTTTGATCAGATGATCAGTTTGATCAGACTTTGACAGTTTGAAACTGCAATCCTAAGAAATGGTTGTAAAACAATAGTTTTGAGCAAAACAAAGCCAGACAGTTGCCAAATCTCCGTGCATCTTATCCGTACACGTACACACACCTGTACGATCAATATTCAAACTAGAACAGCACTCAGTAGAGAGCACACCTCCGCCTGGTTGGCCATATCACTCAATGGTGAAGAATCACTTTAAAAAATCTACGAGCCGGATCCGGATCTTCACCAAGACCGATTCTTCCCTGTCGCACACACAACCTGTGCAACAAGTTTCGTCCAAATCCGTCCATAACTTTTTGAGATATCCTGCTATGTATCGTTTTTGGCCTGATCTCCCAATGGTGAAGAATCACTTAAAAAATTCTACGAGCCGGATCCGAATCTTCACCAAAATCTAATAAATTCGTCCGTGTCACATACGACGGTATATCCTGCGAATTCACATTGAATTATTCACAAGTGAATTATGAGTGAATAATTAATTTGTAAAATTATAATGTGAATTAATTAATTAATTTGAATAATAAAAATAACAAGTGAATAATTCACAATTACAAACTATTCACAAGATGATGGGAATCGAGCCTGTGATTGATGCTGTGAAGAGGAACAGGTTGAGATGGTTTGGTCACGTGTTTTTTTTTTTTTGTTTTTTTTTTGTATACTGAATCGAGGCTCGTGAAAGAGCTAACATTTATTTCACAAACAAATCAACCAGACAAACAAAATATACAAAAAGAGGGAGCGGAAGACAAGATGGGGAGAGAAGGGGAAGCACACAACCACAACATGAGGAAGGATGAAAGTTACTGGTTGAGAAGAGTGATGGAAATGAATGTAGAAGGAAGTAGAGGACGGGGAAGACCGAGAAAGACTTGGCTGAAGATGGTGGAAGAAGAAATGCGGGCAAGGGGGTTAACAAGGAGAGATGCAGAAAATAGGGCAAAATGGAGAAGATTGTCATGGGGACCGCAAGGCTAACCCCCGCTCTAGCAGGGAAAATGGCCTTAAAATGCCTGTTGTGGTTGTTATTGTTGTTGTGTCACATACGCCACATCTCTGCCAAATTTCGTCCGAATCCGTCCATAACTTTTTGAGATATGTTGTTCACAAATGGACAGACAAACAGACAGACAGGGGTGAAAACATAACCTCCATCCACCTTTGGTGGCGCAGGTAATGACCGTGTTCATTCGGTTGTTGTAAACTAATGGGAAACGTTTTCTAGCTGAAACACCACAAAATAGGCAACGAATTTGAATGTGAACCCTAAGGCCCGAAGGTGTTTAGTTGGCATTTGCGGGGTATTTTTTTCACATCATTTTGATCAGAATTATTTGTCATTGATAACATCACATTGTGTTAAAATGACCTGAAATTGGTTTCCTGGAACATTTTGAGGTGCATCATTGAGCCTGAGCTGCAGCACGATGTTTACACGACAGTCATGTGCAATCAACTGTGGGACGAAATGACTGGGCCGGTGATACGTAGTCGCGTCCCTTGTACATAATGATCATTTCCGATGATGGTGTTATTCATCAGAAGCATGTGATTCTAATTCTGGATTTTCTTTTCTTCAAAAAAAATTTTTTTTTTTCATTTTCTTTAGAAATTTCAATTTTAGTTGCAAAAAAAACGATTTTGATCACGTCCACAACCATTTCTGGGACATGCGTTTACCGATCTTGTTCAAACTTGGCACACAGGTAATGCACGATGGCTTACATTTCGAGAACGTCATTTTTTCGAGATCGGATGCAAGATCGCCGACTGGCGGCCATTTTGTTACGTAAACGTGTTCCCAACCATTTCTCGACATGCATGGACCGATTCTGTTCAAACTTGGCACAAAGACAATACATGAGAGTGTGGTGGACACAAAAGCCCACTGGCGTGGTGACATCATTCCACGCACGAAGTGGGCGGTGGCCACGCCCGAGGGGTAGGCGTGGCCTCATGATATACACCGGGCGACCAGCCCGGAGGAGTTCAGTGTTACAGTGTAGTCTTACAATAAAGACATTTATATGTTACCGCTTGTCCGCTTCCTCCTTGCTCACAAGCAGCGCGCGTAACGCCGCGCTTTACTGGTGACCCTCGACGTTGGATCTGCCGGAGCGATCCTTCCACACGCGACGCCATCGCCATGGCCGCCTTCGTCAAACTTCCGGAATTTTGGGAGGCTCAGGCCGAAGTCTGGTTCGTCCAGGCCGAAGCCCAATTTCAGCTTCGGCGCCTCACCAACGACGACCTGCGCTACTGCCATGTCGTCGCCTCCCTCGGGCCCGGCACGGCCGCTCGAGTTGTGTCCGTCCTTCGCCACCCACCGGACGGCCACAAGTACGAGGCACTCAAGCGGCTACTCCTAGCCACGTTCGGCCTCACGGACGACGCACGGGCCGATCGCCTCCTGGATCTCCCCGAGCTCGGTGAGACGCGCCCGTCGGTCCGAATGGACCATATGCTGTCACTGTTGGGCGACGAAGCCCCCGGTTCGCTATTCCGGGCGCTTTTCCGTCGCCAACTTCCAGCGCAGGTTCGCCTCGCGTTGGCCGGGACCGGGCTAACGGAACCCCGAGCATTGGCGGCCGAGGCGGACAAGTACTTCGCCGCTTCGGACACGCGGGCGAGCGTTGGCGTGGCCGTCACGGCCTTCGACGCTGATGTTCCACAGCATCATCTTCTACAGCACGCTGATGTTCCACAGCATCATCTTCTACAGCACGCTGATGTTCCACAGCATCATCTTCTACAGCACGCTGATGTTCCACAGCATCATCTTCTACAGCACGCTGTGGTTCAGCAGCATGCTGATACGCACCTCGTGAACGCCGCCACGCCCCGCCCACCGCCGCGGCGAAAACCGCCACCGCGGGGAAACCCGTCGACTCCACCGGCCTGGCGGAGCCAGCCGCGCTCCTCCAGCTCCACCACCTGGTGCTGGTTCCACGCCAAGTTCGGCCACGAAGCTCGGCGGTGTCATCCGCCGTGCTCCTTCAACGGGTCGGGAAACGCCCGGGCCGGCGCTCAATTGTGGCGATGAGCGCCGGCCGTTCGAGCAGCCTGCTGTTCATAACGGACACCTTCTCCGGGCGCCGTTACCTGTGCGACACGGGAGCACAGGTGAGTGTCATTCCCGCCGGCACGTCAGACAAGCACGCCGCGGGTGGGGGCCCCGCGCTGCTTGCCGCGAACGGGACGCCCATCCGTACGTACGGAAAACGCTGCCTCTCTCTGCGGTTTGGAGGGCAGGTTTTCCGATGGACGTTCGTCACCGCCGACGTGCCCATGGCACTGCTTGGCGCGGACTTCCTGTGCGCTAATGGGCTCCTGGTCGACGTCAAGCACAGACGGCTTGTCCAGGCCGAGACGTTCAGCTCGCTCGCATGTGCGTTGCCCAGCTCAACGAGTGGCTTGCCAAGCGGCTTGCCGAACGATTCGGTTCCGGCCACGTTGGTCTGTACGCTTCCGGCAGCGGACGCATTCACCCGCCTCCTCGCCGGCTTCCCGGCCCTCACGCGGCCCACCTTCTCGGCGGGGGCCGTCAAGCACGGGGTGGCCCATCACATCCCCACCGTCGGGCCACCGGTCTACGCCCGGGCACGCCGCCTCGAGCCGACGAAGCTGGCGGTGGCAAAAGCGGGGTTCGCTACCCTGGAGCGACTCTGCATCGTTCGGCGCTCAGAGAGCGCTTGGGCGTCGCCGCTGCACATCGTGCCGAAGCCCGGCGGGGGATGGCGACCGTGCGGGGACTATCGCCGTCTCAATGACGCCACGACTCCCGACCGCTACCCCGTCCCCCACATTCAGGACTTTTCCGCCCGTTTGGCGGGCAGGTCCTTCTTCTCGAAGGTGGACCTCATACGCGGCTACCATCAGGTCCCCGTCAGGCCGGAGGACGTCCCGAAGACGGCGGTCATCACGCCATTCGGACTCTTCGAGTTCCTGCGCATGCCCTTCGGTCTGAAGAATGCGGCTCAGGCGTTCCAGCGACTGATGGACAGCGTCCTGCGCGACTTGGATTTTGTCTACGTCTACCTGGACGATATCCTCGTCGCCAGCGCGTCCCGCGAAGAGCACCTACGCCACCTCCGCACGCTCTTCGAACGCCTGGGCCAGCATGGCCTGATTGTGAACCCCGCAAAGTGCCGGTTCGGCGCCGCCACAATCGATTTTCTGGGGCACCGTGTCACCAGGCACGGAGCCGTCCCCCTGCCGGCCAAGGTGGAGGCGGTGAAGGGGTTTCCGCGCCCCCGCACGATCAGAGGGCTGCAGGAGTTCCTGGGCATGGTGAACTTTTACCATCGGTTCCTGCCCCGTATCGCCCAGCTCCTGCGCCCCCTGCACGAAGCTCTCCGAGGTAAGCCGGGCAAAGGCGACGTTACCTGGACCGAGCAGATGGACACGGCGTTCACGGGCGCGAAGCTCGCTTTGGCTAACGCCACCATGCTCGCGCACCCGGCGCCCGATGCACCGATCGCCCTCACCACCGATGCCTCGGACTACGCGGTGGGCGCGGTGCACGAGCAATGGGTGCGTGGAGCTTGGCAACCGCTGGCGTTCTTTAGCCGGCAGCTTCGCCCGCCCGAACGCCGTTACAGTACCTTTGACCGCGAGTTGCTCGGACTTCACTTGGCGGTCAGGCACTTCCGCCATCTGCTCGAGGGCCGGGCGTTCACTGCCTTCGTCGACCACAAGCCGCTGATCTTCGCGATGGGCAAGGTCACCGAGCCGTGGTCGGCCCGGCAGCAGCGTCACCTCTCGGCCGTGTCCGAGTACACGACGGACATCCAGCACGTCGCGGGGAAGGACAACCCGGTTGCGGATTGCCTTTCCCGGGCCGTCGCCCACGCAGTCCACCTCGGCATCGACTATGCCCGGATGGCAGCGGACCAGGCCGCTGACCCCGACGTCCAGGCCTTGCGGACCGCCGTCACGGGCCTCCGCGTCACCGAGGTGCCGTTCGACGGCGCGGGCGCGGCCCTCTTGTGCGACGTCTCCCTCGGGCGTCCTCGCCCCATTGTGCCCGCGGGCTGGCAGCGCCAGGTGTTTGACGCCATCCACGGCCTGTCCCACCCGGGCGCGAGGGCCTCCCAAAGGCTGATCGCCGACAAGTTCGTCTGGCATGGCCTCCGGAAGGCCGTCCGCGGCTGGGCCAGGACGTGCCTCGCGTGCCAGCGCGCCAAGGTGCACCGGCACACCCAGGCCCCGTTGGCCCCGTTCACGGTGCCGGAACGCCGGTTTGACCACGTCCACGTGGACCTGGTGGGACCTCTGCCCCCCTCGCGGGGTTTCACCTACGTCCTCACCATGGTGGACCGCACCACCCGGTGGCCGGAGGCCGTGCCCTTGGCGTCGACAACGGCGGCCGATGTCGCGCAGGCTTTCATCGCCACCTGGGTCGCCCGGTTCGGCGCCCCCTCAGACATCTCATCCGACCGCGGCCCCCAGTTCACCTCGGAGCTCTGGGGGGCGGTTGCGCAGGGGCTCGGGGTCCGGCTGCACCGAACCACGGCCTACCACCCCCAGGCTAACGGCCTGTGTGAGCGATTTCACCGCTCATTGAAGGCCGCGCTCCGGGCCACCCTCCGCGACGGCGGCTGGGTCGACAGGCTCCCCTGGGTCCTGCTGGGCCTCCGGACGGCGCCCAAGGAGGACCTGCGCGCATCCGCGGCGGAGTTGGTCTTCGGGCAACCGCTGCGGGTGCCGGGCGAGTTCCTCCCCGACTCCACGGCACCATGGTCCGCGGCACAGCAGCGCTCCGCTCTGCAAGAGACCGCCCAGAGGTTCGCCCCGGTGCCAACGGCATGCCACGGGCACCCACCGACGCACGTCGCCCCGGAGCTTCGCACGGCGGAGTACGTCTTCGTCCGCCACGATGCCCATCGGACACCACTGCGGCCCCCGTACGACGGGCCTTTCCGCGTGCTGGAGACCGGGGCGAAGCACTTCACCCTGGACATCGGCGGTACTCCTGACCGCGTTTCGGTAGACCGCCTCAAGCCGGCCCACCTCGATGTGGACCATCCACCGCCAGTGGCCCGACCCCCACGTCGGGGCCGCCCTCCTGCGGGCGGACCCCCGGCACCGCCCAGCCCCGCCGCCACGGCGCCCCCCGGTCCTGCACCCATCCCAGGGGCAGCCAGGGGCATCCCACCTGGTATCCCTGCACCCCGGACGCCGCCGATCGCCAGGGGGCGCTTCGGCCGGGTCATTCGTCTGCCCCGCAAACTGGCCCTCCAGGTGCGCGGGAATTCTGGGGGGGCGCGTGTGGTGGACACAAAAGCCCACTGGCGTGGTGACATCATTCCACGCACGAAGTGGGCGGTGGCCACGCCCGAGGGGTAGGCGTGGCCTCATGATATACACCGGGCGACCAGCCCGGAGGAGTTCAGTGTTACAGTGTAGTCTTACAATAAAGACATTTATATGTTACCGCTTGTCCGCTTCCTCCTTGCTCACAAGCAGCGCGCGTAACGCCGCGCTTTAAGAGTACTAGGGCATTGCCCGTACTATATCTATATCTAAAATTATATCCCCCCCCCTCTATTTACATGAAATGGTTTGGTCCAAAGCGAACGGCTTGCGAGTACGGTGACAATCCCCCCCCCCCTCTATTTACATGCAATGGTTTGGTCCAAAGCGAACGGCTTCCGGAGTTTGGTAAAGAAATCGCCATCGCGTGCACAAACGCGCAGGAAAGCGAATGAATCGCAAATTCGGTTTTATTAGTTTTAAAACATAGTTTAACGCCAACATAGTTTGCAAACGTGAAATAAATGAATACGCTCTCAAATGTGCCATCCGAGGCAGAGTGTGTCCTCCACGTTCGGCACACGCGATCGTTCGCTGCTCTCTGATTGGTTGAATCGTTTTTTGGACATAGCTCGGTAAGTAATTGTCCGATTAATATGAAACCTTGAAAAGGCACATCCTCGGGTCCCCAGCAATATACCTGGCAAGTTAAAAGTATATCGGACCCGTGGTTGTCGAGAAACAGCGGTCACAGACAAACAGACGTACAAACGTACAGACGTACAGAGATTACTGGAATTATAGATAGATACATAAGCACAACATTTTGTTTCGTCATCCGACCAAAGATGGCTGACTTAGGAATGGGAGGGGGATGGTGACGACTTGGGGATGGGAGGGGGATGGTGATGACTTGGGGTTGGGAGGGGGATGGTGACGACTTGGGGTTGTGAGGGGGATGGTGATGACTTGGGGTTGTGAGGGGGATGGTGACGACTTGGGGTTGGGAGGGGGATGGTGACGACTTGGGGTTGGGAGGGGGATGGTGACGAATTGGGGTTGGGAGGGGGATGGTGATGACTTGGGGTTGTGAGGAGGATGGTGACGACTTGGGGTTGGGAGCAGGATGGTTACGACTTGGAGTTGGGAGGGGGATGGTTACGATTTGGGGTTGGGAGGAGGATGGTGACGACTTGGGGTTGGGAGGGGGATGGTGATGACTTGGGGTTGTGAGGGGGATGGTGATGACTTGGGGTTGTGAGGGGGATGGTGACGACTTGGGGTTGGGAGGGGGATGGTGATGACTTGGGGTTGTGAGGGGGATGGTGATGACTTGGGGTTGTGAGGGGGATGGTGACGACTTGGGGTTGGGAGGGGGATGGTGACGACTTGGGGTTGGGAGGAGGATGGTGACGACTTGGGGTTGGGAGGGGGATGGTGATGACTTGGGGTTGTGAGGGGGATGGTGATGACTTGGGGTTGGGAGGAGGGTGGTTACGACTTGGGATTGGGAGGGGGATGGTGATGACTTGGGGTTGTGAGGGGGATGGTGATGACTTGGGGTTGTGAGGGGGATGGTGACGACTTGGGGTTGGGAGGGGGATGGTGACGACTTGGGGTTGGGAGGGGGATGGTGACGAATTGGGGTTGGGAGGGGGATGGTGATGACTTGGGGTTGTGAGGAGGATGGTGACGACTTGGGGTTGGGAGCAGGATGGTTACGACTTGGAGTTGGGAGGGGGATGGTTACGATTTGGGGTTGGGAGGAGGATGGTGACGACTTGGGGTTGGGAGGGGGATGGTGACGACTTGGGGTTGGGAGGGGGATGGTGACGAGGGAGGGGGATGGTGACGACTTGGGTTGGGAGGGGGATGGTGACGACTTGGGGTTGAGAGGGGGATGGTGATGACTTGGGGTTGGGAGGGGGATGGTGATGACTTGGGGTTGTGAGGGGGATGGTGATGACTTCGGGTTGTGAGGGGGATGGTGACGACTTGGGATTGAGAGGGGGATGGTGATGACTTGGGGTTGGGAGGGGGATGGTTACGACTTGGGGTTGGGAGGAGGATGGTGACGACTTGGGGTTGGGAGGGGGATGGTGACGACTTGGGGTTGGGAGGGGGATGGTGACGACTTGGGGTTGGGAGGGGAATGGTGACGAGGGAGGGGGATGGTGACGACTTGGGTTGGGAGGGGGATGGTGATGACTTCGGGTTGTGAGGGGGATGGGTATGCCTTGGGGTTGTGAGGAGGATGGTGACGACTTGGGGTTGGGAGCGGGATGGTTACGACTTGGAGTTGGGAGGGGGATGGTTACGACTTGGGGTTGGGAGGAGGATGGTGATGACTTGGGGTTGGGAGGGGGATGGTGACGACTTGGGGTTGGGAGGGGGATGGTGACGAGGGAGGGGGATGGTGACGACTTGGGTTGGGAGGGGGATGGTGATGACTTGGGGTTGGGAGGGGGATGGTGATGACTTGGGGTTGGGAGGGGGATGGTGATGACTTCGGGTTGTGAGGGGGATGGGTATGACTTGGGGTTGGGAGGAGGATGGTGACAACTTGGGGTTGGGAGGTGATGGTGATGACTTGGGTTGGGAGGGGGATGGTGATGACTTGGGGTTGGGAGGGGGATGGTGATGACTTGGGGTTGAGAGGGGGATGGTGATGACTTGGGGTTGGGAGGGGGATGGGTATGACTTGGGGTTGGGAGGAGGATGGTGACAACTAGGTGTTGAGAGGGGATGGTGATGATTTGGGGTTGTGAGGGGGATGGTGATGACTTGGGGTTGGGAGGAGGATGGTGATGACTTGGGGTTGTGAGGGGGATGGTGACGACTTGGGTTTGGGAGGGGGATGGTGACGACTTGGGTTTGGGAGGCAGATGTTGAGGGATGGGGGGTTGAAGACTTGAGGTTTGTGAGGGGGAGAGGGGAGAGTTCCGGACTTGAAGTCACATTATACATTGTGCGGATGTTCAGTGGGCCCGTCCTATATTTTTATGATATTATTTAATTTTTCCTTTTATTTTATACAAGGTCCTAAATAACCAAAATACTGCATAAACAAAATAATATTAATTACACAGAACCAAATTTCATTCCTTAATACAAAGCATAACAAGTGCACGTTTTCACTTGCACATCTGAGCCTTTCTATGTATCCATATCCACCAAACTGTAAGCAATACACTCACCACTTCCCTTCCAAATACCTTTTATTGCCCTATACGATACATTGTCTCCATAATTTCCATGAAACTCTTCCATAACGACATTTTGTTCTGGACGGACTCACCTGTTCGGCTGAGGCTGGTGTCTTTAAAATATTGAGTAGTGTTTCACCTGGCTGTACCTGGATGATGTCTGCAACCAACTTCTTCATTCTGAAAGCAAATAAACAACAATTTTAAAATCATTGCTTTGATAGATCTATTCTCATTTCTTCACTGCCACATTCTATAGCACAAATGCACAAACTTTTGGTGGGCTGGCAGGATGGCCTGGTGGTACGCGCACTCGCCCGTAAGCTATCTAGCCCGAGTTTGCATTTCGGCCCAGCTACAAACTGCCACCCCAGCGTTTCAAAGGCAGGGCAATTCATCAATGTGCGTTCCATCCCTCGGATGAACATTAAATACTGACCGTCCCATCTGCCGGCATTAGTTGGTGCACATGAAAGATCCCACAGTGTCCTCCGTGAAGAGTAGGAGACCTATCTCCGGCACACTGAACAAATTCCAAATTCCTTCCCTACCCTACAGAGGGCAGTGCCCTTTGCTAATGATGCTATGTCGCAGCCTTGTTCTGCATGCGAAAGAAGAAGACTACCTTTGTGTTCCTTCGCAGCCAGATGCAATCTTCTCTGCTTTGGGAGGCCATCTTTGAAAACTGCAGATACCTGTTGGAATTGTCTCGTTTTACAATTTTTGTTAATTGTTGGTGTTATTTTGTTGTTGTAAATGTATTTGTGCATCTCGTTGAGTGCCTTCACATGTAATTTTGTGCTAGGATTTTATATCTTTCGCCAAGCTGCATGCTCGTGTGGGACTTGTTCTGGTTTCTTATAATTTCCTCCCCTTTCTCTATTCCTGGTCATTCATTCCCCTGGTCGTTGCCCCACTGATCCACTGTGGATTGATTGCAGTTTCCCCTCTATTGCTTTGCTCATGCTCACTCTTTGCTCACTCATGAGCCTGAAATTCATAGAAAGCAAGGAGAAAAAGATGTAAAATGTCATATCGTGGTTTTAGTAATTTTGCTGTGAAAGGCTGTCAGTCGGCCACATTTTGTCAGATTACAAAACAAAATGGTCTGCATATGTACACTCTCATGTTTTGTCTTTGTGCCAAGTTTGAACAAAATCGGTCCATGCATGTCCGAGAAATGGTTGGGGGTACTGTTCCGGATCCGTCACTTCCGCCTTTGTTGTTATTATATACTGTTAGGCTTTTTAGTTTCAGGTAATATTGTTGTTAAGATTTTTAATGTGATATGGAGATGACTTTAGTAAAAGGTAAAAATAAATATTTGTGAAGGAGAAAGGAAGACGTGGCAAAGAGACCGGAAGAGGAGAGAGGAAGAGCTTGGCAGAGAGGAGATGGCCATGAGAGAGATACAGCCGCAAGTCGCATCGAGGCTACGAGCGGACTTTTTTGATATTGGTCGCGAATGAGTCAAGGCTTCCTGGGGGGAGGGATTGCCTGTGACATCGTCCTATATTGCGATTGCAATTAAACCTGCGTCTCAGGTTTTATCACCAAGTGTGAGTTGTTGTTGGAGAAAAATCAAGCGCCTCTATTACAGGCTGATACGCCATTTTGTCATCGAAGAGACTGTCTGCTTGGTGCATCTTGTTTTGTCGTTGGGATTTCCATATCGACCTCATCGTGTTGATTGCCGTTGGTTTGCCTATCGGCTCAATTCCCATATCGACCTCTGACCTTGTAACTCCTCGTTTGCCGCTGTGCCAATACCTGCCTGTTCTCGTCGTTCTGCACGACTTCAACCAGCGTGGGGATTAGTGCACAGACTTTGGGGAATGTTACATTCCACTCACGTTTGGCATATCATGAGTTCATTGCTTTGAGAGCATTGGGGGAATGATGGTACCATCATATGTATTGTTCATTTGATGCAAGTGATATTTTCATGGTACTTTCTTTAATAGTGTTATTATTGTGTATGTGAGAGTTCTTAATACAATTACTTGTTTTGTTCTACAATTACATTTGTGTGGTTTGACCATGGTTTATTAGAACACTCAAAATAACAAATCTTTCTGCCGTGTTCCCGCTCCAGACTCTGAGGTGCACTGTAACCGGGGTTTGGGGAGGTAATACGTAACAGTACGCTGAACTAACAAAATGGCAGCTTGTCAGCTATCTTGGATCTGATATCAAAAGAAAATGAGGAACATATGTAAGCCATCGTCTCTTATCTGTGTGCCAAGTATGAACAAGATTGGTAAATGCCTGTCCGAGAAATGATTGAGGGTGTGTTCAATATTAGGTTAATCATAACTAAAATGGCCACTAGTCTAACATCTTTGATTACAGCAAGAAACAAAATGATGTGCATATGCACACCATCATGTCCCGTCTTTGTGCCAAGTATGAACAAAATCGATCCATGCATCTCCGAGATATGGTTGGGAACGGATGAACGGACGGCCGAGACCAAATCCATAAGCCCCCGTTTCGGACTAAGTCCAACGGAGGCTAATAAAAATAACAAGTAATTTAATTTGTGTAGAAGTAGATAGGCAGGAAGCACAATCTTCTTTCTCTGAAAATACCTAAACTAGTGTAAGGAACAGCAATCATCTCCAACTCAAGTGATAAAGTTAATTTTGGTTTGCAGTTATTTCCATCATTACTGAAGCCTGAAACAGTCAAAGACTTTCCGAATGCATTTCTCCTCTGGGCTATACGGCTGTTCGGGGCTTATCATTCCATATTTTGATATCCATGATTCACCAAATCAGAAATGAAATATCACACGAGCAAGCAAAGATAAAATAAGATTTCTCCGGTCAAATATATCTTGGAGTACATATTCCTCAAAACCAAAACTGCTATTAAAGCTTCGCCATGAGCATCGACATAATACTTTTCTCAACTGAGAAAACTCAAGAAAGCTTTGATTCTCTTTCCTGAACTTGGTCACAAATGATAAATAGTTTGTAAAATATAGTTTAAAACTTACTGATCTTTTCTCATGTTGTACATACTTGAAACTTTAAACAATATTATTTATAAGTCCTGAAATGAAAATGCTGGAGTACATTTGATGATTGGCAACTAGGCATTGAACCTGTGAGGGAAGATAAATAAAATCTAAAAGGTTGAACTGGATGTTTTTCAAATTTGTTTTCCTCAAAATCAATACATTTATTCCAAATTTCTCCAATATCTTCAATACACCCCAGTAGTATCAGCTTTTCTCTCATCTGTTCTCAAAATAGTTTTCATTGGCATTTATGACTTGATAATTGCCCTCAAAGGGGCTGACAGGATGGCCTAGCCCTAGAGGTACGCACACACACCTCGAAGCTGCATAGCCTCGGTTTGAATCCAGACCCAGCTATAAAATGTCATCCGGGTGATTCATTAATGTGTGCGCCCTCCCTCGGATGGACGTTAAATGTGCATCCCATCTGCCAGAATTTGTTGGTGGAGTTAAAAACCCAGTGGTGTCCTTCACGAAGAGTAGGCGAGCCATCGCCAGCACCTTGAACAAATTCCTGCCCTAACGTTCAGAGGGCGATCCATCAGTCGCACAGCCGCACCCTTAGCAAAGACGTTCACCGCAGCCTTGTGCTGCGTACGAATGAAGATGATTGTCCTCAAAAAATGTACGGTCTACTGATTTTTTTCCCTTCAAATTTCAAAAAAGGAAGTTGGAGATGACTAAGTTTGATTTATATAGAGAATAATGAGGATTTCAAACCCCAATACTGTTCACTTTGCAGTTGCAACTTGTGAAGTGTCAGTGAGAGAATTGTCCTGAAGTCCTGAATAATTAAAATTCCTCAACTGATCTAATTATTATGCAGTTTCTCTTTCAGACTTTTGCTGAGTATTTAGAATAATTGAGAAACTGACAACATAGTTCCAGTACATCAATTTTGTAATTAGTCTACCTACAAACTGTAACTTGGCCGGCTGAGGCTCCGAGTCAAAATTCATGTGGTATGGCAAATTTGGGTGTTTCCAGGCCAAACCTTGTTACAAGCACATCTATATTTTAATTTTACAGGTTAAGAGAACAAGACTTGGTGGCATCATGGTAAGAACATCCACTTTAAGTCTGGTCAAGCCAAACACTAAAAAAACTCGATGGTATTCATAGAATACTTACGCTGTACAGGCAACTTGGTGCGAGCCAACTCTTCTGTTTTTGAAGGTTTCTTTTTTTCTTTGATCCAATATGGTTGCCAGACCACGTGAGCGATTACATCATACATTTATATTCTCTAACATAGTCATGTGAAAAAGTAAGTACACCCCATGTAAAGTTTTGACTTTTTCAACATATTTCAACATACAGCTATTTAATCTTCATTTCAACAATATTGATATTGAGCTTGAGCTTGGGTGCAGAACTACTATGAAATGAAAAGTCTGTCCTAACTGTTACTGTCCTTACTATTCAATACTGTTAAGGACACATCCATACTGTTACATAACATCCCAATGGAACCTGAACCTCCTGTAACACCATGCTCCAGAGACAATCCCAGGAGAACCTCGATTTCACGAGCTTCGATCTTGTATACAAAAAAACACAAAAAAAACCTGAACCTCCTGTACCACCATGTTCCAGAAACAATCCCAGTGGAACCTGAACCTCCTGTAGCACCATGCTCTAGAGACAATCCCAGTAGAACCTGAACCTCCTGTAGCACCATGCTCTAGAGACAATCCCAGTAGAAACTGAACCTCCTGTAGCACCATCCTCTAGAGACAATCCTAGTGGAACCTGAACCTCCTGTACTGCCATGCTCTAGAGACAATCCCAGTAGAACCTGAACCTCCTGTACCACCATGCTACAGAGATGATCCCAGTAGAAACTGAACCTCCTGTACTACCATGCTCCAGCAATAATCCCAATGGAACGTAAACCTCCTGTACCACCATTCTCCAGAGACAATCCCAGTAGAACCTGCACATCCTGGACCACCATGTACCAGAGATAATCCCAGTGGAACCTGTACCTCCTGTACCATCATTCTCCAGAGACAATCCCAGTGGAACCTGAACCTCCTGTACCACCATGTCTCAGTGATATCCCAGCACAGTGCAACTAAAACTCCCATACCATCATGCTTCTGTGGCATCCCGGTGGAATCAGATCATAGTGGATTGCCCCGACCCACCAACATCCCTCGAGAACATCCTCCTGTGTCGTTACGGTCCGATGACATTCTTCAGAAACGTCCTCCGAGATTGCCTGAGATTGACTGAGATCTGAGATTGTCCAGTGACTTTCCTCTGACATCCAAAGCTTCTGAATTGCCTCATTCAAGAGATAATTCATCCCTCAATCCAATTCTGAGACATCTGACAAAGAATTTCATGTGGTGTTACATTATCTGATCTTAAGAGAGATCACTCTGAATGAGATTTTCTGGTCGGTACACATGTTTTAGTAATGTATGAACGAGATGCTTATCCTGGAGTTGTCCAGGATGTTGATGAACAAAATTCAACAATTCAAGACATTATGAAGTTAATCCAGATGTATGGGAAATTATTGTGAAGGATTTGCAGCTTGCAGAATGAGATTATGATGATCATATTGACACTGCTAACTAGCAAAAATGTAATTCTCATAAGTTACAAAACAGTTCGAGTTAGAATTTCAATGTTACTTTTCTTGTTAAAAAAGAATTCATCCTGTGAATCAGTTTGTGCTTTTACAAACTGTTAACGACTTGCCCATACTGTTACCAATAATCAAATAGCTCCGAGTGAACTGCCGGTCATCTCTTGAGGTTACAGTTCAGACCTCTGCTGATTTTGGGGGCCCCCTGGGAGTTGAATCCACTGGGAGGCCCCATGATACAGAATCTAAACATCTAAGAATGAGCAATCCTGTATTCAGATTCTGCTTTGTATCCAGACATCTTCTTATTCTGTATGCTAAACAGGATGAAAATAGTAAAACAAAAACAAAAAAATTGATCATTTTATACAACCTTGACCTTTGACCTTTTGATCTAAAAAAAACCCAGCTTCTAGCTTTTGATTGGTGAACCAATTCAGTGACCCAATATGCAAATTCTTAAAATTCCAGGTCAATTGGCTGAAAATTGATGATTTTATGTGACTTAAAATTCCAGGTCAATTGGCTGTAAATTGATGATTTTGTGATACTGACCTTTGACCTTTTGACAAAATTATTAATTTGTCTTCTCCATATTGTCATGAAAAAAATTGAAAATTTGATGACAAAACTCAAATGGTAAAAAAAGTTACAAGCCGGACACACGAGCACACACACACACACAGACACAGACTCACACTCACACACATGATTGCAAAACCCCATCTCCCACTGCGTGGCGGATGGGCTCATGATACAGCAATAACTAGATCGCCACTCAGTAGAGCGCATACTCCCGCCGTGGGTTTAGTTGGAATAATACGTTTTGTTTAACATCCCCTCTCCCCAAAACAATAAATGAAAAAGAAAGTAAGCCCGAACTGTCAGAGAATTTATTTTGATATATCTCGGAATTAGAGGAGAAAAACATCATTTAACAATAAGAATAAAAGCTTTAATGCAGTAAAACAGAAAAAATCTTTCCCAAAAAAATTTCCAATTTTTTTTTCCTGGATCCGGAATAATATCCTGAGCTTCACCAAAAACTAATCAATTCTTCCTTATCCCAAGGGCAATCATCCCACCAACTTTCATCCAAATCCGTTCAGAACTTTTCCAGATATCTTGTTCACAAACATACGAACACACACACACACGGACGGACACGATCGAATGCATTACTCCCTGGCGGGAGTAATAAACCTGAAAATCGCCGAGCCAGAACCAGAATTATTTATTTGGTCTGGGAAGCCCATGCGAGGTTTCTTCTTCTTCAGCCTCTCACAACCCTTGTCCTACCGGGTGAATTTGCGATCTTTAAAAAAAAAAGTTGGAATTTTGCCAAATCTGTTTTATTCGTTTGTTAATATACCTCAGCCATTGACAAATCTGGAACTAAGTCTTTATAAGTTCATCAAATACTGACACCGCAAATGACATTCGCTGAGCTAAATGTTGATATCTCTTCTGAGGTTAAAAAAAAAAAAAAAAAAAAAAAAGTTTTAAAGCATTATACATATCAATCGATACATTTTATGAAACGGGGAAACCTAATACACACTTTGTTGGTTTTAAAATGACAGAATATATCTTTATTAGAAGAAAAAAAATAAACATTGAAGACGACGCTGCTAAACAAATACACCGCTCTAACGCATAACCACGAGTTTAAACTACATTTACAACAAATATGAAAACTATTTTCATATCACAATGTTAAATATAGATTATATAGAAGATAATGTTGAACAAAAATGAGCCCTATCTTCCAATGTTAAAAAAATCCTTCCAAAAAATCCTGGATCGGGAATAATATCCTGAGCTTCACCAAAAACTAATCAATTCTTCCTTATCCCAAGGGCAATCATCCCACCAACTTTCATCCAAATCCGTTCAGAACTTTTCCAGATATCTTGTTCACAAACACACAAACACACACACACACACACACACACACGAGTGAATGCATTACTCCCTGGTGGGAGTAAAAATAAAAATTACACCAGCCCTAACGACTTCCTGATAAACATTCATGGAGACCTTCTGAATTTTGCATGTATTAATTTATGGATTGACAGAGACCCTTTGGATAAAAGACTCCAAACAACATGAAAACGTTTTTTCAAGGAGCATCCATTAAGAAGTGTACCAAATATTTAAACAATAGCAACTACTGTACCTGGTAATAGGCCTGCATTATGTGATTCAACGTGAGCGGATGATTAATAATTTCACCATTGTGGATCTATGTCGCTGTTTTTCCTTGTCCTACCTTCTTTGACTCATATACTTCAGTTACCGAATGCAAAAATGAGAAGGAAATGAATAATAAGCAATTAAAATGCCCAACCATTTTCAAAAAAAACAAAACATTGTCTTTGGCGGTCTTGGTACATTGTTGTTCAAGTCGGGCTTGTGAAAGCAGACATCCTGTTTTGCGATTTCCTACTGTTGCTCAAAAGGAAGTGTGCTTCTTTCTGACGAGCAGGTTCAAAAACAAAGGGAGGAAAATAAACCATCGCAGGAAAAAAAAAGCAAAGAAACGCAGCTCAGGAAAATTAAGCTGAAGACACTTGTAAATTGTGACTGCATTTGGATAGGAGTGCTGGTGGCAAAGACTCAAAAACATGAGGCAGCACAAAGGAAAGGCACATTAGCAGTTGAGGACGCAGAGTATCCCAGTGAGGGCAGCAGTACTCATGAGCCAACGGAAGGTGGAGCATACTGTCCTGAGTGCCAGGAAGCAAACCGAGCTCGCCGTTCTGTTTCCCAGGGAGATTAGCGGGCTGGAGGGAGAACTGGAGAGCGTGGCTGTGGATGGAGGTTTGCCAAGAGCAACACTGACATGGCGAAGCGATGCCTGGCAGCCCCTCAGCTGCTTACAGCAGGAAGGCTAGAGGCACAATCCGGGCCTGGCATACCATGTGCGCCTTGGGAGGAGGCGTAACCTCAATATTCCGTTTGAATTTCAGGAAAGTTGCCTTATATTATGAATCCATTGTTACACTGCTTGAAAAGGTCATGGAACCCTGTAGTCTGGTACTCCATGTCATTCCATAGTTTTATGAGCTCTGGACATGGAATGATTTTCATGCGTCTGCCTGGAAAAGCATCACTAACCAGAACGGCACTCGGTAGAGCGCACACCTCCGCCAGGATAAACAGTTTGCGTTTTGTTTCCCATTAATAGACCGGATCTGGATTCGGACCTGAACCAAAATCGAATCGGCTTGTTCTTGTCATTTACCCAACTCATCCACCAAGTTGTCTTAACTCGTCCATAACTTCTTGAAATATCATGCTAAATGTCGTTTTTAGCCCCATCACTCAATGGTATAATGGCATAGAAGCACATTAACATTTCTCGCATCCGGAGCCAGATCCGGATCTTCACCAAAATCTATCAATTCGTCCTCGTCACAAACCCAACCTGTTCATAATGACTTTTTGATATATCCTGCTCACAGAAAGCCAAACACAAACACACAGGGGCGAAAAGATAACCTCTGTTCCCATATAAGTACCATTGTTTCCATATTTTCCAAGTTTATTTACTTGGGCCGTTTTCTCAGAACAAAATACTCATAACTCCAAGAATTGTCAATGTTTTGCTTATCGACATACAAGTACTGCATAGACATTTAGTAATAAATATATTTTCTTAATAATTATGTACCCCTATGAATTGAAAAATTCGATGCTTTGTTTTTAGAAGTTTAAAATTAAAAATAAATTGAATATTGTGAGAAAAGTACTTATTTCGTTCTGATAACTTTTTGAACTCCCCTCAGAAGTTAAAAAAAAACCTACAAAAAGAAATAACTTTCGTAGAAAGTTGGCAACATGTGAAAGAACGAAATGATTTGCATCAGCACATGTTCATGCGGCAAATGCACTGGAGCTGCTAATGAGGTAAAATAAAGATTGGCTTAAAAAAAAAGAAAAAAAAAAAGAGGAAATGGTAATGAGAAGCGTAGGTGCACGCTGCCACAGTCAAACAAATCTAAGTACATTTTCAGTATGATTCACAGATATTATAGACTGCAGTCATCATATATGAACTGTCTGTGATTCATATTTCCGAAGGTACGAGCATGGAAGCACAACATAACTCCCTCATATACGATGCACTCATTCCGACTCACTAATGTGCTTGATAATGCCTTACTTGGTGAGAAGTCGGGATGTGTCGGCATTGGTGCCTCCAGGAACATCGAACTTGTTCGTGAGGCTCAGGCTGATCTGTGTCTTGGCTAGGCTTTCAAGCATATTATCTTTGTTGCCATCACCCTCTTGGCCTGGCACATCACCTGAATCAAAGAAATGAACAAGATTTAGGACAGGACTCAAACTGGTGTCTTAATTGATTAAATTCTAAAGTCTGTAAAGGAAGACCGTAACCTTTTGAGCTTTTGTCATCAAATTTTCACCAAAGCTTTATGATGATAATACAGAGAAGGCAAATTAATAATTTTGTCAAAAGGTCAAAGGTCAGCATCACATAAAATCATCCATTTTGAGACAATCGACCTGAAATTTCAATTTACCATTTGAGTTTTGTCATCAAATTTTCAACAAAGCATTATTATGATATGGAGAAGACAAATTAATAATTTAGTTAAAGGTCAAAGGTCAGTCACATAAAATCGCCAATTTTCATCTGACTGACCTGAAACTTAAAGAATTTGCATATTGGGTCACTTAATTGGTTCACCAATCAAAAGCTACATGCCAATTGTTTTTTCTTAGTGCAAAAGGTCATGGTTGCGTAAAATCGCCAATTTTCACCTGATTGACCTGAAATTTAAAGAATTTGCATATTGGGTCAATTAATTGGTTAACCAATTAAAAGCTACAAGCCGATTGTTTGTTTTTTTTAGATCAAAAGGTCAAAGGTGCATAAAATCGTCTATTTTTGTCCAATTGACCTGAAATGTTAAGAATATGCATATTGGGTCACAGAATTGGTTCACCAATTAAAAGCTAGAAGCTGATTTTTTTTTTTTTAGATCTAAAACTCAAAGGTCAAGGCATAAAATCATCAATTTTAATTTTGTATTTTTTTTAACAGTTTACATTATTTTGAGGATATGAAAGAAAAGGACCTGATTGATCTCGCCCCTCCTCGCCCTTCTCGATTGTCGACAAAGTCTCGCTCCTTTTGTGTGATTGATGTTAGCTCTTTCACGAGCCTCGATCTTGTATACAAAAAAAGGAAAAAAAGGAAGACGTCTGAATACAAACAGAAGCGGACGGGCTTTGCATTTTCAGTTGCTTTCTATTTGTATTTGCCTTTGGGTAGTCTGGACTGAGGTATATAACTGTATTCAATACCTTCTGCGCAATCCAGTAAGTGGCTTAATATAAGGTATATGAAACTGGAAATGCCAAGGAACTATGGCGGCCTGTTTGAAATATCGTATATTGCAATAAAATAGTTACACATACCTTTTATACCTTGTGATAGAACGCTGAAAATGAGTATTTTTCCCGAATTTCCTTCAAATCACTAGATTTTATTGGTCACGAACATTTATAACAAGGTATTCGCAATGCTGGAAATCCTACAAGATAAAATGTGAAATAAAATAAAAACATCTCAAAAACCTTTGCCTCTCAATCTCCTTTACAAATCATGTGTTATCCCTATAAAAGGATACAGGATGGTCGAGAGGAGGGATTCTGATTCAATGCATACATCCATCTCATAAAGTCTGAGTCAACAAATAACT
Source organism: Myxine glutinosa (assembly GCF_964187855.1). NCBI lineage: Eukaryota > Metazoa > Chordata > Myxini > Myxiniformes > Myxinidae > Myxine > Myxine glutinosa. The sequence goes on along the minus strand of NC_136262.1, from coordinate 186,300,131 downwards.
CGCACTCATAGAAAAACATCGTTTTGATAAACACTTGGTCAATGTTGTTTACTGAATTGGTTCACCAAATTTATCACATAGTCAATGTTGTTTCCTCGACGTCGATACAAGAAAAAACAAGGGTATGTCTGACTGGTGAATAACAATGCATCACATACAGGCCGGCTGAAAAGTTCGTTGACCGAAATAAAGTGGATCTGATCTTTTCTGCCCTCATTAACCCACCCCAAGTCTGGGTTTCCAGGTTACCTGGTTTCTCCCCATTCATTGACCCTCCTATTAATTGTATTTATTTATTTTTGTTACATATCTGCTTCTTCCCCAGTTTCTCTTCCACTTCTGTATTTGAGAATTTGTGGCTGTATCCATCTTTTTCACTCCCTGTACCCACCTCCCCTTCTCTCATTCTTTCCCACGTCCTTTATTCCTCCAAGTCTCCCTCTAATGTCCCTCTGCGCTGCTGTTGGAGTGTTTTACCCCTCCTCCTCCTCTCCACCCCTCTTTCTACTTTTCTTTTTCTTCTGTTCTGTCCTCGTCCGTCCAATCTGTGTTCTCGCTTCCCCACAAGCTTCGACTGTGAATACACAAAAAATTATTATTTCAATATAAATGTTTTTGTATTTTTTTCTATCATATGTCATGACATTTTGACAAACATGGTACCGTGTAATCTGCTGTAACTAAACAAGGTTTGACAAGTTAGTGCCTCAGTGCAGCCTGATGTTAATTATTTTGCTGGAAATAAACATGGGAATATCAGTGAACTGACTTTTGGGTCACCTTGTAATATTTTTTTCCTTTATACAAGGTTTACGCTCGTAAAGGAGGGAAGACACAGAACAGTTATTTATGATGTCGTTTGACACACGTTATGCATGCAGCAAATATTGTTGAACGGAACCATGAATACATATTCAGCTGTGAAGGATTAGATCACCTCCCATTGGTTAAAAACTGCTCGGCACCAACTACAAGTACTGTATTTTGATTTGATTATTGCTCAATCGTCCCATCCATTGGAAACTTTCATTTCATCATCTGCTTTCCGTTAATTCTCACCCTTCTATTGGATGCTCAAAGTGGCAGCTCACCAGCACATGATGTCAACACTTGGATCCAACTGATCGTTCATACTCTTTATACCAGAGGAGGCCTTGGCCATTTGTGTCGAACTGTACAAGTTTCACACTGTTCTCCACATTTATACAGAAGTGTTAATTGAGTGAAAAAAATTCTCCTCTTTCTTTGAATCACTCTCAACAAAACTTTTCCTGGAAAACTATAGTTGTCATTACAGTACAAATTGTTAGTCTGATAGGATGCTCAGAGGTTACCTTCTCGCTCTATATATCCTGGATTTCATTCCCAACCTTATTATAAACGGTCAGATTGGTGCTTTTCAGGCAGGGCGTTGCATTATTCGGTGAATCATTCCTCGGACAGATGTTAAGCTTGGTCACAAATAACAAACACATAGTACGGGCTGCTGGAAGAGGGTAGCGGGGGAGGTTATTGGTTATTGGGTTGGTTATTGGGGGGTTCTTTGTGCATTACTCGTTGCTTTCCTGATTCTGCAATGCCTGATCAAGGGTACCAATGCAGTCAGTATTTCCACAGGCTTCTCACCAGAAAGCAAGAGGCCCAAGCCCGGGTGTAGTGCCCTGGAAGGCTGCCACATCATCTGGCGCATAAGCTCGCGTCCCCTTCTCTGCCAGTTCGAGATTGGAGCTGCGTAGAGCACGCGATTCTGGGAGGCCTTTCCAAGACCACTGGCTTGCATTGTTCATGCCATCTGGAATGCTCCTTATTTGTCGACAGAGTTTCCTGAAACCCTTAACCCCGCTTTTTTTTACTATGGGCCAATCATCTGCAGTACCCCTCCCCATCCTACATTTCCCCATATTTCGTTGCTCGTTCAACCAGCGGACCCTTTATGAAAAAAGCTTGTCATCTCGTCTACTGGCATTAGTTGGTGAATGTTAAATATCTCCTGGTGCCTTCTGCAAAGACGAGGAAGAATTGCTGGCATCCTGGCTAAACTATTGGCATCTTTCACGATGAGGCCGAAGCGCAAGGTTTTAATTTGCTCACATCGCTGGCAGGTCTGTGCCCTCTCTCTCTGTTTTTTACTCCCCCTGTCGTTCTCTCAATTCTCCGACCAGCTCCCTCCCACCCCCAATCCCCAGCAAGCCGAGGATGTACGTATTCATCTACGAACCCTCCTTCAAGTTAAGCTCCCAAAATCCAGGAATCCAATATGACCACACACCATTGTCAGCTCATTAGCTTTTACCCGTTACCTCGCTTTTCCATGAGCCTCAATCTTGTATTTTAAAAAAAATCCACTATCTCAATGTATACTGGATAATACAGCGGTCCTTGCCAGCACTGCATCATATTTTATTTATATTTTTTATCTTACCACCACAGCCATGGCAATCCAAACCAGACTGTTGAACTCAATGATGGGCATGCTACGAACCGGGCAATCCCGCCCCCAAAGACAAAGATAAAGTTCCTGAAACAGGTTAAAGGCTCATATGAGAAACTGACTCCATGGAGTGGCTAGGAAGAGGAACATTGTTGACAAACTTCTGTCACTTGCTGATATAAACTGCCATGGCTAATTTTGCTCCAGCGAGTACTTCATTGCAATAATTGCAAGTAATATTTAAGGCGTCACATATAGCATAGGGGAAGGCTTATTGCTGTTGTAGAGTTTGTCTAACCCTAACCCCCAAAGTTTAATGGTACCACAGAGTTTTGCAGACCAGTAGGAGTGTTAAACCACCATTTAGGTTTTTCTACCTTTTTCTCGGCCAATGTCCAAACTTTATCTTGGAGCCGACTGCGACTTTCGGAATAAAATTTTGCATCAATAATAAGAATAAAAAGTATGCGGGGTTGATATATTTTGATCTTGATCTAATTTTAAGGTCATGACCCAATTATAGACATTGTAACATTTTTCACCAAAACTTGACTCAGACTGGTCTAATCAGAAGAGAATTGCCCTCTACGTAGCCTAGAGCAAGATGCAATTACGCCTAATTCCCCTCCGGGTTAAAGGTCAAAGTCAAAAAACGGTCGCGGTATGGAAAAAATAGCATTTTTTTTTTGTCATCGCTCAATTTTGCCAATGCGGAATCTCAAAGACTGCTTGGCCTTCCAAGATGTTCTTGCATCATAAGTGTGCCTGCGTTGAAGTTGCGCACCTGATATTTGATTAGTGTCCTTGAACTACTTTTTTCGGATTGTGACCTAATTAACACTAAACATAACATAAACATAAGCGATCCCCCCCCCCCCCCCCACCCCCCCCCCCTGACCATCCCTCTCGACTCCCCTGAATATACGATATCTAAAAAGAGGGCAAATGTATATGTCGGTATTAAATAGGAAACAATTTGGACTTACCTGCACCTGCTGTGGAAGACAGCTTATTCTTCAAATGGAATTGTACGACAGGTGTTCAAAAGGTATCACATGGTAATCGAGACACAGCTCAAGGACATTTGGCCAACTTCAAAGTACAATGAACATCCCAGGTCCCCACCAACTGCAGGTAGTCTTAATTATACAGCGAACAATTAATCATTGGTCATGTTCCAGAATACAATGGTCTATTATTTTAAATTAAAAAGCTGATTTTACTTCCCCATCCAAAGGGCAGCGATGCTTCAATATGCAGTGCCACCTGCTGGTCCTGCACAATGATGGGAAATTTCAGTTTGGTCAAACCCACTCCACCCGCCTGGCCAGAAGTGAGTTGTGAGGAATGAAAACTTTATGGTGCGAGCTTGGAAACGAATTTGTATTTTTTTTTTCTGGGCAGTAGACGCCTCGACATTGACTACCACAACACCATGGGTTTCAAATCAATGACAGAAACCACCGTTTCTCGACGAACAGGCAAGATCCCAAAAGTACCTAACTACCACAATCCACCAAAACACTTTGCTATTAGAATGAAAACAACAACAACAACAACAACAACAGCAGCAACATTAAAACACAACCTCACCAACAAGAGTCTGAAGCGAAGGCACGTCTCCCAAGTCCTCCAAGAGCTCAATGAGTGGGTCATTGTGATCAGGAGCTATGGCTTCCTGGTGTTCCAACAACAGCTGTAATGTGCAGAAAACAGGCAAGAATGTGTTTTACCATCACAGTGTTCAAATACGTAAATGTAAGGAATGAGTTCATTCTTTATACACACATGTCCACCTGATCACGTACATGCATGAATGCAGGGACACTACAAATGACTAATAACATTTTTCGTATACAGAGTCGAGGCTCGTGGAAGAACACTGAACAGATCAGGACGCAGCAGAACAAAAGGCACAGTAGAGAGGGGAGAAGCAACAGTAGCAGGGTTGAAGGACAAAATAGATCAGTTGTACAAATACGGGATGTTGGAGGAAAGAGGGATGCATGGGGTTGACTAGATGGACACAGAGCAGATTTCGCAGGAGGTGGACTTGGAGGTCATGGGAGGAGGGGGGTTAATGGGGCAGAAAAGATCATGGTTTTGGATAAGTAGTGATCTGAAACGGTGGTGAACAGCTGGCTTGAAGACATGGAGGGGATAATGAGATTGAAGAGAATGTGGAAGTTGATTCAACTGGCAGGAAAAGGAGGAATGAATGAGTGGAGGTGAGCAGTTGTTCTGGAGTTTGGGAGTTTCACCAGAAAGGTGGAGCATCGTGGAACATGTGTGCTTTGTGAAAACCTAAGGGGAAATGGGGGGCAGGGTTAAACACAAAAAGAGCAGAGCTTGTAAGTCCATAAAGGAGGCGGTAGAAGACAGAGACCACCGACCTGTCAGTGATGGGGAAGTGATAGGCCCATAGACTCAGCTTCATCAAGGGAGATTTTAATGATCTTGAAGGCCTTGGTTTCCACAGCACCAAGCTGAGCAAGGTGTGAGGTAGGGGCACCAATCCAGAGGGGAGAGCAGCACTACATCAAGTTGTGGATGAAGACCTTGTATGTGGACAGGTGTTCAGATATGCCAAGGAAGGACTTTGCATGGCAAAGGATGTCCAGTTGGAGACTGGCTTTGGAGGCTACCTTGGAAATGTGGTTTACCCTAGAAAGATAATGGCTGATGGACCAAACACTTTAAATGATTGAACCTCCTGAGAAAGTTCAAAAAAGTAGATGGGAGGGTTTGTCAGTCGGTCCTTTCGGAGAGACAGAGATGTCAAGAAGTCATTTCAGCCAAGTCTCAAGTAAGTCTCAAGTCTTTGAGGGCAAGTCTCAAGTCAACTTTAAAGTCTTGAGGGCAACTCTCAAGTCAAGTCTCAAGTCTTGAGGGCAAGTCTCAAGTCAAGTCTCAAGTCACTGTAGTATTACTTCAACTTGTATCAAGTCACACATTTACCAATAAGCCTTGGAGTGAGTACAAATAATTCTTTTTTAAATCTTAAATATTAGATATTGAAACCTTTTTATTCTTTGGACGTGAGGGAAACGTTTTCCCATTTGGGTCGGCTATTAAAAGCAATTTATTATACAGTCTATCTTTAATATTCAAAGACTTGTGAAAAGATCATTTCGAAACTCTTCATACATTATCAAACTAGAAACGTCCGCTTACTCCGGGAAGTCTGTCAAAATCAGAGAGACAGGCATCCCGAGAAAGCAGCTCGACACTACACAGTTCATATTGCGCTGAAAAGGAAACTAAATTAATGGGCATGGAAACCACATGGCACCCACCAAATGTGTCTTGAAGACTGTGATATCCGTATGGAATTCTCAGAAATTACGCGATCTTGGAAGGATGACTGTGCTGAAGTGTTTCACCACATTTTATGGTCTGATGAAGCTGAGTATGTTTACTATGTTGCGGGCATTATTAATCACCATAATTGTGATCACTAGGCTGATCATGATATCGGTATTAAAAAAAAAAAAATTTTTTTTTTTTTTTTTTTTTTTTTTTTTAATACCGATATCATGATCAGCCTATGATATCATGATAGCTGATCATGATATCGGTATGACGGTTGAAATTTTGTTTTTTTAAATCTAGGCATGACGCCACAGTTTCGTGTGGACAGACTACACCACAATTTGTCGGCACATACTTGTTACAAGTTACCATGAACTGTAAGTGGGAGCGATACTTGGAAAGGCTGGAAAATATTGTTTGGCCTCGCATTCCTCGGTGGGAAAATGCTGAAGAACTACTTTTTAATCGAGATGGTGCTCCTGCACATTTTGCTCTAACAGTTCGAAGCTGGATTGACGACCATTTTCTTAAACGGTGCATCGGTCGACGGGGGCCTACAGATGGCCTCAACGAAAACACCGAGTGGCTCTTTCTTTTTGGGGCTGGGCTAAATAAGTCTCAAGTCTTGAGGATGAACTTGAAAACAAAAACTCTGGATCAACTTGAAAACAAAATTTGTGATGTTCTTGGCAATGTTACAAGGCATTTATTGGGAATGTCAGTGGAGAACCTTTAAGAGGGATTCCAAAAGAGTGTGAGAAATGCAGGAGCTTGCGTGGAATTTTAATTATTGTCATAAGAAATGGAATTGATGGAAGCATCAAATGGAAAAAAAAGAATTATAACAAGCGTTACGCCTAGGTCCCCCGCCGGTGAAGTGATGCGAGTTGACAAAGTGGAAGACGCAAGGCGGCCATCTTGGATTTTGACGTGGCGACCCAATTTTCAATAGCGTTCTTCCTTATGCGTAGATACACCCACACACCAGATTAGAAGTTGGTACTTCGCTTATTTTTCAAAGATATTTCACTCACAATGTTCAGACATATATATGGTGGCGGCCATCTTGGATTTTGACGTGGCGACCCAATTTTCAACAGGGTTCTTCCTTATGCCTAGATACACCCACACACCAGATTAGAAGTTGGTACTTCGCTTATTTTTCAAGATATTCAGCTCACAAGGTTCAGACATACATGGCGGCGGCCATCTTGGATTTGGACGTGGGTTGCACCCACACACCAAATTCGAATGCGGTCCTTCGCTTACGCACGCACACCTGCATGCACGCACACACGCCTGCACGCCCGGACGGACGGACACACGGACGGAGGGGAAAACCATAGTCCCCCTTTCGCTCGACGGGGGACAATAAAAAAAAATCTTTATTTATATAAATATTTTCAAGTGGTCATGTGTTCGTGTGTTTTTGTGTTATTCTTTCATGGCCGAACCGTAACACCTAGAAGCCTCAAATTTTGAGTGTAGGAACTTCAGGATCTGGGCAAGGTTTTAAGCTACACACTCCAAAATCCCCCTCGAGGAAATGATCTGTTTATATGGTAGTTTAGTTCTGAAAATTGGAGAAAAAAAACGGCTAGGCCAATCTCCACCAACTTTTGCAAACATGCTGGAGTACTCAGGGTTAGGTCATGGGTACAACCATTCTCCTCCCCCCCTCCCCCACTCCCCAAAGCCACTTCAGAGTGGAAAGCTACCTAGGGGATCTGGCACATATTGTACATTTAAAAAGTTGAAAATTTTAAAATAATTAATGATTTGTTTGTGTGATTTTTTTGTTACTCTTTCATGTCCAAAACCACCACCGGGAAAAGCTTACCCAGTCAGGCAGCACCACGGACCACCCCCATCCTCACCCCTCCCCCTCCCCTACCGAGTCGGTCCAGCTAGTTACTTAATAAATGATTTCAATTTAAAAACAGGTAGTTGCTTTTCAGACACCAGACTTTGTATGCATGTTTGGATGCATGCATACTCATGTATGACTACACACACACACCAACGCACACACTTTAAGTGACCTCAGGCTCACCGAGTGGGTGTTGATGATCTCTCCGATGGAGATAAACACAATGGGCTTGCTCAATGTAATAATGTCTGAGTATTCATCAATGGTGAATTTCTCCTCCATCTCAGGAACGTCACATGCTGCTTGGAAGAACTTACTGCAAATAGAAGATGTTTGATTAATACTTATCATGAATTCAGGTCAGGTACAAGCTTGCCAATAGCAACTATAAGGTGTTAAAATAGGAAGGTACAAAAATATCACAGCAATTCTTTATTTATCACTCTTTTACCGACTTACTGTGGGGTATCACGGAGGCTCTCTAACTTAAGGGTGAAATTTAGAGGCATTTGTACTTTCTTTGTCATGCAATAAACTACATCACATTTGGCCATTAAATAGGTAGAAAGAAAATGCTGAACGAGCATAGACAAGCTAAAATGATAAATATAGAGGCATAGGACTTAAGGAGGATAATATAAGCATTGCACACAAATACGATGATACTAAAATACGCAATTTGGCGTCTGTCTGTCAAACTGACCGCGACACATCGGTCGTTATTTATCCAATTTCAGCCACACTTGCCAGGGGTTTTAAGGGTCACACGACAGTAGTTGTAGCGATTTAATTTGTCCCTCTCTCTCAGGAGGTTTTATGCATTGGACAAATGCTGTGTGAATGTGTATAGATAACGTATCGTGGCATTTCGTGGTGCACACCCACTGGAAGTAAAATTTATCATAACCACAAACTATTTAGTCAATTCCAACCAACGCATGTTTACCTTTTAAAACAGCCACGACTGTTGTTTAACTCAAGACAGAAAGAAATTTGGAGGAAAGTCGTTGTCCTTGAGGACATCTATGTTTAAGATTATATTGTTACGTTTGTAGGGGGTATGCAATACCTTAGTTCAAGTCCAATTGCATAGGTACTGAGCTCGGACTGTCGTGAAGAAGAAAAAACCTTGATGCATCATAAGTAGGAAATTCGTTTAGACCGGATGTCGTGTAAGTGTATCTTCATCCCAATGAGAGGGGTGGGGTTTGTTAATTATCTCAGGATTATGGGTAAATTAATCCCTGTATGTAATTGCCTCTGTAGACTTTTCCTGTGTTCCTTATGACACCACACTACACACACCTAGTAAGAAATGGCCCATTAACCACACTAATTAAAAACCAACCAGAAACCAGGCATCGAACACTACCACTGGTGCTGCAGCTGCTACATCACCACCTCAATAAGGCAAGGTCTGTGAGGCCATGCCTCGAAGAGCAGTGATTGGTCCAGCATTGTATTGGCACAAGGACTGGTAAGATGGGACTCGCTGATAGGAGCGGACACGGATAGGTCGTGGGATGACGTCAGAGCCTGAAGTACAAAATAATTGGAATGGCGGACAATTGATTCTTCTCGTTCTGGATCCCAAAGCGAACGGTCGCTTTTTGACTGGTCTTGCGCAAGGGAGATTGATCACGAACAGTCGTGTTCCGACATCTTCATAGTGATCGTGAGGAGGAGGGACAGCGGACCGAGAGCTGTGGTTTCCCGAGCGAGGGTGACGAAGATAAGCGAGGCTGGAAGAGCGAACTGTGCACGGAGGCCTGGTTTCCCCACCCACGAACTGCACAGCAAAGCGTGCGGTTCCCGCCAAGGCCCCAGACGATCTTTGACGATTTCTGACAAGATACACCAGCCAATTTGAGCAAAGTGCCCCAAACCACACATATTTATTTTCCAGTTATTTTTCCCTTTGTCTGTTATTGAGTCTGTATGGGGGCACCCTAATTCGAAATTTAGTCTTATCGTGTTTTATTTTGTGACCGCCATTTTCCTTAATAAAGCCGGTATTTTTGTACATTTTAATTCCGTGTCGGTTTGAGTCGATTTATTACAGGGTCAAAGACATCGGGTGAAGCCATCCAGGTAAGTCGTCATCCCCCTTTCCCTCGCGTGTAATGAAGGTCCGCCATTGAATTGAACGCCTTGGAGTGTTAAAGCTCGTTTGGTCATCGGTGTCACCCTGCAGTGTTAACCACAGGGCAGGCACACAATAATATATACAAGCGTGACTCAGCGCGCTCCGCGCGCCTCACCACACGTCGTTTCAGAGGGATAGGCATCTTTGACAATTTCGGTGTCTTTTCGGTCTTCAGGGTCTTTTGGGTCTTCATGGTGGTTTGGGTCTTCAGGGTATTTAAGGGTCTTTTGGGTCTAAAGGGTCTTTAAAGGTCTTTTGGGTATTTTGGGTCTTCACAGTCCTTGGCATATTTTGGGTCTCCTGGGTGTTTTGGGTCTTTTCGGGTATTTTTGGTCTTTTGGTTCCTCTGAGTCTTTAAGAATCTTTTGGGTCTTCGGGGTGCTTTGGGTCCTCGGGGTCTTTTGGATCTTCGGAGTATTTTGGGTCTTCAGGGTCTTTTGTGTCTTTAAGGGTATTTTGGGTCTTCAGGGAGGACTTAAAGGGTCATCAAAGGTCTGAAGGGTCTCAGCAGTCTAAACGTAATTAAGAGTTCACGGACTGTGTTTTGAGTGTTAATTTTATTTGAAGAAGAAGAAGAAGACATTTTGGTCGCACATAAACAAACATAACCACATATGTTTGCTTTAATATAATAAAGATATATATATATATATATATATACATAAACACATACATATATATATATATCTATATATATATATATATGTGTGCAGTGTCTGTCTTGTGTTGTGTTGTCTTGTCACTGAACTACTCCCTCAATATATATATATATATATATATATATATGTAACCCATCATTCATATCTGTGTGCCAAGTTTGAACAAGATCGATAAATGAATATCTGAGAAATGATTGAGGACATGGTCAATATCGGGGTTTTTTGCAACTAAAATGGCCACCAGGCTACCAGTCGGTCATCTTTGATCAATTGCAAAATAAAGTGAAGTGCACGTATATGCCATCATGTATTGTACTTGTGCAAAGTTTTAACAAAATCGGACCATGCATGTTGAACAAATGGTTGGGGACACTGTTAATTAACAAAATGGCCACCAGTCGGTCATCTTGGATCTGATCTCGAAAGAAAATGACGTACATATGTAAGCCATCATTCATTATCTGTGTGCCAAGTTTGAACAATATTGGCAAATGCATGTCCGAGAGGTGGTTGAGGACGTGATCAATATCGGATTTTTTACAACTAAAATGGCCTCCAGTCTACCAGTCGGCCATCTTCGCTCAGATCGCAAAATAAAGTGAGGTGCACATATATGCCATCATGTGCTGTGCTTTTTCTAAGTTTGAAAAAAATTGGTCCATACATGTGGAAAAATAGTTGGGAACACGTTTCAGTAACAAAATGCCCACCAGTCAGCCATCTTGGATCCGATCTCAAAAATAAACGACATGCATATGTACGCCATCATTCATTACCTGTGTACCAAGTTTGAACAAGATCAGTAAATGCATGTCTGAGAAATGGTTGAGGACGTGTTCAACATGGGTTTTTTCACAACTAAAATGGCCGCCAGTTGGGCATGTTTGATTGCATCTTGAAACAAAATGATGTGCATATGTATATCATCATGTGTTGTCTTTTTGCCAAGTATGAACAAAATCGGTCCATACATCTCCGAGATATGGTCGCGGACGCACGTACGAACAGACGGACGGACAGACTGAAGAGACGAAATCCAAAAGCCTTAAGTTCAATGGACGGACAGACAGAAGAGACGAAATCCAAAAGCCCTAAGTTCAATGGGGGCTAATAACATGGCCGAGTCCAACACACCATAGGCTAAGGATATGTGAAGTGCATGAATACAAATATAGAAGCGTATGACTCAATGTACACATGTACACATGATCCCTCGCTCCCCCCACACCTCCATTGGGAGTGGGTGCTTCGACTTATAGCGAAAACCCAAATTCCAATCTTGTGATAAAATGAGTACAACTTTTCTTATAATACAGTCGCATGGTCGGGGATCACGACCGCACACAAGGTATCATGCAAAGGAATGTGGCAACCACACCCAGAGCAACAAAGCCAATTGTGACCAGGATTCCAAGAAGTCAAACAATCTGGTGAACCAAATACTAGGGAAACCAAATATAAATCATGTTTGAAATTAATTATTCAAAAAAGCCAAATACAAAATACCCAACACTTTTGATAATATAGTTCACCGAAGATGTCAAATAAGAGGGCAGCTCCATGAAACCTATCTTGAAATTGAACGCACAGCTTGTGGTTAACGAACAATGATAATTTGAAAGATTTATTTGAATTTAAACCGTTAAGATATTCTTATGTAATACATTTAAACGCAGGTCATCAAATGTGCGTACATTGATGTAGGTATCTTTGAAAACGTACCGGAACTTAACCCAGAGCTGGCCGATGTAGTTGTTGAGGGATGATGCGCGGGCCTGACTTTCAGGTAGCATCTTGCCAGTGGCACCAAGCTGCAGTAGTTTGGCCAAAGAACCAAGGTTCCGTCGCTGCTCAAAATGCAGTTGTTCTCCAGCAGCAAGGTCGAGAACGCCAAACGAGTCCGGAGCCACAAGGACAGGATTCATGTAGCGATAATAAAGTAAGTTCCCAACGATCTAGTGGAAGAGAAGTAGTAGTTCATACTGTGATTGGGATTTGTCAGACAGCTCACTTAGACATATCTAACGGCTAAATTGATTTGGAATGCGAGTGAACATTATGCCTCAATTATACTGCCTCAAACTAGATTGATGTAAATGTCATTCATCAATCGCATCGTTTATTCACACAACAATATACAATTATTACTTGCATACTGATTCCAAAATCAGTTCATTCATTCATATTTCATTCATATTCAAAATATTCATTCATATTCATTCATTCATTCATTCATACTGATTCCAAAATAAAATTGATTATTGCTAACACATCATCTTGCCTGAACAGGTTACTGCCATTAAAAGAAAAAACTGAGTATAAACAGGTGTGCATGTGGAGGGATAAAGTTTATCTTGAATGCAAAACCAGAGTTTGCTCACTTTTTGATGCAAGCTGCACCCTCTATTCAGTAAGAATTAGTACTTCTATTAAGTACGTAGTACAACGTAGTTATAGCTGTGACGGTGCTCTTGCACATCCATACATGTGGCCCGTCTACAATTATAAATAAAGGTTGGTTATGTGGCTGTCGCTATGTCGCCTTTATTCACTCGTCGATTGGTTGCGGCATTGACCAATCCGGTGTTACCAGGTCTATCCACGTCAGCAAGCAATGGTCCATTTAGGTGGTGCATCCGCCGTCTTTATCACACGCTTTCCTCACCTCATGACTCATCGTATTCTTCTTGATTCTTCTATCTTTGACAGAAGTGATTACAGCATTGGTGATTGCTATATTGATCGCGGTACTATCCTTTTTTGTCAGCAAGCAACGGTCCCAGCAGGAACGTGGCAGAACGCTCATGGGGATGGTGGGCTGCGTGGTGGGGGAGACTGGAAGCGCAGTGGGGGTGGCAGGACGTGCAGTGGGATGCACGTGGGGACATGTGGTGAGGGCAGTGGGTTGCACACGGGGAGATGTGGCGAGGGCAGTGGGATGCACGTGGGACATGTGGCGAGGGCAGTGGGATGCATGTGGGGACATGTGGTGAGGGCAGTGGGGTGCACATGGGGAGATGTGGCGAGGGCAGTGGGATGCACGTGGTGACATGTGGCGAGGGCAGTGGGGTGCACGTGGAGAGGGCGAGATGCACGTGGGGGTGACGGAATGCATTGTGGGGATGGCAGGACACGCATCGGAAAGGTGGGATGCGTATGGGGGTGGTGGGACACACGGTCATGGTGGCAGGGCAGGTGGTCGGGTGGCGGGATGAGTGTGGGGATGGCGGGATGTGCGTTGGGGAAGGCAGGACACACGTGGGGGTGGCAGGGCACACGAGTGGGGAGCATACAGATGTGTGCAGGTTACAGAAAAAGCAGAGTTAACTGAAGCCCAACCGATATATAGTTTTTAACTGATGTATCGGCCAATATTTGGCTTTTTAAAAAAAACATTGGTATCGGAATTTATGCCAGGCCATTGTTTTACATCAACCCATTGGGTGCATACCCCCCATTCCCCTCCCCCCCTCCCTGCACCCACAAATTACAAAGGTCCACACTTTTAGGAGTAGTAATTGTTTTTTTTTTTAGTCAAGTGAATTCGTAATAAAGGAAACCCCTGAATGTTGGCCTTCCTTAATCACGTCTGACTCACTTGTATTATAACGTGCACAATCTACATAAATCTTCTTCTTGTTATAACTTGATGTCTCCTTTTATTTTTGGTTACTGTGTTTTGCTGAACTCTTTGTTAATGCGCCGTTAATGTAAAAGCCAATCCCATTCAAGTTTTAATGCTGCGGGCATGCATGATAATTTGTTACCAGTCTAAAGCTCTCGGGGAATGAATCATGCATGGTGCATGTTACGATTGTTACGTGCATGCACGTCACGTGACACGTCATGTACACAGGTCAGGCCCAGCCGGGCCGTACATACGCAGGCTCGGATTTTCGTGAATCTAAATAGCAGCGTGTGCATAACCCTTAGATGTAGGGCTGGGTCCAAGAGACCGATCCGGCATCATTTTTGTTGTGCTATAACTATGTTGTATAATTTTTTTTTCTTTGCATGAGTCTCCTTGTATATTCCTATAAATTAGTTACAAATAATTCAGTGGTTACATATGAAAAAAATTCATTTACGTTGTTCGCTTGTGCCTGTTCGCATAGACTCCTTTGGCAAAGGTAAGCTTATTAGTCCCCTACCGGTGTACACCGGAGGGGACTATAGGTTTGCACGCCGTCAGTCCGTCAGTCCGTCAGTCCGTCAGTCCGTCAGTCCGTCAGTCTGTCGTGAGTCTGGGAAACTTCACAGATCTGTTCAGCATGTCAGGCTACTAAAATGTCCTTTTGTAATTTGCGATAGGGCACGTGGTTTGGCAGATATCGTTAATTAAACGAAAAATTTTTTTTTTTAAATGGATATCTCTTGAATCGCCAGTACCTCAGACCGTGAGTTGGTAATTATATAATTCACACAGTGCAATACGTGCAGGCTGCTCCACGGAGCGACCTTGCGGGCTTATCAACGAGGCGAGGCGTGACACACGTGTCTCAGCATACCTCAGATCAAGTTTGAAAACCAGCATCAACCGTGCATAAATTTGCATATTCGATCATTTTTGACAAAGTTATGGCACTTTGAACTTTGGTAGGGGACATGTATTGCAATGCAATACTCAGAATGCTTGTTCTTTTTTATTTCCATTATTAGTCCCCTACCGGTGTACACCAGAGGGGACTATAGGTTTGCACGCCGTCCCTCCGTCTGTCTGTCTGTCCGTCTGTCCGTCCGTCAGTCAGTCTGTCAGTCTGTCAGTCTGTCAGTCTGTCAGTCCGTCACGCAAAGAACAGTTTTCCGGACTTTTTTTCTAAACCCTTAATGCTAATGATTTCAAACTTGGCACATGGTTTCCTCATGATAAGTTACAGATCAAGTTCGAACTTCACGACGTTTCGATCATTTTTGAAAAAGTTATGGCACTTTGAACTTTGGGAATTCTGATAATTCTGATGATCCTTAACTTCGTGCCATTTTAAGTTTTAATTTCCTTTTAAAAATATTTTCTCTGCAATAATAGGACTGATTGAGATCAAATTTTCACCGTAGGGGGGACTCGGTCTGTAGAATAGTTTAATGGTAATTATGACGTCACATGTGACGTGGTTCGGCCGCCATATTGTTTTTCATGAAAACACGAAAACCCCTTTTTCTCTGCAACGGCTGAAAAGATCGAGGCCAAACTTTGCAGGCAGAATCGCATATCCATGACGGACAAAAAAGTCACCGAGCATGACGTCATGCGTCACATGGTTTCAGAGTTATGACGTTTTTCAGCATGAACCTTTAAAACCGAGCCCCTCCCTCATTTTTGATCCAATCGAGGGGAGACTTCACAGATCTGTTCAGCATGCCAGTCTACTAAAATGTCCTTTTGGAATTTGCGATAGGGCACGTGGTGTGGCAGATATCATTAATTAAACGAAAATATTAAAAAACAAAATGGATATCTCTTGAATCACTCGTACCTCAGACCGTGAGTTGGTAATTATATAATTCACACAGTGCAATATGTGCAGGCTGCTCCACGGAGCGACCTTGCAGGCTTATCAACGAGGCGAGGCGTGACACACGTGTCTCAGCATACCTCAGATCAAGTTTGAAAACCAGCATCAACCGTGCATAAATTTGCATATTCGATCATTTTTGACAAAGTTATGGCACTTTGAACTTTGGTAGGGGACATGTATTGCAATGCAATACTCAGAATGCTTGTTCTTTTTTATTTCCATTATTTTACAAAGT
This sequence comes from Myxine glutinosa, assembly GCF_964187855.1. Taxonomy (NCBI): domain Eukaryota; kingdom Metazoa; phylum Chordata; class Myxini; order Myxiniformes; family Myxinidae; genus Myxine; species Myxine glutinosa. The sequence continues at coordinate 186,283,962 of NC_136262.1, read as the reverse complement.
TCATGAACTTTGTAAGTTTATGGGTCTTACTGATTGTTTGTTTTTTGAACTTGCATGGCGAGATACTCATCGCTTTATGTTGTTTGGCGTACTGTTCTGCAAATGTTGGAGCTATTTTATATTGCTTTATTCCATTCTATTTTTGCATTATTTTGTTATCTTCCAAAAAAAAAAATCTTCCAAATAAAAGGATCAATGAATCACTTTTTTGAGCAAATACTCCACCATTTGAGACTAATGCCTCAATTTTGTAAACAAAAGAATAAATAAATATATATACAAAACAAATTTTTTAAACAATTAAGCTGTAAAAACATTTGATATGTGTATTTTTTGTTTGTTTGTTTGCTCATTCATAATATAATTTAAGTTCAATGTTCTCAAGTATTGAAAGTTCAACAAAAGAGGATTTTCAAACATCTGAAAATCATAGAAAACTAGAATGACACTCTTCGACGTCACAACGTCGACTGATATGCCTCCACCCACATTATTACATCATTATAATACTTGTACCAAGTTTGCTTTAAATCCATTCAGCTGTTCTCAAGTTATCACATTTGTACCTGACATGACCTCTGACCTTTGACCTCAGGACCCCAAAATGTAATCAGTTCATGTTTACATCATTATACATACCTGTACCAAGTTTTAATTTAAATCCCCTCAGCTGCTAACAAGTTATCATATTTTTACCTGACATGACCTCTGACCTTTGACCTCGGGACCCCAAAATCTAATCAGTTAATCTTTACATCATTATACATATCTGTACCAAGTTTGAATTAGATCCCTTTAGCCGTTCAAGTTATAGACTTATTACAGACTTTGACCTTTGACCTCTTGACCCCAAAATTGAATCAGTTAATCTTTACATCATTATACATATGTGTACCAAGTTTGAATTAGATCACTTCAGCTATTTTCAAGTTAAAGACCTATTAGGACTTTTACCTTTGAACTTTCCCCCCAAAATATAATGAGTTAATCTTTACATCATTATTAGACTACGGATTTTTATGTTAAGAAAATAGGCCTTTTATGTTTTGAAAAGCGGAATTTTTTTTTTTTAATGTGAAAAAATCACGAAATATTTTTTCCCCCATTTAATTCATTTTTTATTATTACCAAGTTTTTCAGAAATCAGTCAAAAAAAGAACAAAAAATGGTAAGCTTTTTCCTGCACAACATTAAGCACTCTGGGCTAGTAAACAGGTAAAAAATGATGTTCAGGTACCTTTATTGCAACCGCATTGTTTGATAAGTAGAGGACTAGAAGAAATTGACAAGACCCTTTTAGGAACGGTTAAAGTAGGTGTTTGAAATCATTATCTTGGTAATGTTCTCCTTGGTGAGGCGGTGTCGGCGGTCGGTGAGGACGTTTCTGTAGACGGAGAAGGACCTTTCCACGTCGACGCTGACGATGGGGCAGTACCTCAAGAGGGGAATGTCGGCAAGCTTGACTCCAGCCGGCACACCAACGTCAGATCCGTGCTGATCTCCATCCAGGATCAAAGCAACTGTCCTCAGCACACCAATGTCGGGATTGCGCTGCAGCACCGCCTTGAACTTGGTGAGCAGGATCTCCTTACGGCAGCCTCGGATCTTTTCGAGCTCCTCCTTGGCCTGATCAAGGAGCTGGAAGGCCTTGGTCAGTTCCATGCCGGCCTCCTCCAGCTGCTTAAGGATCTTCGGGATGAACGACATGTGGGCATTTAAGAAGACCAAACTGAGCTTGATGTCCGCCTTTCCGAACAGGTCCTTGGCACTCCGGATTGCCATCGCGTCGTCATCGTTCAGCTGGTCCACAATGTCCTTGACGGCCTCGGAGTGCTCGGCGTAAAACACCGCGGCGTCGATCCACGTCCCCCACCGAGTCAGAATGGGCTCCGGGGGGAGAGAAAGATTGGGCTGCTGCTCCTTCCAAAGGACAACAGGTGACGGGGCTTTGACGAACACCTTCTTCGTCGTGGCAATCAGGTCGTTGACGTCCTTGAACATTTCTCGGACTGTCTCGCAGACATGGTGGAGCGCGTGGGCAACGCAAGTCACATGCAGCAAATCCGGGAAGAGTTCCTTCAGGGCATGGCCGGCCTTGATCATATAGGCCGCGGCGTCGCTGACAAGGACCTTGAGGCACTCCGGCTTGAAATCAAGCCAAAGGTAGCGCAGCGTGTCATTGACTGCGTGCACGATCTCCCCGGAGTTGGTCTTCTCCAGAAACATGCACTGGACGAGGTGGGGACGAAAGTACCCCTCCTTGGACAAGCGTCCCGCGATGATGTTGGCCACATATCGACCTGCCGAATCGGTCGTCTCGTCGACGGACAGCCAGATGGGCTGCTGTCCGAGGTCGACACGGATCCCCGCCAAGGCCTCGTCGTAGCACTTGTCGAGGTAGTGCTTTCGAATCCAGCTTTCATCGGGGATCTGGAGAGTGATGTGCTTCTCCAGGAACGACCGGAGGGCAGAGTTTTCCAATTTCGACCATGGGATGCCAGCGGCCAGCATGGCCTGGCACAGCTCCTGAGCCACGACGTCGCACTTGTTCCTCTTTCCACCACCAAAGTCCTCCATGGTGGCTTGCGTGACCGTCCTCTTCTTCTTCAAGGCCAAGTTGCTCTTGTGGCGGTCTCCTCGGACATGTTGGGCCAGCTCAGACTTCTGCTTCGCCCGGAAAGTCTTTTCACAAGCTCGACAGAAAGCCGTGTCACTCGACACGTACTTGAAGGTGGCCCCATCGCCGCCAGCGTTGAATTCCTTCAGCCACTTGTCACGAAGAGCAGCACTCATCTTGATAGGAGACTTGTTCACACTTTGTGTACACTCTCTCACTGTAGTACACCGCCTCACTGCTGTACACGCTGGGGACGCAACGCACGCAAGTGGACGCAACGTTTTGTTTTTGAGATCGATCACAGTTAAAAATTTCGATCGCAGGTAAAAATTTCGATCGCAGTTAAAAATTTCGAAAAATTCCCAATTTTTTTTTAGCGTTGCCAGACATTTTCGACCAAAAAGGGCATTTTATTTTCTTTTTCCCGAAAAAGGGCGAAATTTTTTTTTCCTCCGAAAATAGCAAAATAATTTTTTTGCGCGCAAAAAAGCCGTTTTATGTGAAAAAATATTTTTCCTTTTTTTACATAAAAATCCGATGTGCAATCATTATACATACCTTCACCAAGTTTGACTAAGATCCCTTCAGCCGTTCTCAAGTTATCACGGCAACGAAAACCTATTACGGAGGAAGCGACAACCTGAAAACATAATGCCTCTGGCGACTTCGTCAGCAGAGGCATAAAAACAGGGCTTGGCGGATCTCCACCAAATTTTGAAATATGTTGGAGAAACATTTTGATATGTTCGAAGTAGCGGTGGAGGTGACATGCCAATGCTCCTGAAAGGAGCGGGTGTTTCTCATCCATTAAAAACGTGCAAAATGAAAGTTTCAGAACAGGGGCATGGAACAGCTTAGGGAAGGCAGTTCCACAGATGGGAAAGTGAAAAATACGAGTTGAAGTGGGCAGTCAGCCTGGCTCTTAGGAGTTAAACCAGGAGCTAGACCGGAGGAAAGACGGTAAACATTTAAAATTGTCTGTTAAAAAAAACCCACAAAGAAATGGCTTTTAACAAATAAGATTAGTGTTAAAATGTGTAATTGATAATTTTATACCAAAAACACACGAGACACTATTTGAAAGGATAACAACTGCATTTCTTTTTCCAGACGGTGTACTTTGCGTCCCTCACTTTTAATGAACTATAAAATTATTCTTGCACAGTTTCCTGTGTAAGAAAAATACATCTTAAAAACAAGTTGCTCTGGTTATTTCTGAACTTGAGTGTTATGGAAACTGAAACGAACATTTGCTGTAAGTCACCTGCAGCACCGTCAAATCACCAACTTTTGAAGTTAAATACGCATCACATTAAAAACAAAGTGTAGGTTTTAATGAACTTGACCCTACCTTGTGGTACATTTTTTACTTTCACACCACAAAAGGTCAGTTTTCTGAGGTGTTCTTGTGAAATGCATACAACGTACACACAAGCTCCTACTTTGTTACAATATTAACCAACTTGTACAGAAACAACACCAATGGGGAATCCTACCTTGTAAATTTCATCCTCGGTGGAATTGGGAAACTTATCATGCAGTGAGTCACGTAACACTTTTGCAACGTACCGCATCCCATATCTGGTAAAGACAACATTTACAAACGAATGAATACCTAATGTGAAAGTACATTAAATAATTTGATGAGAGGTTATCTACATATAACGTAAAAAAAAAAGCTTGGAATTTTCACCCAATCATTCCCTTCAAACCATCCTTTAAATCCACATTTCATATTGGAATTGGAGCATCATCCTCAATACGAGATGATATGGGCATGAATGACCTCAAAACATTCATTTGGCCCCTTTTTTATTTGATGGACTGACAAACGGTGGAGCTTCCGATCATATGTTAAGAAACTGGCTGGTACCACGACTTGTTACTGCAGATATAGCTGAAAGTGTCTAGTTTCAACAGGACGGAGCACCCGCGCATTTTGCGTTGCAAGTTTGGGACTATCTCACTGAAACGTTCCCTCAATGATGGATTGGACACGAATCACCAACATCACCAACTCCTCCACCGTGACCACCACATAGACCAGATCGAACGGCTCCAGCCTACTCTTTGTGGGTCTTCGTAAAGGAGAAAGTGTCGACAAACCGGTATTGGACGACTGACGAATTGCACGCTGCATTTGTGGCCTCTTTTGCACAGATGACTCCACAAATGCTACACAAGATGTCTGAGAGGACATGGCAACGGATTTGGTGATGCAAGGTGAATGATGGAGCGCATTCAGATACAATGACTGATTAATTATTGTACAAGAAAACATGTATATTAAAAGTTTTCAAGAACGAATGCTTTACTTGGGAGGGGTAAAGCGACTTTCAAGCCACCCTGTACATCGTCACATAAAATGAATGAAATGAATGAATGATCGTTTTTTTAAAGGCCATTTTCCCCGCTAGAGCGGGGGTTAGCCTTGCCCTTGCCCATCCCATGACAATCATGGTTCCCTGTTTAAGGCAATGTTTTTTATGGCCGGATGCCCTTCCTGACGCCAACCCTTGATCGCCTCTTATGATGCGCAGGGATACGGTGTACCTATTCTAAGTCGGGGTACACACCTTGATCATTCATCCCAGCAAGCTGGTACTCAATTTGCTGACCTTGGAAGGATGACAGGCTGAGTCAACCCCCCTGGCGTTAATTCAGCGATCGATCGGGATTCGAACCCAGGATCCTAGGATCCCAAGCCGGCACCCGAACCGCTAAGCCAACACCAGGCTATTTGACATCGTCACATAAAGGAGATTCATTTTCAGCTACATTAGAAATTATCTTTGCATTTGATGGAAGTTACAAATTTCAGAACAAAAAACGAATATGCCAAATGTGAAGAGGACTTGTGTATTCGCTGTCAATTGGTCCCAGCAGTTTGCAACTCTTGTCAATAACAGCATTCGTTTTTTGTTCTGAAATTTACAATATCAAAACTACATCTGGCAAGATATCAAAACACCAATTTCTGTAAATGCACAGAAGCACATTCATAAACCAAAAAATGCAGCTGATCACCATAGTTGTCTGACACAGCCATTAAGATTGCTGAATAATGTCAGAAGCTCTACGTCAGACACAGGAGATGCTTGCAAGAAATTAACCACAGATTTCCAGAGGCAAGCAGGAAAAGACAAGGAAGTGCATTCCATCTGCAGAGAGCGATAAAACAACAGTAAAAAGGCAAGACAAGAGACCTTTTTAAAAAAATGTTAGGGAGGTCACAGGAAAGTCCGTACACAGGAATGGAGTGGTAAAGGACGCAAATGGCGAAAGTTTAGCTGAGGAGGAAGAAATGAAAAATAGATGGAAAAATTATACTGAGATGCTTTATAAGAAAAAGGATGGCATGTGCCCATTTTTATAGCACAGCAAGGCTTCACCTCCAGAACCTGGTATCCTGAAAAGTGAAGTTAGGAAAGCTCTGGGAGATATTATCAACAGCAAGTCAGCTTGGAGTGATGAAATCCTGAACGAGCTGTGGAAATCACTTGGGAAGGAAGGCATTGACATATTGACCAAAATCTGCCAACAAATGAGGGAAACAGGAGTGTGGCCCATTGACTGGAAAAGGTGTGTCTTTCATTCCACTGCCCAAGAAGAAGGATGCTCGATGCTGTGAAAATAATTGAACCATAGCATTGATGTTACATTCCAACAAAGTGTTGCTAAAGACAATTCGAATAATACTTTGACAATTAATGAATGAACAACTTTCTGAGGAGCAATTGCTGGCTTCAGGAAGCACTGCGGCGTCGGGATCAGGGTTGGTGGTTTGTGTCCGAATAATCTGCAGGATACAGATGATACCATTCTGCTGGCCGAGACTGAAACAGACTGGCAGAATTACTGACGGCAGTGAAGCAAGAAAATGAGAAAGCAGAATTATTCCTTAACATTCAGAAAACAAAGGTCATGGCCGCAGCAAATCTACAGCAGCTTCAGGTTGATTGAGAGGGTATCGTGTCAGTAGAACATTTCATTTTCTCGGGTCAAATATCACTGACAGGACACTGCAGAGATCGACAGAATGTTATCACGTGGAAGAACAACAATGGATACCTTGCAGACGGCATGGGATGACAGGACTATCTCTGTTGGAACAAATATCGGACTTGTTCGCTCACTCATATTCCCTGTCGTGACCGATCCCGCTGAAACATGGATCTCCACAAAAAGAGACAGGTTGAGAATGCAGGCTTATTAAAAGGGTATTGGTGACGGATGCTTTGGATTCCCTGGATTTCAAGGAGAACAAACGATTCCATCCTCCAGACACTCGACCATCCTATTCCGCCAGGTGCTATCATCCTCAGCCCAAAGCTGGTCTACTTTGGTCACATTATGAGGTCCCAACACCACCTCGAGAAATCGCTGACAGGAATGGTCAGTGGAACTCGTAGAAGAGGGAGGCCTACAGGTAGTGGACAGAGCCTCTAGTTTTTTTTTTGTTTTTTTTTGCATACATGATCGAGGCTCATAGAAGAGCTAGAGCAGAATAGAAGGGAACAAAATGGAGAAGGGGTGAAAACACCAACAGCAGAGTAAAAGTGAGAGTGAGATCAAGGGGAGGAGGAGAAGGACACATCGGGGTGAACAAGCTGTTGAAACACAGCAAGAAGAGGAAGAAGATGGCAGGAATGAACCTAAAAAGGAACAAGCCAATTGACAACTAACACATTCACCAAGAAAATCAAGCAGCAAATTCACAAAAAAAAGATGAGTATGTGCTGAACAGCACAGCTTACGGAATTTGATCGACGGAAGAAATGATGGAAGAAAGGAGCTTATCGGTGTTGGAGAACAGGTTCTGCTCAGCAGTCTCAAGGCGCTTGCGAACTTCTTCATGAGCTAAGGCACCCTCTGCCGTCACGTCATATGGTAGATTGCTAACGGACAAATCACAACAAATTAACCTTAAACCACTGGTCAATTCAACTCAAATTGGGGCATCGCTTAATCTTTCAACAACATCAAGTTCAATAAAGCGCTATGTTAGTGCTGAAATAATTAAACATTTTTGTTTAAATGCTCATATACACCAGATTACCACACTTTAGGAAGAAAAATAATAATAATAACTAACCGAACAAAGGAAATAAAGGAATAAAACAAAGGGCATTAAGTTTAAACGTTTCAATTAAAAATGGAGAACACTACTCTTTTCATCTATCTATAATTCCAGTAATCTCTGTGTGTGTGTGTGTCTGTGTGTTTGTCTGTGACCGCTGTTTCTCGACAACCACGGGTCCGATATACTTGAAACTTGCCAGGTATATTGCTGGGGACCCGAGGATGTGCCTTTTCAAGGTTTCATATTAATCGGAGAAGTAGTTACCGAGCTATGGCGATTTATTTACCAAACTCCGCAAGCCGTTCGCTTTGGCTTTGCGAATGGACCAAACCATTTCATGTAAATAGAGGGGGGGGGGATTGTCACCGTACTCGCAAGCCGTTCGCTTTGGCTTTGCGAATGGACCAAACCATTTCATGTAAATAGAGGGGGGGGATTGTCACCGTACTCGCAAGCCGTTCGCTTTGGCTTTGCGAATGAACCAAACCATTTCATGTAAATAGAGGGGGGGGATATAATTTTAGATATATATATAGTACGGGCATGCCCTAGTCTATCTATAATTCCAGTAATCTCTGTGTGTATGTGTGTGTGTCTGTGACCGCTGTTTCTCGACAACCACGGGTCCGATATACTTGAAACTTGCCAGGTATATTGCTGGGGACCCGAGGATGTGCCTTTTCAAGGTTTGAAATTAATCGGACAAGTGGTTCCCAAGGTATGGTCACCGTACTCGCAAGCCGTTCGCTTTGGCTTTGCGAATGGACCAAACCATTTTATGTAAATAGAGGGGGGGGGGGGGGGGGTTCTGTGGTCGTTACTGCCACGTGGTTTCAAAGTTTTTTTTTGTTGTTGTTGTTTGCACGCATGTTTTTTTGCACCCACGTATGGGCACACCCTAGTATTAACAATGATAGCAATCCATATCTGGCATGAAGTCTCCAATCCGTTTCTCCAATGGGTCAAAATTGGTGATGACAAGAGATGACAGTGCTCTGCTTTCTTGAAGTCCTGGACAGACGAGTGAGATAGAACAGTCTCTGGAAGGTGGTTTCATCGATCAGGGATGCGAGGAATAAAAGTGTTATAAGATGTGCAGTCAGCTTGGATTTTGGAAGTTTAACCAAAAGGGGTCTACTTGAAGAAAGCATGGAACCTACAAGTGGTAGGAAGGTCAGCTTTGCCATGTAGTCAGCCCAGGAAAGGTCAAGGCTGATGTTGAGGCATATAAGTACGTTCAAGAGACTGAACCTCTTCCATTGGATAACCAAGGAAATATATAGGTTAGTTCGTTTGATGATCATTCCAGAGAGATCAGTGAGACGAATATTTTTCCAGCATTGAAGGACTTGTTACATTCAGCATTGAAGGACTGGTTCCATTTATCAGACCAAAGTCTCATCATTTCCAAATCAGGAGGGAGAGAGAGAGGGGAGAGAGAGGGGAGAGAGAGGGGAGAGAGAGGGGAGAGAGAGGGGAGAGAGGGGAGAGAGAGGGAAGAGAGAGGGAAGAGAGAGGGGGAGAGAGAGGGGAGGGAGAGGGGAGAGAGAGGGGAGAGAGAGGGGGAGAGAGAGGGGAGAGGGAGAGAGAGGGGAGAGAGAGAGAGAGGGAGAGGGAGAGGGAGAGGGGGAGAGAGGGAGAGAGAGAGAGAGAGAGAGAGAGAGAGAGAGAGAGAGAGAGAGAGAGAGAGAGAGAGAGAGAGAGACTGAGACTAAGCTGTTCTCTGCCTGGCAGAGGGATGGGATACTGTACGATATGACACAATGTGGGGTAATCTGTAAAAAGAAGAAAGGGCTATCCGATCATTTGAAGGGTTATAATGGAGGAACAAGACTGGGCCCAAAACGCTGCCTTGGGGGAAATGCAGCCTCTACTGGGTGGGGGTAGCAGAGGGCTTCAATGATGGCAGCACATTGACTGCATGAGTTGAGGAAGTTAGAAATCCAAGAATGAAGGTGGCCTTCTGTGATACAGGCAGAGAGCTTGGGAATGTATAATTCCAAAATAGTGGCAAGGTGCTCCATTTGAAACTGATTGTTCAATATATTGTCGTGTGGATGGCTCTATTAAGACAGAGCACCCACAGATGACAAACCGAGCTTACTTTGAGGCGACGATCAAATATGGATTTCACTCGACAAGCATGGGCGAAAAAGAGAAGAAGAAGCGGGAGCTTTACCTGATGCGATCCGCACGCAGTCTTCAAACCTGCAAAGTAATTAAACTCACACCGAAAACGGAATGAGAATGTACAAAAGTAATATTTATTAAACGGAACCCGAAACAATGGACGTGCCAGTAAATAAATGTCCTAAGTTGGGATCCCACACACCTCACTTCAAAGCACAAGGGAGAATTTACGAAAGGAACGTTGTGTTCTGTGGTGCGGCTTAGCTCTGTCTGACTGCAGTGTCAGGGATCATCAGGGATGTCAGGCTCCGAGCGCAGTCGCCCGGCACGGCTCCAGTTGACGGGAACAAGGCCCCGACGCGCCCCCATTCACCAGGCCTCGATAAAGCCTCTTGCGCCAAGCGAGCGAGCGGGCGTGCAACCTGCCTCCACAGCCATGCAATCTCCTCCCGGATTCGGCATGGTCTGCGATGCACCCAACATTCGGGTCAGAAAGGAGAGAGGGTTGAGGGTGAAAGAAGGCATGAGGGCAAGAACAAATGAGGTCCAGGCACCAAGGTCTCTTCAACGAGCAGGGATGAGAGAGAGAAAATGTCGGTCTCCTTCAATTTTTGTCAACCCCTCTTGACGTCATCTCTCTCTCTCTCTCTCTCTGGCAATCCCTGCCGGCCAACATCACAGGCTCAATTCTCCACCAACAGCTGCGCCACGTCTCTCTCATCCCATTGGTCGGTCACCAATCAGTCTGTCGCTTCCCTTGCTCTTGCTTCACCACTCAGCAAGCTGCTTCTTGCTTTTTGCCTTGACCAATCATGCAAGGTCGGCGTGGCTATTGCCTGGCTTGCTCGATTTGTGTTGCTATGCCAGCTGGTGATGTGGCTGGCTGTGGCTGCATCGGCAGTGCCCCGAACTGGCTTCCGGTGAGTTTTATGGTTATTGTAGCAGAGGGGGGATTTAATTAGTGTGTGCGCTAATGGGCCTAACTAATGTCTATGGTGCATTGCCATACGGGACACATGTATGATCACAGGTTTGACACACAGGGGAATTAACATAATCCCTACAACTACTTAACATGCCCCATTCTTCGTAATGGGGACGAAGATACACTTAATCTGACATACGGGCTAGACAGGTCCTCTACTTATTTACATTGAGATGGTTCTTGCTACCCACGATCATCGGAGCACCTACCTATGCAGATCTACCTAAATTTATATATCCCCCTACCCCACCGACATAACAATATGCAGTGTTTTGATACCTAGGGTCCGTAATACAAAATTTGTATTGGTGTGAAAGTCAGTGGGCAATTGCAAATTAATAGTAGGATAATTGTAAACAAAGTTGTAAAAAGCCATCTCTTTTCCATTATGGTTTTATGCAATTTTTGTTTGACAAAACAAATGATCCTAAAATAAATTTGTGCAAACTGTGTTGTGATTGCCCATACCTCGCCTCTCCAGACTTGCTCTCCATATGGTTAACCCATATTTTATAGATGTCCACAGGGTCAATATTGATGATGAGAGACTTGTCCTGCACAATGTCAACCAATGGAGAAAGAATTTCTCGCAGAGCATTTTGTCCTCGGACCATCCGATGAAACTTTACAACCATTTTCACCACGGTTGGGTTTCCTTTAACTATCTCCTGTAGCTCGTCAACCTTGGACCTGCATGCCAACAAAAGGACTTGATCAAATATATCATGGTTATGAAACATCGTCATACCGAGGTTCTAAAACGGACCATGATAAATAGGGCTCCATTAAATCTTGTATATGTAATTACCTCTCTCAATGAAGATGGACGGACATTATGTTTTCACCCTTGTCTGTCTGCTTGTCTGTCTGTGAGCAGGACATCTCAAAAATTTATGGACGGGTTTGGAGTAAATTTGGTGGACAGGTTCAATGCGTGACAAGGACTAATTAATTATATTTTGGTGAAGATCCAGATTCAGATCCGGATCAGGAAGTTTTTAAGGGAATCTTCACCGTTGAGTGAATGGGCCAAAAAATTTATAGAGCATGATATTTCAAAACGTTATTGACGGATTCGGACAAAACATGGTGAACAGGTTGTGAGTATCCCTCTCCCAGCAGTAGGTAGGGCAGGAATTTGTAATTTGTTCATGATGCTGGCGATAGCTCACCTGCTGTTCACAAAGTACAATGTGGGATTTTTAACGTCCATCAACTAATGTCGGCATCCATTTAACGTCCATCCTAAGGATGGCACACACATTGTTGAATCACCCTGCCTGTGAAAGTACAAACGAGCAATAGCTATTCATGTTGACTAACATCCTTTCTGACACTCAACACTGCTCATCTGTTTCAGGAACTACACACGATTGTGTTGAATCATTTATATGTATTTTTTTGTGCTAAAGGGGATGTAACTGATTCTGTCTTGTCACAGGCAGCATCTTAGTGCCATCTCAAGTTGTGCTTAGGGCATATAAGAGTCAACCATAAAGTGTAGCAATGCATGCAAGTCGGACAGGCGGGGTCAGGTAGCCAGAATGTCTCCTCTCGAAAGGTCATCAGTGAGACACATGGGCTTATACTGAAAAACCAATAACAAAATGGTGATCTTTTTGAAACTTTTTCAGTTTTCAGAAACTAAGAATTTATATTTCTTCCCCGATCTAGAGCTTTGAACCATACCGACTCTTAGGATAACTGTCCAGTGTTCTTATCACTACACGATTTTATACGATTACATCATTGTTTGTGTGCTGTCGCTGTTACTGGATTTCTGTCTTTACATTCCAAGACATGTCTATTGTACAAAATATAACAGACTTCAGAAAGTTACATAATTCATTCACAAAAAGAAACTCACATGCCGGTACAAATAACGTTTTGGAGCCAGTATTGCTTACTTGATTTCCTCTTGCAGAGCCGTGCAGAACAGCTTGAGGATGAGGTATTCCTCACGTTGATTCGAAGCATAATTGTACAAAGTATAGATCATGGTGTCCATGGAATCCATCGATTTCTTCTGAGGCATCTGGAAGATGAGTTTCGCCAGATACGTGGGATTTGTCTGAAAAATACAACAGGACAGGAAAGGTCACACATAGCGAAGAACCTCCGTTGGTTGTAATCTAGTCAATTAATTATTTAGTTCTGGGTTTATTCTTTACAAAGCTAGATTGGATGATACATTGTTATCCGGTGTAGTTATAACGAGAGCATTAAATTACATATATTGACGTCTTCCAAAAGTCAGGTTTGTCTGTCTGCCCCACTGAAAGTTTTTGCGGGCACACGGCCAAGCCAAATGTTAGATTTCCCACAGTAAATCACCCATCCAATGCAATGTTTCAGGTCATCTCCAAACAGGTTTTCCAATTTACCTGCTTTTCATTAAATGCAAGATAAAGGAAAAAAATTGTTTCGTTTTATAAAACTAGGGCATTGCCCGTACGTGGGTGCCCGTTCCTTGCCAATGCCCGTACTATATATATATCTAAAATTATATCCCCCCCCCCCCCCTCTATTTACATGAAATGGTTTGGTCCAAAGCGAACGGCTTGCGAGTACGGTGACAATCCCCCCCCTCTATTTACATGAAATGGTTTGGTCCAAAGCGAACGGCTTGCGAGTACGGTGACAATCCCCCCCCCCTCTATTTACATGCAATGGTTTGGTCCAAAGCGAACGGCTTGCGAGTCCGGTGACAATCCCCCCCCTCTATTTACATGCAATGGTTTGGTCCAAAGCGAACGGCTTGCGAGTCCGGTGACAATCCCCCCCCTCTATTTACATGCAATGGTTTGGTCCAAAGCGAACGGCTTGCGGAGTTTGGTAAAGAAATCGCCATAGCGCGGTAACTACTCCTCCGATTAATATGAAACCTTGAAAAGGCACGTAATGGCGCACACGCTCGCTCTGACATCGGCCACGCCTACGCAACAAAGCGTTCTGTGATTGGCTGCCGGAAGTGAAGTCTTCACTGTCCGGAAGTTCGCAAATCGCAGTTAGGATGAATCGTTTTAATTTAATCGCAGTTTGAATTCGTTTTAAAACATAGTTTAACGGCAACATAGTTTTCCAACGTGAAATAAATGAATACGCTGTCAAATGTGCCGTCCGAGGCAGAGTCTGATCGCCACGTTCGGCACACGTGATAGCTCGCTGCTCTCTGATTGGTTGAAGCGTTTTTTGGACATAGCTCGGTAAGTACTTGTCCGATTAATTTCAAACCTTGAAAAGGCACATCCTCGGGTCCCCAGCAATATACCTGGCAAGTTTCAAGTATATCGGACCCGTGGTTGTCGAGAAACAGCGGTCACAGACACACAGACACACAGACACACAGACACACAGACACACAGAGATTGCTAGAATTATAGATAGATGTTGGAGTTTAGTCTACCATTTCCTGCGAACACACAGCCAATTAATTTTATTTTCATACTGGTGACTTTTACATGGATGGTGTCCTCTTAGTTGGCTGGGACTTTTCTGCTGGGCCTCACAGAGATGCCACAGCAGTAAATTGCCAGATTTTGTCCGACTATCATAGTGTATATTGTGGCCTACCACATGGACAGCAGTCATTGGCTGGCGATTCAACAAGCATTTAAGCTAGAATTTAATTAATTTATTAATTAATTTATTAACTAAAATTTATTTACTAGAATTATAAATTTAAGCTAGAATTTAAGCAAGCATTTAAGATGTACCAAGAAGATTTTTTAGTTTCTAATTAATTAAGATATTTGAGGACACATCAGAATTTCTACATTTTACGGAGCTACCAAATTGGTGAGCAAAGTTATGTGAAATAAATTGATGAAAGTTATGATGCGACAAATGTGTGTTCATAATTTAACCAACTTGGTTCTCGGTCACTAATAAATGGTTGTGTAGTATTCCCTCCTGACGAGCCCAAACAAGGGCAAAATCATGGTCGGTGGCTCAGCTGTCCTTCACTTGTGACTTTTTAAATCTCGGCATTTAATAAGACCCGAGTGGCTGCACGCAGGCCATCTGGAATTGGAGGCAAAGTGGTGATGCGCATGACGTTTAGTATCATATCACTTCTGGGTCAGAAGGGCCATTTCTGGTTGATTATCACACCCCACCACAACTTCACCTCCTAACTAGCGTGCGGCAGGGTAGAGACAAAGTGCACACGTGGTGGACGACCATTGTTGTCAACAGATCATGTGGCAATCAATGATATGGAATGCGACCTGTGACTTGCTGCTTCACAATGTTATGGGGTTTAATTAATACATCTGTGTGCATATACATACATACATACATACACACATACATACATACATACAACCAGGGGTGAAATTAAAACTGCACTCAGTAGAGCACATAGCTCTGCAAGGACGAACAGTTTACGTTTTTTATTCATCGATAGGTCGGATCTGGATTCGGACCTGAACCAAAATCTTATCAGCTTGTTCTCGTCACCTACTTACCTGAACCTGAACTTACGTCACCTACTCTTCCAAGTTTTGTCATAACCCATCCACAACTTTTTGAAATATCATGCTATGTATCGTTTTTGGAATCTATCTCTCAATGGTGAAGAATCACTTAAACAATTTTAGTGTCCGGATCCAGATCTTCACCAAAATCTAATCAATTAGTCCTTGTCAACTGCCCAACCTATATAACTTTTGAGATATCCTGCTCACAGACAGACAAACAGACAGGGGGTGAACACATAACCTCCGTTCACCCATTATAATGCCAAATCAGTAAGAAAATAAGAGGAATGAATGAATTGGACAACTTCGAGCAGGGCGTTACATTAGCCATGTTGTAAGGGTCTTTAAAATGAGTAGACAAACTACTTATGACCTCAGAATACATCAAATCATTGGATCAACAAGAGATATGCCAGGAAGTGGAGAAGTGGACGTCCCAGAATAATCACTCCTGCTCAAGACTGGAGTTAAGGATACATTTTCACGACTCGTCTCTGCAATTGGTGTCAAACTACCCATAGTACCGCAAACACACTCCCTGGACCTCACAGAATAAATGTCCACACCGTTCTGATGCGTCTCCGTCATGCAGGGATCCATACTTGTTGTCCTATTCAGCGTCCAAGACTTGTACCGTGACACATCCAAGGATGCTCGCATTAGTCAAATCAGCAAATAAGATGGGAAACGAAGCAATGGGCAAGTGTTATGTTCTGTGACGAATCCAAGTTTATTCTTGGAAGGCATGATGGAAGGCATGCAATCAGCCATATGCCCCAGTCTGTGTCCGGGAAACAGCACATTTTGGATGTGGAAGTGTCATGATGTGAGGTAGTATTGATGAAACCTTCTGCACCAACTTCATCCATATCCATGGGTAATCTGACAGCAGATCGTTAAATTAATGAGATCTTACAGTAACATGTGTTGCCTACACTTCAACAAGATGCAGTAACTGATTAACGGATTAACGCATGTGCCCATGGCCCCCAAATTGAATGAGGTCATGCAACCAATGCAACCCGAGACCACGAGAGATGGGACTTAACGAGAGATCGATCATGGTTCATAATTAATCGTTCGAGATGAGCTCGAGGGTGGGTGTCACTTTGCAGACAAAACATATCACGTTGTGAGCGGTGATAAACACAGCGTAAAGCGAATACTCCATCTCAAGGAAAGAAAGCAGTCACGTGATTAATCGATTAAAAAATGTATTCTTCTTTTTATGAATTATTTTTCCAAAAAGTGTATTCGTGTTTTTTGGGGGGGGAGAAGGGGGGGGTGTTTGAGGGGGGGTGTTTGGGTCGAAAATTTTTTGTGCCGAGGGCCCCAAAAAATGTCAATCCGCCTCTGACACTATGGTCCAGGAATCATCTTTATGCATGATAATGCTCTTTCTCACGGAGCCATATTCGATCAAGGAACATTCTTGCCAATACCAATGTCAATGTTATGACACCTAGACTTACCAACTAGGCAGATTAAAATCCAATTGAACAACTCTTGGATATAATTGATCGTCAAATTAGAAAATTGCCATGACAGCCACAGACCCTCGATGAGCTGGAACAGAAACCTATTCGTGTATGAAATACCATTCTCCAGGGTCAGATTTGATTGCTTATAAGGTCAATGTGACCACGGTGTAATGCAGAAATTTATACTGAAGTTCGACATACCCGGCCGGTGTAGACATTTTTATTTCCGTGTTGGATCGTTACATAAAAACATTGACCACAATGCAGCATTACATGATTAGGTCACAATGAAATGGACATGTCATTATTCAACATTTAGGTATGCACCTCAAATGCATCCCATGATGTTACGTAAATAAATCTCATCAACAACAATTATGTTTTCGCTTTTTTATAGTGCAGAAGGTGTGTGTGTGTATATGTGCGTGTGTATATATATGTATATATATATATATATATATATATATATATATATATATATATATATATATATATATATATATATATATATATATATATATATATATATATATATATACATAAATATATATATATATTGTTATGTCTGGGGGTAGAGCAAAATCTAGAGCCAGGTAGATCTGTATAGGTAGGTATTCGACTGTCGCGATAGGGAATCTACCCTGTAATAAGTTCTGTGTTTTAGTCCGGTTTGTCGGGTTAAGATGTCTGCCTGTGAACATACCAGGATGTCCGGGTGTTAGATAGTGTAGGGATTAAGATAAACCCTTGTGTGTCACACCTGGTAATCAAATCTTTGTCCCTTATGGCAATGCACACCTGTAAACACTTAGACAGACCCTGTAGTGCACACATTAATTAAATTCCCTTCCCTGACAAGGACTTCGGAAGAAAACAGGCAAGAGGACAGTTTGGGGCACCGCCGCATGGGCCGCAGCCAGCTACACCTCCGGCAGGCCTAGCACCATAGAGTGACATGAGCTATCACCACGCTACAGGGAACGAGTGATTGGTTGGCGCGGAAGGCGTGAACCTCAGCAAATCAGCACCGGAGGCATGAGGACGCAACTGAGGATGAGGGGATTCATTGGAGGAAAGATGCTGGAAAGTTTGGGAAATGACGAAAAGTTTGGGGAAAAAGTTAGACGTCACCAGGCGAAGTGATATAAGGGGGCGCTGCACCGATTCGGGAGCTTTTTTCTCAGAGACGACATTGAAGCTAGCTCTCATCGCCCGGTTCGTGCTTGACTTGGATCCTTCTCTTCCCTCGTGGCTTGGATCATGCTTCGTGCTGTGCTTGGCTTGGATTTCTGTTGGCTCTGTTCCTCTCCTCGACGCTGTTCTCTCCTCCTGCAATCTCTCCGTGCCTGTCTCTTTGTGCCTCATGTTGGAGACCGACCTTGTGTGGAGCTCGCTAGCCTGCGTTGGACACGTGGTGCTTTTGGATTGGTGCTCGGAGGCGGACGGAGGGAGCCGCGTGGGACGACGACGGACAAGACTACAGGCGAGATAAGGCCACACCCACAGAACATTTTGCATTACACAACGAGACAATTCTTTTTGTAACTCATTCCTGTGTCTCATTTCTGAAGTGAGGTGTGTGGGATCCCAACTTAGGACTTTTATTTAGTATCGCGTTTTCCCTGTCCCGACCTTTGCAAATAAACCCTTGTATTATTCATTCCCTGCAAATCTTGTGCCGTTTGAGTTTGTTCGCCTTCCACAGGTACGCGCTTTTACCACAGCTTCCACTTCCCTTCTTCCTCCCGCGTTTTATAGCCGAATCCGTGTTTGGTCGTCGCCTCAAGTAAATCCGTTCTGGTCCATCCGCGAGCCCTGGTGTAAACCGAAGGTGTCTACGGGACAATATATATATATATATATATATATATATATATATATATATATTGTTGCGGATATGGGATTTGCATCCATCCATATCCGCTTGTAAATATTCCCCTATTTCCTCAATACTTCCCAACTCTCCCCAATCCCCCATTCCCTAGTCCCATTTTCTGTAAACAACACTCTGTAGACCCGACCTCCCCCTATTTCCCCCATTAAATGTCGCATCCAGGTTCACCGCATCTCATGTAAGACAACTATAGGACATCTTGCTAGTTATTCTTAGTCTATGTCAGTTAAGGATTCGTTTCCATTAATTCTGACCCTTCGTTGCACCAGAATGTGATTGTATGGCACCGTTAGGAAGTTTAGGACCTCCCAATACCTCCCCGCAGCTCTTCCTCACAGTTCAGCAACAACAACAACAACAACAACAACAACAACAACGAGCGCAGGGAGTGCGCGTCCTCACTCCGGCTTGGTTGGTAGGGGTGGTGGGAGGGCACCAGGCCTTCCCAACGAGCCGCCATCGGACATGTGCTCGACGGGGTTACCAAACAGGGGCTCCCTGTCGGCTCCTCGTCAAGGGCGGAGCCCGGTAACCCCCGCACCCAACGGAAGCGGCGGACCGGCCCCAGTGGGGCGGAACCAACCAGCCGAGGGCGTGTCACTCCCCGCTGAGCATGCGCAGTGAGACGGAGGTGACATCAGATGCGCGCAGAGCTGAGAGAAAGCAAGACGTCCCCTCCGAGTGCTGTGACACCTCCCTGCATCTTTGGACTGTGTTTATCCTGTCCCCGAGCCAAGGTGCACCTTGTGCCATCGACCTACCTGTCCCTTCCTGCCATCAATCCCTGTGTAAGTCTACCTTGTCCGTTTGTCCGTGGTCTGTCAGGGAATAGATAAGACTGCATTTAAGTGCCCATCTCTTCTGTGTCTTTACCTCACTCTGCCTTGTAATCTACCCCCTTTTCTCCACCACTGTAATTATACCCTCCTCCAGAGGTCTTGAGAACTGTACCCCTCTTGCGTCGTTTCCTCTTTCCCAGTTGTCGTGTCCTTTCCATCATTGATTTAGCATAGCGCGATTTGGCCAACGTCTCGGTGAATCGGGTGAGTCGGGAAGAAACGGGAACAACTGTTCGGCCGCGGTTACCTCCGCTCGGTAAATAACATCCAATCTGCGGTCCGTAACAACTGGTGTCGGGGAGTGAGATACGAGGCCTGAACCAAATTAAAAAAAAAAAACATCTAGACAAAATTTGGTCAAAATTATAAAGTACCGAAATTGCTTTTGTTTTACAAAAACCCGAATTTTGAAAGTCGCGCTATGGGAGATCAAGACGGCTGGGTGTCGGTAGAGGAGAGTGAGGCAGGGTCGATCCAGGACCAAATTGAGGGACATGAGGAGAGCGAAGCAGTGAGGGTGGCAGGTTCGCAAAATGGCGGCGCTAGGCATGGGGAAGAGGAGCGCGAACAACAGGTCGGCGCCGCGCATGGGATTGCGGTAGCGGTACCCGTGCCGCCGATGGACATGCAAGTCCTCATGGCGCAAATAGGGGCCCTGTTGGCCCAGAATAGCGAGAAATTGAGGGAGGACATGGGGGCCAATAGCCAACGGTTAGAACAAAGGATGGGGTCCAATAGCGAGAAATTGAGGGAGGACATGGGGGCCCAGATCGGAGGGTTAGGGAGTAGAATACAGGAATTAGGAAACAAATTTGAGGGACTAGACAACAAATTTGAGGGATTAGACAATAGATTAGGGGAAATACAGGAGGGGTTAACGGGGGTAGAAAACAGAATGGCCGCTCAAGAGAATCAAATGGAAGGGATGAAAAAGGGGTTAGAGGGGTTAGAAAACAGCATGGAAGGCAAATTGAGGGACATGAGGGACCAAGCGGAAAGGGAAGTTAAACAAATGGGGCAGCAGATAGAGGGGGTCAGAATGGGGGTAGAAACTAAATTGGATGCTCACAGGGAGGAAATGGAGCAGATGAGGGTGGCATCTGGGCAGGAGATGCAAGTGATGGGAGGGGAGATCAGAAGAGGTGTGAGTGAGGAGGTCGGAGGAGTGCACGAGGAGGTGAGGCACGGTGAGGAGCGCATGGAGAAGGAGGTGAGAAAGGGGACTGTAAAATTGCAAGGTGGTATAGAGGAGTTGACGCTGGGAGTAGAACAGCTGACAGTGGGACAAAAGGAGTTGGGGGACCAGGTAAAGAAGAACACAGCGGTAATAGAGGGTTTAAAATGAACACAGAAGGAGATGAAAAAGGACGTAGGGGTAATTAAAAAAGAGTGTCAGACGGTACATGAGGACCTGACGAGGAAAATGAACAAGGTGGTAGAGGTAATGGAGACGAAGGACCGGCAGGTGAGGACGCACATAGAAACGGTCAAGGTAGCCTTAGAGGACGAACTTGAGGAGACGCACCGGGAAATAAAAGAGGTGAAGCAGAAATTAGAAGAAGTGGAAGAAGGGGTGAGCGAAATTAAGAAGCGACGGAGAGGGGATAAGAAAGAGATAAAAGAGGAAGTAAAAGAATTGGTCCAAAGTCTGTGTTCGGATCGTGATGATGTGCTCATTAACCGGATGAGGGATTCGCAGGTGATGGAGGAGAAGCGAAGAGAAAGAGGACCCGGTGTAAGTGGTGACCAATATGGTCGTGCGTATGATGCGCCAGGTGATTTAATAAGCTTGGGGGTCGAGATGGACCCGGGTGTTCGTGAGAGGCCGTTGGTGAAGTGTGCGACAGGTCTGGTGTGCGAAAAAGGAGGTGTGCGAGAAAGTCCGACTCTGGGGTGTGTGAGGAAAAAGTGCGCGCCGAGGAGTGAGTGTGCTGTCGAGAGTGAGTTGGTCGTGGCGCAGGTGCGGGGGGGCACATGGAAGTGCGTGATGGGGAGTGTTACAGGGGATGTAACGAAAGAGTGCACACCTGTGGTGAGTGTTACGGAGGACGTAACGGGAGAGTGTGCACAGGAGGATGCACGAGAAAGGGGTGTAACGGACGGGTGCATGATTACAGAGTGCGCTGTCGAGAGTAAGGGTGAATGCGCGACCGAGTGTGGTGGTGAGAGTAGTGAGAGTGACACGGAGCACAAGTTGGTTGTGGCAGGTGCGAGAGAATGTACACCGCATCTCATGTAAGACAACTATAGGACATCTTGCTAGTTATTCTTAGTCTATGTCAATTAAGGATTCGTTTCCATTAATTCTGACCCTTCGTTGCACCAGAATGTGATTGTATGGCACCGTTAGGAAGTTTAGGACCTCCCAATACCTCCCCACAGCTCTTCCTCACAGTTCAGCAACAACAACAACAACAACGAGCGCAGGGAGTGCGCGTCCTCACTCCGGCTTGGTTGGTAGGGGTGGTGGGAGGGCACCAGGCCTTCCCAACGAGCCGCCATCGGACATGTGCTCGACGGGGTTACCAAACAGGGGCTCCCTGTCGGCTCCTCGTCAAGGGCGGAGCCCGGTAACCCCCGCACCCAATGGAAGTGGCGGACCGGCCCCAGTGGGGCGGAACCAACCAGCCGAGGGCGTGTCACTCCCCGCTGAGCATGCGCAGTGAGAGGGAGGTGACGTCAGATGCGCGCCGAGCTGAGAGAAAGCAAGACGTCCCCTCCGAGCGCTGTGTCACCTCCCTGCATCTTTGGACTGTGTTTATCCTGTCCCCGAGGCAAGGTGCACCTTGTGCCATCGACCTACCTGTCCCTTCCTGCCATCAATCCCTGTGTAAGTCTACCTTGTCCGTTTGTCCGTGGTCTGTCGGGGAATAGATAAGACTGCATTTAAGTGCCCATCTCTTCTGTGTCTTTACCTCACTCTGCCTTGTAATCTACCCCCTTTTCTCCACCACTGTAATTATACCCTCCTCCGGAGGTCTTGAGAACTGTACCCCCCTTGCGTCGTTTCCTCTTTCCCAGTCGTCGTGTCCTTTCCATCATTGATTTAGCATAGCGCGATTTGGCCAACGTCTGGGTGAATCGGGGAACAACTGTTCGGCCGCGGTTACCTCCGCTCGGTAAATAACATCCAATCCGCGGTCCGTAACAATATATATATATATATATATATATATATAATATATATATATATATATATATATATATATATATATATATATATATATATATATATATATATATATATAGTTGTGGATTTGAGAATTGTTGTAAATATCACCCTCTGTAAGTGTAATGAATTCTTGTAAATATCTCCGTGTTGTGTGTAAAGGTCAAAGGTCGTCCTCTTAGTTAGTCCATATACATGCATGTAGCAAATCATATACCCTTCTAAATAGTTATTTCCTCATTATGTGTATTAGTTTAAGGCTGTGTTTCCCATTAGTTGACTCTGCATTGCATCAAATTGAAATAAGGGAGAATTCCCTTTCATTCCCTCCAAGCCTCCATTGCCAACTGCATTGCCGCCATTGAACACGCGGCCAGCTCAGAGAAGAAAGGCGTGTCTCCGCCCCTCGTCATCGGAAGGAGGAGTGAGCCAGCCCTTGCCGTCCAATCAGGCACGAGGGGTTTGGCTTGAGAGGGCGGAGAAAGAACGACCGGGGAGGTTCGAGAAAGTTCGAGGGTGTGGCCTATATAACCCGTCACGCGACGCCCCCACCAGAGATGCGTCAGAGAGTTGGCAGTCCACCGGGAGAGAGTTGAGTGGAGTTGTTCAGTTCAGTGGAGGAGGAGCAGTGAGGTTGAGCTCAGTTGAGGAGGAGAGAGTGAGACACGTGGAGGAAAGCGAATGAGAATCGGCATGCCCTGCTCGTGATACCAACCAGCACTGAGATCAACCAGTGCGTGCACGCGAACATCGACGTGCCACGGTCTTCGGATCTCCCTGTCGCCCGTTCTGTGAACCAGAGTGCGAGGAGTCGGAGCTGTCACCTCCAGCCCTGCCATTTGCACGAACCTGAACCTCCTCATCCCTCCACCCATTCCTGCCATTCCATCCTTTTGTGTACGTGAGTTTGTTTTGTGTGTCTTGTCCCTGGGGAATAAGTAAGTTTGTATAGGTAAGCTAGTGTTGCACTGTGTCTTCTGGTCCTTCCATCCTTCTGTCTTTATTTTCTTATCTTTCCTTCTCCTTGGTTCTTTTGGTCTTGTACATAATAGTTAGTAATAAATCATATTTGTTCTTCCTACTTTTGCCTTCTTTTTCTTCACATCCGTTCGTCTTTGAGGTTTCCACATTTAACACCTGTGGCGCGATTTTGGCCAACGTTTCGGAATCGGGTTAGTGAATGCTAATGACTTGAACTTCGGGTTGCTAAAAACCGCTCGGCAACTAGACCATCTAAAACCGGGGTTCGAGCGGGAGTCCCTCCCCTGCTTCGCGGTCAGGAGTGGCACTCAGGTCCTTGGGACTTTTCATAGACCAAATACCCTGGCTGCTCCCGACCGGAAGGAGCGTTGGGACTTCAGGACTCACGTCGGTCAGTCATAGACAAGGGGATTAATCCCCCCTTCTTAAGGGGAAAAAGGCCGATGGAGCGATCCGCAACAATTGGTGTCAGGAGTGGGATTCGGACCTGAAGTGCGATTAGCGCACTCAAATTACGAGTGGTATAAAATTTTTATTTATAATATCCTAAATTTAAAATCGTGCCATGGATAGTCAAGGCGATCGGATGCTGGTGGGTGAATTAGAGGAGGGGTTAGAGTCGACCCAGGACCCCAGGGAAGTGTATATGGGGGAGAGAGAAGAGGAGAGCAATGAAGATGTGGTTGCGGGGGTATCAGGTACACAAAATGGCGCCCTCGTGCACGTGGTTGCAGCGGCACCAAATGTCGCCGCGCCCGTGACCGTAGCAGCGCCGCCAATGGACTGGGGCCTATTCATGCTGCAAATGCGGGCTCTCATGGAAGAGAACAGGGGGGTTGGGAAACCAAATCGAAGGGATGGAAAACAATGGGGGAACGATTGGAAAATCAAATAGGGGAATTGAGGAATGATATGGGAAGCCAAATCGGGGGGCTCGAATGTAAATTGTGGGGCCAACTAGAGGACATGGGTAACCAAATCGGGGAAATGAAGGAGGGGTTAACGGGGTTGGAAAATAGAATGGCTGCCCAGGAGAACCAGATGGAAGGGGTGAAGAATGGGTTAGGGGGGTTAGAAAATACTATGGAAGGCAAATTGAGGGAAATAGGGGAGCAATCCGCCCAGGAAATTAAACAGATGGGAGATCAGATAGAGGAGGTGAAAATCGGGTTGGAAACTAAATTGGATGCCCAGAGGAATGATTTGGAACAGATGAGGGCAGCAGCTACCAAAGAGATGGGAGAAATGTGGGAGGAGATCAGACGAGGTGTGGGCGAGGAGTTCGCGGGGGTACGCGAGGAGGTAAAGCGAGGTGAGGAGCGTATGGAGAAAGAGGTGAGAAATAGTACGGCTAGGTTACAGGGGGGCATAGAGGATCTGACGAGGGGAGTAGAACAGCTGACGGTGGGACAAAAGGAATTAGTAGAGCAAGTGGAGAAGAACACTGCGGTAATCGGGAGGTTAAAGGCGACACAGAAAGAAATAAAAAAGGAACTTATAGCGACAAAGAGGGAATGTCAGATGGTACATGAGGGGTTGACAAAGAGGTTGGACGAGGTAACGGAGACGAAAGAACGGGAGGTGAGGACACACATAGAAACGATCAAGGTGACCTTAGAGGACGAAATTGAGGGGGCGCACCGGGACATGAAAGAGGTGAAGCAAAAATTAGAGAATGTGGAAGAGGGGGTGAGTGAAATTAAGAAGAGACGGAGGGAAACTCAGAGGGAGATAAAGGAGGAGGTGATAGAATATGTACAAGGTCTGTGCTCAAATCATGATTATGTGCTTACTTACCAAATAAAGAGTTTGCAGGTGGCGGAGGAGGAGCGAAGATGAGGTGCCGAGGTGCATGGCGATATATTCGGAAATGTATATGGTGTGAGGGGAGATTCAGTCGGCTTGGGTGTTGGTGTAGACCCGGGTGTTCGTGAGAGGCCGCTGGTAAGGTGTGCGACAGGTGCAAAGTGTTAAGGAGGTGTGCGAGGATGTCCGACTATGGGGTGTGTGAGGAAAAAGTGCGCGCCGAGGAGTGAGTGTGCTGTCGAGAGTGAGTTGGTCGTGGCGCAGGTGCGGGGGGGCACATGGAAGTGCGTGATGGGGAGTGTTACAGGGGATGTAACGAAAGAGTGCACACCTGTGGTGAGTGTTACGGAGGACGTAACGGGAGAGTGTGCACAGGAGGATGCACGAGAAAGGGGTGTAACGGACGGGTGCATGATTACAGAGTGCGCTGTCGAGAGTAAGGGTGAATGCGCGACCGAGTGTGGGTGGTGAGAGTAGTGAGAGTGACACGGAGCACAAGTTGGTTGTGGCAGGTGCGAGAGAATGTACACCTGGAATGGAAGGATGCACACCTGGAATGGTCGAACGCGTGTGGGAATGCACACTTGAGTTGGTAGTTAAGCACGTGATTGGGTGTGCAGGTGAGTGCACACCCGTGGTTGTCACAGAGGATGTGACCGAGGAGTGGGCGCGAAGAGGTGTGTTGGTGAGGTGTACGAACGACGAGTTTGTGCCAAGGTGTGCGGTGGTCAGGTGTGTGACGAAGTCTATGAGTGTACCTGGGGGGTTTGTAAGAGAAGGTGCAATGACGGAGAGTATGGAGACAGCTGGATGCGTGAGCAAGGAACGGAACGCGGGGTGTGAGCATGCAAGTAAAGCATCGACGTTAAACGAAGCAGCGGTTAGATCGACTTTTAGCCGAAGCGAACCCTCGGTTCGTGCCGGGCTTTGTGCGCAGCGGGAACCAGCGGGGATCGTAACCACGGCGGTTTCGAAGGAACCGCCGTACGGGATCCACACCGGGCCTCGCTCCGAACGGTCGCGTCCGTGCTCCGCTAGGCGGAGCGGGCGGCCCGGTCGGAAGGGTCGTCACGGCGACCCCTTGTGGTTGAGGCGTTCCGGCAGGGCGAGATCGGGCCATCGGACGGCTCCGTGCCGAGATGGTGCGTGGAATCTCGGCCTGAGTAAACCTCCTTCCCTGCACCGAATGCCGGATGGACCCAACCGCCGGCAACGAACCACCGCATGCATTGCTCGGCTTCGCGAAGCCGAGCTTTGCGAAGGTAACGACGCACCGAGGCTCAAGTTAAAGGACATTTGGTAGGGATAGGGAATTTGTGATTGGAAAATTTTTGATTGGTTGGAATTTGATGAGCAAAATTTATAGTGGAAGATGCCCGATGTGGTGGGATGGCAAATCCACCATCCCTCACAAACGGGGCACATGAGCAATAGCTATGGGGTTTATGGCAGTGTAAGCTCGCCGAGGGAGGGTTAGGATAAAATGATAGGGATCTAGAGAAGATGACCATAGGTAACTGTAGATTTAAGTAGCGACCTTGGACAGGTAGTCGGGGACATAGAGAGGTTAGAATGGATGATAACGACGTGGGATGTGCTTAGTTTAAAGGGAAGATGGGGAGCACCAAGTTAGAAGGAAACCAGGTAGATCAGATGATGCAGTGTGTTTGAGAATTGAAAGTGTATTCGGAAGTGTATTGTGAAAAGAGCGAGGTGATTGTGAGTTGTATTGAGCGTGGAAGTGTATGAAGCAGTGCAAGAGGAACAATTGTGGTTGTGCATTGTATTGAATGATTGGAGAAGCCTGGGAGGAAGGAGGGTGCAGGAGGCACCAGGTGTGATTGCACAGGGGTGCAAGTGAACAGGTGTATGGAGCAGTGTATGACTGAGTAATGGTGATTGTGTGTTGTGTTGAGCAAATGGGCCTGGGAGGAAGGAGGGTGCAGGAAGCACCAGGTGTAGGAGTGATGGCACAGGTGTGCAAATACAGGTGAGCATGGTTGTATGGAATAAATGGCATGGAATACATGGAGCATGGAATGGATGGTGTGGAGTGAGTATGGTGGAAACTGTGGAGTGGAGTGGATGGTGCGAAGGGAGTGTATGGGGAGGATGGACCCCATCACGAATACCCGGGGAGGGTAGTTTAAGAGTTAGGTAGAGGGAGTAGGTAAATTGTGGTTGGATATTGGCTTCTGTGGTGCGTGGTGGAAGAATGGTGTTTGGATGGGTGCATAAGTGACGTGGAAATGGCTGGGTGTGGCCTGTTAGTGTGTGTAGTTAAATGGGCACTCCACCACTGTGAGGATGTCGGCCAGGTGAGGCCGCAGGTGGGCTCTGGGAGCCGGTAGAGTTGTTGTGGATGGGGCCCGAGGATCCAAAGGACGGACCTGGGTAGCCCAGTGCCAGAGAGGGCACCGAGTGGGGAGAGTGCCACAGGGCCTTCCCCAGTTAGATAGGTTAGGGTGAGGAGCAGGTAAGCTCGGAGGCAACTGCAGTGGTGGAGGTGTGCAGGTGGGTAGACCTGCTGGGAGAGCCACGCGACCCAGTCCTGAAATTGTGCAAAGGCACAGGGAGTTGAATCGGGGGAGTGAGACCCCAAATTGATGAAGCACCACAGTTTGGTCAATGGCAATTTGGTTCTTAAAACCGCATAGAGTACGATTGCCAATGGATTGGCAGGGAAAGACCCCGCATAGTGTAAAGTGTGTTAAAGTCATTTAGAGGATAGTTAGGATTGAAATCTCCTTGCACCATCTACATCCACTCACCTGAGGTGACAGAACGCCACACCATGCCATGTTATTGATTTTTTTGTGCAAATGTTTGGATTGTAAGACGCATCATGACGTGGGTGTGACATTGTGCTTTGTTGTTCCATCTCTCCCTCCTTATGAGGATTGGTGATGGCAAATTTTGGATTAGAGGGATTGTGGTGACGAATTTGGTATTAGGGGAAATATGGGGAAGACGAGACAGTAGTGACGAATTGGTAAGGGTGTAGATTTTTGTACATACTGGGTAAGGGCAAGGGTAGAACAGGTGATGGGTGGGGTGACATACGATAGGGACGAGCTTTTCTCCGCTCAATCTCCAGACGCACCTCACCTTGCATTGCCTTTATTAATGGGTACCCTTGTGACCTTACCCCTCGCTAACCTGCCCTCTCTGTCTTCCTTCCCCGACCCTTGGATCGTGCTCTCTGGGCACCGAGGGGAGCGTGCGGGAGTCCGCCATTGTGTGTCCGAACCCCCGCAACCAGCTGCTTGCATCGATGCACCATTTATGGACCACATGTCTGTGGCTGAGCACCACTCATGGACCCCACAGGTTGGGGCATGGCCCCTCTGCTTGAACCGGCCACGATGGCCCAAGATCTTGCTTGCGGACCCGGTGAGATGGCACCAAGCCCACAGGTGAACCACTCATAGTCGGCCCCTGTGGGCCACAAATAAAAACAGACACGTTTTGTGCATTTTTTATTTCCACCAAATAGGCCGCCAGCAAGAACATGAAGTTGACAACATCAGGAAGAATAATGGCCAGCAGAGGGAGCCGAAGAACAAGACACCAGCAGGGTTTGTTTTGTTTTATTATGGAACTGTGGTGACTGTGCACTCTGGTGCGTTTATGGTGCTTTTTGTTGGTGCTGGTGCGTCGATGCAGCGCAGGCTGTCTACCCCCCCCCCCCCCCAAAAGAACAATCACAGGTCCTGGGTTAGTTTTGTAAATACAATTAGCATCAATTGTAAATAATGCTCCCCACCGTTCATGTTTAGTTTGAAGACAATTCCGCAATTCGGTTATCCTGTGGGCGTAAATCTGTTAGGCAGGGTGCAATGCAGCAGGGGGACATACTTATTTGTGTTTTAAAACTGTCACACTCAGGATCAGGTTAAATGTAGAGGGAACTACACCTACGTGTCACACTAAGTTAAGGTTTTATAGGCCCGGGTCATGCCTTGGAGGATGGGGGGTGCAGTGTTGTGGATTTGAGAATTGTTGTAAATATCACCCTCTGCAAGTGTAATGAATTCTTGTAAATATCTCCGTGTTGTGTGTAAAGGTCAAAGGTCGTCCTCTTAGTTAGTCCATATACATGCCCGTAGCAAATCATATACCCTTCTAAATAGTTATTTCCTTATTATGTGTATTAGTTTAAGGCTGTGTTTCCCATTAGTTGACTCTGCATTGCATCAAATTGAAATAAGGTAGAATTCCCTTTCATTCCCTCCAAGCCTCCATTGCCAACTGCATTACCGCCATTGAACACGCGGCCAGCTCGGAGAAGAAAGGCGCGTCTCCGCCCCTCGTCATCGGAAGGAGGAGTGAGCCAGCCCTTGCCAACCAATCAGGCACGAGGGGTTTGGCTTGACAGGGCGGAGAAAGAACGACCGGGGAGGTTCGCGAAGGTTCGAGGGTGTGGCCTATATAACCCGTCACGCGACGCCCCCACCAGAGATGCGTCAGAGAGTTGGCAGTCCACCGGGAGAGAGTTGAGTGGAGTTGCTCAGTTCAGTGGAGGAGGAGCAGTGAGGTTGAGCTCAGTTGAGGAGGAGAGAGTGAGACACGTGGAGAGGAAAGCGAATGAGAATCGGCACGCCCTGCTCGCGATACCAACCAGCACTCTGAGAACAACCAGTGCGTGCACGCGAACATCGACGTGCCGCGGTCTTCGGATCTCCCTGTCGCCCGTTCTGTGAACCAGAGTGCGAGGAGTCGGAGCTGTCACCTCCAGCCCTGCCGTTTGCACGAACCTGAACCTCCTCATCCCTCCACCCATTCCTGCCATTCCATCCTTTTGTGTACGTGAGTTTGTTTTGTGTGTCTTGTCCCTGGGGTATAAGTAAGTTTGTATAGGTAAGCTAGTGTTGCACTGTGTCTTCTGGTCCTTCCATCCTTCTGTCTTTATTTTCTTATCTTTCCTTCTCCTTGGTTATTTTGGTCTTGTACATAATAGTTAGTAATAAATCATATTTGTTCTTCCTACTTTTGCCATCTTCTTCTTCACATCCGTTCGTCTTTGAGGTTTCCACATTGAACACATGTGGCGCGATTTTGGCCAACGTTTCGGAATCGGGTTAGTGAATGCTAATGACTCGAACTTCGGGTTGCTAAAAACCGCTCGGCAACTAGACCATCTAAAACCGGGGTTCGAGCGGGAGACCCTCCCCTGCTTCGCGGTCAGGAGTGGCACTCAGGTCCTTGGGACTTTTCATAGACCAAATACCGTGGCTGCTCCCGACCGGAAGGAGCGTTGGGACTTCAGGACTCACGTCGGTCATTCATAGACAAGGGGATTAATCCCCCCTTCTTAAGGGGAAAAAGGCTGACGGAGATCCACAACAATATATATATATATATATATATATATATATATATATATATATATATATATATATATATATATATATATATATATATATATATATACATATATATATACACAGTGAAACCTTGACTTACGAGTTTAATTCGTTCTGTGACCGAGCTCGTAATTCAATTTGCTCGTTTCTCAAATTAAATTTCCCCATTAAAATGCATTGAAATGCTATTAATCCGTTCCAGCCCGCCAAAAACCACACCAATTTTTTTTTAAATATACAGTATATATAAAAATATCTCGCGCTTTATATTTCACCTGTATGCAGCATACAAGTTGGCAGGATGGCCTGGACTGGAGGTACGCACACTTGACTCTAAACTGTCCAGCCTGGGTTTGAATCCCGACCCAGCTATAACCTGTCATGGGTGAATCACAGGCAGGGTGATTCATCAATGTGTGTACCGCTAAACTGGGCGCCCCGTTTGCGTCCCATTAGTTGTTGGATGTTAAGGATCTCACCGTGTTTTCCACAAAGAGAAGGCGAGCTATCACCGGCACTCTGAACAAGTTGTGGCCTGGCATGCTCTTCTCCTCTGCCGTTATATACGTCCTCCTCGGCATATTTTTCCAGAAGAGCCCTGTCTCGTCACAGTTGAAGATTTGCTGGGGGATGTATCGTTCGGCTTCTATCAGTTCGGCAAAAGTTATAATAAAATGTCTCGGGCCTTCTCACACATGATGTTCTCGGTCACGGTATCTCCTGCGAGCTGCTTCTCCGTCAACCACACAAACAACAACTTCTCCATCTCTTCATGGATAGAGGTCCGGAGCTTTGAAATAATCGTAACGCCCTTGGCTGGCGTTATAGCCTTTATCGACTCCTTCTGCTTCAAAATCGTACATATCGTAGAAGTACAACGATCGTACTGCCTCACCAAGTCGACAACACGCACACCTCGCTCATGTTTTTCGACGATTGCGTGTTTTATATCCAAGCACATCATCCTCTTCTTCTTCTCAGTACGGCCCTTGGCACTCAATTTCTTAGGACCCATGGTTAAAACTAAGAAATTTTCCAAAATAACCAAAATGCGAAAACAAAGCAGCAGCTATATACGGCAGAGATGCTTGCACGGCAAGATAACCACGTGACCTGAACCCACCTGGTGGCGGGTGGCGTAAGCTCCAAAATAACCAAAATGCGAAAACAAAGCAGCAGCTATATACGGCAGAGATGCTTGCACGGCAAGATAACCACGTGACCTGAACCCACCTGGTGGCGGGTGGCGTAAGCTCCAAAATAACCAAAATGCGAAAACAAAGCAGCAGCGATATACGGCAGAGATGCTTGCACGGCAAGATAACCACGTGACCGGAAACCACTTGGTGGCGGGTGGCGTAAGCTCGTAACTCAGATCTCGGCTCGCATCTCAAAGCAATAAACCGCCCGAGCGACGGCTCGTATCTCGGAAAACTCGTAAGTTGGTGCACTCGTAAGTCAAGGTTTCACTGTATATATATATATATATATATATATATATATATATATATATATATATATATATATATATAGAGTTGGCATTTAATATGGAATATTTCTTTTGTGGGGGTGAACTTACTTTTCAAGATGTCTTAGAACCAAAAGTTCATTGGAATTATGTTGAAATTATTCAAGATTTTGTTAATGTGACCTTTAAAAGAAACAAAAACCACATTTGACATTTCGAAGCAAATAAATTGATCCTGGAAAGTGATGTAAACTGATATCGAACTCAATTCA
This sequence comes from Myxine glutinosa, assembly GCF_964187855.1. Classification (NCBI taxonomy): domain Eukaryota; kingdom Metazoa; phylum Chordata; class Myxini; order Myxiniformes; family Myxinidae; genus Myxine; species Myxine glutinosa. The sequence continues at coordinate 186,251,390 of NC_136262.1, read as the reverse complement.
CGGACAGTACTGTGTCTAACTTCTGTACGTTTTCCAGAAGTATGTCTTTATTTTGCACATTAGCCAAAAAAAATTTCAACAAAAACAAAAGCTAAATTATGACTGGGATTACGGACAGTAAAATTACAGTTCAGTACTTCGTGTAACCCCCACGAGCATTCAGGAGAGCACGTACACGTCGAGGCATGCTGTTCACGAGATTTGCCAAGGTTTGGACAGGAATCGCTTGCCATGCAGTGACAATAGCCTGCTGCAATTCACGCACAGTGGTAGGCTGCTGGTCCAAGTTGTCGATTTGACGCGTTAATTCTGCCCACAAGTTCTCTATCGGATTCATATCCGGGGACATGGCAGGCCACTCCATATGCTCTACACCATGGTCAGCAAGAAAGTGTTGGATCATGCGAGCACGATGAGGCCGTGCATTGTCATCTTGGAAGACAAAGTTTCCTCGAAAGGCTGCACGAACAAATGGAAGCAATGTTTCTTCCAGAATGGCCCTGTACTTGAACTGGTTCAGGTTTCCATTCAGAACAACCAGGTCAGTTTTGCCCCCTGCATGAAAAGCAGCCCAAACGGTCATCCCACCACCTCCAGGTTGGACTCTTGGCACTATACAATCTTTGTTGTAGGCTTCATGCACTTGTCTGTGCATTCGGACGTGGCCATCTTGACGATAGACCAGAAATCTAGACTCGTCCCTGAAGATCACGTGATTCCAGTGTCCTGGCTGCCATTGGTGGTGCTCTCTGGCCCACTGCAATCGGCGCTGGCGGTGTTGTCTGGTCAGGCGTGGCTTTCTCAGGGGACGCCTGGCACGATAGCCTGCTTGAACCAGTCGTTGGTTGACTAGCCTCCTGGATACAGGCACATTTGTCAGTTGCTCTCACTCAGCCCTAAGCCGATTAGCTGACTTGGTACGGCCATTGCGGACCAACCGGTGCTGCTGGCGATCATCCCTCCTTGTGGTTCTGCGGGGACGTCCTGGCCTCAGTATTGGAGTAGGGACACCCCTCTGAGCATTTCGTTTCAAGATCTTTGACACCTGACCTTGAGTGATGCCATACTGCCGAGCAATAGCACGCTGTTTCATGCCGTAATTTCGTAAAGCCACCACTCCTTGACAAACAGCATTGTCGAGTTGACGGACCATCTCCAGAGGAAGCGGCAATAACTTTTGGAAACGTGCAGCAGTTGTTTTCCACTAATACAGAACGAAACAACCCTTGTATAGTATACCCGACTGTGAAGCCAATCATCAAATGCACCTGTCCGTACATTTTGCCACGCCACCTGTGATATAATCCTGCTGTTGACTTCTTGCTGCGACAGACAATCAGTGACATGGTTCTTTTAACAAATAAATCACCAAAGTGTAAAAGAAACTCACCAGATTGATATGCTGAGTTAAGAAAGTAAACCGAAGTCAAGAAAAAAAAATATTCCATATTAAATGCCAAGTCTGTATATATATATATATATTGTACATATATAGAAGTATATAAAGAAGTATGTGTGCAGTCATGTGAAAAAGTAAGTACACCCCATGTAAAGTTTTGACTTTTTGAACATATTTCAACATACAGCTATTTGATCTTCATTTCAACAATATTGATAGATAAAGGTGATATAATATAACAAATATCATGAAACATTTCCATTTTGTCGTCCATTGTATGATTTAAATAAACATAAATGCAAATTTCGCATGTGGAAAAAGTAAGTACACCCTTGGCTCTAATAGGTGGTATTGCCCCCTTTGGCAGAAACGACCTCAAGTAGGCGTTTCTTATAACTGTCGACCAGTCTCTGACATCGACTGGAAGAAATTTTTGCCCACTCCTCCATGCAGAATTGTTTTAGCTGTGTGATGTTTGAGGGGTTTCTTGCATGCACAGCTCGTTTCAAATCCCCCACAACATCAACGATGGGACAACATCTCGAGTAAGGCCCATTCTACTGCCAATGTTTGTCTACGGAGATTGCATGGCTGTGTGCTTGATTAAATTATATATTGCAATGGGTGTGGCTGAAACAGCCAAATCCATTAATCAGAAGTGGTGTCCACATACTTTTGGCTATGTAGTGTATGTATATATAGATATAGATATATACTAGGAAAAGTACCAGGAGTTGCCGGGTAACAATGAGTCGCTTCCTGACGAGAATATGAATGAGGAGGGGGGGAGGAGAGGAGGAAGGAGGAAGGGAAGGGAATGGGAGGGGGAGGAGAGGGAAGTGGGAGGGGGAGGGAGGGGAATGGGGAAGGAAGGGGGAGGGAGGAAAGGGAAACGGTGAAGAGAAGGGAATAGAGGGGGAAGGAAAGGGAGTGGAGTGAAAGGAGGAGAGAGAGGAGGGAGGGTGGAGGGGAGAGATAAATCAGGGAGGAAAGAAGAAGGGAGAGTGGAGGGGGAAAGGGGGAAAGAGAGGAGGGAGGGGAGCGAGGAGGGGTGGGGGAGCAAGGAGGGGAGCGAGGAGGGGTGGGGGAGCAATGAGGGGAGGATTAGGGAGGAGAGAGAGAAGGGAAGGAGGGTCGAGCGAGGAAGCATGAGTCGGGGAGAGGAAGGGGGGTTGGGGGGGGGGGAGGGAAAGAGTGACGATATCGCTCAAAAATGTTAGTCAATGAAAAAATGGGTACATGAAAACAAAAAGGCAGCTGTCTACTGTAACGCCATGGCTTACAAAAGCAGCCTGAATAGTGTTCACCAAGTGGTGGCTCACCTCGTTAAGCATATTCAAAAAGGGTGTTATAACACACCCAAACTTCCCCGGCCTTGTGACCAATTAATTAAATACACAGGCATTTCTCACTTCATTTGTGGAGCCCTTGCCAAGCGGCTTAAGCACCCCAGCAAGCACTCCAACAAAATGGGTGATAAGGAATGGCTGGCTTGGCAAGCAATAGCAAGCTGATTGCTTCTGGTTGAAATGACCGAGAAATTTTAATAACAGATCGCTTTCAAGCAGCAAATCAGCGAAATGAGGAAACCACAGAGCAGACAAATTCAAAAAAAGGGTGTTATAACACACCCAAACTTCACTGGCATTGTGACTAATTAATTAAGAGCCCTCGCGAAACGACTTAAGCACTCCAGCAAGTACTCCAACGAAATGGGTGATAAGGAATGGCTGGCTTGGCAAGCGATAGCAAGCCGATTGCTTCTTGTTGAAATGGCTGAGGAATTTAAAAAACAGATCGATTTCAAGCAGCAAATAATATGGACTGTTGTAAAAAAATCAAGGTCTACAGCATTGTCCCAATAGTAGGTTTAATTCAGTTTCGATCTCTGGCAACACCTGTAAGAAATCAACAAGCTTTGTATCAGTATTCCGTAATCATAGAAGTAACAATGAATTAGCAATTAGTGCAAGCAAGCCTGGAACATCTAGCAATACGCACCATTCGAGTATGCACTACCACACAGAATAAATGTCACAGGAATCAGGAATGTGTCGGAGCGATGTCCGTCCGAGTTCTTATGGGATCCTCTCAGTGGTCAGAGACAGCATAACACCTGGGTTCAACTTAGACACTATTTCATTACATGGACACCACTGAGAGCAGACAATTTCAAAAAAAGGGTATTATAACACACCCAAACTTCCACAGCCTTGTGACGAAAAACAAAAAGGGAGCTCTGTCTACTGTAACGCTATGGCTTGCAAAAGCCGCCTGAATAGCATCCACCAATATTGCTAGATATGGTAAATTTTTTCAGATTTCACTCCAAATTTGGACATTTATTTAGTCTACAGCATCCAATCCTCATATCCGAATCCAGATTTTGATGATATGCTTTAATTATGTAATGATAATCGATCGTGTTTCCAAGGCAAGGCACGTTTGAGTAGGCCGAAACAAAATGGCGGCTTAAGAACCCAGCGAGGTACAGTGGGCTGACCAAGATGGTGGGCCGCCATATTGATGCACCACCACATCTGTTTTTTTCTTATGAGCACCTCGTTAATCATCTTCAAAAATGATGTTATAACACCCAAACACCCAGTTTTCATCCTTGCAATCTTTTGGAGGTCCAGGTGTATGCATGCAAAGTTTGGGGTTGCTAGGCTTAATGATTTTTGAGTTGTGGAGGAGACAGACCGACGGATGGATGGACACTGCCGTTTATCATTACAGTATACATACACTACCATTCAAAAGTGGAGGCACACCCAACATTTTTTGATATTTTACTGTTTAATGTGCAAAATGAACATTAGATGTGAACAAAACTCTTACCAATTATATATCTGCTTTTCTACTGATAATATATTGTGCTTCAACGCATCTTTCTTGTGCAAAACGTAGGTTTAAAGCAATTTTTGGAAATAGGTCAAAAAGTGCAATACTAAATCCAAACTGAAACATGAAGTTAATCTTACTATAATTCACCAAATGTCCGTCTGTCTGTTCGAAGGTACCATAAAAACTGCTGAACTGATCGCAAAAATATTTTGGATGGGTAATCCTGGGACCCCTGGGAGTAAAATAGGCTATTTAGTTTTCCCAATTTCAGCTTTGGTCTCCAGCATTCTCAGGTTTGGACTCCCGCATAACATTCGCGTTCGCATAACGTTCATTGTGATGATGTTCTCATTGTGACGATGTTGTGACGATGTATGTGTTCACGGTAGTGTTTGACGTGACGGTGTGAACGTAATTTCGTAATGTTTTTCGTTTCGTAATCCTTTAATGAACGTTTAATGTTTAATGAACGTTTAATGCCCTTCGATGTCCGGGGCCGCACGCGCGCTACACTGGACGGGCCAGCGTGTACCTTTCCCTTCGCCGTCAGGCTCGGGTAAACAGCTGAGCCCTATCCGTGATGGGGACTGGGGCTTGAGACAGTGTCCCACAAACAAGGAATTCCCAGTAAGCGCGAGTCATCAGTTCGCGTTGATTAAGTCCCTGCCCTTTGTACACACCGCCCGTCGCTACTACCGATTGTACGGTTTGATGAGATCCTCGGATCAGCCCCTGCGCGGGCCATTCTCGGGTCGTGCCGGTGCACCGAAAAGATGAGCGAACTTGACTGTCTAGAGGAAGTAAAAGTCGTAACAAGGTTTCCATCGGTGAACCTGCGGAAGGATCATTATCGGGACAACATGAGAGCGAGCGAGACGCGAGATGTACGTGGTACGTGATCGTCCATGTACTGTTTAGCCATGTACTGTTTAGATTTTGATGATTTGCGTGTGATATGATTCAATGGATGTTTATATGAATCGCTTAAAATAAAAAAAGCCTTCAATTTCTGATATTTTACCTTTTCATTTGGGCTTCCCAATTGAAGCCCCGCCCGTAGGGCGGGTACTGTTGCTAGTGTTATTAATGTTTCATCTGAGGAGAAACATCTGCTTACAAATATTCTGTTCTGTGTGGAATGAATGTTTGTGCTTAGTTTCTTCATCACGTGCAATGTCTATTATTGCCAGGCGTTGCAAAAAATGTTTACAGAAAGGCCAACCATACAATCTAATGAGTTTTTTGTGTTTCAGATTGCATGAACATGGGTGCCAAAGCTCAGCTAATGCCAGAAAAAAGACAGGCAATTCTAACGTTGAGAAAAGAAGGCCAATCATTGAGGCAAGTTGCAAAAAAATTAGAAGTGTCAGTAAATTCAGTTGCTTGCGCCATGAAACGACATAACAAAACTGGTAAAAATGCGGGAAGAGAACGTTCTGGTCGACCAAGAATCACAACAGAATCGCAGGACAAGTAAACCGAGTCACCAGTCTGCGCAACAGATGTCTTACAGCACCGGAAATTAGAGCCCAGCTAAACAGCTAGAAGTGGCAAAAGATTTGGAGGATGGAACCAATGCTGTTGAATTTCCTGTTGCGAGCAACATATGATGAGCTTCCATCCCCAGCAAACTTGAAGGTGTGGGGTTGTTGCAGGAGAGATGTTCTTGGTGTGGAGGTCTGGGAATAATGCAGCATGCACTGCATCCATACTCAGTAGCATTGGCAGCAGGAAGGGAAATGTGGCAGCACTATCAAGTGCTGGTGGTCATAGTGGAGAGTGCAACAGGTGACGAGATTGAGAGAGGGGGGAAGTGGAGAAGGAGGCCGATGGGAGCAAGGTGGGAAGTGGAGAAGGAGGCTGATGGGAGAGAGGTGTTGTTTATCAAAGAGGGCCAAGCGGTAAGATGCGGAAAGATGAGAAGGTGGAAAGCAAGAGATCTGTCAAATTCTTGTGATTGGCAAGTGGTGGCAGTCCTAAAGCCACAATTGTTATTCCCGGAGGAGATATGTGTAACAAGCTTGCGGCCTGACATTGTCATCTGGTCAGGTGCAACAAGGCAGGTTATCTTAGGGGAATTGTCTGTACCTTGGGAAGAGAACATGGAGGAGGTGCACGACAGGAAGGGAGGAAAGTACAGTGAGCTGGAGGCAGAGTGTAGGGAGAAGGGTTGAGGAGTTTCTTTTCAGCCATTTGAGGTGGGGTGTAGAGGGTATGTTGGGAATTCCTTTTATGCATTTCTTTTTTGTATTACCGGAGGACGGGACTGCTTCCAGTTTGGGTGTCTGAGTCATTGATTCTGTTTCCTGTGTTTCATGTTTGCCCCAGCCTTGGGCATCTAATGATCTGTCTGGCCACGCCCATTTATAGACATACTCGCATTGTAATTGCACACACTTTATAGAGGTACTCAGTAAAAAATGAGAATGTGTACAACTGCCTTCCACTAGGTGGCATTTGTGGACTACATTATCACATTCTGTGCAGACATACAAACCAACAAACAGACAGACAAACAAACCAACAGACAGACAAACAAACACAAACAGACAGACAAACAAACCAACAAACAGACAGACAAACAAACCAACAAACAGACAGACAAACAAACACACAAACAGACAGACCCAAATGCTATACCCTCTCCTTTGGTGAGGATAATAATATGAACAACACAGGTCACACAATCAACAACTATTGTTAAATAGCATGCTATCTTTTATCCATGCCTTTAGAATATGATCTGAATGATTGTAATCAACAACATTACTGAAACCACATTCATGGCATAAAGCATGAGCACAATTGGCTTGCTGCACAATCACAGTTGACAACTGTGAGCCATATTCTGTTGAAAAAGAAAATCACCTGCAGGAGATAGAACAGGTGTTGATATGCTTCCAGTTTTGTGCGTTTCTCTTTGCTCAATGACTTAAGGCCTTTCTGCTTGTCCAAGGTCATCATGTCTTGCACTTGCTCCTTGTTCTTCTTGTTCAGCTTCTTGCTGTGCATCACAACATCCTGAGGATGCACCAATTAGTTGTCAACCTCAACGACACCAAAGAATGTAACTGCTATCATTTACCAAATCATCTCTTTGAAACAAACCAAAACTTACATTTGAGAGTAAAGTTTTTACATGGAGAGAGACAGATACAAATCCAGAAGTTTAATTGTGAAGTCAAACTCAACTATGCTCCAAAATTGACTTCATCAACTCGAGGTTGACAACTTTTCATTGACAAAATCCCATTTTATTTTGCCTGCCAATGTAGACCAACACTAAACTTTACATAATAGTTTCGCAGAAGGAAAACGGGAATTCTGGCTTTCCTGCAAAAAACAAAATGTTCGCTCAGCTGGTAAAATAAATCTAAAATCTCAGACAACTGAACCCTTCCCTTAACCTTAACCTGAACTATTAATGTTTGGTATCTTCGGGGTGTCGTAGAAAGCTGTAATTTAGCGTGCCGACGTACAACGAATCCGGTATACGGAGAAAAATCACAGAAGAGCATCCGTAAATGAAAATGTACATCAAAAAACGTAAATGCATATGTAAAAACAAACAAACAAAAAAAACCCCAATGGATAACTATCATTTGAAAATTGTAATTTCTATGACTGTAAAACTGTGAAATAAACATGACAATAATGTCCGCAAATGAAAAAAAGAAAAAGTATCCGTAAATGAAATATTTACGTAAAAACCAGTAAATGCATCCGTAAAATAAATAAATAAACCTAAATCGATATCTAACAGGAGGTTGGTGATGTTGCCTATAATCATAAAGCTTCTATTTATTATATACCTACATACAAAGCATGGTTTGTTATTGCTTACACAATGTGTAAGCTCTTTGAAAGTGTCGGGTGTCGTTACGTTTGAAAAACGTTTGAAAGTGTTACACAATGTGTAAGCATACCGCACGAGTATACTGTAAAATTATATATATATATATATATATTTTAAAAAACCAAAAAAACAATATATATATATATAGCCATCCATTCCTTATTGTTTCATACTACACTCAAACAACTCCACATTTATTAAAAACTATCAAAAGTAACCGCCCCTGGTGCTTGGAACAGCCAGCCATAGTGGTAGCGAGAATAACCACAGAAGATGCCAGTTCAGGGAAATTCAATCCATCCTGTCGCGCTCAATTTCACCAAAGGAAGTATACCCCATCATTTTTCCTGGGGATTTCCTGTTGGCCGAAGGAGCTGCTAACCCCGCTAAAACCTGGCCGGGACAAACGTTTACCTCTGTGACAAATTTGGTACAAATCCGTACAGAGGTGTAGGAGTGTATATGTAACACGGAGACAGGCAGAAAGACAGATCGACATTTATAGCTTTAGATGAAATTACATATTTACTCAGAACACAGAATCTCAAATAGATTTTCAACTGTTGTTTTTTTTATTTGCTCACAACATACCTGCACAGTAATCCTGTTCTTTACCAGGAGTCCAATCTTGATGTCCATGACATTGAGGTCCTGTTCCAACTGCTGATTCGAGTGGATCTTGGTCATGACCTCCTCACGCAGCCGCATAACCTCAACCTCCTCTGCAAAGTCACCTCCACTTTGCTGCAGGAGATGCGCAAACTTGCGCACAACACTCAGTGGAGGCATTGCTGAGCTGACTGCACCACATCAAGGTTTATCAGCATTAATGATTTAAAAAAGTGTTTCTCTGTTAGACAATTGTTGTACTGTGCAATGCAATTAAATGATCCATGAGAAAAATAACTTTTTTACAATAAGGTTCAACATAAATGCTTTACCAATTTTGTTTCTGCTATATGTTCACACGTGATCAACATATCAGAAAACAAGACCAAGAGTCTTATCAATGGCATAGCTGGGCTTGAATCTGTTGAAAGGAGGATCTGTTGAGTGGAGGATCTGTTGAGTGGAGGATCTGTCATCCCCCTGTCATGTGACCAGATCACCAGATCATCAGCTCTGATTGGTGGATGTTTGTGAGGGACACATACAGTGCATTCAGAAAGTATTCAGACCCCTTCACTTTTTCACATTTTGTTATGTTGCAGCCTTATGCTGAAATCGTTTAAATTCATGTTTTCCCTCATCAATCCACACTCAATACCCCATAGTGACAAAGAGAAAAAAGGATTTTAGAAAGATTTGCAAATTTATTAAAAAGAAAAAACTGAAATATCACATTCACATAAGTATTCAGACCCTTTGCTATGACACTTGAAATTTAGCTCAGGTGCCTCCCATTTCTCTTGATCATCTTTGAAATGTTTCTGCACCTTGATTTGAGTCCACCTGTGGTCAATTCAATTGATTGTACATGATTTGGAAAGACACACACCTGTCTATATAAGGTCTCCCAGCTGACAATGCATATCAGAGCAAAAACCAAGCCATGAGGTCGAAGGAACTGCTTGCAGAGCTCAGAGACAGGATTGTGTCGAGGCACAGATTTGGGGAAGCCTACAAAAAAAATTCTGCTGCATTGAAGGTTCCCAAGAGCACAGTGGCCTTCATAATTCTTAAATGGAAGAAGTTTGGAACAACCAGGACTCTTCCTAGAGCTGGCCACCCGGCCAAACTGAGCAATCAGGGGAGAAGGGCCTTGGTAAGAGAGGTGACCAAGAACCCTGATGGTCACTCTGGCTGAGCTGCAGAGATCCTGTGTGGAGATGGGAGAAACTTCCAGAAGGACAACCATCACTGCAACACTCCACCGATCTGGGCTTTATGGCAGAGTGGCCAGACGCAAGCCTCTCCACAGTGAAAGACACATGAAAGCCCGCTTGGAGTTTGCAAAAAAGTACCGAAAGGACTTTCAGACTGTGAGAATCAAGATTCTGTGGTCTGATGAAACCAAGATTGAACTGTTTGGCCTCAATTCTAAGCATCATGTCTGGAGGAAACCAGGCACTGCTCATCACCTGCCCAATACCATCCCAACAGTGAAGCATGGTGGTGGCAGCATCATGCTGTGGGGGTGTTTTTCAGCAGCAGGGACTGGGGGAATGGTCAGGGTTGAGGGAACAATGAACGGAGCAAAGCACAGAGATATCCTTAATGAAAACCTGAAACAGAGCGCTCAGGACCTCAGACTGGGCCGAAGGTTCACCTTCCAACAGGGCAATGACCTTAAGCACACAGCCAAGACAACGCAGGGGTGGCTTCGGGACAACTCTGTGGAGGTCCTTGAGTGGCCCAGCCAGAGCCCTGACTTGAACCCAATCGAACATCTCTGGAGAGACCTGAAAATGGCTGTCCACCGACGGTCCCCATCCAACCTGACAGAGCTTGAGAGGATCTGCAGAGAACAATGGCAGAAAATCCCCAAATCCAGGTGTGAAAAGCTTGTCGCGTCATACCCAAGAAGACTCGAGGCTGTAATCCCTGCCAAAAGTGCTTCAACTAAGTACTGAGTTAAGGGTCTGAATACTTATGTCAATGTGATATTTCAGTTTTTTCTTTTTAATAAATTTGCAAAACTTTCTAAAATCCTGTTTTCTCTTTGTCATTATGGGGTATTGAGTGTGGATTGATGAGGGAAAAAATGAATTTAAACGATTCCAGCATAAGGCTGCAACATAACAAAATGTGAAAAAAGTGAAGGGGTCTGAATACTTTCTGAATGCACTGTACATACACCGGATGGACAGACAAATGCTGTTCCAGACGGCATTGCCCTACGGGTTATGCCGTAACAATATGGCTGCCGAGCACGTGACCAATGACGCCATAAAAAAATTTTGTCGACAAATTTATCCCTATATCATGCCCAAGAAATTTCACACCGATTGGATCAAGTGTTGTACTTATTGATTTATGACGTCATAATGAAGGCACCTATGACATCATCATTAACATTTGTTATTCCCCATGGGGAGTACCTTACAATGAGCCACCTTTCATTTTTTTCGATAGAGCATTTTGAGATATAGAGCTGCAAAGTTTTTCGTTTTTTCCAAGATGGCGCCCATACCACGTGACATATGACGTCATCGATATCTTTAAAAAATAATTATACAGGAGTCGCTCCTTCTTTAACCTGTCTCCTCCCATTCATCGACACGGATTGTAGTGTATTTAACAGGTGCAATCAATAAAGGATCATAGCTTTCACCTGGATTTACCTGATCAGTCTATTTCTTGGAAAGAGCAGGTATTCCGAATGTTTTGTACACCGAGTGTAAATACACACACATATACTCATTCCAATTTAATGCACTGGTTTTCCCCACATTTTGTATGATGTATTGTTATGAAACTTTAACTTACTGAGTGTTCTGTAGTCCTCTCTTGCCTTGTTCGCTCTTAGGAAGGCTTGTATTTTTACAATACAATTGATCTAAAAAATGACAATGGCATCATAATAGGAGTGTAATAATTTATCACATTGTGTAAAAGTTTTCCAATGCATCATATTCCCAAAGAGCAGTAACATAAATTACAGTGTAAAACTCTTTATTTCTACTTCTTTAAACAAGCTGAGTACTGAAGAATTATTGAAATCAATCATCAGTCAAGAATTTCACAAAAAATGAAGACAAAATACTGTACAAGAAAATTTCCTTTCCAAAGAAAATGTTCTGAAATAATTAATTTAGCAATCATAGGCTGTACTTCATGAAGACAAAATTTTTTTTTTTTTTTATCATACAGACAGGTTTATCAAATGTCGATTCAAATAAGCAGTATCCTCACAAAACATCTTTGCTTACATGGTCTGTGAAATACTTGAGTCGTGCCCGATACCTCCGCTTTGCAAGATACATCCGCACCAATGCTTGAATCTATGAGAGCAAGACATGATCACATACAAACAAGTACAAGCGGTGAATTTTCATACAATATCTTCACACCAAAACCTTCTCAACTAAACACATGACAGTACTACAAACTAGAGGTTCCTTAGTAAGAGTATGCCATGCTGAAAATTAGCTCACTTCATTATTTTGCTTTCTGATAAAGATTGCAGAAACCATGCTGCCTAAAATTTTGTTTTACCTTTCCAGCTCACATTTTTTGGTGTGATATTGCCAAATCCTGATCGCTCCTGGATATGATTGATGCTGAAAAACTGCTTGAATTTTTTTTAACCAAAACCATTGTTTGCAAAAAGAGACCGACCAAAATGATGATGAGATCAGAGATAGTGGAGATGATGATGGAATTATCTGTAAAGTTATTTCGACATTAGCAAGGTAACAATGCTTTGCATGGGTGGGAAGCCAAAATAAATAAAAATAACAATGCGGAAATGGTGAATGCCAATGATGTTGATGTCGATTATCCTCGGGAAATGATGGCATTGCCTTTCTATGGCTGGTACACACGGGTAAGTGTGTGGTATAGACAGGGGTCGCCACTCCTCTGCGTCCCTCTGATGGCCGCTGTGGAATTCACCCACTTCCACCCGTGCTGTTGGAGTCAACTGGACGCTCAACAACCAGATGTGCAGAGCCATGTGCCGTTTAAACCGCATGGCTGCGGACCGTTACCCTGGTAAGGGGGGCTGACAGGTAGTACACCTTGCCCACAGGTGACCTGGGGTTATGCAAGGCAGGGGTATCCATCTCCCTGAAGTATTAGAAGACACCCGAATGCTAAACCATTGAACCAATAAATTCCACATTATTGTGCCACCTTCAGTCGAACGTCAGATATGGACAACCGGTTCGTGAATGACTTGGGTAAAAAAACAGCAAATGGCAAACGATGAACCAATAAATTCCACATTTCTATGCCACCTTCAGTCAAACGTCAGGCATTGACAGCAGGTTCGTGGAGGACTTTGGTCAAAAAAACGTACCCTGTCTGAATGGTTCTACATCCAGTCAATGGCGAATATGCATATGGCGCATCCGTGAATGTCACGGTTTGAAAGTAGAAACCCTCACGTCATTTCCTTGTTCATATTGAAATGCAATATCTCTATTTTCACTCCAAACAACATCATTCCATTCATACATTAATACCATAACAAAATAATGTGTTAAATAACGATTGTATTGAGATATTATCAAACTAGCCCATTGTCGTCTTCTGTTTACTTCCGGATTCGGGGCAAGTTTGTATCGAGTTAATTTTAAAATCATAATTTTATTGAGGAATTTATGAAAGCTCCTATGTTGTCCACAATGTTACAATGTTACTACTCCTCCTGTGTTACAATATCCGTTGGGACCCCAGAACTTTCCACAGAAGGTTTAGTGGGGCTAGCCCCAAAACTGAGGGAGCAGTTTGGGGACGGACAGAGACTCCTGTTTTATAATATAGATTATCAAGAAGGTAATAATAATTAGATCACTGGGATTGTAAGAATGAGATAAAAATGATGATAAACCTCATTCCTTTCTTGCCTTGTGTAATATGTTTTCTTAACTTCAAATGTGTTAAGTGAGATACGAGATACAGACCAAGATGCACCCAAGCGTTTTATTATTCTTCATAATAAATATTATAATTTGAAAGAAAATATACAACAACAACAACAACAACATGCATTTTAAGGCCATTTTCCCTGCCAGAGCGGGGGTTAGCCTTGCGGTCCCCATGACAATCTTCTCCATTTTGCCCTATATTCTGCATCTCCCCTTGTTAACCCCCTTGCCCGCATTTCTTCTTCCACCATCTTTAGCCAAGTCTTTCTCGGTCTTCCCCATCCTCTACTTCCTTCTACATTCATTTCCATCTCACTCTTCTCAACCAGTCACTTTCATCCTTCCTCAACACATGACCAAACCATCTCAACCTGTTCCTCTTCACAGCATCAATCACAGGCTCTATTCCCATCATCTTTCGCAATTCATCATTTGTCTTCCTCTCTCTCAACGATACTCCGCACATCCACCGAACCATTCGCATTTCCACCCTTTCCAGCCTTCGTTGCTGCTCTACATTCATGACCCATGTCCCACTCCCATAAATCATAACACTTCTCACACATGCAGCATACACCTTTCCCTTCAGCTTCAACGACATTCCCCTCCTCATCAGCACGCCACTCAGTTCCCGAAGCTTCTTCCATGCACATCTCACTCGAGCAACCGTTGCCAAGTCTGATCCACCTTCTCCATTCAGCATGTCTCCGAGGTAGCAAAATGTTTTCACACCTTCCAGCTTCACGCCGTCTCCAAGATCCAACTCAACATATCCTCCATCTGCAGCTCCCTCTGTGCACACCTTACATTTGAATGTAGCTGCCACACTGGTTAATGACCCTCTCAGACCGCTACATTTTTGATGAACCCACTCAGCGCACATTGTACATTGAATGGAGTTCACTCCGACACCCTTCCTGCACACAGCACATGGCCACTTCCCAGTTCTTTCCACCTCACCACATGCTTTACCACTTGCCATCACCTTCGTCTTTCCTATATTCACCTTCAGACCTTTTGTCTCCATACATTCCTTCCACTTGTTCATCTTTTCCTTCAGTCCATCCATACTTTCCGCAATCAACACCAGATCATCTGCATACAACAACTCCCACGGTAAACACTCCTTTACGTTCTGAGCCAGCACCTCCATCACAGCTACAAATAGTAGTGGACTTAGTACCGACCCCTGATGCACTCCCACCTTCACCTCAAACTCACCACTGTTCCCATCCTTCGTCCTTACAGCTGTGCGCACTCTTTTGTACATTGCCATCACTACTCTGATCAACCATTCCTCCACTTCTAACTTCCTCAATGCCCATGTCAATACTTCGTGTGGAACCCGATCGAATGCTTTCTCCAGATCAACAAACCCAAGAAACAAGTTCTTCCTTTTCTCCATGTACTTCTCCTGCAACTGCCTCACAATAAAGAGCGCGTCTGTCGTTCCTCTTCCTGGCATAAATCCAAACTGCATTTCGTCGATCTTCACCTTCCTCCTTATCCTCCTCTCCAACACCCTTTCCAATACCTTCATTCCATGCACCAATAACTTTATCGCTCCGTAAGAGCCACACTCCAGAGGGTCACCTTTCCCCTTGTATGGAGGGACGAGGGTACTCAGTTCCCAAGCCACTGGAATGCGGCCTTCTTTCACCACCAGATTACAGATCTCTGTCATTCTCTTCACACCCAAACTTGCTGCTGCCTTCAACATATCTCCCACAACTTCCGTCGGCCCTCCCTCTTTTCTACTCTTCATTGCTTTTATCGCTTCCTCAACTTCCTTCTCAGTTTTCTTCTCTGCCGGTCCTAAAACTGGGTTACTCTCTATGTTGCCATCCCATTCATTCTCTGTATTCAACAGCAATATTCAATATTGTAATGTAATATTGTAATGCAATGTAATGTATTCAATATTCTCTGTATTTGAAAGAAAATATAGAAATGTAGAATTTATTTATATGGATGGATGATCCTCGTGACATCATCAGGTACATTGGGTATGCGGGTGTCTTCTGATACCTCAGGGAGATGTATGCCCCTGCCTTGAATAACCCCAGGTCACCTGTGGGCAAGGTGTAGTACCTGTCCAGCCCTCCTTACCAGGGTAACGGTCCGCAGCCATGCGGTTTAAACGGCAGATGGCTCTGCACATCTGGTGGATGAGAGTCAATTTGACTCCAACAGCATGGGCGGAAGAGGGTGAATTCCCCCAACGGCCAGCAGAGGGATGGAGAGGTGTGGCGACTCCCCATCTATACCACACACTTACTCGTGTGTACCAGCCATAGAAAGGCAATATGATGGCAAACACACCATCATTGCCCGAGGAGACTCGACATCATCACATAAGGCTGCCAAGGCAGTTTCATTGGCTAAGGAGCACAATCCTGGACAAGTCACCACTCCAACACAGGATACTCAATGGGCTCTCTTTTCCCAGTAAGCTGGTACTCATTTTGCCTACCTTGGAAGGATGACAGGCTGGAACGGCTGGCGCTTGAACTCAGGACCTTAAGATCAGAAGTCAACCATCTTAACTGTTAAGCTAGCACCAAGTTTTCATTTACATTTGCTTTCAGGCAAATATATTGCGAATATATTTGGAAATGCGAATGGTTCGGTGGATGTGCGAAGTATCGTTGAGAGAGAGGAAGACAAAGGATGAATTGTGAAAGATGATGGGAATAGAGCCTGTGATGGATGTTGTGAAGAGGAACAGGTTGAGATGGTTTGGTCATGTGTTGAGGAAGGATGAAAGTGACTGGTTAAGAAGAGTGATGGAAATGAATGTAGAAGGAAGTAGAGGACGGGGAAGACCGAGAAAGACCTGGCCAAAGATGGTGGAAGAAGAAATGCGGGCAAGGGGGTTAACAAGGAGAGATGCAGAAAATAGGGCAAAATGGAGAAGATTGTCATGGGGACCGCAAGGCTAACCTCCGCTCTAGCAGGGAAAATGGCCTTAAAATGCCTGTTGTGGTTGTTGTGTTCAGGCAAATATATTAAACTACTGTGAGTACCTCCATCCAAAAATGGCCTCTAAAGGTGGTTTTTTTTTTTTGTGAGTACCTCCATCATGAAACTCTTTGAATGCCCCACACAGCAAATTAACAAGAAATTTGAGGTTCAATTCACCAAACAAATACCGAATTTTTGTTAAATTACCTTTACAGTCCCTTTGTTTTAATATTAATCAATGTGTGGAATTTGAATCTGAAGTCACAATATAAAATTAAATGAAGGTATAAATGGGAATTTTAAACAGGCAACACAAAACAATGTGAAGAAATTAGGAAAAACCCATTGAAGGAACTCAGACATTTTTAATTTTTTTTAATTTTTTTTGTATACATAATCGAGGCTCGTGAAAGAGCTGACATTTATCACACAAACAAATCAAACAGACAAAGAACCAAAGTATATAAAAAAGGAAGCGGTAGACAAGATGGGGAGAGAAAGGGAAGCACATAAACACAACATTTGTGAGGGGCATCGGGAATGTGTGGGAGGGAGAGGGCTTGGGGGGAGGTGGCATGGGAAGGGGGGTGGGGGGTGGGAGGAGTATAAACACAAGGACACCAAGGACTTCCAGGAAAGAAGTTGGTATTTCAAAAAAGAGGATTTGGGGTGAAATTAGCGGGGGTAGAAAAGATCAAGGTTTTGGATGGGGGAAGATAAGAGATGGTGGTGAACAGCTGTTTTAAAGACCTGGAGGGAGGAGTGGGATTGAAGGGAGTGGGGGAGTTTGTTCCAGAGGCGGGAGAAAAGAGGAATGAAAGAGGAATGAAAGAGTGAAGGTGAGCAGAGAGTCTTGATTTTGGCAGTTTAACCATAAGAGGGTTGCAGGCAGATCTTGTGCGACCTGTATGAATATTTGGGGGACAGAGCCCAGAGAGAGCTGAGGGGGCAAGGCCAGAGAGGAGTCGGGAGAAGACAGAAGGACCACCAACCTGCCTGCGGTGAGTGAGTGAAAGGCCCTCGGAGTTAGCTTCATCGCAGGAGATTTCAATGATTCTGAAAGCTTTGGTTTCAACAGCGTGAAGCCGAGCTAGGTGTGAGGCAGGAGCACTGGCCGAGAGGGGGGAACAGTATTCCATTGAGCTGCGGATGAAAGCCTTGTATGTGGTGAGGAGCTCAGGTGTGCCAAGGAAGAACTTCGCACAATGGAGGATGCCCAGTCGGCGACTGGCTTTGGAGGCCAGATTTGAAATGTGGTTTTCCCAGGAAAGATCATGGCAGATAGTGAGACCGAAAAGCTAGAGTGACAGAACTTCTTGGAGAGGATTATTCAGAAAGTGGATGAGAGGGTTGTCCAGTCGATCTTTTCGGAGAGACATCGTAAGAGTGTGAGATTTTTCAGGATTGAAAGACATGTTCCACTTGTTTGCCCAGTCAGTGATTTTGTCCAGGTCTGCAGAGAGTGAGGAGGCTGCAGACTGCTGATCTGTGGGATGAGGAATGGAGCGGCAGAGAGTGGAGTCATCAGCAAAGAGATAGAGAGGATTTTCAAGAGAGTGAGAGAGATCATTGATGAAGACCAGAAAAAGCACAGGGCCCAGAACACTACCTTGGGGAACTCCAGCCTGAACAGGAAGAGGAGATGAGAGATCCCCATTTAGGGCCACAATATGACAATATGACATTGATATCCAGCAAAGGTAGCAGCGCTAGTTAATAAATCACACTCTACTGTAATTACAGTAGTGCCTGCTTGTGTGTGTGTTTGTGTGTGTGTGTGTGTGTGTGTGTGTGTGTGTGTGTGTGTGTGTGGGTTTGACTTCAATGCACTCTGAAAGCTTGTGTTTGTTGTTGCTGTTGTTGTTGTTGTTGTTGTATAACCCCGGACAGTTTTCTCGAACAGGCCAATGGCATGGAGACAGCCAATCGATTTCCCAGAAGTGACCCAAATATCCGCCACTTCCAAGATGATGTACTCTTGCCTTCATGAAGCCATGGCCACGAGAGAGTTAGAGATAGAAAGAGAATGGGCCGGTCCATGGGGACTGGTCATCGCTCTGGCCGTGGCTACATTTTTGAAGTAAAAATAAATTAATCATCCGAGGGATTCAGGGTCGGGGTGGATCGTAATTCTTTCTACGAGTATGTAAATATGTATGGCATAGCAATGCTCCCGGTGGGAGAGGGCATTACTAGTCTTACTAAAATACGCAAATTCAACATTACTTTGCATCTCTGGACTTAACTCACTCCAGCGCCTTTGTTGTCGATTCAAAAAGTGCATCGATCTTATCCTGAAGGGCTGAAAAAGAATCCTCATGTTTTGCCGGAAATTCCACAATTGTGTGGAATATGAATATACTCGTATTATCACCCAGAAACCAATGCCTTCCATGAATATGATGTCTCATTGCAGACGTTGCCATCATTGGAGAATAAATGAGTATTGTGGAATAGCGGGAGTGTTTCTCCCCCGTGCATGGTGGACATCCATGAAATAGACACTGCTTGAACTATTATCCAACATTGCCGACAGCCCGTTGAAGAGAGACAATTAGGACGTGATGGAGTGATGTGACAGATAGGGATATTTAGAGCATGGAACTGAGCTTTCTATAAAACTCAACTATTTCATAAAACTCAACGATCTCCTCTAATATCCCTTTGGTTTCTGTCAATGTTATCCTGTTTGTTTTGTACGATTAATGTGGAGTATAGGAATTGATTCACAGCATAAGATGTATTTAGGATCTTCATGGTCTCACCTTTATTATTGATGGCACGTTGCTGTGCAGAAATGCCACCCGATTACGGTAATTCCTCTTTTGGTAGAAGCCACGCCAGTGTGCCTGTGGGCAAATTAATAGATTCAGGAATTGGGATCAATTAATGTAAGAATGATATTAAAATTTCGATTAATACGAAAAGAAAAAACACATCAGGCACAGGTCAAATGTATTTCTGGTTATAAACAGACTTACTGTATTCTGCTCTTCCTCTCTCCTTTATAAAGGATGAAGTCCGATGGCACCAAGCTCCTGCCCTGCCTTGACCACGATACTCCTCCACTCCACTCTGTCCTTAGCCAACTCTCTCCATTCTCCAACTACTCCACCTCACTGATATCCCTTTTCACACAATCCTCCCATCTCAACCGCGGTCTACCTCTTTTCTTCCTACTTTGTTCCCTCAACCTATCTGCTCTCTTTTCCATTCTCTCTTCCTCAATCTGCACCAAGTGTCCAGCCCATCACAGCTGGCATTTCACCATTCTCCCGGTCAAGCTCATCTGCACACAAATCTTCTCCCTCAGTTATCCATTCTCCTTCGATCCACCCTCTTCACTCCAGCAATCCTCCTGACCCAGTTGTTCTCGCAAACCTGCAGCCTCTGTTGTTGTCGCTCTGTCAGTGCCACCATCTTCAGGCCGTAAAGGTAGGCCGGGGTTATGCACGACATCAGAACCTTCCCTTTCATTCTCCTTGAAATCTTTCTGTCTGCCATTACTCCCTCCACCCTCCTCCACGCATTCGCACTCACCTGAATCCTCCTCCGCACCTCTGCCTCTGACTTACCATCCCTGGTCACTGTTCACCTGAGATACTCAAAACTATTTCCTTGTGTGATCTCCTTTCCCTTTAACCTGATATTCATTTATTTTCTCTGCTGCCAAACCCACATAACCTTCATCTTCTCCATGCTCATTTTCAGCCCATGGTTCTCAAATGCCTCCTTCCACTCCCCCAGTACTTCCTGAATCTCCCACTTACTCTCTGCCACAACAGCCAGATTGTCTGCATGCAACATCCTCTCCAGAAATTATTTCATGTTTACCTTCCTGCTTACCAGCTCCATCACCATGATAAACATGAGTGGGCTGAGAGCACTTCCCTGCCTCAAACCGGTGTTCACATTGAACTCCTCCAACATCCCAGGACCAAACAAAAGCTTTCCCTTCATTTTATTGTCCATCCCTTCCACCAACCTAATGTCTACTTCCAGGACTCACATCCATTTCAGTGTCGCCATCACCATCTCTCTTGGGACAGTGCCATAAGCCTTTTCCAGGTACAGTTCACAAATACCAATGCCATTTCACCTTGCACCTCCAACCTCTTCTCCATAAGCTGTCTCAGCTGATAGATAGACGTGATAAACCAAATGTCCTTGACTTGTGCCACTGCTAACATATTTATTAAACACCAGTGTTTCTCTTAAAGAATAAGAGAATGCAATTTTTTGACTTTAGTTTTTCAAATACATTCAGCATTAAGCCGAGCCATAATTTTGTAAACTTAAACAAGACCAAAAGTGTAACAGCGGCGTAGCCGGGCTTTTAAAATATTATAAACCACAAACATATTATTAGCTTTTCAAACCGTCACTAATGCTGCTTATAACATAAAACAAATAAATTTGGAGGAATCCCGACATCCGTGAGGTACGTTTTACTTACAGAACTGAGTGAAGATCTACTGTAATCTATATACCCCACAAGGGTTGGAGGGGTGCTCATTTACCAAGCAGCTAGCTAGTGCTTGCCAGGCCAGCCGTTCCTTAATGGTTTTGAATGGAGTGCTTGCTCGAATGCTTTAACCACTTGGCGATCTCTCCACAAGAACCTTGGTAAATGAACACACACCCAATGTTATTGAGACCCAACCACAGATCTACTGTAATCTACATACCCCAAAGAGGAATAACCCTTCCTGCCGCTCCCGTATTGAGTGGGTGTAGGCCTACTAGTAAATTAAAATGTTGGTCGGTGGAGTCAGCCATCATAATGACATCATAGACGTAATGACGTAACGGACACAAAACTGCCGCTACTTTTATTATGTAGAAGATGAAATATTTTAACTTCCAGTACATTTGCAGTCACTACGAAGGGATTAGTGTGACGATTAGATTTACTATAATATCAACGTTACGTTATCATTATTTCGAAAATTATATTACCATTAAAAAACCGAAGCGAATTCCTTACTTCCACGCCAACCGAGGTGTTTCGATCATTTTTGACAAAGTTATGGCACTTTGAACTTTGGTAATTTCCCCAACAGTTTTCCGGACGACAGACTGCTGGTAGGGGACATGTATTGCAGCACAATACTCAGAATGTTTGTTAATAGTTGTGCCGAACACCGCTTATCATGGAATCATGAACCATACACCGCTTCAATCCATTAACTTTGCATTCATGACATTGGGATTAAAGTGTTATGGTTACATTTACTATATTATTATTATTACAAAAACGATACTACTGAAACGATACACTACTGTATTAAGAAACCTGGGCGAAATTTGTCCGAAGTGGTCCGAAGATGAGGCATGCGGCCTAAGGCCTATACGTACCGTATTGTTGGAAGAGCCGTAACGCCGATGCTTTTGATATTTGATGATCTATTTAACAATCGGTTTGTTTGTATTTCACACTGAATGAAAAACGTAAAGGTAGAGCATGACGATTGTGATATATGACAGATTTGACGATATGTTCGGCTTGAACGAAATTGGAATTCAAATGGGGGTGTGCGGAGTCAGCCGCCGTACCGCCGTAATGACATCAGGCGTAATCGCATCATCCTGTCATGTGACCAGATCCTCAGCACTGATTGGTATACGTTTGAGGGGACATATGGTCGTTTGAGGGCCCTATGGGCTATGCCGTAAAAATCATTTAATTATAAACAACAAGAAAGGCACTCGGTAAAGAGCCTATCTCCACCAAGCTAAACAGTTTACATCTTATAACCCACTGATAGGCCGGATCTAACCCTAACCCTAACCCTAAATCAAAATCGAATTGGCTTTTTTTTGTGTACATAGTCAAGGCTCGCGGAAGAGCTAGACCACAGAACGGATCAGCACAACACATAACACAAGGAACAGCAGAAGGAGAAGGGGGGTACACCAACAGCAGGGTCGAAGGAGAAAATAGATGAAGACAGACAAACAAGTTAACGATGAGAGGTAGGGGAGAATGCAAGGGTGATGGACATGATGGACACAGAAGCAAAGTTTTGGGTTCTTGTCACCGACCCAACTCAACCACCAAGTTGTCATAACACATGTCATAATCCACAACGTTTTGAGATATCCTGCTACATATTGTTTTGGCTCAATCACAAAATGATGAAGAATCAATTGAACAATTCTAGAATCCAGATCCATACCTGCACCAAAATGTAATCAATTCGTCATTGTCACACACCCAATCTGTCCACCAAAATTTGTCAGGATCCATCCATAATCTATCGGGATATCCTGCTCACAGACAAACAGAGGTAAAAACATAACCTCCGTCCACCTTTGGTGGCATCGGGTAACTAGTGTGAGAAAGTTAATATTTAACAGGGATCTCGGAAAAAAAATGATGGCGTTCATGTAATTTTGCAATTGCCTAGGCCCTTTACTTAAAAGGTCATAAGTGCAATGAGGCCTTCAATACTTTTATAATATTAACCCTAAGTGCTAATGTAAGCTCGCATTCAATGATCAAAGTTAGCCAGATGGTTATGTTTACTATGGTGAGAAAACACATTAGAAACAGCAGAAGGTGTGGAAGGAAGTAACGCACAAGGTTCTCCGGCAATATGTACGTTCCAGGATATGTTACCTGCAGCTTGATAATTGCAGGCTCTTGTCGCTCTAAGAAGGCCTTCCGATTGGCTAATTCTCTCCGCACAACAAAGCCACGCCCATGCGCCTGAAGTAACAGAACAACTCGTTCATGAGCAATCCAGAGCTGCTCTCGGTTGTAGGTGGCTGTCACCCGGCCTACTACAGCCTAAATAGACGACGACAGCACAAAGCACAAAAGTCCAATTAGGAAACAGAATGTCGAAGGTTGCCTCAAATGCAAGCCTGCAAGTGTAATTACCTGGATCTCCTCACGGCTCAGTTGGCAGTACTTGGGTGTAAATTCAGTCGGCTTCTCCCAGGTGCCTTCTTGACTTGCTGCTTGATAATAAAAATCAAAGCCATCTCGCATACGGTGCCGAACCCAAACAGCTTCCGTACAACCTGCGGAAACAATTGTTCACATGTATTTTTGAAAAATACCTAAAATATTGCGTATCCAAAAGGTTGTGGCACATTGGAAAAGTTTAATGTACATTGGAAATTATAATGTTCAATTTGTTTATTTCCTGAGAGTAATAGTCTGTGATGATGTTATTGCTCAATGTGGTTTTATGTTGTGTGATGTGATCCCATTGGTTGGACAGTTTTGCCCGAGTCCACTCACAATTTCAACCTGAAAAATCATACTGCCACCATGTTGGCGTTTACTTTTATGTGAAGCCAAAGACATCTTCCGAGCTGTCATATTCACAATCGCCATGCCCTCCCTATAAGTTTTCCCTTCAGTGTAAAATGATCAAAGTAACAGTTAAAAGGATTTTGAGCCAACAGGCATCAAAGGCCTTGTGAAGATAGGTTTCAGCGATCCAGGCAATGGTCTGTCGTCCATACACCGCCCAAATAACTGTGGCATTCTTTCAGGCAGGGCTTTTATAGTGGAGGTTACACAGGTCCTTGCTATTATTTCCGACTATTTTCTTTTAAACAACTCGACCAGGGACCATAAAACCCATGTCATGATAAAGGCCTTTGTCCAAGGATTTCTGGGAATCTCGCGACATTGTGAAAGGGATTGGAGGCGAAGTGGCAGTTTGCGATTGCGGGCAGAGCTCATAATCATGTGCTTTCGGTTTGAAAGAACCGTTTGACACACGCACACACGCAAA
The DNA here is from genome assembly GCF_964187855.1 of Myxine glutinosa. Taxonomy (NCBI): domain Eukaryota; kingdom Metazoa; phylum Chordata; class Myxini; order Myxiniformes; family Myxinidae; genus Myxine; species Myxine glutinosa. The sequence goes on along the minus strand of NC_136262.1, from coordinate 186,227,036 downwards.
CACACACATCTTACCATTAGTGATCTTCTCTGTGCGGGCATCTGCCAGTTCATACTGGTACACATCGGTGCACTCGGGTGTAACGCCTCGCAAAGCCAATGCTGATGAGCGTAGGGCTACAAGTGTCATGTCAGCATCTTCCAAGACCACAGCTGCATCAACTGCAGATACTCCAGCTGCCACTGCAATCCACAAAAGGGATAACAACATTAAATAAATGAATACCATTTCCAATTAAGTGAAGGTGTTGAAATTAGAATTGAATGTTCATGAACTGAATCTATAAATTTAATTATTAACGATAACAATATTATTTCAAATTATTTAAATCGAACTGAATATGATTAACAGCTTTTTTCTAATGTGATTAACAACACTGCTCTCTATCTCTTTGCTGATTAATCTACTCTCTGTCACTCCATTCCTCATCCCTCAGATCGGCAGTCTGCAGCCTCCTCACTCTCTGCAGACCTGGACAAAATCACAGTCTGGGCAAACAAGTGGAACATGTCTTTCAATCCTGACAAATCTCACACTCTTAGGATGTCTCTCCGAAAAGACCGACTGGACAACCCTCCCATCCACTTTCTGAATAATCCTCTCCAAGAAGTTCTGTCACTCAAGCTTTTGGGTCTCACTATCTGCCATGATCTTTCCTGGGAAAACCACATTTCCAAGCTGGCCTCCAAAGCCAGTCGCCGACTGGGCATCCTCCGTCGTGTGAAGTTCTTCCTTGGCATACCTGAGCTCCTCACCACATACAAGGCTTTCATCCGCAGCTCAATGGAATACTGCTCTCCCCTCTGGGCTGGTGCTCCTGCCTCACACCTAGCTCGTCTTCACGCTGTTGAAACCAAAGCGTTCAGAATTATTGGAATCTCCCGCGATGAAGCTAACTCCAAGGGCCTTTCACTCACTCACCGCAGGCAGGTTGTGGTCTTTCCGTCTTCTACCGACTCCTCTCCGGCCTTGCCCCCCCAGCTCTCTCTGGGCTCTGTCCCCCAAAATATTCCTACAGGTCGTACAAGATCTGCCTGCAACCCTCTTATGGTTAAACTGCCAAAATCAAGACTCTCTGCTCACCTTCACTCCTTCATTCCTCTTTTCTCCCGCCTCTGGAACAAACTCCCTCACTCTCTTCAATCCCACTCCTCCCTCCAGGTCTTTAAAACAGCTGTTCACCACCATCTCTTATCTTCCCCCATCCAAAACCTTGATCTTTTCTACCCCCGCTAATTTCACCCCAAATCCACTTTTTTGAAATACCAACTTCTGTCCTGGAAGTCCTTGGTATCCTTGTGTTTTATACTTCTCCCACCCACCCCCCCCCCCCCTTCCCACGCCTCCTCCCCCCAAGCCCTCTCCCTCCCACACATCTCCCGATGTCCCTGCTCTCAAATGTTGTGTTTGTGTGCTTCCCCTTCTCTCCCCATCTTGTCTACCGCTCCCTCTTTTTATATGTTTTGTTTGTCTGGTTGATTTGTTTGTGAAATAAATGTTAGCTCTTTCACGAGCCTCGATTCTGCATACAAAAAAAAAACTTTTGTAATCCAGTTGCATCTCAGATTTAATATGCATGTCGTAAATTTTGTCATGATACCGGCACACAATGTCTGATAGCTACGCTCAAGAGATACAGTCAAATCTTTAAAGTCTGTACAACCTAAATGCAGATATTAAATAAAGGGCAATGGAGCAAAACCTCCTGCCACCGCAACATCACAGCAGATTTTTTTTCCGATGCAACCTTACAGGGTGCAAATGCAAAACCAGGCAAATCCTGCTTATTTTCCTGGGAAATCCTGCTTATTTTCTTGGGAAATCCTGCTTATTTTCCTGGGAAATCCTGCCTATTTTCCTGGGAAATCCTGCTTATTTTCCTGGGAAATCCTGCCTATTTTCCTGGGAAATCCTGCTTATTTTCCTGGGAAATCCTGCTTATTTTCCTGGGAAATCCTGCTTATTTTCCAGGGAATTAACAAGGGGAGATGCAGAAAATAGGGCAAAATGGAGAAGATTGTCATGGGGACCGCAAGGCTAACCCCCGCTCTTGCAGGGAAAATGGCCTTAAAATTCCTGTTGTTGTCTGTTAAATGCATGATGATAGGTGGCATGTCTGGACCTATCAAAAAACCTTACTTTTGAGAGCATTCCCATCATCCTGGTTGGCTCGATCAATGCCATCTTGGATTTCCTCAAGCCACAGCACAGCTGACTCATCTGCCGTGTCCTGTATCCACACAAACAAAAATGAGAGAATGTCTGTCAAATAAAGTTGAGGAGAACTGTGATCACGTTGTACTCAACAGTATTCATCAATCTTCAAGGAATTAAAATAACAAAGCTTCAACATTGTTCTAATTTTTTTTTCTTACTTTACAATTGACTCTGTACAAGCGAAGTAGCAACTTCCAGCTTAATCAGATGCTTCTGTAAATTATTGCATAATTTATGCCTGTCCTGGCATCATAGGAAAAAAACATTGATACGTTGGCAGATTGACCCTCCAACTTTTGATTGCATCAGAGACGACCTGCAACATCAAAAAATATGTAAACAAAGATGATCCAGGTCTGCATCTGCCAACCCGTGGGGTGGAGGGTCGGTGAGTATTTCACGTACTGTACTAGAAAAACCCACTTCCTCTGGGAGCAGGCAGGGGGGCAATCGCAGGAAGGTGGAAGGGGGGGGGGGGGGGGGGTCTTGTGTATATGCTGACCATGTGGATTGCATTAAGTTAATATTATTAATTGTTATTATTATGAGCAGAATACCCATCCTACGGGAGATGTTGTTCCAACCGTGTAACACATTCTTCTGACACGTCCCTTAATTTGGGTGGGGTATAGGCAATATTAAACTGCTGCCTGCATCGCTTCCAAAAATAAAAATAGCCTGTGGTACATAAATAAAGCAAAAACTTGCCTACTGCTTATGTGCATATGTAATTGATAATAACCATTTATTTGATGCTGTGACACACATAGGGCTGCCAAGGCAGTTTAATTGGCAAAAGAGTAGAATCTTGGATGGGTCGCCACTCTGACGCAGGACACTTGAATGGCTTATTACCCCCTTAAGCTGGTGTTACGGATTCGTCACTTCCGTTGTGGTGGCTTTCATCCACTTGAGACATTTCTGGTTCCATGTATTATTATTATTGTTGTTTGAGGGAAATAGCAATTATTATTGTCAAAAGGTAAAAGGAATGTTTTAAAAATGAAACCGGATCGGGAACCGGAAGACGAAGAAGAAGAAGAGAAAAAAGGGCGGAGCGAATGAGTCGGACAAGAAAGCTGAGTTGCTCCGGGTACTGAAGCGAACGTTGGCGAGCCAGAGTCACTAGTGAACTTTCGGGTTTCCGGGAGAGGAATTCCTACGACGGAGTTGTCATCGCTGTGTCAGGTTTTGTCAGGTTTTGACAACCGGCATGTCAGGTTTTGCGATCGATTCAGGAGAGAATCATCGCCGTGCCGTGCGCCACGAGACCGGGTCGTCGGCCATTTTGACTCGCGCAGGATTTTGTGCTTCGCTCGCCGTTTCGTTTCTTTTCGACAATTCTCACCGCATTCACACGTCGATCTGGGGCGCGTGTGTGACGCAGATTTTTGAAGGCTAATTCGTCCATACCCGAGGGTGTGATCTCTCGGTCACCTGTAGGGCGCCTTTGGATTTCCCAGTCGCCTTGAGGGCGCCTTTGTACAGTTTCAGCTGTATGACTGCCCTGGCCATCCGCACGGGATTCTGGTTGTTTGGACATCGTTCTAGCGATCGCTGGAGCGAAGCAACTTTGTCTTGGAGCCGGGAATTAGAGACATTGGGGAATGTTCTTGTCACACTCACTTGGAGCACAGTGAGTTATATATTGCAAAACTGATGGTACCATCATAGGACATATTGATTGTACTTTTGAATACTATTGTTGTTGTACCGTTATTCTTGTGTGATCTCAATACAATATTTGTTTGTGAGTAACAATTGGGGTGGCTTCTCCATTGATCTTTGACACACAGAATAACACATTTTTCTGCCGTGACTCCTCTCGGGACTCGGAGGTACATCGTGACCAGGGGGTTGGGGAGGAGCACGTAACACTGGTACTCATTTTTCCGACCTCGGAAGGATGACGGGCTCAGCCAACCCACCTGGTGTTATTTCAACGACATGACAGGGGCTCAAACTCAAGACCCTAAGGCCTAAGATCTTAAGCCAGCCATGTTAACCATTTAGCCAACACCAGGCATACATATATAATACATCATGGTTATATAGCTCGGATAATTCCATTTGCACTGAGTAATACGCTGACACCAGAGACCTGAGGCTGAAGGCCTTACATACAGTCACTTTCACAAGGCTCATGATGCCTATCGGCTCCAACCTTTCGATATTTGATGATCCGTTTAAGAGTCGCTTAAGTTGTTTTACACAGAGTAGAAAACTCGTAGGGAGGGCATGGTGATTGTGAATAACACTTCCAAAGATGTGTTAGGCTTACCATAGCACCAAAATGGCAGACTTTCTTTTCAGGTTACAATTGTGGGTGACGTCAAGCCAGCTATCCAACCAGTGGGCATAAAGCGGACATACAAACACTTACTCCATTGTATATAGATTATTATTCTTTAATGGCCACAAGTATACCCATGAGATACTCTTGTGGAGTTGGCCGGGGGAAGCTTGGCTCAAGTCTTTCACAAACCGGCTGGCCAGGCCTGACGCTTAGCTAAGGTTAAGGCAGGAATTTGGAATTCGTTCATGGTGCCGGTGATTGCTTGCCTACTCTTCGTGATGGACACCTTGGGATCTTTAACGTCCACCTACTAACGCTGCCAGATGGGATGCCCAGTTTAACGTCCGTTGGAGTGACGGCGCACATTGATGAATCACCCTCCCTGTGCAACACCGAGATGCCAGTTTATAGCTGGGCCGAGATTCAACCCAGGTGAGACAGCTTTAGAGGCGACTGTGCATACCTCAAGGCCATCCTGTCAGTCCACTGTTACTATTATTATTATTAATATTATGCCATCATCATAAGACTGAATTGACCGATTAATTTGTGGTTATACAGTAATAACTTTGACTATAATTTAAACTTGGATGACAAAGTGACTAGAGTCAGGATTTGAGGAAAATATAACCACTACCTTAAGTATGCTAATGACACCACTCTGTTGGCAGAAAGTAAAGAGGACTTGATGAAACTGCTGCAGACAGGAAAGAAGATAATTGAAAAAAGCTAGTCTTTGTTTATACGTAAAAAATAATAAAATCTTGTCAACTGGGAAGATCGACATATTCAGATTGGAAGACAATCACATGGAAATAGTGGAAAGTTTCATCTTCCTGGGTTCTACAACTGAAGTGAGTGGAGAATGTAGAGGAGAATTTAATACATGTCTAGCGCTGGGGACAACAAGGATCTGGAAAGATAAAGATGTGACGAAACAAACCAAGAGCAGACTTCTGAATGCTCTGGTATTTCCAGTTGCAATGTAATGGTTGTGAGTCAGGGATGGAGAAAAACAAAGGAAGAAGATTAAGTTTTGAAACATGGTGTTGGAGACAAATGTTAAAAATTCCATTGATTGCAAGAAGAACAAACAAATCAGTGTTTGGAGTAATTCGACCATCATGTACATTAGAAGCGCTGATGTTAAAACCGTATCAGCGACTCTTAGGCTATGCATCGCCCATGTGTAAGTATGTCCAATCTTCTCCAAATTCCCCTCAACTAGGAATGGGAATGAGGTTATGCGTCAATTAAAGGTCACAATTGGGCTGAAAGGGTCTCGTGGGCAATATCAGATGTCATACTTGAAGCCATGGCCTGGAGAAATCACATATGGGGCCCCAAGGTACAAGTCTGTTTACAGTGCATATACAATCGATATATACAGTCCACATATAATCTGATTGCTACAAAAGGGAGAGGCAATGGGTTACAATATTCATGCGTCAACTAATTTATACACTTTATTAGCTAAAGATCATTGTGGCTTCTTTGGCAGACACCATAAGGCCAAGCTAGTCTAGATGGCTCAGATCCGTTAGTCTGTGGTGAACGCGATAAGTATTGAATGCCTCAATGATGTCGGGTTCCTCCAAATTTCTTTCAGTTTAGTGTTAACCAAGAGCAGCGAATGTTTAAAAAAAGTAATGATTTATACACCTTAACACCGAATTTGTCCAAGGCGAAAAAAAACCCTTGGGTAGTGGGGGTGGGGGCGGCAAATTAAGTCGCTACTACCCCTTGGTTGTGGCTCCAAGTCCCCCTGGAAAGTTTGGATGAGATTGGATAAGTAACGACCGAATGTATTGCGGTCAGACAGACATAGACACACCAAATTGCATATTGTAGTATGATTAAGAAGTTAAAATTGAAATTTAAACAAACTAGTACACCCGCTCACTGCGGGAGCAGCAGGAAGGGTCATTCCTATTTGGAGTATATATATTAGTCGATCTATGGTCGGGTCTCAAGAACATTGGGTGTGGTCATTTACCAAGATCGCAAAGTGGTTTAAGCATTCGAGCAAGTACTCCATTCAAAACCGTTAAGGAACGGCTGGCTTGGCTAGCTGCTTGGTAAATGAGCACACCCTGGGCTTCCTCCCTTTCAGTTTTGTGTTAAACAGCAGGAGCGAGTTTCAAAAGTTCGCTTCAAACAACGCCACGTTTGTGGCAGGAAGGGTCATGTTATTAACCCAACCCTTGCGGGGTATATAGAGCACAGTAGATATTCGCTCAGTTCTGTGAGATTCCTCCAAATTTCTTTATTTAGAGTTATAAAAAGCATTAACGACTGTTTTAAAAAGCTAATCATATGTGTTTTTGTGGTTTATAATATATTTACTTCTGGTAGAGGTCGTTGGGCCGTTGCTCCCACGAAAACGCCTGATAAGCTATTTATAAACATTGACTCGACTTTTGTTCAAGGAGGAAATACCCCTTTGGGAGGTGGGATATTAATGGTATTAATATTGTTTTGTAATAACATTAATATTATGCTATTATTGTTAGTTTTGTTATTCGAAGTGGCCTTGGAAAAACGCCATGATAAAGCTAACTTAACATGGATATACACCTCAACACGCAACCCCATTGACGGCAATGGCGGGGAAAACCCGCTCGGGGCAGAAAACCCCTTTGGGGAGTCGGAGGGGGGGGGGGGGAGCAATGAATGCGCTACAACCTTCATTGTGTAACCCTTCATCATCCTGTCAAGTTTGGTTGAGATTGGATAAGTAACGACGGAATGTATCGTGGTCAAAAAAATCATCAGACAGACAGACGACGCCAAATTGCATATTTTAGTACGATTACTTCTACCAAGGAAAAACCAGGCCACCTACTCGACAGGAATGTCATATAATGGAAGTCTTGAAACAGTTTATTGAGGAAGTGGAGCTAAACAAATGTCTTTCAAAGTTAAACCATGGCAAAGAAGCAGCCATCACCAGAGAATTATTCCAAAGAGAAACTGAAGAAATCAGCGAAGCAACAAATAGGAAGTAACGTGTTGCTTGGCGAAAACTTCAAGATTCCAATAATAAGCGGTGAAGCTGATGTCCAGGAAATGAAATTATACTTACCTGACAGAGATGATCACTGTCAGTAGTGAGAAAATCACCATATCGACCGCGTTACTGAAACGTTGATCCACCAGAAAAAAATCCAGTAATAAATTGATGCCTCCACATGTGTGGAGTGAACCCAAATCCATCGAGGAAGTTCAAAGATACAGTGAACACCAAGTTGATGAAATCGGCAGAGCCTTCCCCGAGGGTCAACGTCTTGGTAATGTCAACGTTAATGTCATCGTTAGCCAATATAGCTTTAAAGTGTCTAGACAAACACCCCTTTATGGGGGCCATTCAGGGCCTAGACACTAAGACGGTTTTGATGGAGCTAATCACAAGGGTCGATGTCACGACCCTATCTGGCGGTGGAGTTGGGGGGCAGGGGATGGGGGTCTGTGGCAGTTTGTTCTGGAGTGAAAGGCCTTAAATGAAGCAGGGAGAGCTTGAAGCGAGCCGTTGGAATTTGTTTCCAAACGAACAAGAGACAAGTGGAGTTGGCATTTTGACATTTCACACTGAACGGCTGCCTGGAGTAACATTAATTTCCGGCTTCACCAAGCTCTCCATTCCTGTTACCTTGTGAAATCGTCAACGGCTGTGTTTCATTATCTTCTTTTGTCGCTCCTTCTGTTCCTCATTATTCCTATGTTTGTGTCAATGTCGTTAAGGAATAGGATTAAGTTTGTCTTCAGTCCATAATTGCACTGATTAAATACGGTTTATTTTCCTTCCCACCTGTGATTCAATAAATCTTTCTTTGTTAATGAAACTGTCATCTGGTAATAAATCATAAGTCCATGATTAAATACCAAAAAGGAATGAATCGGAATTTCTGACAACCCATTGACCATAACAAGTCTGCCGCCCATAGCGCAGATGCGAGCTTAAATTGCAATCTGGTGTTAAAAACAGGACCACCATTAAAACAACAAAGCGATATCAACCTTGCAATTCTCATCAGTCCACTTCCACAAAGCTGTTCGTTTGTTGACGATTATGTATACGTACATTGCAACAGAATCAAAAACAATTACAGATACATTTAAAGTACACCACCTCCATGCCAAATAAATAAATAACATATCCTCCAGGGCGTGGCACATCGAGATGGTATTGGGAGAGATGTACAATAATTAATTGATTGATTAATTTCGTAGTTAAATATATAAATAATAATAGTAAAATAATTTATTTCTTCATCAATTGGAGAATAGCATACTTAAACTACCAGTGTTTCATCCGAAGCTGTAACTTTTGGAAAATTAATTCAATAATTAATAAATAAAAAAATTAAAGAATTATTTGATTAATCAGTAAATAATCGATTAATTGATTAATCAATAAATCAAAAATATCCTTTATAGCCAAATCACTAGGTCACTGTAATGTCCGAATATCAGCTTCCTATCTCAAAAGGTGCCTGAGATATTGCCCAGATGAGAAAGAAAATAAATAAGTGATTAATAATGGAAATAAATAAATAATATAGGTAAAATAATTAATTTATTAATCAATTGGCTATTAGAATACCGAAACCACCACCATTTCACCAGAATCTGTAACTTTTTGAAAATAAATAAATAAATTGAATAATTAAATAATTAATCCATTAATTGATGAATCAATTAATCAATAAATCAAAAATACCATTTACAGTCAAATCACTTGGTCACTGTCATGTCCAAAAATCAGCTTCCTAACTCAAAAGATCCTTGAGATATTGCCCAGATGAAAAAGAAAATAAATAAGTGATGAATAAATCGATAATAATGAAATAATTAATCGATTAATTGATTAATCAGTTCATCAATAAATTAGAAATACCCTTACAGCAAAATCACTCGGTCATTGTCATGTCCAAATATCAGCTTCCTAGCTCAAAATGTGCTTGAGATATCGCCCAGATGAAAAAGATAAATAAGTGATTAATAAATCGATAATAAATTAAGTAATTAATCAATTAATTGATTTATCAAAAAACAAAAAATATTGTTTTTGCCAAAGCACGTGTTCACTATTGTTCCGAAAGTTCAGCTTCCGAGCTCAAAGGATGGCGGAGATATCGCCCAGACAAGCAAACAAGCAAGAAAACAAGAAAGAAAGAAAGAAACACGAGTGAAAACTGAGTACAGCAATACCCCACTACCCCAGCCTACGTCATTAATTGGTTCCATAAGCCATGACATAACTCGGTTTTTGACATAAACCGGGCGTAATGTCTAAAAATGCCTTTAAATGAAGACAAACACCGTAAAACTAGGGTAAATAACTGGAGGAGGCTGCGGCTTCGCCCTGAATCTTTGCCGCTCCCCGTCGGGAGTCCCTCCGTTGTTTTCTTTCGGTCGGGTCTTTTCCTCGAACGGGGTGACCGGCACGGACGTGTCGACCGTGAGCGGGCTTGTGTGCCGAGTGGCTCCGCGACCCGCTTCACCACGGCGTGCTTTACCCAACGTGTCCGAGCAGTTTCACTGGTGGTCGTGTCGTGTCGTCTGTGACGAACGAACGAGCTCAGAGTTCCGTGAACCCGGCCGCCCCGGGGATCGATGCTCGCCTCCGAGTCATAGGCGTGCCCCGTCTTTCCTCGAGCGGCCGAAGTTGCATGCTTCTTTTTTTTGGACGATGCGATATACTCAGAAACGACGATGTACAGGCAGGCATTTGCAAATCCATGCACATGTGCACATGCACACGTCGATCGGTTCGTCAACGCCAGATGCCGGCGAGGTGCCCGACGAGGCATGACACGGTCGTTCGTTTCACATGGGCCATGGGCCATGGGCCATGGGGCCTGACCTCGTCGCGGACATTGCACACTCTGCACGGTGACGTGATGTGACGTGACGTCTGCTACGGACGGTCGTCCGAGCCGGCATCGTCATCATGTTTCACCGTTGCCACGTTACGTTGGTTGTTTTACACAGGAAAGGAACCTTTACACAGCAACAGAATAATCACAAAAATACCAGCGAAAGGCAAAGCAAGCACGCGACCGCAGCACAGGACAAAATGCATATGGCGTCGCCTTTGTTTTGAATGAGAACCAGCAGCTACACGTACGTACAGTATACTGTACGTACATTTTTTAATATTTTTAATGTGCTTTTTATTGTATTTTAAATTGTTTTTTTTAGCTTCTTTTATTGTTAATTTATGTACTATTTTATTTATTTTAAATATATTTTTAAGGAAAAATTAATTTTTTTCACGTCCTCCTATCATGATGTAGGAGTGACGTAAAGTCGCACATAATGACGCTCGCTGAACTGAAATTTACTCGAGAAGAGTGGTGTAAAGTCGGATTTGACGTAGGTCGAAATGGCGTAAAACGGGGGTATTGCGGTACTCTCTTTCAGCGCGTGTCATTGCCGGGCCCCCTTCGGTGCCCAGCGATTACATCATACAGCACCTGGAGATGGAATAGGAAAGGAGTGGTGTATTACATCAATAGGCTGAGAAAGTCTCACCTTAGCCTTTCTTTGTTTTGCCAGGAGCAGTACGTCCTGGTAGTGCTGGGCTAGAGTGGGTCGTATACCAGTCATGTCGGCAGCAGGTAGCAAGAGTGCTTCCAACGTGCCCGCCAGCTCGCCATGCTCCAGAGCCTCATTGATGAGTTCAATGGCGTTTACTCCTGCATAAGGATGGATTACTCTTCAGGGAAAGGGGCAACTGACTCGGCAACAGTTGCTCGAGTGAGATGTGCATGGAAGAAGTTTCGGGAACTGAGTGGCGTGCTGACGAGGAGGGGAGTGTCGTTGAAGCTGAAGGGAAAGGTGTATTCTGCATGTGTGAGAAGTGTTATGATTTATGGGAGTGAGACATGGGTAATGAATGTCGAGCAGCAACGAAGGCTGGAAAGGGTGGAAATGCGAATGGTTCGGTGGATGTGTGGAGTATTGTTGAGAGAGAGGAAGACAAATGATGAATTGCGAAAGATGATGGGAATAGAGCCTGTGGCGGATGCTGTGAAGAGAAACAGGTTGAGATGGTTTGGTCATGTGTTGAGGAACGATGAAAGTGACTGGTTGAGAAGAGTGATGGAAATGAATGTAGAAGGAAGTAGAGGACTGGGCAGACCGAGAAAGACTTGGCTAAAGGTGGTGGAAGAAGAAATGCGGGAAAGGGGGTTAACAAGGGGAGATGTAGAAAATAGGGCAAAATGAAGAAGATTGTCATGGGGACCGCAAGGCTAAACCCCGCTCTAGCAGGGAAAATGGCCTTAAAATGCCTGTAACTGATGCATAGAGATAAGAGATGTTTCCGAATCGTCAAAAGATGCTTTTTATACAAACTATCGTCCGGCAGGACTTACGATCATTTTCCTTCTGCACAGTGGTGTTCACACTTTGAATACACGTTTGGATGGTATCCCAGGACAGGCATTCATGCTCGTCCGATGTGGCCTGGGACTTCAAAGTGATAAGCGCCTCCACATAACTGCAGCACATTGAGAGAAAAAGCATACAAACAGGTCCACTCATTGTGAGCTCATTTCCTTTGCAAAATGATAAAAAATATGAGTCCTAAGTCCTTCGTTAGTATGGCCTATTTTGTATTGAAATGTAGTTTTAACCAATACATTTTCATTGCTCTTCCTGTTATGTAGTTGTCCTCCCACTAATTCAAGCAGCAAATCCTGGCAATGAACATATCATGCGACACACATTTCTATGTCTTCTTTGACACTCTTGAATACAAGTGTTAGATTTTGAACACATCCAATGTGTCCTGAACATGTGTCAGGACCAATATCTCCATAGCTTCTGCTGATCTTTGAAGAACCAGTAAACCTCATGAAACAACCACAAATTGGTCTAGTGGGCTTATCATAGTTATCACCTACTGCCTTACCACATCACCTGTGCCCATAAGGTAACCTCTCACAAAAATAGTGGACATTAAAATGTTTTCTTTTCGCAAAATCTTAATGGCAAACCTTAACCAATTCTCCTGAATGGTTGTCCAGCAGCTTCAACAATCTTAGCTGTACGAGGTACAACTACTCTTACTGAACAACCCTTACTCCACAGGCCGCACAAAACTAGATTTACAATGACAATCAACTTACATTTTCTGAGTACGGAACAGTAATTTTAAAGTTCCATACACAATTGCGTACATGTACATGGATTTTGGTATGTGCCCACAGGCCGCATTCCCAAGAATGACCCACGCCTATCGAGATATTGTGCCAAAATGATGTTATCTCAGTGGATGAGCAGGTGTGGTAGGTACAATGGACAACACTCGCAATTGAAGTTGCACCAATGACATTTTACTGAACTTCAGCCCACCAGAAAATAATTTACAGAGGAAAACCTGAAAAATATGACCAATTGCAACCAAAAGTGCAAACTTGAACTCACAGTGCTTCGGGAAGTGGATGAAAATTTGAGACCGTCATTGTATGGAATAGTGACTTTTACAGTGAATTCAGAAAGTATTCAGACCTCTTCACTTTTTTCACATTTTGCTATGTTGCAGCCTAATGCTGAAGTCGTTTAAATTCATTTTTCCCTCATCAATCTACATTCAATACTCCATAGTGACAAAGAGAAAACAGGATTTTGGAAAGTTTTGCAAATTTATGAAAAAGAAAAAACTGAAATATCACATTGACATAAGTATTCATACCCTTTGCTATTACACTTGAAATTTAGCTCAGGTGCCTCCCATTTCTCTTGATCATCTTTGAGATGTTTCTACACCTTGATTGGAGTCCACCTGTGGTAAATTCAATTGATTGGACATGATTTGGAAAGGCACACACCTGTCTATATAAGGTCTCACAGCTGACAATGCATATCAGAGCAAAAACCAAGCCATGATGTCGAAGGAACTGCCTGCAGAGCTCAGAGACAGGATTGTGTCGAGGCACAGATCTGGGGAAGCCTACAAAAAAATTTCTGCTGCATTGAAAGTTCCCAAGAGCACAGTGGCCTCCATAATTATTAAATGGAAGAAGTTTGGAACAACCAGGACTCTTCCTAGAGCTGGCCGCCCGGCCAACCTGAGCAATCGGGGGAGAAGGGCCTTGGTAAGAGAGGTGACCAAGAACCCGATGGTCACTCTGGCTGAGCTCCAGAGATCCTGTGTGGAGATGAGAGAGACTTCCAGAAGGACAACCATCACTGCCACACTCCACCGATCTGGGCTTTATGGCAGAGTGGCCAGACGGAAACCAAACAGTTCAATCTTGGTTTCATCAGACCACAGAATCTTGTTTCTCACAGTCTGAGATTCCTTTAGGTGCTTTTTTGCAAACTCCAAGTGGGCTTTCATGTGTCTTTCACTGAGGAGAGGCTTCCATCTGGCCACTCAATTTCTGTGCCTCATCTTTCCTTACTTGCCTCCAAAATTTGTTGTCAGTGGCGTATCAGCATCACATGTATTTAACATGAACAACTTCACAGCTCGTGTCCTGAATAACCCTTTTGAAATCTTATTGTGGCAAGCATAATCACCGGTCTAGGTTGGTATTGTCCAAGCCCTGCAGGTTGTGTGAGTTCTCAGCGAGAAGAGCCAGCACAGCTACGGCATCATGTGACTCTAAAGCCTGATTCATGAGTGCCCTGGTGGAGAGGGACTTCAGTTTCACACTCAGCTCCTCATGGCTCAGATCACCCTGCAGAACACAATGCGAGACGAAAATAGTATTCTGTCATTAATACAATTATTTTACCATGTATAGAGTAACAAGGAGAACTAGAACAATGCGACTGTGTCACCAACATGTCTCCGCAAAGTCCCACAATGGGTACATTTCCTCGTTCACTGTCCTAAAAATAAACAAGTTTTATTTAAATCCCTTCAGCTGTTTTCAAGTATCACATTTTCACCGGCCATGACAGGTTTCACATCGATAAGTGAAGCAGTTTTCGAGAAGGGAATTTTTTAAATATCGGCTTTCAAACTAATATGGCTGCCATACCATATGGCATAGGACCTTAAAAAATGTACACTCCGCATATGTATAGGTAGGGGATCACGTTTATGAAGTTTCGTGTTGATCGGATAAGGTTCGTTTTTCTATCCAAGATGGCTGCCAAACCCCGTGACCTACGACATCATCATTTTCAAACTATATGCAACAGTGCTGTTGGATGATATTTGTAAAATTTTGCATCGATAGGGTGAGCGGTTTCAGAGATATAATTATTTAATATTTTCCTTCAATCCAATATGGCTGCCACAACATGTGAACAATGATGTTTTTGTGATCATCTTTTAATCGCAATGCCTAGCCAATGACACCTGTAAAGTTTCGAGTCAATCGATTTGGTGGTTTGGGAGAAGACGTTTTTTTAAAGGTTTTAGGTTAAATCCAATATGGCTGCGAAACCATGGGACCTATGATGTCATAAGTTTAATATTTCAACACAAATGGGTCATAGATCATGTGCATGCAATTTCAGATTTTTAGGATAAGGAGTTTGATTAAAACATTTTTGGCTGGTATACCACTTCACCTATGATGTTATCATTATCATGTTTTTGTTCCCCATTGGGAGCACTTGACAATGTGCCAAGTTTAAAATTTTTCCATTCAGCGGTTTCTGACAAATATTAATTTAATTATTTGCGTTTAATCCAAGATGGCTGTCATACCACGTGACCAAAGACATCACAATTATCATAAAAACATTCTGCATGGGTGTTACTCCTACCCTGAAAGTTTCGTCTCAATTGGACATACGGTTGCTGAGAAAAACGAGGTATAGCCGTACGGATGGACGGATGGACGGATGAACGGACGGACACCCCGAAAATATAATGCCTCCGGCCCAGGGGCGGAGGCATAAAAGGACATAAAATGTCATAGCCCGTGGTTTTAGTAATTCTGCTGTACGGTGTTAAAGGCCACCCGTCGGCCGTATTTGGTCGGATTACAAAATACATTTTTCAGCTTATGTATACTCATGTATTGTACTTGTGCCAAGTTTGAACAAAATCGGTCAATGCATGGCCAAAAAATGAATGGTTGGGGACACATTTAAGTAACAAAATGGCCGCCAGGTGGCTATCTTGGATCTGATCTCGAAAGAAAATGATGTGCATATGTAACCCATCATTCATTATCTGTTTGCCAAGTTGAACAAGATCGGTGTATGTATGACCGAGTAATGATTGAGGACATGTTCAATATTGGATTATTCATAACTAAAATGGCTGCCAGTCTAAATCTCCATATATCATATAAATAATATAAATAAATCTCCATATAAACAAAATCAATCCATATATCTCCGAGATATGGTTGCAGACGCACGGACGGACGGACGAGACCCAAATACATAAGCCTCCGCTTTGGACGAAGTCTAACAGGAGGCAAATAATATGTAGAGCTGGATGTACAATGATGATCATGCCAATAGGACCAAGCTTCTCTAAGCCGTGCCAGTGCATTCTCCTTACCTTGATCTCCTGCACTGTTCGCAGTTCTCGCTGATAGAGGCTTGCAGTAAAGGGCAACACTGGTGGCAACAGGGCCTCAGGCTGCTGCAAGGCAAGCAGTGTCTCTTCCTCAATGCCTGCTCGTAGCGCTGCGTTGATCTTTACTACAGCTTCCACCTCTGCCACAATGATCAGACATTTGGTCTTTCTTGGACAAATGTCATGAATATTTTTCAAGATGATTCTATAATTTCAATGTGCGGTAAGATAATATAAGATTTTACAATGTCAATTCCAAAGAAAGTAAAATAAAAAGTGAAAATGTTAGCAGCATCAAAGCTATCGATCATGAAAAGGTACTTTTAAACTCATGATAAGGATAAGGTAGTTTAAAGTGAGATCATGAAAAGTTACTATATTGCAGGTGTTTAACCAGTTTGTCATTTTTTCCAAGGCCTGAAGAGAATAGATGTTGCAGCCTGCCTGTCTGAAGGATGAGGGATGTCACGGCAGAGGGTCGAGTCATCAGCAAATAGATAAATAGGATTTTCAAGAGAGTGAGAGAGATCATTCATGAAGATCAGGAATAGGACTGGGCCCAGAACGCTGCCTTGGAGCACTCCAGCCTCGACAGGGAGAGAAGATAAGAGGTTTCCATAGAGTGCCACACATAGGCTGAGAGTGGAGGTGTTAGTAAGCCACGTGTGGCATTGGCCTAGAACAATACAGATAGAGAGTTTGGAGAGCAAAATGAGGCACCAGACTGTATTGAAAGCTCGCGATATGTCTGTCTAGCTCTAGAAAGAACAAGGGGGGCGGATAGATGTTGGAGGTGGAGGGGGGCGGCACCCAGTGTGCAACCCCACCCATCAAAAGCGATCGTTTTTTTCATATGTATTGAGGTGTATATAACAGAAGATGTAGTCTTGGAATGTAGGATCACCTGAGATTCCTCAGACCACAACTGATGTTGACAGCAGCGTTCAACATGGAACTGATTTGTACCATTCAGTTTGTTCCCACAGTGGATACTTGATGATTAACGGATTACCCGAATCATCGGAGATGCGTCATTTCTCCTAACCATTCATGAACCGAGCGGTGGAATGGCATCCCAAATATCAGATAATCTAGAGTCCCTATCATTCTGGTTGAATTTGGCACTCAGTTTGTGTTTTCAAGACTCAAGAACATGATATTTGAGGAATTCTCCAAGGTATACAATAGGCATCAATGTCTTGAAGAATAACGATTCTACTATAAATCGATGAGTTATGTGTGTGTGTGTGTCGTACTTTTTGTTTCTATTAATTATGTGCGTCCATTAATTAATTACGCACTAGTGAATGCACTTTTTAACCCTTTAGACTGCTGATACCCCTTCGACCTTTGAAGACCCGTTAAGACCCCCAATACTCTTAAGACAAACAAAGACCACTAAATACCCTTAAGACCCAAAAGTCCGCGAGGACACAAAAGAACCGAAGATCCAAAAGACACTTGAGTCCAGCAAGCACGTGTGCTACAAGGCGGTGAAGAGCAATGAAAATTTTCTACAAAGGACCAACTAGTTGTTATAAGTGATTCACGTTGTCGAGTTGATGAAGGCAAAAGTTCAGCTGATGGCAAAACCGTAATTCTGACGGTCAATTCCATGTTGTTGTTGTTGTATGCAGGCTGTGGCTGCTGGTTTGCATCATTTCTCTGGAAGCACGTTTGTGCCGCTAATGCTGTGCCCAAATTACCAGTGAGCTGGTACTCTATTTGCTGATCGCGGAGGGATCACAGGCTCAGTCAACCCCCCTGGCGTTAATTCAACGATCGACCGGGATTCAAACTCAGGATACTAGGATCCCAAGCCAGCACCTTAACCGCTGTGATTTGTTTCATTACACGCAATGCCTGATTTTCATTCAATTAAGGATTTTTATGAAGTCGATAATTAAAATAAATGTTGAGTTTTGAGCAAAAGTTTTTTCATTAGAGCACTTCTTTTTAAGTGTATTAGAGCGTTCTTTGTCAATATTTAGAATAGTCTTTAGAATTTATGATTTAAAAAAAACACCCACAAAAAACGTTCCCCTCACTCTGCTCTGTAAAATTATACTCGTCAGTGCAATGTAAATTTTTGCACTCCCCCTAACCTAAAATCATGAATCCATGCCTGAAGACTGACATTGAGGGCCCCCATCCATTTTTAGGAGAGTAATTTCATTTATCCTACCTGACTGCACTTTTTGTTTAATTTATATACCTGACCACAACCCCACCTCCTAGCTGGTGAATAGCAAGGCAGAGAATGCATTCGTGTGGCAGACGACACTTATTGCTACCAGGTTGTGAAGCATTTGCTGTCATGGAACTCGGCCTGGGCCTTGCTCCCTCATCAAGTTAGGGGATTCCATTTACACACCAACTCACGCACACACACACACCTTGAAGGCTGCAAGCAGATAATGGGGTGCATCCAATGTGCATCCATAATAAATACAAGCTTTATATATTTGATTACGTGGATAGTGAAAAAGCTTTATATATTGGATGAGGAGGATTGACTAAGTTAAAGGACACTTCTAAACTAAAGGACAGGATATAAACTGATGACAAATCAGGAGTACTTTGTCATTCATCATGCAGAGACTGTGATCAATCTGTAGTGACTTACAGATTTACTTGCATAATTTTCTACATGGACAGACGGTGCAGGCAGAATCAATTCACCAAGCTTTTTCCTCACATACCGCCCCTTTCCTAGCAAATGTTCGGTTAGTGGGGCGTGGTTTAAAACCAGGAAAAACCAATCAATCTGAGTACACCAGGAGGACGAAGCATGAGGGTGAAGAGGACGAGGCTTTTATGCTGACTCTCTACTCTCGAGGGGCCTGGAGCTAAAACGTGCAATAACGTGGAGCGAGTGAATACTGTACTTCACTGTGCTTTGGTTTGGTTTCCCTTGGGACTATCAGCAGAGTGTGAATTCACCAGTCGCTCACTGATCACAACAACCCAACAAACTTTTTTCGACTTCCTGGGATTATTTTTTCCCCTTCCACCATTTTAGATCACTTTTTGCCGATGGGCCATCCATTTTGTTTAACCACCGCTCTGGTCACCCCGAACGAAGCATTGGTATTTTCATAATATTGGATCGCGAGACATTTTCTGAGACATTTTTGCCGACATAGACAGACATTTCCCTGCCTTGCGAACATGTGATCATGGTAATGTGCTTGCAAGCTTTTGTACCATGCTAGCTTCTACAAAAATACCTCATAAAAACTACCATGGGTTTAATTCACATAATTGTGGTCATGATGCGTTAGCATTGCACCATATCCGGATGAATTGGGTTAAGAACAAATCAGCATATGGGAATTTTTTTTTTTTACGGATGTGTTTATGTTATTTTTAATGTACATTTTCATTGAGGTTTTTATTTCACAGTTTAGTTATAGAAATAACAATTTTCAAATGCTTGATATTGATTGAGGTTTTGTTGTTTTATGGACACGTTTATGGGGTGTTTTTTTTACATCAATTTTCATTGACGGATGCTTTTTCTTTTTTTCATTCAGGACATTATTGTCATGTTTATTTCACAGTTTACAGTTATAGATATTACAATTTTCAAATGATATATATATTGATTGAAGTTTTTTGGGATTTTTTAAAGTACAGGTTTACGGTTGGTTTTTTTTACAGAAATTTTCATTAATGGATGCTTTTTGATGGTTGTGCGATTTTTTTCCTGTGTACCGGCTTCAATGTCTGTCAGCACGTCAAATTTCAGCTTTCTACGACACCCGGAAGGTACCGAACATTAATATCAGTCAGTCAGTCAGTGAGTCAGTGAGTCAGTCAGTGGTTAGAATGAGCTTTATATGTTAGATAAATCAAAGATATCCAAGTGGCACCTCTTAACTCAAGCTAGGGGGCGAGGAATCAATGGGCCATCCCAGCACTTTCTACAAAGGTGTTAACCAACACGTTGAAAATGTTCTGCAAATTATGGTTTTGAGCTTACTCATATTTTCACGATGAGCTTGTGCATTGGCTGTCTCCACTCCATCTTGAAGCTCCTCCTTGCTCAGTGTCTCATCTTTACCGAGGCTCTGGCAAAGCAAACCAAGGTAACACTTACAATTATCCCTTTCACAACCTCATGTTGTGTGGCCTGTCATTTGACCACAGAATGGCAACGCTTACAATGATATTCTGGCCCTTTAAAAAGGACATTCAGAGACTGCAATGATATAAGTGACAGCATAATAAATTGTGTTGTTTGAGGATCAAATACAGGACAATGAAAAGGAAAACATTTTTGGAGAAGAGAAAGCAATGATTTGTTTTCACAATATGTGATAAACTTTATTTGATTGCATTGTTCCATACAAAACACCCCTCACCTCAGCCTTTTCTCTGTGCCGTTTTGATAGTTCTTGCAGGTACCAAGGTCCATTAGCTCGATGGATGTTCAGCAAAGCCAAGGCAGGAGATTGTAGGATTTCCAAGAGCAGATCTTCATCAGATTCACATAGGGCTTTCTCCACATTGTTCAATGCTGCACGTTCTGTTGGATGGAGTGAATGGCTTTTGGTGAATTTGATCAAAAATGTATTGCAGGATAATGATCCTAAATATGAAATACCAAAAACATTACATTTTGTATATGTAATGTTCACCCATAATTCCTGGCCCTCATTGCAACTTAATGCATGTCATGGTCGTTGAACTTGTTGCAACGTAATGTATAAGTATGATGTTGCACGAGAGTATTCCTCTGTCGGTCGATGCCAATCATATAACTTTCCAAAAGTTCACACGGTGACAAAGATATTGACGAAAATATTTTTAGAAGAAATATAAACTTTGACCCTACAGAATAATAAATAATTGTTTTTATATAAATATTTTCATATATTATAATATTTTTATATAAATGTTTTTATTTTGTTTGGATAAATAACCCAACAGAAAATTTCAGCCACCACGCCCAAGCGCTTTCAATGTTAACACTATATATATATATATTGCGAATTCCTGCCCAGCACCTCCATTTCCATGATCTTCAGCGTATCGAACAAGGTTTCGTTTTTGAGCCGCGTTGTATGATCGTTGTCGATAACTCATGGTTAATTGCGGTAAGAAAAACTAGTTGAAATAAAAGTCGCTGGTAAATCCTATGAACAACTGAATGAAGCTGTTAAAGAACACTTGGGTTTTATAATAAAACTAGCAGAAGTACCCAGCGTTGCCGGGTGGGGGAGGAGGAGGGAGGGGGAGGGGAAGGGGAGGGGGTGAAGTGGAGAAGGGGGGAGGGGAGGGAAGGGGGATGAGGTATGGGGAGGGATGGGGGGAGGTGGGAGGGAGGAGGAGATGGGGAGGGGAGGGGGGATGGAGGATGGGAGGAGAGGGGGAGGGGGGGAAGGGGGAGGAATGGGGGAAGGGGAGGGGAGGAGGGAGGTGTGAGGCAGGGGAGGGGAGGAGGGAGGGGGGAGGCAGGAGAGGAAGGGGGTTCATATATATGCTGGTGGGTGAATGGGGTGAATGTGGCGTTCATCACGTTTGAGGTAAGTGTGATGCTGAACAGGAAGAAGAAGAAACCGTACCACCAACTTTGTACACTTCCGGAGTTGTTTGATTTATTTGGCATGGCAAAAGGCAAAAGGCAAAAGGCCCTTCCATTTCAAGGCATGGCAAAACTGACAGGTGAACGACATGGAGCCGATATCAACCTTTGAGGAGTAGTCAGTGTTCGGATTGTAACTGAACTAGGGCATGCCCGTACTATATATAAGCTAGGACGTGCCCGTACGTGGGTGCCCGTTCCTTGCCAAAAAAAAAAAAAAAAAAAAAATTTGTGTAGGGGTGTGTGTGTGTAAACATCCTAGGGCGTGCCCGTACGTGGGTGCAAAAAAACATGCGTGCAAACAACAACAACAAAAAAAAACTTTGAAACCACGTGGCAGTAACGACCACAGAACCCCCCTCCCTCTATTTACATGAATGGTTTGGTCCATTCGCAACGACCACAGAACCCCCCCCTCTATTTACATGAATGGTTTGGTCCATTCGCAAAGCCAAAGCGAACGACCACAGAACCCCCCCCCTCTATTTACATGAATGGTTTGGTCCATTCGCAAAGCCAAAGCGAACGACCACAGAACACCCCCCCCCCCCCCCCTCTATTTACATGAATGGTTTGGTCCATTCGCAAAGCCAAAGCGAACGGCGAACGGCTAAATCGCCATAGCTCGGTAAGTACTTGTCCGATTAATTTCAAACCTTGAAAAGGCACATCCTCGGGTCCCCAGCAATATACCTGGCAAGTTTCAAGTATATCGGACCGGTAGTTGTCGAGAAACAGCGGTCACAGACAAACAAACGTACAAACGTACAAACGTACAAACGTACAAACGTACAAACGTACAAACAAACACACAGAGATTACTGGAATTATAGATAGATGCAGCCTTCTCCCATGCAATGGCCGGCTGCCGTCTGCCTGATGGTTGCCAGTTGTTGAGTCGTTTTTGGCGCTGTTCTTCTGTCTCCTGCTGTCTGGCCCTCACTACACGTTGTTGATTGGCGTTTAGATGTGTCTCTCTCTCATTTTCTGTCTCTTGTTGTTTGGCTCTCGCCACACGTTCTTGACTGGCGTTTAGACGTGCCTCTCTCTCATCTTCTGTCTCTCGCCAGACGTTGTTGATTGGCGTTTAGACGTGCCTCTGTCTCATCTTTTGTCTCTCGCTGTCTGGCCCTCGCCAGACGTTGTTGATTGGCGTTTAGACGTGCCTCTGTCTCATCTTCTGTCTCTCGCTGTCTGGCCCTCGCCTGACATTGTTGATTGGCGTTTAGACGTGCCTCTGTCTCATCTTCTGTCTCTCGCTGTCTGGCCATCGCCAGACGTTGCTGATTGGCGTTTAGACGTGCCTCTGTCTCATCTTCTGTCTCTCGCTGCCTGGCCCTCACCAGACGTTGTTGATTGGCGCTTAGACGTGCCTCTGTCTCATCTTCTGTCTCTCGCTGTCTAGCCATCGTCACATGTTGTTGATTGGCGTTTAGACGTGCATCTGTCTCATCTTCTGTCTCTTGCTGTCTGGCCCTCGCCACACGTTGTTGATTGGTGTTCAGACATGCCGCTCTCTCATTTTCTGTCTCTCGCTATCTGAATCTAGAGACACGTTCTTGATTGGCTTGTCGACGGTGAAAAGTATCTTCATCGGTTTCATGGAGTCTCCGATCAACGATTTTCCTTGCTCTGGAGGTTGAACGCGACAAATTTCTTTTCTTCGGTGGCATTGCCTTTATCACAGTCAGTCTTGCATGTGTGAACTCGTAGACAAATTCAATTTTTTTCACTTTTACGTTTACGTTTACACGTGGTAACCTAACTCGCTCGCTAGCCAGATGAAGATCCGGAACGACTCTGCTGTAGTGGTTACGGGAAGCATGACACAATCACCTTGCACCGGCCGATGACGTAACCGGCGGGCGGTTACTTGCCCGGACGTGTCCTGACTTGCCTTGCCCGGGTGGACTCTCGATTTGCATACCACGCCCCATTGAGAGGCGTGGCTGACTTATTTGCATACCACGCCCCGCCTGAGAGGCGTGGCTTTTGTGTGGTGAACTTTTGATATAAATTGCCGCCCGTGTTAACGGGCTATGCAGTGCTTTTGAGTTCTTTCGAGTTGAGCTAGAATAAATAGCTCAGAGAAACTTCGTTCCTGGTGTCGTCCATTTTGTCCGGCTTTATCGTGTGAGCATAGCTCTACAATTGGTGACCCCTTTTCAAGAACATGGCGATGGAGTCATCTGTAGCTTTGAAGCTCCCTGGCTTTTGGGAATCGCACGCAGCCGTCTGGTTCGCCCAAGCGGATTCTCAATTCGCCCTGCGGAACATCATGGAGGACAACACGCGCTACCACCATGTGGCCTCCGCGCTCAACGCCTCCACTGCTGCCCGGGTCCTGAGCTTCCTACAGAACCCGCCGAACGCCGACAAATATGGCGCGCTCAAAGGCCTACTCCTCGGTGCGTTTGGACTCACGGAGACCGAACGCGCGCGACAACTGCTCGACCTCCCGGAGCTGGGTGAGGCCCGTCCATCCGAACGCATGGACCACATGCTTGCTCTACTCGGTGACCACAGCCCGGATTTCCTCTTCCGCGAGCCGTTCCTCCGGCAGCTACCCGGGCAGGTACGATTAGCTATGGCTAATTCGCCCATCACGGACCCTCGCGCCCTGGCCAAGCAGGCCGATAAATTTTTCTCCGCCAGGCGCCACGTCAGAGCGGCCGCCTGGAACCCTGGGCCGACCGAGGCAACGCCCGCGCCACGACCGGTGCCACCACCGGCCGAGTCAGCGCCACTGGCAGCAGCGGCCGCCGCGACGCCCCGTGGATCGAACCCGACGTGACCGCCGGAGCCTCCACCAGAGCGGACCATGTGCTACTACCACGCCAGGTTCGGGCAGAAGACCAGAACGTGCCGCCCACCGTGCAATTTCGGCAGGTCGGGAAACGACCAGGCCGGCGCTCGCTGCCTGCCATAAGTGTCGGCCATTCAGGCAGCCTTCTGTTTATCACGGACACAGCGTCCGGGCGGCGTTTTTTGTGTGACACCGGCGCTCAGCTGAGCGTGATACCCGCCTTGGTGCAGGACAAACAGGCCGCGCTTTGCGGCCCTGCCTTGGTCGCCGCAAACGGCTCCTCCATCCGCACCTTCAGTTCACGCAGCGTCGCACTCTGCTTCGGGGACCAGCGCTTCAGGTGGGACATCATCACGGCGAACGTGCCCATGGCCTTGCTGGGTGCAGATTTTCTGTGCGCGCATGGGCTTTTGGTGGACGTCAAACAGCATCGGCTCATCAATGCGGAGACCTTCAGTTCGCTCGCTTGCTCATTGAGCGGCTCCGCACCAACAAAGCTAGCCTGTGCGCTCCCGGCCGCGGACGATTTCACCCGCCTGCTCGCCGAGTTTCCCGCCCTCACGCAGCCGACGTTTTTGGCCATCGCCGTCAAACACGGCGTCGAACACCACATCCCGACCACAGGTCCACCGGTCTACGCCAGGGCTCGTCGCCTCGACCCGACCAAACTCGCCGTGGCGAAGGCGGAATTCGACGCGCTGGAGCGATTGGGCATTGTGCGGCGCTCGAATAGCGCGTGGGCCTCGCCCCTGCACATCGTGCCCACACCGGGTGGCGGATGGCAACCATGCGGCGATTACCGCCGCCTCAACGACGCCACCACCCCCGACCGGTACCCGATACCACACATACAGGACTTTTCTGCCCGTTTGGAGGGGCGGGTGATCTTTTCCAAGGTCGACCTCATTCGGGGCTACCACCAGGTACCCGCCCGGCCGGCCGATGTGCCGAAGACGGCGGTAATTACACCTTTTGGCCTCTTCGAGTTCCTTTGCATGCCGTTCGGCATTAAGAACGCGGCCCAGGCCTTCCAGCGGCTGATGCACAGCGTGCTGCGCAACCTCACCTTCCTTTTCGTCTACTTGGACGACATTCTCGTCGCCAGCACTTCCCGGGCGGAGCACCTCATCCACCTGCGCACGCTGTTTGAGCGCCTCGGCCAGCACGGCCTCATCATCAACCCGGCGAAATGCCAGTTTGGCGTAACGGCCGTCGACTTCCTAGGGCACCGCATCACGAAGCGCGGGGCCGTCCCGCAGGCCTACCAAGGTGGAGGCAGTCACAAGTTTCCCGCGCCCCCGCTCCATCAAGGCCCTACAGGAATTTTTGGGGATGGTAAATTTCTACCACCGGTTCATGCCTCGCGCCGCCCAACTCATGCGCCCCCTGTACGAAGCCCTCCGGGGCAAGCCGGCCAAGCACGACGTCGCCTGGACCAAAGAGATGGACGAGGCATTCACGGGCGCTAAGCTGGCCCTCGCCAGCGCGACCATGCTGGCGCACCCGGCGCTCGACACACCCATCGCCCTCACCACGGATGCTTCCGAAAAAGCGGTGGGCACCGTGCATGAACAGTGGGTGAACGGCGCTTGGCAACCGCTGGTCTTCTTCAGCCTGCAGCTTCGCCCTAACGAGCGCAAGTATCGTGCTTTCGACCGCGAGCTCCTCGGCCTTTACCTGGCCGTTCGCCACTTCCGCCATCTTTTAGAGAGCCGCCCGTTCACGGCGTTTGTGGACCACAAACCCCTGGTCTTCGCCATGGCCAAGGTTGCAGAGCCGTGGTCGGCCCGCCAGCAGCGCCACCTCTCCGCCGTGTCCGAATTTACGACGGGTATCCGGCACGTCGCGGGCAAGGACAACGCTGTGGCCGATTGCCTCTCCCGGTCCGGTGCGAACGCCGTCCACCTCGGTGTGGACTTCGCCCGCATGGCGGCCGACCAGACCGCCGACCCCACGGTGCAAGCCCTCCGGACAGCGGACACAGGCCTGCGGTTGGCCGACGTCCCCTTCGAGGATACAGGCACAGTTCTCCTGTGCGACGTTTCCCTGGGCCAACCTCGCCCCATCGTGCCCACCGGATGGCAGCGGCACATTTTTGACGCCCTCCACGGCCTTTCCCAACTGGGCCGGAAAGCGTCGCAGAAGCTCGTGGCAGCAAAGTTCGTCTGGCATGGGCTCCGTAAGGACGTCCGCGACTGGGCCAACGCCTGTGTCGCCTGCCAGCGCGCGAAGGTCCACCGGAACACCCAGGCCCCGTTGGCACCATTCGACGTGCCCGCGCGGCGCTTCGGCCACGTCAATGTGGACCTGGTGGGACCCCTTCCCTCCTCGCGGGGCTTCACCCACCTCCTCACGATGGTGGACAGGACCACCAGGTGGCCGGAGGCCGTCCCGTTGGCATCAACAACATCCGCCGACGTGGCGCAGGCCTTCATTGGCACCTGGATTGCCCGTTTCGGCGCCCCCTCGGACATCTCCTCCGACAGAGGCCCGCAATTCACCTCCGAGCTTTGGGGCACGGTCGCCCAGGCCTTGGGGGTCAAGCTACACTGCACCACGGCCTACCACCCCCAAGCCAACGGCTTGTGCGAGCCATTCCACCACTCGATGAAGGCCGCTCTCGGGGCCAGCCTCCAGGACGACGGTTGGGCCGACAGGCTCCCGTGGGTCCTATTGGGCCTCCGAACGGCCCCTAAAGAGGACCTCCAGGCTTCCACCGCCGAGCTGGTCTACGGCCAGCCACTGCGCATGCCGGGCGAGTTCATCCCTGACGCCACCGGCCCCTGGTCCGCGGCTCGCCAACGCTCGGTCCTCCAGGAGGCCGCCAGGAGATTTGCCCCCGTGCCCACGTCCCACCACGGCTGCCCCCAACCCCACGTGCCCCCAGCACTTCGCACTGCGGAGTACGTTTTTATCCGGAACGACGCACACCGGGGACCGCTCCGGCCGCCGTACGATGGACCTTTCTTTGTCCTGAAGAGGGACGACAAGTCGTTCATCATTGACATCGGCGGCAAACCGGACTGCATCTCCATGGACCGCCTCAAGCCGGCCCATTTGGACCTCGACCAACCTCCACGGTTATAATAATAATAATAATAATTCATTTATTTTGTATAGCGCTTTTCCAGAAGCCCAAAGGCGCTTTGACAGAGTGGAAAACATAATGCATAACAATACATGAAAACAACAATTGCAAAAAGACAAGAATCAAGAAAACAAACAGCAGCGATATACGGCATATATAGATATACGGTTGGCCCTTCCTCCACGATGGGACCGTCCCCCGTCAACCAAGCCCCCCGCCCGACCATCCACCGCCACGCCACCTACCACCCCCACACGAATTGCCAGGGGTCGTTTCGGCCGGGTCATCAAGACCCCCTCAAACTGACTTTCCCGGTGCAAGTTAATTCTGGGGGGGCACATGTAGCGGTTACCGGAAGCATGACACAATCACCTTGCACAGGCCGATGACGTAACCGGCGGGCGGTTACTTGCCCGGACTCGCCCGGACGTGTCCGGACTTGCCTTGCCCGGGCCGACTGTCGATTTGCATACCACGCCCCGTTGAGAGGCGTGGCTGACTTATTTGCATACCATGCCCCGCCTGAGAGGCGTGGCTTTTGTGTGGTGAACTTTTGATATAAATTGCGCCCATGTTAACGGGCTATTCAGTGCTTTTGAGTTCTTTCGAGTTGAGCTAGAATAAATAGCTCAGTGAAACTTCGTTCCTGGTGTCGTCCATTTTGTCCGGCTTTATCGTGCGAGCATAGCTCCACACTGCAATCAAACAAACGACGTCTTGCTCATGCCACGTCGTGGGCGTAGCCAACGTGGCCTCATGCTCCCAGGTGATTGGCTAACTCGCTCGAGAGCCTGACGAAGATCCTGAGCGAGCCATAAAAGGTAACCGATAACATGCAAATTGATGGCGCAGGCAGTGATGTATATATGGGGCTGGGGTCTAGTGCCTTCTTCCTTGCAAACTTGAAAATTGTCACGTGATTGCTCTGAGCTGTGGCAGAGGCAGAGGCTATAATGTTCAGAACCCAATCGGAAATGCGCTCAGTTATGGCTAAAAATATGTATCTAAAGATGAAAGGAAAAAAAAAAATCAGCCTCGGGAAAACCTTGGACAGACCTACCCCCCCCCCCCCCCCCCCCCCCACACAGGAGCCTCGCCCCCTTGTACATTTCACAGAGAGTGTAAACGAGCAGGGTATCAGGCAACTTGAACTTGGTAGCCTGGCCTGGCTCGTACGTCCAAACGTCATTCTTCAGACGCTGGTGACCAGGCTGCCGCTGATAATCCCCACATAATCCCAATGCAGCCTGCGTGGGAGTATAACCACTGATCTATAGTATAGCAGGCAGCGTGGAGTCTGGCGGCGAAGATGGAACATCACGTGATCACTCTGAGCGAATCAGCGAGCTGCTCTGGCACAGGCTGAGATCAGTGTATAATGTTCCTCGCTGAAATGCGCTAAGTTAAATATGAATAAAAAATATGGATCTCGTCCTCGGAGGTCATTTTTAGGTAGGCCATGTCCTTCCCAGGCCCAAGTCTGTGCCAAAAATCAAGTGCGTGAGCCTCTCCGTTTAGGAGTCGATAGGTAACACACACACACACACACACACACACACACACACACACACACACACACACACACACACACACACACACACACACAGTTTTATTTATATAGATATAGGCAATTATCAGCAACTTGAGTACCACGTGATTGTCGTCCGACAATAGGCTACGGGTTGCTTCGTTGGATTGCTATCCGATATCCGCCGTTTATTTAATATGTGCCGCAATGTTTAAACTTTGCGCGATCACAACTGAACATCGCGATTGATATGATTTACGACTGTCGTAAATTTAATTTCTTTACCTGCCGTGATATTCTTTCATTAGCGCCGCTCTGTTCAACCATTACAAAATCGTGGCCGACAGTCGTGGTTAAGAAGGACTTCGCCGTTTTTGACAGATGTAATATGTTTCACGCCTATTTTTTTCATTTGAGGGCTAAAATGGGGGTGTGCATTATATACTGAAACGCAAAAGAAACTTACCACCTTTGAAACCTTTAAATATCAACAATAACACTGCGTGTAGTAAATGTGTGAACTTATTTGTGGACAATAGTGTCCTCACTGTCAGACAAAACGGTCACGGATGGTCACTTGAACCTTCAATGGTCACTTCATAGCACAGCTGTTGAGCAGCCGTTTTGACTGTCAGTGATTAGCCAAGGGGTATGGGATGATTTTAATGAGCTGCACGTGATGTCTTGATATTGGCTTTAAAAAGGCCAGTGCAAAATGGGCATTTCAATCAACAGGCCACGATTGTCAAGGGATCAACGGCAGCGTGCCCTGGGCATGCTGCAAGGCGGACTGAGCTACCGTGAGGTGGCACGTCGCCTTGGCTGTTCACACCAGATGATATCGGCCCTGGTGGACAGAGACACACTCCACAACTCTGCAGATGACAGACCTCGATCAGGGAGGCCAAGAGTCACCACTGCAAGGCAGGACAGGCAGATGGTCCGAAGTCACCTGCGGGATCGATTCCGTCCAGCATCCCGCACTGCGGCAGAAACTCCGGGGCGTGCAAACCCATGGATCTCCAATGATACTGCACGAAGACGACTGCATGACTATGGTCTGACTGCCAGAAGACCATACAGAGGCCCCGTGATGACGGCTGCCCATCGCCGCAACCGACAGAGATGGTGCCAGCAGCATCAGTGGTGGACCTTGGCGCAGTGGAACGAGGTCGCTTTCAGCGATGAGTCAAGGTTCTGTGTGGACAGTCCTGATGGGCGCGAGCGTGTCTGGAGAAGAACTGGCGAGCGATATGCCGATTGTTGCGTGCATCAAGCCAACAGGTGGGGTGGCCCAAGTGTAATGGTGTGGGCCGCCATATCAGGCCGGTACAGGACGCCACTGGTGGTTGTGGATGGGAATCTTAACGCCCAGCGGTATGTGGATAACATCCTGCGACCTCATCTGCTGCCATTCCTGCTAGACCACCCAGAACTGAGAACCTTTCAGCATGACAACGCTCATCCCCATGCTGCTCGCTTTACCACTGCATTTCTCCAAGGCGAGAACATCAACACCATGCAGTGGCCTGCGCTCTCCCCTGACCTGAATCCCATAGAGCACCTGTGGGATGAGCTTGGGAGACGCGTAGTTGGCAGGGCCAGGACACGGGCAGAGCTGCTTCAGACATTGAGGACTGAGTGGGACAGAATCCAGCAGCAATCCATCCAAAGACTGGTAGGCAGTATACGCCGACGATGCACTGCCTGTATCCAAAACAATGGTGGCCACACACGCTATTGAAAGGGGACTGACATTGCACCCTGTGCTGTTCTGTACTGTAGAACAAACTGATGAGATGGTGTATCTTGGTCAAAAACTTGACATGTCATCAATAAAATGCCAATGTTTCAATTAGCAATTGTTGGTTTGTTTTATTTTGAACTGTTACAATTTTATTTCATTTCAAACAAGTGGTAAGAGTTGTGGAGGGTGTCTCTGTCCACCAGGGCCGATATCGTCTGGTGTGAACAGCCAAGGCGACGTGCCACCTCACGGTAGCTCAGTCCGCCTTGCAGCATGCCCAGGGCACGCTGCCGTTGATCCCTTGACAATCGTGGCATGTTGATTGAAATGCCCATTTTGCACTGGCCTTTTTAAAGCCAATATCAAGACATCACGTGCAGCTCATTAAAATCATCCCGTACCCCTTGGCCAATCACTGACAGTCAAAACGGCTGTTCAACAGCTGTGCTATGAAGTGACCATTGAAGGTTCAAGTGACCATCCGTGACCGTTTTGTCTGACAGTGAGGACACTATTGTCCACAAATAAGTTCACACATTTACTACACGCAGTGTTATTGTTGATATTTAAAGGTTTCAAAGGTGGTAAGTTTCTTTTGCGTTTCAGTATATATAGGTCTATAGATTTTTACACAGAGACAAAAGTCCAAGTTGGGGGTGCGCGTTATCGTTGGTTTTCTGGTACATATACATATAACCACCATAGTCAATTGTTTCCAGGTTAAGGTTCTTACTTTAGGTAAGGGAACTATGTTTTGAGCTTTGCAATTTAAATAAAGTTGATTTTGTGATGTTGTGAAATGAACATGACTTCCAGCAATCCTTTAATTTATATTAAAATTTAAGAACGACCAATACTATACAATTAAGTGTGCGTGCGTGCGTGCGTGCGTGCGTGCGTGTGTGTTTTTTTTTGCCCAGGCTGCAACTGTTTCACCATTTGAGCTTTTATCATCAAATTTTCAACAGAGCTTTATTTTGAGAATATGGAGAAAACAAATTAATAATTTGGTCAAAAGGTCGAACGGTCAGCATCACATAAATCCGTCAATTTTCATCCAATTGACCTGAAATTTTAAACATTTGCATATTCGTTCACTAAATTGGTTCACCAATCAAAAACTAGAAGGAAGTTGGGTTTTTTTTAGATCAAAAGTTCAAAAGTCAAGGTTGCATTAAACTGTCAATTTTCATCTGATTGACTTGAAATTTGAGTGGAGTTTGCATATTGGGTCAATGATGCCCCTTGCTTATGAGGTCAAAAGGTCAATGTCACCTAAAATTGCAAATTGTTTTGAATGTTTTATCTGTTTTTATCATGTTTAGTATACAGACAGGAATAAGTCTGAATACAAAGCGGATGCGGATGGGCTTTCCATTTTCAGATGATTTCTTGTTTGACTTGTAATACTGGCTTCCAGTGTACGATACACATTTACCTGAAGAGTATTGCGATCTAACCCCATCCCCGAACCTCCAGGGACTAAGATCCTTTCTTTTTTTCTCCCGTCCAAAACATTCTACTGTACCCCATGAGTACAACCACCAGTTTTCAACTCGTACCATCGAGTGGTACAGCAGTGCATAGAGGTAAAACAAACACACAAACGATGATATTGTATGATGATAATTCCCCAACCTCTATGATTTTCATGTAGAGAATTGGCCTATTTTCTTATGACTTAAAATACCTCCTCACACCGGGAGGGGCACGACATGATACACACTTGCATAGAGAGTTTGCTTGCTCCTCTCACCATGAACCACAGGAAATCTATTTTCTATTTTTGGTGCCTAAAACCTTCCTGGACACAGCCAGAGTACAACCATCAGTTTCCACTCATTCTCTGCAGTTGTGAATGCATCCAAGTAAAACAACAAAAACAAATGCGCAACACTATTCCACCCTTCCCAAATTATATATAGTGTGATTTCCGAATAGGAATATCCCCAACAAGCGTGAATCGATAAAATAACTTCGAAATATGTATGGTAGGTATCAAAAGATGGATCCGTATGACCACATGTTCTAAAAATACTCCTTCATGGTCGTGGACAGTTGATGGCGAAAAGCACTACCCCATGATCGATGGCATTAAAAGATGGCACTGCGGCCTGCTTGGACCTGGGATTATTTTTTTAGATTGCCACAAAAAAGTGAAAGGCCTGAGAGAGGCACTCTTTACGTACATGTGTTGCTGGCTATTAGTGGTCATCAGCACAGAGCAGAATAGGTTATGCCAGATCATTTGGTGAAGGAAGGGAGGGTAAGTGGGAAGGGGCAGCATCTGCTTCATCAATGCTGCTAGAAAGAATTGAACTGCCTCTAATATCATAGTGGGTCATTCTTTTCATTGGAGTAGCCATTTTGTTTCAACGATCCATGGGAAATTCCATTAATTATATGGAAATGGAAAGATTATATGGAAATGAGCGACTTTGTTTTTTTGTTTTTTTTGTATACAAGATCGAGGCTCGTGAATGAGCTAACATTAATCACACAAAAAGTCAAACCGACACATAAAACATATAATAAGGGGAGCGGTGGACAAGATGGGGAGAGAGGGGGAAGGACACAAACACAACATTTGAGAGCAGGGACATCGAGAGATCTGTGGGAGGGAGAGGGCTTGGGGGGAGGTGGGAGAGGTATAAAACACATGGACACTGCAAGGACTTCCAGGAAAGAAGTTGGAATTTCAAAAAAGTGGATCTGGGGTGAATTAGCGGGGGTAGAAAAGATCAAGGTTTTGGATGGGGGAAGATAAGATGGTATTTATCCTATTATTGAATGCAGGATAAACAAAGTCGCTCATTTATGGGCACACTATTCGACTCTGATGAATATAATATTCCTTTCAGTGAGGAATGGAGTACACTCACTTATAGGTCAAATAAATTAATAGAGCTTTGAAAGTCATGTGACCCATCATGGGTGTGTTTTTTGTGGGGGGGTTTTTGTATACAAAGTCAAAGTTTGCAGAAAAGCGAGAACACAGGACGGATCAGGACGCAACAGAACAAAAGGAACAGCAGAAAGAGGGGGTGCCCACAGTAGGGCCAAGTGACAAAATTGAGAGAGACGGACAAACAAGGAATGCGGGCCAGAATGAGTGGTTAGGAAGATGGCTGGGGTGGACCAGATGGATACAGCAGCAAATTGATACATCGATACATGGATGCTGGTGAAAAGGGCAGAGTGAGGATGTGCAAGAGCAGCAGAGCAAGTGTTTAGGACAAGTGAACTGATGTCGTCAGGTCCAGTTGAAGCATCGAGGCGAGGTTTGCCAGAAACCTATCCATCTGCTCAGGTGAAAAAAAGACACAGAATCCAGGAACATTTGTGCGTGAGTGGGCCAGGCAGATACAAAGAGTGAGGGGTTGGGGGGCACAAGATTTTGAAACAAACACAGGATTGAGACATTCGGCCTTCGCAAGAGCGGAGTAAGCTATGGTGCCATTTGAAGTGAGGGAACGGAACACTGTATCCCCTCCATGATGGAGTGCATATACAGATACTATGACTGATTAATTATTATCAGTACTGCACAATAAAATCCGTGTATTAAAAGAATTTAAGAACAAATACTTTACTGGGGAGAGGTAAAGAGACTTTCAGGCCATCCTATAATTTCCTACTTTCCTACATAGGATAGCCCAGCTCTTATAATGGACGAACTTACGGTTCACTTGATTAATGTTTCCTTGAATTTCAGCTTGAGTTAGAAGCTCTTCATATACATCTCTTTCCTCCTCAGCGATGGCCTCCAGTAAAGGCTGCAGTAGCAGGCATGGAAGGGAAAGAGAACGTGAGGAATAAACGGTGTAATGGAGAAATGAGGACGTGGCATTAGAGTAATATTATAGTGTAAATTACAAGTACAGAGTCATAATAAGTCATTATTGTTGTTGTCATAGCAACAATATATATATATTATATAGCCTCGAGTGGGCTGACGGTCATCTCTTGATGTTGTAATCCAGGCCTCTGCTGATTTGGGTAACCTCCCTGGGAGCCCCCCTGATCCAAAATCGAAAATTGTAAGACTGAGTGTTCCTGTGAAAATACTCATCATGCCTACACACTTCAGAATGTGCACAACTCTCTCGTATGCAGGCTGGATAAGGACAATAATGGGACTCACAGCCCAAACCATATCCTTTTCCTAGGATAAACAGGTACTATTCTCTCATCTACTTGTGACAATTGGAGTCATCTGAGAATCACAGCACCATGGTTCATAACTATCCAGAAGACATATACAGGCCCAAAAGTCAGGAGCCACAGGGTATTGTAGAAAGTTTATAAAAAATAGAATAGATGAGGGTATAGTTTGTAGCGTCACAATTGTTTTTCCAGGTCCTCTTTTTTTGACTCTGTGGTAAACTTGCTGTAGTTCAGCAGGGAGAACACGTGACTAATGACATAGGTACCATACTCAGCAGTGTTCGGCCCTTCAGAGTCCATGCGTGCCGCTCTTGCAATGGATTTACAAAGCAAAAACCTTCAGCAATGGATGTAAAGATCTCATCAGTCAAAACCTGGCAGCATTGGGGATTTCTATCCCTTGAGTCAGAGCAGGCCTTCCAGAACTCTCCATGGGACTCAGAGAAGCACCTGCCTTCTGTTGCTCTTAAACTAGTCACTGCTGGAAATTGCTCTTTCGGCTTTGCTACACAGCCGCCTTTAGCTCAGAGACTTTGACCTGTGGCCTCAATCCACCAGCTGAGCCCTTGTTTTCCTGTTCCCTCCAAAGAATATGTCCCTCTCAGGTTATTAATGAACTTTATTTCTTGTTCCGTACAAGCAGATGCCAGTGGAGCTGAAATGTCTGTGGTTATCAGTCCACCTCGAAACTAAATGTGTCTATGAATTGGCAGAAACCTGTTGAAAGAAAATTTTACATTTACAAAGGGGAAAATTAGACAATAAAAGACAGTGAGAATGGTAGACAAAAGCACGTGGTCAGAAACACCAGATTTCAGCACCGGGAAGAACGACAAAAGTATACTACCTTGTGAACACTATTTTTTAGGTAGTAGGTTGTAGACAGCAACCACCCAGAGTAGTACTACCGTTCTGACTCAGGAGCGTTAAAGTGGTGCCCGGAACCATCTTACACTCTCTGTGTCAGGATTGTGGTCTTACTTTCTGTCTCACTCAAACTACAGCTACCGGGCTAGCTTTAATCTCTCTTTCTTGCAAACAATCATCATACATACAGTCACCTGAAAAAGTAAGTACACCTCATGTAAAGTTTTGACTTTTTCAACATATTTCAACATACAGTTATTTGATCTTCCTTTCAACAATATTGAGAGATAAAGGTGATATAATACAACAAATATCATGAAACATTTACATTTTGTAGTCCATTGTATAATTTAAATAAACATAAATGCAAATTTCGCATGTGGAAAAAGTAAGTACACCCTTGGCTCTAATAGGTGGTATTGCCCCCTTTGGCAGAAACAACCTCAAGTAGGCATTTCTTATAACTGTCTACCAGTCTCTGACATCGACTGGGATAAATTTTTGCCCACTCCTCCATGCAGAAATCTTTCAGCTGTGCGATGTTTGAGGGGTTTCTTGCATGCACAGCTTGTTTCAAATCCCCCCACAACATCTCGATGGGATTTAGATCCGGGCTTTGACTTGGCCATTCCAGAACGCTCCATTTCTTTCTTTTCAGCCATTCCTTGGTGGATTTACTGGTATGTTTAGGGTCATTGTCATGTTGCAAGGTCCACCTTCGGTTGAGCTTCATCTTTCCGACAGATGGCCTCACATTATCCTCAAGCACCCTCTGGTACAATGAAGAATTCAGTGGATTCTATGATTGTGAGCTGCCCATGCCCTGATGCAGCAAAGCTGCCCCAAACCATAATATTTCCACCACCATTCTTTACAGTTGGTATCAGGTTCTTGTGGTCAAATGCTGTCTTTGGTTTTCGCCAAACATGTCTTCTGGTACTGTGGCCAAATAGTTGGCCTTTGACTCATCTGTCCAGAGCACATTGTTCCAGAAGTGCTGGTCTTTGCCTAGGTGTTCATTGGCAAACTTTAGTCTTGCCCTGATGTTCTTACTGGACAGCAAAGGTTTCCTCCTGGCACACCTCCCATGTAGATCAAATTTGTGCAGCCTCTTTCTAATGGTAGACTCGTGCACTTTGACATCAACAGTGGCAAGAGCTACCTGTAGGTCCCGTGATGACATTCTGGGGTTCTTAGAGACTTCTTTCAGCATCTTGCGGTCTGCTCTCGGGCTGAACTTGCTGGGGCGGCCTGGCCTGAACAAGTTGGCAATTGTTTGGAATCTTCTCCACTTGTAGATGATCTTCCGGACAGTCGAATGATTGATTTCAAATTGTTTGGAGATCTTTTTAAATCCCTTCCCAGACTCGTAGGCATCTATAACCTTCTTTCTGAAGGCCTCAGAGAGCTCTTTTGATCTAGGCATGGTGACGCCACACACTTCAACAACAAAGAGCCAACCAAACTAAATGTCTGAGGTTTAAATAAGACAGGTTCCTCCAAGATCCTCTCTAACGATGTTCTAATCATTTGCACCTGAGCTGGTGCACCTGATTCTAATTTTAGGTATTTGAAGTAGTGATAAATGTAGGGGTGTACTTACTTTTTCCACATGCGAAATTTGCATTTATGTTTATTTAAATTACTAGGGCATGCCCGTACTATATATATATCTAAAATTATATCCCCCCCCTCTATTTACATGAAATGGTTTGGTCCATTCGCAAAGCCAAAGCGAACGGCTTGCGAGTACGGTGACAATCCCCCCCCCTCTATTTACATGAAATGGTTTGGTCCATTCGCAAAGCCAAAGCGAACGGCTTGCGAGTACGGTGACAATCCCCCCCCCCTCTATTTACATGAAATGGTTTGGTCCAAAGCGAACGGCTTGCGGAGTTTGGTAAAGAAATCGCCATAGCTCGGTAACTACTTCTCCGATTAATATGAAACCTTGAAAAGGCACATCCTCGGGTCCCCAGCAATATACCTGGCAAGTTTCAAGTATATCGGACCCGTGGTTGTCGAGAAACAGCGGTCACAGACAAACACACAGACACACACACATACACACACACATACACACACACACACAGAGATTACTGGAATTATAGATAGATACAATGGACTACAAAATGTAAATGTTTCATGATATTTGTTATATTATATCACCTTTATCTATCAATATTGTTGAAATGAAGATCAAATAACTGTATGTTGAAATATGTTGAAAAAGTCAAAACTTTACATGGGGTGTACTTACTTTTTCACGTGACTGTATTTACTTCCTCAAAATCTTAGACTATTATCTATTTCTTCACTTTTCAATGAATGCAGCTCTTTTATTTAAGGTCTGGCCTCGATGAAGACAATATAGTCTGTGACTGCATGGAGACTTCAACATTAAATAAATAAATAAGTAAACAGAGATAACATGACACACCCTAACACTACAATCACCCGCTCATAACAAGGAAAGTGGGAAGAGTTGACAGATCATTCATAATTCGGACCAAACTCGGTGGTGTAATGGTTAGAGCGTCTGCTTTTAGTATTGAAGGTCAGTGGTTCGAACCCTGGTCAAGTCATACCAAAGACTTTTAAAATGGTACATGCTGCATCCTTGCTTGATGCTCAGCATGGACAAACCACCATAAGTTTATAATAATAGCGCAGGCTTTGATGGGCATAATGGCCTCTGCCGAAGTCCAAGTTCCTTGTAAATAAACTCATTCTTCTTTCTCTAGTTAGCATAACTCAACAATGACGGATTGTTGCAATTGTCACCATTTTGCTTATGTTTTCACTATTTTGCTAATAGACATCTCTTTCTGTTTTCAGCTTGCATAAATTATCATATCCGATTGTTATTGCTAAGAAAGGATGGAGTTACCAATGCTGTTTACAAAACACTATATTAGTAGAACTAGCAGGCACTCCCACCATCTAGGCAGGAGTACCCTTCGATAAAGGATGATGATTTGTATTACCAGCTACTAAAGGAAGAAAATTTGTGATACCAGCTACCATCAAAGGAGGCGCTATTTCCATCACATATATATTAACTTCTTTCTATACTGTACTAGCCGAAAGCAACTGGCGTTGCCCGGGTTCTTTTTGAATGAATTTACTACTATAATTCAGCTTTTACTCATGGCCGTAGAAGATCGACTACTATAATTCAGCTCAGCTGTTAATTGCGAAATGGGCCCAGCCCGGCCTCAACCGACCTCGCCACCTAGCCTATAACCTTCCCGGGGCCCGTCCCGACATTTTTAGTTTTTTTTTGAATGAATTTACTGCTATAATTCAGCCTGGTGTTGGCTTAGCGGTTAGGGTGCCGGCTTGGGATCCTAGGATCCTGGTGCTCGAATCCTGGTTGATCGCTGAATTAATGCCAGGGGGGTTGACTCAGCCTGTCATCCTTCCGAAGTCGGCAAATTGAGTACCAGCTTGCTGGGATGAATGACCACGGTGTGTACCCCGATTTAGAATAGGTACACCGTATCCCTGCGGCATTGTAAGAGCATGACCAAGGGTTGGCGTCAGGAAG
Organism: Myxine glutinosa; assembly: GCF_964187855.1. Taxonomy (NCBI): domain Eukaryota; kingdom Metazoa; phylum Chordata; class Myxini; order Myxiniformes; family Myxinidae; genus Myxine; species Myxine glutinosa. The sequence continues at coordinate 186,187,677 of NC_136262.1, read as the reverse complement.
GGCATCCGGCCATAAAAACATTGCCTCAAACAGGGAACCATGATCGTCATGGGGCCCACAAGGCTAACCCCCACTCTAGTGGGGGAAAATGGCCTTAAAATGATCATTCATTCATTCATTCATTCATTCAATTCAGCTTTTACCCGTGGCTGTAGAAGATTGACTACTATAATTCAGCTCAGCTTTTAATTGCGAAATGGGCCCAGCCCGGCCGAGGCTGCCTCGACCGGCCTCGCCACCTAGCCTATAACCTTCCCGGGGCCCATCCCGACATTTTTTGTTTCAGAGGTTTCCTCCTATCTTTCACTGTTCAGGAGATTAGCACGTGCAGACAAACAAACAAACAAACAAAAACTTTCTTTTATATATATAATAATATATAGAAGAGAGATTTAGGTTAGTTCTGTCTGTTGTCATTTTGCTCAGAGATGATCAAACGCATCTTCGTCAAACTTTCAGAGGATCATCAGTGAGTACCGGTAGTGTTTGTGGTCAAACCTTTTTTTTTTTAAGTTGGATTTTTTGGGGGATTTATTTTTTAAATCACTCTATAGTGCCTGAGTAGCTATGACAGTATTAAAAAAGCCCTTTACTAATATCTGATATGCAGACTGACACAGACACCATTTAATCTCATTTTTGCATTTCAAATACTGCAGATTGTGATTACAACTGTGTGAAAACCTTTATTCATTACTATTAAAACATTTTGGCAAAACCTATTTTCAAAGGTATCACATGACCTTTGCGGTCATCATTTCAAAGATGGTCAAAATTGCTGATTAAATCAGATCCGATCACGGCAAAGCACAACATGTGCCAGCAAGATTTAAAGCCTCACCCTGTTCCATGCATTCTCCACCTTTTCTCGTTTTGCCTGCTGCAGGATGTCCTGGTACATCTGTATCAAGGCCCTATTCACTTGGAGTAGCATAGCATTGGGATTACACAGCGCCATCAGTGTCTCCTCTGCCTCGCCCTTCTCCACAGCGTCATTGATTACAATCACTGCAGCATGCACTGACCATACAGAACAGTATATAAGAGATCAACTACAGCATCAAGCTTTACATATGAGTAAAGAAAGTGCAGTGGTGGATGATAAAGATGATCTCAAATGATAGCTTGGGATTGTATTAATATAGATCGTGAGGACATTAGGATACACAGACTTTAACATAAAAGATAACGAAACAGAATTACTCATGATCTTGGAGTTGTGGGTCCATTTATTGAGGCTGGGGATGGAGCACAATATAGTCTTTTAGTTCAACAGTTTAGATGTTTAGATTCTAACGTGGATCATTAAGTTTCCACATGTTTGCTCAAAGTACTTATTCTGCTCCTCCGTGAGTCTCAATTGCTCTATAAAATGTGTTTTTTATATGATACTGGGTCAAAGATAATGTTGGTGATAAATACAAGTATCAATTAACAATTAATTAATTGATACTTGTATTTATCACCAACATAATCAGACCAAATATTATTATTATTATTATGAATAGTTTTAATTTTTTTTTTATTAAAAAAAAAATCAGTCGAAATAATAATTTAAGATATTTAAAGAGTAAAAAACCTCGTATTATAACACATGGCTTTCCATGGAGGACTCATCATTCCAAGTGTTAGCAGGCTCAACTTTGCTGAGCTTCAAAAGTCTAATGGGAACTATGACATTCAACCCAATTAATCAAAAGACTAAAGCTCCTTCTCAACTTGAATGTTGCAAGGTGGATATTGTTGGAAGGAAGAAATAATGAGAAAACAGACTTTGGGTGAAACATACATGCAGCTTCATCCACAGACAGTTCGTTGGTCAATATCCCTCCGATCTTGCTGAAGGTTGGCATCTGAATCCCATACTTGTCAAGCTCTTTGCGCATGTTTGTAATCTCCTCTTCTGTAAAGGCCAAAACAGGATCATTAGAAAGCAATGAGCGTTTGCTACTTTTGATTGAAAACTGAATCCTTGGACATGCTTTCCCCCATTAACATAGGAATGACATTTGATAAAAAGTTTTGTATGTATATAGTAGTGAAAACCAATTTATTCTGCGCAAAAATGTGTGCAACACTATGTTATTATAGTTCGATAGTGCATACAGGATTTCGCGATGTTTAGACCATGGAGAAGCTGAACGACACAGTAAGGAATATTCACTCTAACAGACTGGAGCCTGGTGTTGGCTTAGCGGTTAGGGTGCGGCTTGGGATCCTAGGATCCTGGGCTCGAATCCCGGTTGATCGCTGAATTAACGCCAGGGGGGTTGACTGTCATCCTTCCGAGGTCGGCAAATTGAGTACCAGCTTGCTGGGATGAATGATCCCGGTGTGTACCCCAACTTAGAATAGGTACACCGTATCGCTGCACATCGTAAGAGGCGACTAAGGGTTGGCGTCAGGAAGGGCATCTGGCCATAAAAACATTGCCTCAAACAGGGAACCATGATTGTCCCGCAAGTCCCGCAAGGCTAACAAGATTGTCCCGCAAGGCTAACCCCCACTCGAGCGGGGAAAACTGGCCTTAAAACGATCATTCAGACAGGAGCAGTCAATCATGCAGTGGATTATACTTACATAATCAGATAGACAGTCAATATAAAACTTACCTCTTATATAACAAAAGTTGAAGACAAAAATCAGCACAAACCACACAATTGGACTTTTCCTTTTTCATGTTCAATGCAGAAACTCGTATCTTATTTAAAAGTTTCAGTTTAACAGCAATAATATTCATCGATTATAAGATATCCCAAAAAGGGTATTGGTCTATTTAGAAATACTAGGGCATGCCCGTACTATATATATATCTAAAATTATATCCCCCCCCTCTATTTACATGAAATGGTTTGGTCCAAAGCGAACGGCTTGCGGAGTTTGGTAAAGAAATCGCCATAGCGTGCACAAACGCGCAGGAAAGCGAAAGAATCGCAAATTAGTTTTAATTAGTTTTAAAACATAGTTTAACGGCAACATAGTTTGCCAACGTGAAATAAATGAATACGCTCTCAAATGTGCCGTCCGAGGCAGAGTCTGTTCGCCACGTTCGGCACACGTGATAGCTCGCTGCTCTCTGATTGGTTGAATCGTTTTTTGGACATAGCTCGGTAACTACTTCTCCGATTAATATGAAACCTTGAAAAGGCACATCCTCGGGTCCCCAGCAATATACCTGGCAAGTTTCAAGTATATCGGACCCGTGGTTGTCGAGAAACAGCGGTCACAGACATACAGAGATTACTGGAATTATAGATAGATAGGGCATGCCCGTACGTGGGTGCCCGTTCCTTGCCAAAAAAAAAAAAAAACGCTACCCGTACGCTCTACCCCGCCCGTACGCCCGTACGCCCGTAAACAAAAAAAACAACGCTCTTCGCTTCCGCCCTTCGCTCTGGGAGAAATAATGCGCATAAGAAATCGAGAAATTTTTATTTTCCCCGGAAGAAATCGAATTACGAACCGTAATGGCGCACGCGCTCGGCTCGGCTCGCAACAACGCGTTCTGTGATTGGCTGCCGGAAGTGAAGTCTTCACTGTCCGGAAGGTCGCAAATCGCAGTTACGATGAATCGCAAATTAGTTTTATTTAGTTTTAAAACATAGTTTAACGCCAACATAGTTTGCCAACGTGAAATAAATGAATACGCTCTCAAATGTGCCGTCCGAGGCAGAGTCTGTTCGCCATGTTCGGCACACGTGATAGCTCGCTGCTCTCTGATTGGTTGAATCGTTTTTTGGACATAGCTCGCTAACTACTTGTCCGATTAATATGAAACCTTGAAAAGGCACATCCTCGGGTCCCCAGCAATATACCTGGCAAGTTGCAAGTATATCGGACCCGTGGTTGTCGAGAAACAGCGGTCACAGACAAACAAACACACACACAGACACACACACACACACACACACAGAGATTGCTGGAATTATAGATAGATTATGATGTATTTTCAGAAATATTTTACAAACAAAGGTGACGTCACAGGCTACTTCAATCAAAAGGTCAACAAAGAAATTTCTCTTGTTCGAGACAAAAACTGAAAAAGTGCAAAAGGTGGTGAAACAATTATTATGACATCAGAAAACAACGTAGGTTGTGTCTTGACATCTCCCCTAATCTCAGCTAGGGGAAGTATATATATCAGGTATTGCATGAGTACTTCTCTGCGAGTTGGTTGTCTCTAGTGAGCCCAGAAATATCTACCTCTGGATGCAATCCTCTATTTGTATAAAACAACTATCTGCCCCCTTATGGAAACTGTTGCCACATTTGAGCTGGAGCACCAACCTGTCATCTGTCCTTATTAGACAAGCTCCATCGTGTAGTCAATTTGGTTGGAGTAAAGCTCTCGGCTCTTCTCTACAAGCACTTTCACACCAAAGGTCTGTTGCTACTCCAAGTTTCTTTTACAGATATTTTCATGATAATTTCTATACTGCTCTGTCCAGCTCGGTACCTTCTGTCAGGGTCTTTAGTCTGGAGACTCGTATTGTCACCACCTCACACCTATACACACTGGCCATACCTAGGTGTAGAACGAAGAGCTGTGCAAGTAGCTTTTTACCACGTGCTGCATCAATTTTGAATTATTTGCTGGTTACTTGCTTTCTGACATCTTGTAATCCATTTTCTTTCAAGAATATTATAAATTTCAACCTCCTTCATCTTTGATAGTTCTTCTCTTCTTTTTTTTCTCTTATTTTGTAGCGCGACACATTTAATGGCTCTCAACCTTGTTTAGGGTGAATATAATTTTTTTTAAAGCATTGGGCTCAACAAAAGTAAAATTAGGTTTTCCTTGAGCCATCACGTAATTGCCACTTTTATTTTTTCAATCAGGGGATCAAACAGACAGTAAAAGAGAAAAGGGAGGTGATACGGCAACAGACCCAAAAAGAGACCCACAAGAACACATGGCCCTAGACAAGTACACGCAAACAGTATAAAAGCACACACGGAAGTGCTCAATGAGAAGCAGAAATAAATTAAATCAACAAATTAACACAAACAATAATTATCAAAAACTGATAAACAGGACAATTCCTGAACAAGTATCCTCAACTTTTGAAGACAGTCTCTCAGGGCAAAGAAAGTAACTTCACTACTAAATTTGAAGTCTTCATTTGTAGGTTTTTGGTTTGAAAAAAAATTCTCAGAAAAACTTTTTTGTCAAAATTTTTTTTACACTTTTTAAATTTTGGGGTCTCTTAATATCCTTTAATAGAATCCATAGTAATATTATTTCAGCTATTTTGATAGGATGCAAGGAGTCATACAAAGAATACCATGGTGAACTTCTATTTTGGTTTGGTAACTAGTTACCTTCGCAAAAGCGGAAGGTTATGTTTTGATCGCTGTGTATTTATTTGTATGTCTGTGTGTGTGTGTGTATGTTATTCGCATAACTCAAAAAGTATTCAACCGAATTGCATGAAATTTGGTGGGATGATTGGTTATTATACGGGACACATTTGATTAGATTTTGGGAGCAATCGGGTCAAAGGTCAAGGTCAAGGTCACGAAAAGGTCAAAATCGTATTTTTACCAAGTACAGAACAGTAGCTGCGGCGAAGGTATGCGCTCTACCGAGTGCCCGTTCTAGTTTACACTTGATTTTCACCACAAAACAAGCTTCTTGATTTTTACCACAAGACAAAATTACGAGCAATTGTCACGATTGATAATCTGAGTCACCATTGAAGTCTAGTGGGAGAAGTGAGACAGGATCTGCGAGTGTGTACACTCATGTTCTACATTGCCCCATTAAAACCACTTCCTTGCAGATGTTCCCACTTCCTCAAAGCGCAGTATATGAACAGCTATCACCAATGGATGCCGGAGAGCGGGAGTACCGATGCCAGTGTATATATACAGTATATACACTGGCATCTCATTTCAGAATCAAGAATGCTGTATACATACACACTCATATATATATATATATATATATATATATATATAATAAACAGGATTAAATTCATACTGTACATGGGCTAGTGTGAAACTGTTTTTTTGGCTCAACCCAGGACCTGACCACAAGCGATACATTTGAAATCCTTCTCTCATGAATGGTGCATCAAATGGCACGGCATCCTGTCATTTTTAAACAAATGATGAGCTACTGTGTGCTCATTTGATAAACTATTGATGGATATAAAATGAAGCGTTTCATACTTTTCTGGTCGTGTTAAAAGCAAGTTTTATACAAAATACAGTACAGTTTTATACAAACAGCCTGGAGGCTGTTTCTAAAGCTATTGGTTATGTTATATGAATCAGGTGTGCTTTTGAAAGGTTGTGTTGGTTCTCTTTGCAATTTTCAACTCTAAATAATTTCTTACAACATCCGATTTCCGAGCTGTTTTCCGTATCAACATCTTTTCCAAATTACAGAGCCAATTTTTTTCTCCACATCACACAAATATTGCCAGGTATTTATAAAGAATAATGTTTGTGCACATCTCTTTGAAACGTATATAATGCAACCATTTTTTATTTGTTTATTGAAATTCGCTCTGAACAAGGGTGATAGCTACTCAAGGTTTTTGGATTGTATACAGTACTGTAATCGGTAATCGGCATTCCACACAAACTCCAATTTCCAAACAAATGCCGATATCGGCTTGTGCCGACCGATACCGATGTCGGCCCAGCACTAATATTCATATTGATAATATATATCACGCTGATCAGTAAAATAATAAATTCTTCATTAAAGCTGGATGTATCGAGAACACACTAGTTCTCTTCCTTATAGGTATTAAGAGTGGCATGGTAGTGACACCGTCTTAGGTTCCATTGGGGACGGTTTGAGTCATAGATTGGTCGAAATCCTCGCCAATCACAAGGGCCAAGGATAATGGTCTGATTCCATGAGAACGTGTTGGTGTGTGTGTGTGTGTGTGTGTGTGTGTGTGTCACAACCAACCAAACGTGTGTGCGTGTGTGTGTGTGTGTGTGTGTGTGTGTGTGTGTGTGTGTGTGTGTGTGTGTGTGTGTGTGTGACAGGCTGTCATTGGTTGCAACATACACGTTCTTCTGGAATCAGACCACTGTCCTTGGCACAGGGTAATCAAGGGTGAATCATGAGATTATCGAGGCCTGGTACTCCTGTGAAAACTACATCAACCGACACATACAAAACAAACAACAACAACATGCATTTTAAGGCCATGTTCCCTGCTAGAGCGGGGGTTAGCCTTGCGGTCCCCATGACAATCTTCTCCATTTTGCCCTATTTTCTGCATCTCTCCTTGTTAACCCCCTTGCCCGCATTTCTTCTTCCACCATCTTTAGCCAAGTCTTTCTCGGTCTTCCCCGTCCTCTACTTCCTTCTACATTAACTTCCATCACTCTTCTCAACCAGTCACTTTCATCCTTCCTCAATACATGACCAAACCATCTCAACCTGTTCCTCTTCACAGCATCAATCACAGGCAATATTCCCATCATCTTTCGCAATTCATCATTTGTCTTCCTCTCTCTCAACGATACTCCGCACATCCATCGAACCATTCGCATTTCCACCCTTTCCAGCCTTCGTTGCTGCTCTACGTTCATTACCCATATCTCGCTCCCATAAATCATAACACTTCTCACACATGCAGCATACACCTTTCCCTTCAGCTTCAGCGACACTCTCCTCCTCATCAGCACGCCACTCAGTTCCTGAAACTTCTTCCATGCACATCTCACTCGAGCAACCGTTGCCGAGTCTGATCCACCTTCTCCATTCAGCATGTCTCCGAGGTAGCAAAATGTTTTCACACCTTCCAGCTTCACGCCGTCTCCAAAATCCAACTCAACATTTCCTCCATCTGCAGCTCCCTCTGTGCACACCTTACATTTGAATGTAGCTGCCACACTGGTTAATGACCCTCTCAGACCACTACATTTTTGATGAACCCACTCAGCACACATTGTACATTGAATGGAGTTCACCCCGACACCCTTCCTACACACAGCACACGGCCACTTCCCAGTTCTTTCCACCTCACCACATGCTTTACCACTTGCCATCACCTTTGTCTTTCCGATATTCACCTTCAGACCTTTTGTCTCCATACATTCCTTCCACTTGTTCATCTTTTCCTTCAGTCCATCCATACTTTCCGCAATCAACACCAGATCATCTGCATACAACAACTCCCACGGTAAACCCTCCTTTACGGTCTGAGCCAGCACCTCCATCACAGCTACAAATAGTAGTGGACTTAGTACCGACCCCTGATGCACTCCCACCTTCACCTCAAACTCACCACTGTTCCCGTCCTTCGTCCTTACAGCTGTGCGTGCTCTTTTGTACATTGCCATCACTACTCTGATCAACCATTCCTCCACTCCTAACTTCCTCAATGCCCATGTCAATACTTTGTGCGTGGAACCCTATCGAATGCTTTCTCCAGATCAACAAACCCAAAAAACAACTTCTTCCTTTTCTCCATGTACTTCTCCTGCAACTGCCTCACAATAAAGAGCACGTCTGTCGTTCCTCTTCCTGGCATAAATCCAAACTGCATTTCGTCGATCTTCACTTTCTTCCTTATCCTCCTCTCCAACACCCTTTCCAATACCTTCATTCCATGCTCCAAAACTTTATCGCTCGGTACGAGCCACACTCCAGAGGGTCACCTTTCCCCTTGTATAGAGGGACGAGGGTACTCAGTTCCCAATCCACTGGAATGCGGCCTTCTTTCACCACCAAATTACAGATCTCTGTCATTCTCTTCACACCCCAACTTCCTGCTGCCTTCAACATATCTCCCACAACTCCCGTCGGCCCTCCCGCTTTTCCACTCTTCATTGCTTTTATCGCTTCCTCAACTTCCTTCTCAGTTATCTTCTCTGCCGGTCCTAAAACTGGGTTACTCTCTATGTTGCCATCCCATTCATTCTCTGTATTCAACAGCATTTCCATATATCTTTTCCATCTTCCTTTAATTCCATCTGGGTCGACAACGATTTGTCCCACTTCATCCTTCAAGCAACTCACCCCCATCACATCACACCTCTCTTTCGCTATCTGCTTTGTAATCCTGAATACTGCTTTCTGACCCTCTTCCGAATCCAAGCGTTCTCCGAACATTTTCCTACATGCCTCCTGCGCCTTTGCTACCTCTTTCTTTGCAGCCTTCCTGGCTGCCTTATAACTTTCATGCTCTGCTGTTTCTGCTCCCGTACCCTTCGCCTTCTGCCACTCTTTGAACTTCTTCCTCTTCTCGTCAATCCTCTTTCCAACCTCAACATCCCACCACCATGTTTCCGAGTGCCTCGGTGGTCCTTTTGTCCATCCACATACCTCACCAACGGCTCCCAACAGACTAGCTTTCATTGACATCCAACCACTTTCAAGCTCAACCACATCATCCTCTACCCTACTCAGCCTCTCTTTTAATGCCTCCCTTACTGTCACCTCTTTCAACCTCCACACCTTCATTCTCGGTTGGTACTTCACCCGCCGAGCTCTCCTCGCACCTTTCACCCTTATGTCGCAGACAACCAAGTGGTGCTGTGAAACAGCCTCCTCCCCCGGGATCACCTTTGTGTCCCGGAGGTGCCCCCTATCTCGCCGACGCACCATCAGGTAGTCAACGGTTGTCGTCGACCCACCTGACGTGTATGTAACAAGCTTATTGTCCTCTTTCTGGAACTGAGTATTACAAATCAACAAATCAGCTCCATCAGCAAACTCCAAAATCCTTTCACCTTCTCCATTTCTCACACATATCCGTAACCCCCATGAACTCCCTCAAAACCATCCATACTCCTTCCCACATGTCCATTCAGGTCTCCTCCCACCACAACAACTTCCTCATCTTTCACGTTTTCCATCAGCTTCTCTATCGCACACCAGAACTTGTCCTTCTCTTCATCGCTTCGACCAACCTGCGGAGCATATCCCGAGATGACGTTCACCAAGAGCTTTCCAATCATCATTTTCACCATCATCAACCTATCACTCACTCTAGTCACACTCACCACACTGTCTACAAACTCCTCAGAAAACAGGACACCAACACCATTCACGCCCTCCGGGCACCCTTGCCACACAAACTTGTATTTCTGTCCCTGCCTACCCTTCACCATTCTCACACCACTTCCCTTCCATCTCGTCTCTTGCACACAACATATTTGTGTGCAAGTGTGCAACATATCTTGCACACAACCGACACATACAAAGCACTACGCAATTAATTACAATGTTAACAAAAGCAGCAGAATAATTGGAATGCACGGGGCACTGTGATTGGGGAGGACTTGGACCAACTCTACGCCGTGGAAATCAAGGCCTTCAAGATTATTGAAATCTCCTGCAATGAAGCTGAATCTCCAATCTCGTTTCTAGTTTTGCACTCTCTGCTCTTTCGATGCTTTGTCCCTCCCAGGTTTCTGCTGGGTGTATGTGGTCCATCTACATTCAACGCCCTTCTGGTGAAACTCACAAAATCCAGAATCACTGCTCTCCTCCACTCATTTGTTCTGCTTTTTCTGCACCTGTGGAATCAACTCCCACATTCTCTTCAATTTCGTTCTTCCTTCCAAGTGTTATGGATTCGTCACTTCTGCTGTTGTGGTTTTCATCCACTTGAAATATTTCTGATTCTATATACTATTATTGTCTTCAAAAGGTTTATTGTTCATGAACTGCTTGCAAAGGATAAAAGCGTTAATGTTAAAAAGACACAGGAAGCCGGATCTGGAGCCGGAAGACGAGGAAGAAGAAGAAGAAGAAGGCGAGGGCGTGGCGAGTGAAGTCGGACAAGAAGCGAGTAGCTTCCAGCTCCGTAGCGAGCGTTGTCGAACGAAAGTCACGAGTGAACTTTGAGTTTCCTTGGAAGGAGTTCCTGCGATAGGTGTTATCGCTGGGGAATTGAAAAACCTGCGTGGTCAGGTTTGGGCGTTGCGATTCCGAAGAATCATCGCCGGGTCGTGTCGACTCAAGTAAGAGCCGTCGGCCATTTTGACACTCGCGCTTTGTTCAGTAAAAGGTCTTGGCTATGCGTCAGCTTTTTCACCATCCTGTCTGTCGGGGATGTGTGTGCGCAACGCTGAGTTTGAAGTTTAAGTGGCGGTTCGCCGACTGAACCGGGAACGTTCCTATCTGGAGGGGGTCTTTGGGATTTCCCATTCCGCCGCGAGTTTGCTTTTGGTTTTGGACCACGTGACTTTTTGCATCGCTTCGACCGCCTACGCCTGAGAGCTGCTTCGGCGGTGTGACTGCCCTTGCCATCCGCACGGGATTCTGGTCTCGATTGGACATTGTTCTAGCGATCGCTGGAGCGAGTCAACCTCGCCTTGAGGACGGGAATATAGAGACATTGGGGAAGGTTTTTCCACTCACTGGGAACACCGAGTTATCCTATGCTAGTTGATGGTACCATCATAAGATGTATTGAGTGCACTTTTGATTACTATTTGTTGTACCGTTATTCTTGTGTGATTTTTAATACAATATTTATTTGTTGATAATCATTGGTGTGGTTTCACTATTGGTTTCTGACACAGAATAACATATTTTTCTGCCGTGGCTCCTCTCGGGACTCGGAGGTACATCGCGACCAGGGGTCGGGGAGGAGCACGTAACACAAGTCTTCAAGACAGCTGTTCACTACCATATCAAATCACCCCACCCTCTCCCCATCCAAAACCGTGATCTTTTCTATCATTGTTATCCCCAACACCTCAAGGCTTCCAAAAACTGGAAATTTTGGTGTCCTTCCAAATTTGCAATTTTTCATTCCTGAGAGTTTGCTTCTGTATTCCATCACATGCGTCCTCCCCCTCAACCCTTCATTCCTCCACACAACCATTATTTATCCAAGTCTCCCTCTATTTTGTCCTCCAACCCTGCTGTTGGTGCCCCCCCCTCCCCCACGCCCCACTGCCTCTATTGTTCTCTTTGTTCAATTGCATCATGATCTGTTCAGTGGCCTCACTACTCCATGAGTGGTCTCACTACTACTCCATGACACTGTATACAAAAATAAAATAATAAAAACAGCCCATGGAGAGCAGCCACTTCCGGGTATCCATAGGGCCAAAGTTCCGCAATTGTGCGCAGTCATCTACATATTGCATATGCACTGTGTGTCAACCAATAATAGTCTCTTGCCATTCACATGGTAGTGGAGTCCACAACATCCACATGGACCAGCTATTAACGTAATCTTTCTCAGTATCACACAAGTGACAAACATAGACCGTAGACGGATCATGCTGTGAGAACCAATCACAGACAACCTGTCGCAGGTTGCGATTCCCTCTCATCTTCGACACCCCAAAACAGAGCGGGGACTGGGTAGCAGCCTGCAGCTAAGCCCAGCAGATGCAATTAGGTGCGTCTGCTGGGATATTGATGGGATATTGATGACATGTCCGAGCAAGGTGGCTGTGGGATGGAGACGGGGAATGGTGATTAAGGACTGCCCTGCAAGTCGGGAATCAATTTGGCTTGGGGTATTCAAGCCATCAATCACCCAAACGCGAACCCACCATGAGATGAGCACTACCTATTTTAATTATTGCCGGAAGATTGCACGTAATTTAGCTCGACCTTAATGTTCATGTGCACCAAGGGCCAGATCTAATGACAGGGAGGTGACATGATGAGTTGCACATCATCTTCAACAAAGCCATAACACATACTAAAAAAAAAAATCCCTTTTGAAGCCATTTTCCCTGCTAGAGCGGGGGTTAGTCTTGCGGAAACCATGACTATCATCATGGTTCCCCTTTTGAAGCAATGTTTTTTTTTATGGCCGGATACCCTTCCTGATTTACTGAAGTTACTGAGACGGAAGCCTCTTCTCAGTGAAAGACACATGAAAGCCCGCTTGGAGTTTGCAAAAAGAGCACATAAAGGACTCTTAGACTGTGAGAAACAAGTTTCTGTGGTGTGATGAAAACAAGATTGAACTGTTTGACTTCCGTCTGGCCACTCTGCCATAAAGCCCAGATCGGTGGAGTGTTGCAGTGATGGTTGTCCTTCTGGAAGTTTCTCCCATCTCCACACAGGATCTCTGGAGCTCAGCCAGAGTGACCATTGGGTTCTTGGTCACCTCTCTTACCAAGGCCCTTCTCCCCCGATTGCTCAGTTTGGCCGGGCGGCCAGCTCCAGGAAGAGTCCTGGTTGTTCCAAACTTCTTCCATTTAATAATTATGGAGGCCACTGTGCTCTTGGGAACCTTCAATGCAGCAGAGTTTTTTTGTAGGCTTCCCCGGATCTGGGCCTCGACACAATCCTGTCTCTGTGCTCTGCAGGCAGTTCCTTCGACCTCATGGCTTGGTTTTTGCTCTGATATGCATTGTCAGCTGCGAGACCTTATATAGACAGGTGTGTGCCTTTCCAAATCATGTCCAATCAATTGAATTTACCACAGGTAGACTCCAATCAAGGTGTAGAAACGTCTCAAAGATGATCAAGAGAAATGGGAGGCACCTGAGGAAAATTTCAAGTGTCACAGCAAAGGGTCTGAATACTTATGTCAATGTGATATTTCAGTTTTTTCTTTTTAATAAATTTGCAAAACTTTCTAAAATCCTGTTTTCTCTTTGTCATTATGGGGTATTGAGTGTAGATTGATGAGGGAAAAAATGAATTTAAACGATTTCAGCATAAGGCTGCAACATAACAAAATGTGAAAAAAGTGAACGGGTCTGAATACTTTCTGAATGCACTGTATATACAGTCACGTGAAAAAGTAAGTACACCCCATGTAAAGTTTTGAGTTTTTCAACATATTTCAACATACAGATATTTGATCTTCATTTCAACAATATTGATAGATAAAGGTGATATAATATCACAAATATCATGAAACATTTACATTTTGTAGTCCATTGTATAATTTAAATAAACAAATGCAAATTTCGCATGTGGAAAAAGTAAGTACACCCTTGGTTCTAATAGGTGGTATTGCTCCCTTTGGCAGAAACAACCTCAAGTAGGCGTTTCTTATAACTGTCTACCAGTCTCTGACATTGACTGGAAGAAATTTTTGCCCACTCCTCCATGCAGAATTCCTTCAGCTGTGCGATGTTTGAGGGGTTTCTTGCATGCACAGCTCGTTTCACATCCACAACATCTCGATGGGATTTAGATCTGGGCTTTGACTTGGCCATTCCAGAACCCTCCATTTCTTTCTTTTCAGCCATTCCTTGGTGGATTTACTGGTATGTTTAGGGTCATTGTCATGTTGCAAGGTCCACCTTTGGTTGAGCTTCAACACTCCGACAGATGGCCTCACATTATCCTCAAGCACCCTCTGGTACAATGAAGAATTCATAGTGGATTCTATGATGGTGAGCTGCCCAGGCCCTGATGCAGCACAGCTGCCCCAAACCATAATATTTCCACCACCATGCTTTACAGTTGGTATCAGGTTCTTGTGGTCAAATGCTGTCTTTGGTTTTCGCCAAACATGTCTTCTGGTACTGTGGTCAAATAGCTCTACCTTTGACTCATCTGTCCAGGGAACATTGTTCCAGAAGTGCTGGTCTTTGCCTCGGTGTTCATTGGCAAACTTTAGTCTTGCCCTGATGTTCTTTCTGGACAGCAAAGGTTTCCTCCTGGCACACCTCCCATGTAGATCAAATTTGTGCAGCCTCTTTCTAATGGTAGACTCGTGCACTTTGACATCAACAGTGGCAAGAGCTACCTGTAGGTCCCGTGATGACATTCTGGGGTTCTTAGAGACATCTTTCAGCATCTTGCGGTCTGCTCTCGGGCTGAACTTGCTGGGGCGGCATGGCCTGAACAAGTTGGCAGTTGTTTGGAATCTTCTCCACTTGTAGATGATCTTCCGGACAGTCGAATGATTGATTTCAAATTGTTTGGAGATCTTTTTAAATCCCTTCCCAGACTCGTAGGCATCTATAACCTTCTTTCTGAAGGCCTCAGAGAGCTCTTTTGATCTAGGCATGGTGACGCCGCACACTTCAACAACAAAGAGCAAACCAAACTAAATGTCTGAGGTATAAATAAGACAGGTTCCTCCAAGATCCTCTCCAACGATGTTCAAATCATTTGAACCTGAGCTGGTGCACCTGATTCTAATTTTAGGTATTTGAAGTAGTGATAAATGTCGGGGTGTACTTACTTTTTCCACATGCGAAATTTGCATTTATGTTTATTTAAATTATACAATGGACTACAAAATGTAAATGTTTCATGATATTTGTTATATTATATCACCTTTATCTATCAATATTGTTGAAATGAAGACCAAATAGCTGTATGTTTAAATATGTTGAAAAACTCAAAACTTTACATGGGGTGTACTTACTTTTTCACGTGACTGTATATATATATATATCTCACACATTTGATTGTGTTGATGCCACAGATTGTTAAAGTAGTTTGTTTACAGCCAGGAGTGTTAATTTTATTGTGGTAGAGCACTGTGTTGAACCATCAATGCCTATATTATTCATATTGAAAAGAAAAAAATTACATTTAAGTTTTGTTGAGCGTCATTAATACAAAAAAAACTAGATAGTATTCGTGGAATACTTTCCCCACACAGTCAACTTGGTGCCAGCCAAGTCTTCTGTTTTTAAGGGATTTTCATCCAATATGGCTGCCAGACCACGTGACCGATTACATCATAAATTTTATTCTCCAATATAATTTTTGCGTAGATCATGCTCAATAAATTTCAAACTGATCAACTAAGTGTTGTACTTGTCTAATTATGACATCATAATGAAGGCACCAATGACATCATCATTAACACTTAATCCTCATCTGCAGTTCTTTGCAGTGAGCCATATTTAAATTTTTCCATGGAGCGGTTTCAGAGATGTGGAGGTCCAAAGTTTTTCGGTTTTTCCAAGATGGCGCTCGTCCCAAGTGACATATGACGTCATAATTATCACTAAATTTTTTACATGAGTCGACACATACTATCATGAAAATGTGTCAATCGCACCAACAGTTGCTGATAAAATGAATAAAGGAATTTAAACAACATGGTGCCAGTATCACGTGACCTATGATGTCATAATTATCACTAAAAAATTGTCCATGAGTAGACACATACCATGGTGAAAATCTCATCTCAATTTGACCAACGGTTGCTGAGAAAATGAAGTTATAAAATCCAGACACACACATATGACATGCGTATGCACTGTATGTATGTACGTACGTACGTACACTACCAATTGCTTAACCCCATTTTTTGCTTCGAGAGCACAAAGTAAGAAAGGAAATCATCATTCAAAACTATCAGTTTCCAATGGTTTTACTTTTGGGGAAAAGGAAGATCAGTTAAGTTCTTCCCAACAGAATGGAATCACACAATTTTTTTTACCATAACAGTCAAAATAACAGGATTTCAATGAATTTAACCCTCCTCGAACCCCCAATGAATCCGATTGTTGGCGTGACAAAATGGTGGTAATACAAGACAAGTCGATGCTTAAAATATAAATAAATTACCTGTGCAAGATATGGTAAACACGAATACCGAACACAAAAACACAACAATCACCTTATTTTCCCCTTCTGCTCCACACACACACAAACACACACACACACACATACACACACAAAAACACAAGACAACCGCCTTATTTTCCCCTTCGGCTCCACAAACACACACACACACACACACACACACACACACACACACACACACACACACACACACACACACACACACAATCAATAACTAGGCAAGATAGAGGGAAAGGCACAATCTGAAGAGCATGAGGCTGACGAGCTCCAGCTTTGTGCTCTTCAGAACATGCACAATGCTGCGTCATCACCAAGGGAAGAGTGAGAGTCAGAGTGTGGGCAGAGCGTGGGCCAGAGTCAGAGTGAGCCAGTTGCTAGAAGTGGAGTGGTGGCCAGGGTGCTAGTGGATCCAAGCTTGAGATTGTGAGCTGGTCCAAGAGAGCGAGCATCAGACTCAATTCGATAGAGGACTAATTGAGATAGAGACTCAGCATGTTTACTGTTGGGGTCAGGGTTTTACACCCAACCCAATTGTGTCAAGTCTCAGCCTTCCGAAGCTCAACAATCACAGAGCACAATGGTCTCTGCCGCCAGGAGTTGCTCCAATGAGACCCCAGTGATTCCACCAATCACAGTACATGGCCCTCTGGAATCCCCACCCTTAGGGTCCCCAAAAGTTGCCGCCCCGAGTGAATCTAGCAATCAGGCCTTAGGAATTCCTGCCCTGAGGGTCCATGAGTGTTTCAGTTGTGGACAGCGGAGGAGGAGTTTATCTCCCTCTGTAGGTGTGAGAGGGTGTGTTCCGTGTCACCCTATACTGCACGATTCAGCAGTGTGGTTCCACAGAGGGGAAAAATACAGGATGCATTTACCTCTCGCTCTCCCTAAATCAGACAAACCCCACCCCCTCTTCCGAGCCTGGCTAGCTGCAGTGCTAAAGTCCCCTTTCCCTCAACACACCTTAAAACAGGTAAGAATTCCCCACCTACATGAACATACATGGCGTATTAGGCCTTAATCGAAGTATTACCATTTTCCACCAAATGTATAAATATAATAGTTTTCTCTACAGATATAAACTGCAATAAAGATGAATGCTTTCAGTCAGGGCCGAGTGTCCTTTTGCTCACGACATTAACCTCAATAAAAATATGGCATATTAATAGGGGAGGGAGGGGGTGCCATGCAGCAGGTAATTCCACGCATTCATGTTTTTTGAAACTGGAGAGCACAACAGTGGCCATGATAGGTGCCACCACCTACCCTCCTAAATGGCAGTTTACAGATGTGAATCATGCCATTTCCTTTCAGTGTGCATTCGTTTGAGAGATGAGAACATTTTTACCTGCGCCACCAAAGGTGAACGGAGGTTATGTTTTCACCCCTATCTGTTTCACCCCGATCT
Organism: Myxine glutinosa; assembly: GCF_964187855.1. Classification (NCBI taxonomy): domain Eukaryota; kingdom Metazoa; phylum Chordata; class Myxini; order Myxiniformes; family Myxinidae; genus Myxine; species Myxine glutinosa. Next base: position 186,169,813 of record NC_136262.1, on the reverse strand, counting down.
GTTCTGTGAACAAAATATCTCAAAAAAAAGTTATGGATGGATTCGGACGAAATTTGGCAGAGATGTAGCGGATGTGACAAGGACGAAATGATTAGATTTTGGTGAAGATCCGGATCCGGCTACTAGAATTTAAAAGTGATTCTTCACCATTGGGAGATAGGGCCAAAAACGATAAATAGCAGGATATCTCAAAAGGTTATGGACGGATTTTGACAAAACTTGGTGGACTGGTTGGGTGTCTAACAAGGACGATTCGATTAGATTTTGGTGAAGATCTGGATCCGGATCCGGCTAGTAGAATATTTTAAGTGATTCTTCACCATTGAGTGATATGGCCAACCAGGTGGAGGTACGCTCTCGACTGAGTGTCGTTCTAGTTTCTGCAGTTTCCATCCTAATCGAAAGTAGTTTATAGATTAAGGATTTGAAAGGCTCTGCGAGCTGCGACCCTCCCACAGGTCTGCAAAAGTGTTCCATTAATCAATAAGCTTGCAAAGCTCTCGCCAAGTGGCTCCCCCGATTTCAAACACTCAAGCAAGCATTCCAAAGAAACGGTTTATAAGGGACGGCTGGCTTGACGAGCGATACCAAGCTCATTCCTAATGATAAATACATGATGTTCCAAAGCTTGGTTGTTGTTAAGGACGCGTAGGCTGCCTAGAAACGGCAAAGCCACGCCCCTCGCTGACTGCGTTGAAATCGTTAAGCCACGCCCCTCGCTTCGCGTGGACTGCCTGGAAACCGTTAAGCCACGCCCCTCGCTGACTGCGTTGAAATCGTTAAGCCACGCCCCTCGCCCAGTTGTGTTTGTAATAAGTCGAAATCGATTAACTTGTGAAAGTTATGAACGTCCAATTAATTGCATAACTGAGTTGTGTCGTCCTTTAAAAGGAGCAAATAGAGGTGGTTTAATTGAGAGGAAGGAACGAGGTCAGAATACCTTCGAAGTGTTAAATGGCTGATTTGAGTTGTGATTTTAACAACTTTTGAGGCTGTTTGAAGATGATGAAAGGAAAGTTATTCGAATATTTCCTTTTGGAGAATTACTCAAATAAATCCGCAATGAGAGAAACTCGAGTGAGCTCGATGTGACGCTGAACGGAGGGATGGAGACGGTACAGAGAGGGAAAGAAAGCACAAATGTTGGGATGGAACAGAAGGGCATGTCCTCTACGAGGTCCGCCTCTCCGGCATATAAAGCGCGCAATTCAATCGCTTTATTCGGGTAGTGAACGGTCACGACCTCGTTGTCTCTTGTTCTGTTTGTTTCCATGTGAGGTTGTGAACGGTCCGCCCCCTCTCAGGCTCGTGTAGTAGTAGAGACCTGGGAGTATAGACAGGATTTCCCTCATCCTTCCCATGGGCCTTACCTCTCCCCCCCTCCCCTCCTCTTGCCCCGCCCCCCCCCCCAAACATTCATTAAAATAAAAACAGAAAAATGAAACCTCATGGAGGTGCTCCGAATCTCGGCACCATGAACCCCACATTGACTGGTTCTCAGCACCATGAACCCCACATTGACGTGGTTCTCGGCACCATGAACCCCACATTGACGTGGTTCTCGGCACCATGAACCCCACATCGACGTGGTTCTCGGCACCATGAACCCCACATTGACGTGGTTCTCGGCACAATGAACCCCACATCGACGTGGTTCTCGGCACCATGAACCCCACATTGACTGGTTCTCAGCACCATGAACCCCACATTGACGTGGTTCTCGGCACCATGAACCCCACATCGACGTGGTTCTCGGCACCATGAACCTCACATTGACGTGGTTCTTGGCACCATGAACCCCACATTGACGTTGTTATCAGCACCATGAACCCTACATTGAGGGGTTCTCGGCACCATTAACCCCACATTGACGTGGTTCTCGGCACCATGAACCCCACATCGACGTGGTTCTCGGCACCATGAACCCCACATCGACGTGGTTCTCGGCACCATGAACCCCACATTCACGTGGTTCTCGGCACCATGAACCCCACATTGACATAGTTATCAGCACCATGAACCCCACATTGACGTGGTCATCAGCACCATGAACCCCACATTGAGGGGTTCTCGGCACCATGAACCCCACATTGACTGCCTCTCGGCACCATGAACCCCACATTGACTGGCTCTCGCGGCACCATGAACCCCACATTGACTGGTTCTCAGAACCAGTAACCCCACATTGACTGGTTCTCAGTACCATCATCCCCACATTGAGGTGGTTCTCAGCACCATGAACCCCACATTGAGGGGTTCTCGGCACCATGAACCCCACATTGACGTGGTTCTCAGCACCTTGAACCCCACATTGACTGGTTCTCAGCACCATCAACCCCACATTGACTGGTTCTCAGCACCATCAACCCCACATTGAGGGGTTTTTGGCACCATGAACCCCACATTGACGTGGTTCTCAGCACCATGAACCCCACATTGACGTGGTTCTCGGCACCATGAACCCCACATTGACATGGTTCTTGGCACCATGAGCCCCACATTGACATGGTTCTCGGCACCATGAACCCCACATTGACTGGTTCTCGGCACCATGAACCCCACATTGACGTGGTTCTCGGCACCATGAACCCCACATTGACGTGGTTATCGGCACCATGAACCCCACATTGAAGGGTTCTCGGCACCATGAACACCACATTGACTGGCTCTCAGCACCAAGAACACCACATTGACTAGCTCTCAGCACCATGAACCCCACATTGACTGGTTCTCAGCACCATCAACCCCACATTGACTGGTTCTCAGCACCATCATCCCCACATTGAGGTGGTTCTCGGCACTATGAACTCCACATTGACTGGTTCTCAGCACCATGAACCCCACATTGAGGGGTTCTCGGCACCATGAACCCCACATTGACGTGATTCTCGGCACCATGAACCGCACATTGACGTGGTTATCAGCACCATGAACCCCACATTGATGTGGTTCTCGGCAAGTTCTCGGCACCGGACGCCATCTTGGAAAAAAGTTACACCTCTATATCTCCCAAACCGCTCAATGGAAAAAATTGAAACATGGCTCATTGTCAAGTACTCACCATGGGGAATAAGATATGTTGATGGTGATGTCACCAGTGCCTTAATTATGACGTCATAATTCGACAAGTACAACGCTTGATATGATCAGAATGAATAAAACAATAATTCCTCTGCAACCGTTAGTCCAATGGGCACGAAATTTTCACCATAGGAACGCCTCCTCATGCAGAATATTTTAATGATAATCATGACGTCTTAGGTCATGTGGTACAGGCGCCATCTTGGAAAAACCAAAAAATGTTACACCTCTATATCTCCAAAACCACTGCATGGAGAAAATTTTAATATGGCTCATTGTAAAGAACTCCATATGGGGAATGGGTGTCGTTAACGATGACGTCATTGGTGCCATAATTATGTCGTCATAATTCGACAGGGACAATGCTTAGTCTGATCAGTTTGAAATGTATTGAGTGTGGTCTATGCAACAATTTTTTTTAATTTTTTTTTATGTATACTGAATCGAGGCTCGTGAAAGAGCTGACATTTACTTCACAAACAAATCAACCAGACAAACAAAATATATAAAAATAGGGAGCGGAAGACAAGAGAAGGGGAAGCAGACAAACACTTGAGAGCACACAACATTTAAGAGCAGGGAGATGTGTGGGAGGGAGAGGGCTTGGGGGGAGGATATAAATTTATGATGTCATCGCTCACGTGGTCTGGCAGCCATATTGGATCAAAGAAGAAAAAAAAGTTCAAAAACAGAAGAGTTGGCTCTGTGGAAGTGTAACTCATTGGTTGGGACTGGTAACGGAGCAGGTAGTCGCAGGTGGTTCGTAAGAATGTCAGGAATGTACCTCGGAACATGGAACCTGGGAGTCCTTTTGTTCACCTTGTCACGGCCCCGGACTAACACACATTCCTAAGCCCTTACTATTGTTTTTGACATCGGGATGCAAAATATAGGGTGAAGGAATTCCCAGCAGGGGGGAGCGAGCTGGTGCCGGTGAGGCGAGCGGGGATGACTGAGTAACATTTGCGGAGAAGGGATTAACATTAGCGCAGGGAGGATTAAAACTGCTGTGCCCATAAAAGCGTGACCATTTCCTGGACTCGAGAGACTTGTCACCAGAAGCTTTGACCTACGGAACGGAACGGAACCCTGTGAACAGCGCTGAGAGAGGACCGGCCAACGAAGAAGAACCATCGACTTGAATTCGTTTAGTTATTATAGTTCCATATTATTTTGAAACAAGTGACATTAATTATAATAAATCCTTACTTTATAAAGCTGTTTCGGTCATATTGGAGTCTCCTGAGTCTTAACACATTCTCCTACAGCTCGCAACAAGTTGACTGTGCAGGGTAAGTATTCTATGAATACCATCTAGTTCAGGTAAGGATGTGTCTTAGCCATGTGAGAACGAATCCTCAAATGCTGTGTGCTTGTAGTTTGGTGAGACGTCTCTAATGCAGTACTATGTAAATATTCTTTGTAAAGTTGAGAAAGACTATGTGGACTGTTTCCCCCTTTCCAATGCATCTCGTGATGTGATGACAGGGGCGTAGGAACATCATCAAAAGTGAGGGGAGGGTGGGCAAGTTGTTGAAAAGTTACATTCACTACTACATGCGCCATAGGCATGACTGCTACGGTACCCTGGGACATGCCCCTCCCCATGAAATTTTGAAACTATAGGCTTAATTTTACATACTCTGGTACATTTTCTTGCCTTTGGTGGTGGAGGGTGGGTGAGGGTTAAAACATTTCAGGATTTCGAAAATTTAAAGTTTTTTTTTTTCAATTTTTATTTTCAACCATCAGGTTGAACGTGATTTTACTGCAGTTGTCTAATTTTATTTTTGAAAGCTGTTTTTTTCAGCAAAGTTTGGTGTAACATTCAGAATTTCAAAGGCTCATTTTACACACTTTGCACATTTTCTAAGTTCATTTGGCTTTAGTCAAATTGGCCAAAGTACATCATCTTTGCATCGTTTACTTGACAAAAGTTATTCCCTATTGTCGATATGTCAATCTTGTCTGTGCGAGCTTTCATGGCATAATCACAGTTGACGTCAAATCCTTCCTTTCTCCAATGGCCTGATCCCATATCATAAATTCAGATTCATATCAGGTCACTCTACCTTGGACATGCTGCTTCTGCTCTCCCAACAATGAACTGAGGCTCTCAATATCAGACATGCGATCAGGGCAGTCTTTTTAGACATATCTCGAGCATTCAATACAGTCTGGCATCCCACCTTGTTCTACAAAATCTCCACACATGGCTCACTGGTTTACCCTACGCCCACAGCCAACATACGGCATGACCTTCTCAATTCAATCCTTCAAATGCACTGCCGATTACCACCTCATGCACATTCAAGATCTCTTCTACATGCACGGATTCTTTCCCATTCTGTTCCTCTCTGGGACATTTTTACTCCTTTTTCGTGATATTCTTCCATCCCTCCTTGTCCATTGCCCCACCACCCTCCCGCAACCCAACTTATCTCTGGCAGAATATGGACCTGCTGCCTTTTGTCGTTTGGCTCCTGCTTGAGCTGAGACACTTTAATAAAAAAAATTATTGTAAACATCATATTATATCACATGCAGAGAATTTTTTTGACAGAATTTAAAAAAGGAAATTTTGTGCTTATTTATTCACTGTTCCGGTTCATTTTATGTTCAACGTCCTGTGCGAAAGTTAATTTAAGGCAGAGCTTACTACTTTTAGGACAGTTCATTCTTGTTTTCTGCTCTGACTTGCCATCGCAAGGAAGTGGAAAAAGCAACAATTGTTCAAAATTACAAACAAGTGCAAATTGAGAACTTCTCCAGGGTGGCACAAAAGGCAGTTTAACAAAATTATTAAGTTTCATTTCATCAAAATAATTGTACCTATGGCAACGACGAGATACACCTTCACAAACCTTGTTTACGTATATTTTAAAGAAAAACTACAACACCTTCGTCAAAATGTCATGACACATGAGAAAGGATGAAAAATAATTCCTCATCAGTTATACTTTATCTCAGTAAAATAACTTTTGGGCCACCCTATTTCTGTGCTACCATGGAGAGATTTGTTGTTGCTTAGCCAGGCTGGTGCTTACCTGTGAAAGTGACTTTACCAAACAAGTTTTGCATTTGTGTTGCACGACCAAGCTTGAACAGGTACAAGCTGCCAATAAAAACAATGCGAAAAGGGTATTAAAAGATATACACACAAAAAAAAAGAAGTCCCCACCCGCACCCACATCCCCACAAAAATACCTTACAGAACCATCACTGTTTGGTGCTCCCATCGAAGTACATATATTACATTATTATGCTGAGATTCCAATTGAAAACCCACATGCTGTGTTGATGTGTCCATTCTCTACTAATGTCCTTATAAATATATACTGAAATGCAAAAGAAACTTACCACCTTTGAAACCTTTAAATATCAACAATAACACTGCGTGTAGTAAATGTGTGAACTTATTTGTGGACAATAGTGTCCTCACTGTCAGACAAAACGGTCACGGATGGTCACTTGAACCTTCAATGGTCACTTCATAGCACAGCTGTTGAACAGCCATTTTGACTGTCAGTGATTAGCCAAGGGGTACGGGATGATTTTAATGAGCTGCACGTGATGTCTTGATATTGGCTTTAAAAAGGCCAGTGCAAAATGGGCATTTCAATCAACATGCCACGATTGTCAAGGGATCAACGGCAGCGTGCCCTGGGCATGCTGCCGTTGATCCCTTGACAATCGTGGCATGTTGATTGAAATGCCCATTTTGCACTGGCCTTTTTAAAGCCAATATCAAGACATCATGTGCAGCTCATTAAAATCATCCCGTACCCCTTGGCTAATCACTGACAGTCAAAACGGCTGTTCAACAGCTGTGCTATGAAGTGACCATTTCAAGTGACCATCCGTGACCGTTTTGTCTGACAGTGAGGACACTATTGTCCACAAATAAGTTCACACATTTACTACACGCAGTGTTATTGTTGATATTTAAAGGTTTCAAAGGTGGTAAGTTTCTTTTGCGTTTCAGTATACTACATGACACATAATATACAAGTTCTTGCCTGATCCTTATGCACTTTTGCTAATAAGTGATGGCCCAAATAATAAAGCAAGTTGGAATAGCATAGTCATAAAAAAAACAGATCATTGATCAACTCTACAGCAAACAATTTACCAACGAAAAAGTGGATATCCACTTTGCATGGATGTCTGGAAACCCTTCACTGAAGTTAGGGAAGTTTGAGTAGATTGGCGGATATCATCAGCAGAATGAACAATTATTAGGTAGAGCAGAGAAAGTATATTTATTTGCAAGAAGTTATGGACAGATCAAGTGTTTAAGTTGACTATCGGTTAAGCTATATGTGATTATGAACTCACCAATTGTTAGTATCAATAAAAAAGTTTTTCATAATAATTTTTCGTTTTACCTAACAAAAACATATAAAGACAAACATAACAAACCTAACTACAAACATAACAAAAACACCGGATGTGGATGGTGGTTATGTATTCACCCCTGTTTGTCTGTCTGTGAGCAGGATATCTCAAAAAGTTGCGGACGGATTCTGATGAAACTTGGTGGACAGGTTGGGTGTGTAACAAGGAAGAATTTATTAGATTTTGGTGAGATGTGGGCCCTGGGTATTAGATCTGGGTCCGGACCTCCATACTGAATTTTTTAAGTGATTCTTCACAAATTCACTAAAGATGGGGCCAAAATGAGACAACACAACAACAACAACAGGCATTTTAAGGCCATTTTCCCTGCTAGAGCAGGGGTTAGATGAGAGATGGGGCCAAAAAACAATATATAGCACAATATCTCAAAAAGTTGTGGATGGATCATGCCAAATTTGGTGGATGAATTGGGTAGGTGATAAGAACAACACGATTAGATTTTGGTTTAGGTTCAGATGCTGATCCAGCCTCAGTGGGATACAAAACATAAACTGTTTAGCCTGGCGGAGGTAATGCGCTCTACTGTGTGCCGTTCTCGTTAACGCGTCCCCCTGTGCAGTTGGAGATAGAGATTTGCAATCGCTTGTCTGTGTGTGTGTGTGTGTGTGTGTGTGTGTGTGTGTGTGTGTGTGTGTGTGTGTGTGTGTCTGTCCAGGCCATAACTTCTTTTTTTTACCATTTGAGCTTTTGTCATAAAATTTTCAACATACGTTTATTATGAGAATATGGAGAAAATAATTTTAAAATTGATCCAAATGTGAAAGTACAAAGTCTTAGTAACTACAAATTGCCCTCATTAATACGGCCATAGCTCTTTCAAGTACGAGATTGTGGGTTTTTTCACCCTGGAGAAGAGTGCTGGGAATGTGGTTGCTACGGGGGAGGAAAGCTGATTGCACCGAGGCCTCTCCCTATGAAGGTTAATAGTTTCTCAGCACGCAAAATGATGAAAAGTGTTCCAGGCCTTTTCGATAAATGCAGAGAACGCCAGACCATCACAGTGGACACATCAATCTAGAGCATGCAACCTAATATATCAGTCGATTAAAATGTGCAATCACAAAGGAGTTCAGTTATCACCATTAGGTCTTCTTTGTCAAAGGTCTTGGTCTCAGCAGTACCGAATCGGAAACTGTTGACAATCGTCCTTTTTTCAGACTTTTTAGGATCTCATGTTCAAGATTCTTAAAATTGATCACATTTATCATTTAATCCTAAAGGGGTCGGGTTTTTTTACCCTGCACTCGCGAAGCGAAAGGCAGGATTAGGCATTCGGTTGCGCACGTGTAGAGTGCGTACGTGTAGCGTATGCGCATGCATGCATTTTTAAAATTCATTTTCTCGGCAACCGTTGCTCCGATTGACACGAAATTATACCATAGAAGTGCGTCTGCCTGTATAATTTTTTTTTCCCATAATTTTGATGTCATAGGTCACGTGGTATGGACGCCATCTTGGAAAAACGTTACATCTCTATGTATCTGAAACCACTCAATGGAAAAAATTGAAACGTGGCTCATTCTAAAGAACTCCATATGGGGAATAGGTGTTGTTAATGATGACGCCATTGGTGCCTTAATAATGAGGTCATAATTCGATAGAGACAATGCTTAGTCGGATCAGTTTGAAATTTATTGAGCGTGATCTACGCAACAATTATATTGGAAAATATAAATTTATGATGTAATCACTCACATGGTCTGGTTTTTCAAGCGGTGAAGCCACTTCAATATTTGGCTATGTCCGTCCGTCTGTCAAAAATGAAAAAGAACCTTTCTAACCAAACGTGTTTAATGCTCGAGCGTTCCAAAGGGTAATTCTAAAGGGTTATAAAGAGTGATTCTAAAGGGTTCTAAAGAGTGATTATAAAGGGTTCTAAAGAGTGATTCTAAAGGGTTCTAAAGGGAAATTCTAAAAGGTTCTAAAGGGTAATTCTAGAGGGTTCTCAAGGATAATTCTAAAGGGTTCTCAAGGGTAATTCTAAAGGGTTCTAGAGGACAATTCTAAAGGGCTCCAAAGGGTAATTCTAAATGTAATGGAAAACCAAATAGTGCATTGGAGTCATCAGAAGGAACCAGAAGAAGTAAAGAGCAAAGATGGAGTCATCAGGAGGAACCTGGATAGGATTTGGGTTTCAGCTGCTACTCCTTTACCCTCAACCCCATCCAAGCGCAGCCAAGTGAACCTTTCAGAAAAATGTCTGCAAGAATTCACTTCTCCCAAGACAGATAGATAGAAGAAAGAGAGAAATAAGGAAGAAGCAAGAATTAGAATGAATAGAAAGAAATATGAAAAAAGTAGAAAGAAATGTGAAAGGAACAAAGATGTTGGGAAAAAAAATCTGATAGATAGATTTCAGCAATTCTTCCTCAGGCAAAAACACAGCAACAAAACGTAGTTACAAGCTACCAGAAATCCATCAGCGGGGAAGCAGAATCCACACAGCATCAGGATATGGTACAATTGTAATGAAATGGAAAACCAAATAGTGCATTGGAGTCATCAGAAGGAACCAGAAGAAGGAAAGAGCAAAGATGGAGTCATCAAGAGGAACCTGGATAGGATTCTGGTTTCAGCTGCTACTCCTCTACCCTCAAACCCATCCAAGTGCAGCAAAGTGAAGTGAACCTTCCAGAAAAATGTCTGCAAGAACTCACTTCTCCCAAGACAAACATATAAAGAAAGCGAAAAATAAAGAAGAAGCAAGAATTAGAATGAATAGAGAGAAATATCAAAAAGTATAAAGAAGGGGTTCCAAAGGGAAATGCTAAAGTGTTCTAAAGGGTAATTCTGAAGGATTCGAAAGGGAAATTCTAAAGGGTTCAAAAGGTTATTTCTAAAGGGTTCTAAGGGGTAATTCCAACGGGTAATTCTAAGGGATTCTCAATGGTAATTCTAAAGTGTTCTAAAGGGTAATTCTAAAGGGTTCTAAACGGTATTTCTAAAGGGTTCTAATGGGTAATTCCAAAGGGTAATTCTAAAGGGTAATTCTAAAGGGTAATTCTAAAGGGTAATTCTAAAGGGTAATTCTAAAGGGTAATTCCAAAGGGTAATTCCAAAGGGTAATTCCAAAGGGTAATTCTAAAGCATAATTCCAAAGGGTAATTCTAAAGGGTAATTCTAAAGGGTAATTCTAAAGGGTTCTAAATGGTAATTCTAAAGGGTTCTAAATGGTAATTCTAAAGGGTTCTAAATGGTAATTCTAAAGTGTTCTAAAGGGTAATTCTAAAGGGTTCTAAAGGGTATTTCTAAAGGGTTCTAATGGGTAATTCCAAAGGGTAATTCTAAAGGGTAATTCTAAAGGGTAATTCTAAAGGGTAATTCTAAAGGGTAATTCTAAAGGGTAATTCTAAAGGGTAATTCTAAAGGGTAATTCCAAAGGGTAATTCTAAAGGGTTCTAAATGGTAATTCGAAAGTGTTCTAAATGGTAATTATAAAGCGTAATTTTAAAGGGTCATTCGAAAGGGTTCTAAATTGTAATTCTAAAAGGTTCTAAAGAGTCATTCTAAAGGGTTCTAAAGTGTAATTCTAAAAGGTTCTAAAGCCGTGGTTCCAGGCCTGGGGGCCATGGTGTATTTCTCGTGGGGCCATGGGGTAATTTGAACCATACTAAAAATTAAAATAAATAAAAATTCTATTGTTTTGACTTTGATATTGTTTTGTTATTTTCCTATTGCAGATTTGACGTTATGGCTTCTGGGAGTAAAAAAATAAAGTATCTTGACGAATACATAAAGCTTGGATTCACGTCCATTCACGATTGTACCGATTGTACCCTCCAAGAGAAACCACAATGTGTGCTGTGTCACAGGTTTTGAGTACTGAATCCATGAGGCCGTCCAAGTTGAAGTTGCACCTCGAGACGAATCACGCACAACATGCAAAGCAGGATCCCGAATTTTTCAAACGGCATGAAAGAAATTTAAAGCGACAGAAGTTGGATGAGGGAGGAGCTTTTCAACAACAAAATTTAGCAACTGTCCAGGCTTCTTATGAAGTTTCTCTTTTTTTTTTTTTTTTTTTTTTTTTTTTGTATACAAGATCGAGGCTCGTGAAAGAGCGAAAATTAATCACACAGAAAGACAAACAGACACATAAAACAAATAACATCGGGAGCGGTAGACAAGATGGGGAGAGAGGGGGAAGGACACAAACACAACATTTGAGAGCAGGGACCGAGAGACATGGAGACATCGAGAGATCTGTGGGAGGGAGAGGGCTTTGGGGGGGAGGCATGTGAAGGGGGGAGGCATGTGAAGGGGGGGAGGCATGTGAAGGGGGGGGGGGGGGGTGGGAGAGGTATAAACATATGGACCCTGCCAGGATTTCCAGGAAATAAGTTGGAATTTCAAACAAGGTGGATCTGGGGTGAATTAGTGGGGGTAGAAAAGATCAAGGTTATGGATGGGGGAAGATAAGAGATGGTGGTGAACAGCTGTTTTAAAGACCTGGAGGGAGGAGAGGGATTGAAGGGAGTGTGGGAGTTTGTTCCACAGGCGGGAGAAAAGAGGAATGAAAGAGTGAAGGTGAGCAGAGAGCCGAGATTTCGGCAGTTCAACCATCAGAGGGTTGCTGGCAGATCTTGTGCGACCTGTAGGAATATTTGGGGGACAGAGCACGGAGAGAGCTGGGGGAGCAAGGCCGGAGAGGAGTCGGTAGAAGACAGAAAGACCACCTACCTGCCTGCGGTGAGTGAGTGAAAGGCCCTCAGAGATAGCTTCATCGCGGGAGATTCCAATGATTTTGAAAGCTTTGGATTCAACAGCGTGAAGCCGAGCCAGGTGTGAGGCAGGAGCACCAGCCCATAGGGGAGAACAGTATTCCATTGAGCTGCGGATGAAAGCCTTGTATGTGGTGAGGAGCTCAGGTGTGCCGAGGAAGGACTTCGCACGACGGAGGATGCCCAGTCGGCGACTGGCTTTGGAGGCCAGCTTGGAAATGTGGTTTTCCCAAGAAAGATCATGGCAGATAGTGAGACCCAAAAGCTTGAGTGACAGAACTTCTTGGAGAGGATTGTTGAGAAAGTAGATGGGAGGGTTGTCCAGTCGATCTTTTCGGAGAGACATAGTAAGAGAGTGAGATTTGGCAGGATTGAAAGACATGTTCCACTTGTTTGACCAGTCTGTGATTTTGTCCAGGTCTTCAGAGAGTGAGGAGGCTGCAGACTGCCTATCTGAGGGAAGAGGAATGGAGCGGCAGAGAGTGGAGTCATCAGCAAAGAGATAGAGAGGATTTTCCAGAGAGTCAGAGAGATCATTGATAAAGACCAGAAAAAGCACAGGGCCCAGCACACTTCCTTGGGGAACTCCAGCCTGAACAGGAAGGGGAGATGAGAGAAATCCATTCAGGGCCACACGTTGACTACGACCAGAGAGGAAGTCCGCAAGCCATGCATGGAGATTTCCATGGATACCATAGGAGGAGAGTTTGGTGAGCAGAGCTGGGTGCCAGACCGTATCAAAGGCCCTTGATATGTCAAGGGAGACAGCTCTGATTTCCTGTTTGGCATTCAGGACCTCCATCCATTGTTGAGACAGCAGAAGCAGCATGTCCAGAGTAGAGTGACCTGGTCTGAAACCAAATTGATGATCAGAGATCAAGCCATTGGAGAAGAGGAAAGATTTCATATCCGAAGCAATGATGGATTCCATGACTTTGCTGATAATTGGGAGCAGGCTGATTGGTCTGTAGTTGCAAGGATCTGTTTTTGCACCTTTTTTGTGTAAAGCGGTAATGTTAGCTGATTTCCAGGATGCTGGCAGATGACCTTGAGCAAAAGATAGGGTGAAAAGAACAGAGAGAGGGTGAGATAGAGCGGCAGAGCAGGATTTTAGGACCCGTGGGCTGATGCCGTCTGGTCCAGTTGCAGAATCAGAGTCGAGGTTTGACAAAAACTCCTCCACCTTGTCAGGAGAGAAGGACACAGAGTCCAGGAGCATTTGGGTTCGACTGGGAAAGGTGGGAACAGAGAGAGATGGGTTTGGGACTAAGGATTTCGAGGCGAACACAGAGTTGAGGCATTCGGCTTTGTCACGTGCGATGTCAACTGTGTGGCCATTTGAGGTAAGGGAGGGGATGGAGGGGGAACAAACACCAGAAACGGATTTGACCAGACGCCACCAGGATTTGGAGGAAGGAGACAGGTTTGAGAGTTCATTCTTGAGTGAGGAGAGATAGTGCTTCCTGGCACTCCTTAGGGTAGACACACACTTGTTCCGAGCTTGGTGGAAGGAACTGAGATTTCCTTCAGTTGGATTAGCCTTCCAAGAGGCAAAGGCAAGTTGTTTCAGGGCAACTGCCTCACCACAAGATTCAGTGTACCATGGACGGGAGGAAGGGTAAGACAATTGAAGGCGAGATGGGATCAATCTGTGCATGAGAGAGATCAGTTTGCTTTGGAAGAATTCCCAGGAAGAATTGATGTCAGAGGCAGTGGAGATGGGAGACCAATCCAGACGATTGATGGCTGCTTGAAGACCGTCCCAGTCGGCCTGAGTGAAATGCCAGACTCGTCGACGCTGAGGAGGCTCTCTGAGAATGGCCAGAGAGATGTCCACTTTGACAAGCACATGATCAGAAGAACCGATTGGAGCAGAAGAAGAGCAGCAGACATTAGCAGGGAAGTTTGTCATAACCAAGTCTAGAAGAGAAGATACTCCATTGGCTGAGATCCGGGTCGGGAAATTGACAGATTGTGTCAATCCCAGTGAGTCACAGAAGTCCTTTGCTGAGGTGCCATGACTAGTGAGAGAGGAACCCACACCCAACCAGGTGGCATGATGACAGTTGAAGTCACCACATATGAGGAAGAGAGAGTTGGGATGAGTGGATAGAAGTTGGTCCATGTTGTCAGACATTGAAATGTAGATGGAGTCATCACTGTTTGGGGGGCGATACAGAACACATATGAACAAAAGGTGGGAGCGGAGAGGAAGCCGTAACCAGAGGTACTCCTGCGGGTGAGGAGGAAAGAGAGCAGTGCAAGGAGAGTGAGGAAGAGAGTTTTTGACAAAGATAGCCACCCCACCACCAGGCCGAGGCTCAGGTCTATCATACCGGAGGAGGGAGTAACCAGGAAGAGATATTAAGGAATCAGAGACATCTTGAAGGAGGAAAGTCTCTGTTAAGCAGATCAAGTCTGGATTGTCAGAAGCAACCTGTATGGAGAGATCAGTCAGGTTTGAGCGAAGGCCCCGGATGTTTGAGGTCCATACCGTTAATGAAGAGAGAGGGGGAGCATCGGGTACAGGACAGGGGAGGGGAGGAGTAGGGTAAGATGAAGGATGAGAGGGGGAGGTAGGGAGAGCAGTTGATAGTGTTTCAGATGTTGCAGAAGAGTTCCAAGAAAGGGAAGGATGAGGAGGATGAAAGGTTTGCTGGTGAAGGGATGCGGCAAAGTGAGGGGTTGTTTGAGGGGGGGCAGAGGAAAGTAGAAGGTTTGGGGGGGTGGAGGTATGAGATAGAAGGGAGACGAAGTGGGGAGGAGGCAGCTTGGAGGAGGAGGGGGGAGGAGAGAGAATTGGAGAGGAATGGTATGGGGGGAGAATTGAATGGGAGGGATTGGGGGGGAGTTTTGAAGGGGAGGAGTGAGGGGGGAGTTTAGGAGGGGAGGGGCAAGGGGGGAGTTTTGGAGGGAAGGGGAAAGGGGGGAGATCAGGAGTGGAGGGGCAAGGGGGGGGATTAGGAGGGGAGGGGCAAAGGGGAAGTTTAGGAGGGGAAGGGCAAGGGGGGAGTTCAGGAGTGGAGGGGCAAGGGGGGAGTTTAAGAGTGGAGGGGCAAGGGGGAAGTTTCGGAGTGTAGGTGCAAGGGGGGGGATTTGGATGGGAGGGGCAAGAGGGGAGTTTAGAAAGTGGATGATTAATGAAAGACGAACATTGATAACAAATTGGGTTTGTTGTGATTTTCAAGTTAGCAATCCGGTTCAGGATGATGGAGGAGGGATGGAATGAATGTGAATTTAGACCATGTAGTGAGGGAGACGTATAAGATATTGAATTTCTTTTTTTTGAAGTGGAATGAGTTGGAGAGGAAATTGAGAAAAGCCTTTTAAATAGGAAGAAGAACAGCGTGTTGTAATATACCACTGAATAAAAAACAGAAGGGGAAAGGTTAAACATATTTAAAAATATTTAAACAGAACTATGAACAATCTTATATGCACAAAAATACCAACGGGGGGAGAGCCGAGAGGGACCACCACGAGTCACGTGAACAGGGCAAACGGTGGATGGCAAGGAGATAATGGGGGTGGGGCGAACAGCACACCTGGACAGAAAATACAGGATGAGACAACAGTACACGTGGAGAAAATAAAATAAATGTTTTTGTTTTTTTTTTGTTTTTTTTTGGGGGGGGGGTGGGGAATTAGAACGTTAGACAGTATTATGTTCGGGGTAGAAGGGAAAAAAACCAAGAGCCAAGCAAAACACACTTAAGTTAACAAAACACCGACGGGGGTACAACTACAAGGCCACACACAAGGGCAGAAAACGATTAATTAATTACGAGTTACAGGAAATTCAAACCAAAACTAACAATAATCAAACAATATCACATGGACAATATCACAATATCATATCACAAACAATCAATATCACAATATCACATGTAAAATAACGAATTGAAATTTGACAATCTATCTGGGGAAATGGGGGAGAAACACGTGGTCGAAGAACGAACGAACGAATAAGAATGAATAAACGAATGAGCACAGAGAAGGTAGTCTTATTTTTTTTTTTTTTTTTTGAGTTGAGATTTACATAAGGAAGTAGGCTTTGGGGTGGAAAGACTGCGAAAACAGAGAACGAAAGTTATTGGATCACAAACGACAGGCGCTGAGAGAAAAACAAAGCCTCAAGGTTGTACAGTGTACACTGTACAAGACCTCGAGACGACACGAATTAACGCGATTTTCAATACAGGTATGAAAGATTTGCACCGAAAATCTTTGACGGGACAATAAACGTACATACACCATAAAAGAAATACAGTTATAACGAAAATACAAATTGGAACAATGACTTAACTTCGATTTCGATGGAGAGCGTGGAGACCTGCGAAAAAACGAACCGTCGCCAGCAAGCACGAACCTCTTGAAATTGCAAAGAAGAAAAAAGCCCCACTCGATTGGGGAGACACTAATCAAGCCTTGTACCCTCCTCATTGTCGAACGGGTTCTCGGCAAGGCAGAGGCTCGCAAAGTTGAACAGGTGTCTTTATCGAATAACACAATGCAGCATCATATCCGTGACATGTCGGAAGATGTGAAACAATAGATCATCAATGAGACTAAGGCGGCACCTTTCGGCTTGTTTTATTTTCAACTTGATGAATCGACCGATGTTAGTTCCTGCTCCCAGCTACTGGCATTCGTTCGCTATGTCAAGGGAGATGATATCAAGGAAGAATTCTTGTTCTGCAGTGCCCTGTAAACAACGACCAAAGCTAACGACGTCATAGAAAAAATGAAGTTTTTCTTCGATGCAGGAGGAATTCAGTGGGAGAATGTATGCGGTGTCTGTACTGACAGTGCTCCTGCCATGCTTGGTTCCAAATCCGGATTCCAAGCAAAAGTGAAGATGCTAGCACCACAAGCAAAAGGAACCCACTGTATGATTCATCGCTACGCCCTGGCTTGTAAGACTCTCCCTCTCTCATTGAAGAAAGTTCTTGAAGTCGTAATCAAGATTGTTAACAACATCAAGGCAGGGGCTCTAAACTCCCGGATGTTCAAGGAGCTGTGCAAAGACAAGAACGCGGAACATGAAACGTTGCTGTACGATACTGCTGTACGCTGGCTTTCGAAAGGGAATGTTCTGAACCGCGTCTTTGAACTTTGTGCGGAAGTCAAACATTTCTTGAATCTTCAAGGGAAACATGACCTCCTGCAGCATTACGACGAAGAATTGTGGAACGAACGACTTGCTTATCTTGCTGACATTTTCGAGCAGCAGAACCAGCTGAACCTCAAGCTCCAAGGAAGAGCGACGAACATTATTCTTTTCCACGATCATCTCAGAGGATTTGTTTCCAAGCTCCAAAACTGGTGCAGGAAAGTGAACACAGGAAACATTGCGATGTTCGAAACAATGTCTGAATTGCAAGACAGCATGGGAAAAGAGCTTGATCCTGTACTGAAGAATGACATTCTTGGGCATCTCCAGTCACTGGAGCTAGAATTTCATAAGTATTTTCCTGATTTAGACGACAATGTGGCAAAAATTGTGAGGAATCCTTTTTCCGTCAACCTTTGCATGGAGAGCATGCCAGAGGCAATGCAATATGAATTTCTGGATCTCCGGAACGATTCATTTGCCAAAGACACATTCGAAGAGAAGAGCTTGATGGAGTTTTGGGAGGGGAATGTGTCGCTACCCTAATATCAGCCAGATAGCTATCCGGGTGCTTCTGCCATTCTCATCTACCTATCTCTGCGAAGCGGGGTTTTCCACGCTGTTGAATATCAAATCGAAACAGCGTAATCGGCTCCACGTGGAAGATGACCTCCGCTGTGCCCTGACTGACTCAACCACGGATACCCCAATTGGTAGCTAAAATGCAATTTCAGCCATCCCACTGAGTTTTTAATTCAGTTTTACGGCGCATGCACCACGTCCCTAGTTTTGATTACCTGAGTTGTTATTGAATTGAGTTTCTTTTTGTGAGATTATAACACACTGCATTAAATACAGACACAACAGAGGTTTTTAGTTTTCACATATTCTTGACTTGGAACCTTTTCATACTGTTTTCTTGTGTGACAGTTCTATTTTATGCTGTCCAAAGTGTTGCTACTGATAATATTAAAATCTCATATCAAACATGCATCATTCGAGCGACGTTGCTTTGTTTGCTTCTTCCAAAAACGATGTAGTTGGGAGCCAGTAAGGAACAGGAAAAAACCATGGAACTAATTGTTCATGTTGGCTACTTGGAATTCCTCATTTTCTGTGTAATAATTTACCAATTCTCATACAAACAAAATAGCCAATTAAAGGAAAAAAACACCTCTCAGAATGCACCACAGAGCATCTAGAAATCAAAAAATTTCTGGGAGGCATGCCCCCAGACCCCCCTAGCTTGCTTACACGTGCTCCGCCGCTCGACCCTCGCAAAAGCGAGGGGGTGCTGGGGATGTGCTCTGGGAGCCAAGGGGGCCATAACACAAAAAAGGTTGGGAACACCTGTTCTAAAGGGTGATTCTAAACGGTTCTAAAGGGTAATTCTAAAGGGCTTTGTTGGTTTCTAGGCTTTGCTCATTTCATATTACAAATGCCAAACTAAACTGCTTCTTAGAGATATGGGTGAGATTTTTGTTAAACCATCTGACAGCTGGGTAGGAAGGGGGTGCAGTGTGGGGTTTGCTTAGAATTCAAACTCATATCTCCACCGGTGTGATAAAATGCTATTATTCTCTGTAATGTATGTATGTATATGTGTATATATGTATGTATGTATGTATGTATATACATCTGAAAATCATAGAAAAAAACACAGCTGGGCACGTCTAAAACGAAGCTTTGCATATGTGCTGGGCAGTGGTGTATCCAGTCCTTGGCAGACTGAAATTTTCTTCAGACTGAAAATTCTCCAAACTCACGACAGATATAACACAAGTTTAGTTTGAGTAGAAAGCTGACGCAAATGGGCGTTGCATTTTGAAATGCTTTTTAGTTAATTGACTTTTACTGGTGTATGTGCTCACCACAGCCCCTCACCTGAGAGCGTGAATACAGTAAATTACTTTTGGCATGTTCTTTCGATCATAAATGTCTGTTGTCTCCGGATAAAATATCTGGAGAAAGAAACATCCCATTTAGTATATAACAAAAACACAACAATACAGTAAAGCTTTATGAAACCTCATGCAACTGGGCAAGTGACTTGGTGGCAAAAAAAAACAAGTCAGGAGATGACGATGGTTCACGAGCGAGCGGTATTCAATGACAAAGGTCAAAACCGACATTGAAAATATATAAATAGGAATGTATTATCTGTTATGAGACTAGTTCGCTATACAATACCGAAAATTCGGTTCGATTCCGACAACTTTGAAAATTTGACCTTTGTGACCTTCAAAGGTCAAAGGTCGAAGATTCTGCAATTTGTCGGAAAACTTGTATTTCATGATGTATGTGATAATATAAGATCATGTACGACATTTCACCCTATCAGGAAGTGAACTATGTAATAAAACCATCAAAAATCGACTTTTCTAAATTTCGTGACCTTGTGACCTTGACCTTAGGGCGAAAATGAAAAATCGAGCTCCGAGGGGCCAGACACATGACATTGGCCTAACCAAATATCGAAACCCCTGTCAGATTCCACCAAACCCCTCGGAGAAGATGTAGCTTGAATTCGATTACACCCTAACAAGACATCTTTTTCGGGCGTGGCTCCGCCCACAATGGGCTCAATACGCCCACTCTCGGCAGGACACAACTAGATCATGATATCAACCTCCCACCCAAGTTTCATCAAGATCGGATGATATCATCGGGTAGTTATGCTGCGGACAGACAGACAGACAGACAGACAGACAGACACACACCCATGACGAAGATAGTGGTCACTCTGTTTGACAACTCCTGAACCAATAACGGAGAGCATTCAGAGCTGCTGCAAATGGACCAATAATAACAATCATGGATGAAAAGTTTTCTTCTTCAACCTAAACATTTAAATCCATTCCAAACATTTGCACAGAGATGCTGAACTTTGAATGCAAAAAAGCAACAATGATCACAAAGTCAATTCACCTTTGGAAGCCCAACTTCTATCATGGCCTTAAACCAATGGTTTATATTGTCAGTGTGTCGGAAATGCAGGCCCATGGCCTAAAAAGAGAAGAAGTCACAAATAATGATTACTCTCAGAAACTGCCAACAAGGAAAGTTATAAAACACCAAAAACATCAGGTATGTAGCTATATATATATATATATATATATATATATATATATATATATATATATATATATATATATATATATATACACAAAGAATTAAGTTAAGCACCCCCCCCGTTTTTTTACAACCTCGCACATTACAAGTTTGTTGTCGTCAAAACAGTGTAATATACCCATGATATTGCTATATTTTCTGGAGAAGTGATATTATGGTCACATAAAAACATAACAATCATGCCGTTTTCAATATTTTATTCTGAATAATTTAAGGTGAAATTTTTTGGGAATTTTAGGCATATTTTCACCTCAATTTAAGTATGGAGCTATAGGTCCATCACGGACAGTGTGGATGACGTTTATGTTTTCTAACGTACAGTCATTGTTCTGAGAAGACCTCTAGCGATCTTTGCGTCAATAACGTGTGTAGGACCCACGTGATCGGATCACTGACTCAGCCCTACGTCTCATAGACCCTGTAAGCCGTCGTATGCGTTGCTGTGGTAGGTTGAACCCCCTCGAGCACGTTTGGGACATGTTGGGACGACAAATTGCGAAGATGGTCCCTCCAATAGCCAATCAGGATGAATTGGAACGTGCATTACATCGGGAATGGAACAACCTGCCACAGCAACGCATACGACGGCTTACAGGGTCTATGAGGCATAGGGCTGAGTCAGTGATCCGATCACGTGGGTCCTACACACGTTATTGACGCAAAGATCGCTAGAGGTCTTCTCAGAACAATGACTGTACGTTAGAAAACATAAACGTCATCCACACTGTCCGTGATGGACCTATAGCTCCATACTTAAATTGAGGTGAAAATATGCCTAAAATTCCCAAAAAATTTCACCTTAAATTATTCAGAATAAAATATTGAAAACGGCATGATTGTTATGTTTTTATGTGACCATAATATCACTTCTCCAGAAAATATAGCAATATCATGGGTATATTACACTGTTTTGACGACAACAAACTTGTAATGTGCGAGGTTGTAAAAAAACGGGGGGGGGTGCTTAACTTAATTCTTTGTGTATATATATATATATATATATATATATATATATATATATATATATATATATATATATATATATATATATATATGTATATATATATATATATATGTATATATATATATATATATATATATATATATGTATATATATATATATATATATGTATGTATGTATATATATATATATATATATATATATATATATATATATATATATATATATATATGTATGTATATATATATATGTATGTATATATATATATATATATATATATATATATATATATATATATATATATATATATCAGTCAATATGCGATTTCATACCATCAGTGGTGAACCGCCATTAAGGTATCCCATCCAGCTATGCTGTACCTTAATGGGAGCGATAAGTGCCATCTGCCACATGGCACATTACCTCTGGTATCCACTCATTATATGGAATCCCCTGGATGCAGCCGGGAGCAAACCAATCCAAATATATGTGCAGTTCTCCAGCTTTCAATGAGCGCAAGTAATGACGTCACTGCCATGTACATATGCTCTGCCTGTCAAGCTCTCAAGAGAACCCTCTGACAGAGCAGAATTTTGATCTTAGTTCAGATACTGTCATAAGTGTATGTAAAACTCACAGTTACCGACCTGGTTTCGCCCTTTTGGGGCTCATCAGGGCAACGCAGTGAGTACTGCATACACTTATGACTCTGAAAACCTTTCGGTTATATACCAGTCATTATGCGATTTCATACCATCAGTGGTGAACCGCCATTAAGGTATCCCATCCAGCTATGCTGTACCTTAATGGCAGCGATAAGTGCCATCTGTATATGAACCTTCGGCCCATATATATACTAGCAGAAGTACCCGGCATTGCCGGGCGGGGGAGGGGAGGGGGAGGGGAGGGGAGCGAGCCCCTTGGCAAAGCGAGCGATTTTTTTTTTTCATAGCGTCATAGCGTCATAGCGTTTCCTAGCGTTATAGCGATTTTTTTTTCATAGCGTCATAGCGTCATAGCGATTTTTTTTTTCATAGCGTCATAGCGTCATAGCGGTCATAGCGATTTTTTTTTTCATAGCGTCATTGCGTCATATCGTTCATAGCGTCATCACGTGATCGCTCTGAGTGAATCAGCGCCCACCTGCTCTGATTCCGTTGATTCCGTGCGCTGAGGTAAATATGAATAAAAAATATGGATCGTCAAATATTTTGCTTTCGGCCATGTTCGTCCCACGCTCAATGGCCATGTCTATGTCAAATATCAAGCACGTAAGCCTCTCCGTTTAGGAGTCTATCGGTAACATTACACACACACACAAACTGTGTTTTTTATATATATATTTTTTTATATATACTGTGTGTGTATATATATATATATATATATATATATACTGAAACGCAAAAGAAACTTACCACCTTTGAAACCTTTAAATATCAACAATAACACTGCGTGTAGTAAATGTGTGAACTTATTTGTGGACAATAGTGTCCTCACTGTCAGACAAAACGGTCACGGATGGTCACTTGAACCTTCAATGGTCACTTCATAGCACAGCTGTTGAACAGCCATTTTGACTGTCAGTGATTAGCCAAGGGGTACGGGATGATTTTAATGAGCTGCACGTGATGTCTTGATATTGGCTTTAAAAAGGCCAGTGCAAAATGGGCATTTCAATCAACATGCCATGATTGTCAAGGGATCAACGGCAGCGTGCCCTGGGCATGCTGCAAGGCGGACAGAGCTACCGTGAGGTGGCACGTCGCCTTGGCTGTTCACACCAGACGATATCGGCCCTGGTGGACAGAGACACCCTCCACAACTCTGCAGATGACAGACCTCGATCAGGGAGGCCAAGAGTCACCACTGCAAGGCAGGACAGGCAGATGGTCCGAAGTCACCTGCGGGATCGATTCCGTCCAGCATCCCGCACTACGGCAGAAACTCCGGGGCGTGCAAACCCACGGATCTCCAATGATACTGCACGAAGACGACTGCATGACTATTGCAGTCATGCAAGAAATTTACCACTTGTTTGAAATGTAATAAAATTGTAACAATTTACGCCGACGATGCACTGCCTGTATCCAAAACAATGGTGGCCACACACGCTATTGAAAGGGGAATGACATTGCACCCTGTGCTGTTCTGTACTGTAGAACAAACTGATGAGATGGTGTATCTTGGTCAAAAACTTGACATGTCATCAATAAAATGCCAATGTTTCAATTAGCAATTGTTGGTTTGTTTTATTTTGAACTGTTACAATTTTATTACATTTCAAACAAGTGGTAAGTTTCTTGCATGACTGCAATAGTCATGCAGTCGTCTTCGTGCAGTATCATTGGAGATCCGTGGGTTTGCACGCCCCGGAGTTTCTGCCGCAGTGCGGGATGCTGGACGGAATCGATCCCGCAGGTGACTTCGGACCATCTGCCTGTCCTGCCTTGCAGTTGTGACTCTTGGCCTCCCTGATCGAGGTCTGTCATCTGCAGAGTTGTGGAGGGTGTCTCTGTCCACCAGGGCCGATATCGTCTGGTGTGAACAGCCAAGGCGACGTGCCACCTCACGGTAGCTCTGTCCGCCTTGCAGCATGCCCAGGGCACGCTGCCGTTGATCCCTTGACAATCGTGGCATGTTGATTGAAATGCCCATTTTGCACTGGCCTTTTTAAAGCCAATATCAAGACATCACGTGCAGCTCATTAAAATCATCCCGTACCCCTTGGCTAATCACTGACAGTCAAAATGGCTGTTCAACAGCTGTGCTATGAAGTGACCATTGAAGGTTCAAGTGACCATCCGCGACCATTTTGTCTAACAGTGAGGACACTATTGTCCACAAATAAGTTCACACATTTACGACACGCAGTGCTATTGTTGATATTTAAAGGTTTCAAAGGTGGTAAGTTTCTTTTGCGTTTCAGTATATATATATATATATATATATATATATATACTGTATATATATATATATATATATATATATATATATATATATATATATATATATATATATATATATATATATATATATATATATATATATATATATATATATATATACATATATACATATACAGTATATATATATATATATAAATATATATATATATATATATATATATATATATATATATACATATATAACACACACACACACACACACACACACACACACACACACACACACACACACACACACACACACACACACACACACACACACACACACACAGTCAAAAGTTTTAGAACACCTCAATTTTTCCAGTTTTTATTGAAATTTACGCAGTTTAATGTCTCAATGTACTCTGAAATCAAGCATAGAACAAATAAACAATTGGAGATAAAAAAAAAATTCAAAATCATGGAATCATTTTGTTTAACGAAATTTAATTTAAATTTTTGACTCAGCAAAGTAGCCACCTTTTGCAGATATAACCGCCGAACACACTCGTGGCATTCTTTCTATAATGGAAATCAAATATTGTTCGGGAAGTTCTTCCCAACACTGTTGCAAAAGTTCCCACAAATGTGTTGCACTTGTAGGTTGCTTTGCTTTCACCCTTCTGTCCAGTTCATCCCAAACCAGCTCGATGGGGTTTAAGTCTGGAGACTGTGCTGGCCATTCCATGATTTGAAGGCCTACCGTCTTGTTCTTTTCCTCAAAGGTAGTTTTGACATAACCTGGAGGTGTGTTTAGGGTCATTATCTTGCTGTAGGATGAACCCCTGACCAACTAGGCATATACCAGAGGGTATTGCATGGCGCTGCAAAATGCTGTGGTAGCCCTTTTGGTTCAGGGGTGCCAGTCATTCTGTGCAAGTCGCCGACTTTGGATCCAGCAAAAGAGCCCCAGACCATCTTGCTTCTTCCTCCATGTTTGACAGTTGGTGTCACACACTGAGGAACCATCCTTTCGCCTACTCGACAGCGTACAAAAACCCTGCGTGATGAACCAAATATTTAAAATTTTGATTCATCGGTCCATAAGACCTTCCAGTCTTCAGTAGTCCACTGGCAGTGCTTCATGGCCCAGGCAAGCCTCTTTTTCTTATTTTGCCATCTTAGCAACGGCTTTCTTACTGCCACTCGACCTGTCAAACTTGCAGCTCGAAGTCTTCTCTTCACAGTTGAAACTGAGACTTGCGTACTTCGACCAGTGTTAAGCTGTGCTTGAAGCTGTTGTCCTGTGAGCCGCCTATCACGCAAGCTGTTGACTCTCAGAAACTTGTCTTCTGATTCTGTTGTGGTTTTGGGTCTGCCAGACCTCTTCCTGTCAGAGTTTCCTCCAGTTTCCAAGTGCCTTTTGATTGTGTCGTAAACTGTACTTAGACACCTTGGCTTTCTTTGCAATTTCTCTGAAGGAAAGACCTACACTTTTAAGGGTTATAATGGTCTGTCTGTCTTCCTTTGTTATTTGCATTTTTCTCGCCATTATGATAGCAATATACTACTTCCTGCAGTGCAATATTGTCCAAATAATGCTTCAGAGGGTGTAATAACAGTCTGTTCCAATACTGCTTTTATACAGACAGGGGGTTTGTTATCAAGTAATCATCAGAGGTTGGGACACCTGTAGGAATTGTTTGCATCAATTTTCAAGGCTTAATTTACTTACATTGCTGCAGAACAGCTGTAAGTTGTTAACCCATTACTTGTTCCCTGAAGAAGGCCTTTTTTTACAATATAACTGTGCAATTTACATTATTTCCCCGTTTTTGCTAACCTAAACTTTTTAAACCTTGAGCAGTTTACTGCTTACTTTTGTACCATTTCACGTTACTCACTGGACTTCAATTGCTTAAATTTCAATAAAAATTGGAAAAATTGAGGTGTTCTAAAACTTTTGACCGGTAGTGTGTGTATATATATATATATATATACACAAAGAATTAAGTTAAGCACCCCTACACAACGAATTAAGGTAAGCACCCCCTAATATATATTCTTTGTGTATATGTATACATTGGCATATATTCTAAGGTATGTGAGATCAAATAATGATTGGTATGACATTAGTTATTGACGTTATTGACGTTATTGACGTCACTTACACGTTATTGACATTACACGTTATTGACGTTATTGACGTTATTGACGTTATTGACGTTATTGACGTTATTGACGTTATTGACGCAAAGATCGCTAGAGGTCTTCTCAGAACAATGACTGTACGTTAGAAAACATAAACGTCATCCACACTGTCCGTGATGGACCTATAGCTCCATACTTAAATTGAGGTGAAAATATGCCTAAAATTCCCAAAAAATTTCACCTTAAATTATGCAGAATAAAATATTGAAAACGGCATGATTGTTATGTTTTTATGTGACCATAATATCACTTCTCCAGAAAATATAGCAATATCATGGGTATATTACACTGTTTTGACGACAACAAACTTGTAATGTGCGAGGTTGTAAAAAAACGGGGGGGGTGCTTAACTTAATTCTTTGTGTATATATATATATACAGTGCATTCAGAAAGTATTCAGACCCCTTCACTTTTTTCACATTTTGTTATATTGCAGACTTATGGTGAAATCGTTTAAATTCTTTTTTTCCCTCATCAATCTACACTCAATACCCCATAATGACAAAGAGAAAACAGGATTTTAGAAAGTTTTGCAAATTGATTAAAAAGAAAAAACTGAAATATCACATTGACATAAGTATTCAGACCCTTAACTCAGTACTTAGTTGAAGCACCTTTGGCAGCGATTCCAGCCTCGAGTCTTCTTGGGTATGATGCGACAAGCTTTGCACACCTGGATTTGGGGATTTTCTGCCATTCTTCTCTGCAGATCCTCTCAAGCTCTGTCAGGTTGGATGGAGACTGTCGGTGGACAGCCATTTTCAGATCTCTCCAGAGATGTTCGATTGGGATCAAGTCAGTGCTCTGGCTGGGCCACTCAAGGACCTTCACAGAGTTGTCCCTAAGCCATTGCTGTGTTGTCTTGGCTGTGTGCTTTGGGTCATTGTCCTGGTGGAAGGTGAACCTTCGGCCCAGTCTGAGGTCCTGAGTGCTCTGTTTCAGGTTTTCATTAAGGATATCTCTGTACTTTGCTCCGTTCATTGTTCCCTTAACCCTGACCAGTCCCCCAGTCCCTGCTGCTGAAAAACACCCCCACAGCATGATGCTGCCACCACCATGCGTCACCATTGGGATGGTATTGGGTAGGTGATGAGCGGTGCCTGGTTTCCTCCAGACATGATGCTGAGAATTGAGGCCAAACAGTTCAATCTTGGTTTCATCAGACCACAGAATCTTGTTTCTCAGGCTGAGGGTCTTTTAGGTGCTTTTTTGCAAACTCCAAGCGGGCTTTCCTGTGTCTTTCACTGAGGAAAGGCTTCCGTCTGGCCACTCTGCCATAAAGCCCAGATCGGTGGAGTGTTGCAGTGATGGTTGTCCTTCTGGAAGTTTCTCCCATTTCCACACAGGATCTCTGGAGCTCAGCCAGAGTGACCATCGGGTTCCTGGTCACCTCTCTTACCAAGGCCCTTCTCCCCCGATTGCTCAGTTTGGCCGGGCGTCCAGTTCTAGGAAGAGTCCTGGTTGTTCCAAACTTCTTCCATTTAAGAATTATGGAGGCCACTGTGCTCTTGGGAACCTTCAATGGAGCAGAATTTTTTTTGAAGGCTTCCCCAGATCTGTGCCTCGACACAATCCTGTCTCTAAGCTCTGCAGGCAGTTCCTTCGACCTCATGGCTTCGTTTTTGCTCTGATATGCATTGTCAGTTGTGAGACGTTGTTTAGACAGGTGTGTGCCTTTCCAAATCATGTCCAATCAATTGAATTTACCACAGGTGGACTCCAATCAAGGTGTAGAACATCTCAAAGATGATCAAGAGAAATGGGAGGCCCCTGAGCTAAATTTCAAGGGTCACAGCAAAGGGTATGAATACTTATGTAAATGTGATATTTCAGTTTTTTCTTTTTAATAAATTTGCAAAACTTTCTAAAATCCTGTTTTCTCTTCATTATTATGGGGTATTGAATGTAGATTGATGAGGGAAAAAATGAAATTAAACGATTTCAACATGAGGCTGCAACATAAAATGTGAAAAAAGTGAAGGGGTCTGAATATGTTATGAATGCACTGTATATACAGTCATGTGAAAAAGTAAGTACACCCTATGTAAAGTTTTGACATTTTCAACATATTTCAACGTACAGCTTATTTGATCCTCATTTCAACAAAAATGATAGATAAAGGTGATACAATATAACAAATATCATGAAACATTTACATTTTGTAGTCCATTGTATAATTTAAATAAACATTCATGCAAATTTCGCATGTGGAAAAAGTAAGTACACCCCTACATTTATCACTACTTCAAATACCTAAAATTAGAATCAGGTGCACCAGCTCAGATGCAAATTATTAGAACATCGTTGGAGAGGATCTTGGAGCAACCTGTCTTATTTAAACCTCAGACATTTAGTTTGGTTTGCTCTTTGTTGTTGAAGTGGTCCACTCACTCAGACACCCAGACACCCAGACAAAGGGCCCACTCACTCACACGGGGAAAAGCAGAGAAGAAGTTCGCGCGCCAAGCGCGTTTTGCCGTCGTTCGCTCCGGGGCAGCTCGCCCGGCGTGACTTCCGTTTCCGGTCTTGCTGGCGAGGGTTCGTTTATTCTCAGCTCTCCATGCTCTCCATCGAAATCGAAGTTAAGTAATTGTTCCCATTTGTATTTTCGTTATAACTGTATTTATTTTATGGTGTATATATTGTCTCACGACGAAGATTTTCGGTGCAAATCTTTCATACCTGTATTGAAAATCGTGTTAATTCGTGTCGTGTCATTGTCTGGCCTTGTACAGTGTACACTGTACAACCTTGAGGCTTTGTTTTTCTCTCAGCGGTCCGTCGTTTGTGATCCAATAACTTTCGTCCTCTGTTTTCCCAGTCTTTTCACCCCATAGCCTACTTCCTTATGTAAATCTCAACTCAACAAAAAACAAACAAACAAAAAAAAAAACATTTCCTTCACTGTTCTCATTCGTTTATTCATTCTTACTCGTTCGTTCGTTCTTCGACCACATGTATCTCCCCCATTTCCCCAGATAGATTGTCAAATTTCAACTCGTTATTTTATCGTCCATGCGTTATTGTTTGATTATAGTTAGTTTTGGTTTGAATTTCCTGTAACTCGTAATTAATTAATCGTGTTCTGCTCCTCGTGTGTGGCCTTGTAGTTGTACCCCCGTCGGTGTTTGTTAACTTAAGCGTGTTTTGCTTGGCTCTTAGTTTTTTCCCTTCTACCCCGAAAATAATACTCTGTCTAACGTTCTAAATCCCCACCCCCCCCCACCCCCCCCCAAAAACAAAACAAAACAAAAAAACATTTATTTTCCTTTCTCCACGTGTACTGTCGTCTCATCCTGTATTTTCTGTCCAGGTGTGCTGTTCACCCCGCCCCCATTATCTCCTTGCCATTCACCGTTTGCCCTGTTCACGTGACTCGTGGTGGTCTCTCTCGGCTCTCCCCCCATTGGTATTTTGTACATATAAGATTGTTCACGGTTCTGTTTAAATATTATTTAAATATGTTTAACCTTTCCCCTTCAGTGTTTTACTCAGTGGTATTTTACAACATGCTGTTTTTCTTCCTATTTAAAAGGCTTTTCTCAATTTCCTCTCCAACTCATTCCACTTCAAAAAAAAGAAATTCAATATCTCATACGTCTCCCTCACTACATGGTATAAATTCACATTCATTCCATCCCTCCTCCATCGTTCTGAATCGGATTGCTAACTTGAAAATCACAACAAACCTAATTTGTTTTCAATGTTCGTCTTTCATTAATCATCCACTTTCTAAACTCCCCTCTTGCCCCTCCCATCCAAATCCCCCCCCTTGCACCTACACTCTTAAACTCCCCCCTTGCCCCTCCACGCTTAAACTCCCCCCTTGCCACTCCACTCCTGACCTCCCCCTTGCCCTTCCCCTCCTAAACTCCCCCCTTTCCCCTCCCCTCCAAATCCCCCCCTTGCCCCTCCACTCCTGAACTCCCCCCTTGCCCTTCCCCTCCTAAACTCCCCCCTTGCCCCTCCCCTCCAAATCCCCCCCTCGCCCCTACACTCCTAAACTCCCCCCTTGCCCCTCCACTTCTAAACTTCCCCCTTGCCCCTTCCCTCCTAAACTCCCCCCTTGCCCCTCCCCTCCTAAACTCCCCCCTCACTCCTCCCCTTCAAAACTCCCCCCCAACCCCTCCCATTCAAGTCTCCCCCCATACCATTCCTCTCCAATTCTCCCTCCTCCCCCCTCCTCCTCCTCAAAGCTGCCTCCTCCCCACTTCGTCTCCCTTCTATCTCATACCTCCACCCCCCCCAACCTTCTACTTTCCTCTGCCCCCCCCCCCCTCAAACAACCCCTCACTGTGCCTCATCCCTTCACCATCAAACCTTTCATCCTCCTCATCCTTCCCTTTCTTGGAACTCTTCTGCAATCTCTGACACACTATCAACTGCTCTCCCTACCTCCCCCTCTCATCCTTCATCTTACCCTACTCCTCCCCTCCCCTGTCCTGTCCTGTACCCGATGCTCCCCCTCTCTCTTCATTAACGGTATGGACCTCAAACATCCGGGGCCTTCGCTAAAACCTGACTGATCTCTCCATACAGGTTGCTTCTGACAATCCAGACTTGATCTGCTTAACAGAGACTTTCCTCCTTCAAGATGTCTCTGATTCCTTAATATCTCTTACTGGTTACTCCCTCCTCCGGTATGATAGACCTGAGCCTCGGCCTGGTGGTGGGGTGGCTATCTTTATCAAAAACTCTCTTCCTCACTCTCCTTGCACTGCCCTCTCTCCTCCTCACCCCCAGGAGTACCTCTGGCTACGGCTTCCTCTCCGCTCCCACCTTTTGTTCATATGTGTTCTGTACCGTCCCCCAAACAGTGATGACTCCATCTACATTTCACTGTCTGACAACATGGACCAACTTCTATCCACTCATCCCAACTCTCTCTTCCTCATATGTGGTGACTTCAACTGTCATCATGCCACCTGGTTGGGTGTGGGTTCCTCTCTCACCAGTCATGGCACCTCAGCAAAGGACTTCTGTGACTCATTGTGACTGCCACAATCTGTCAATTTCCCGACCCGGATCTCAGCCAATGGAGTATCTTCTCTTCTAGACTTGGTTATGACAAACTTCCCTGCTAATGTCTGCTGCTCTTCTTCTGCTCCAATCGGTTCTTCTGATCATGTGCTTGTCAAAGTGGACATCTCTCTGGCCATTCTCAGAGAGCCTCCTCAGCGTCGACGAGTCTGGCATTTCACTCAGGCCGACTGGGACGGTCTTCAAGCAGCCATCAATCGTCTGGATTGGTCTCCCATCTCCACTGCCTCTGACATCAATTCTTCCTGGGAATTCTTCCAAAGCAAACTGATCTCTCTCATGCACAGATTTATCCCATCTCGCCTTCAGTTGTCTTACCCTTCCTCCCGTCCATGGTACACTGAATCTTGTGGTGAGGCAGTTGCCCTGAAACAACTTGCCTTTGCCTCTTGGAAGGCTAATCCAACTGAAGGCAATCTCAGTTCCTTCCACCAAGCTCAGAACAAGTGTGTGTCTACCCTCAGGAGTGCCAGGAAGCACTATCTCTCCTCACTCAAGAATGAACTCTCAAACCTGTCTCCTTCCTCCAAATCCTGGTGGCATCTGGTCAAATCCGTTTCTGGTGTTTGTTCCCCCTCCATCCCCTCCCTTACCTCAAATGGCCACACAGTTGACATCGCACGTGACAAAGCCGAATGCCTCAACTCTGTGTTTGCCTCAAAATCCTTAGTCCCAAACCCATTTCTCTCTGTTCCCACCTTTCCCAGTCGAACCCAACTGCTCCTGGACTCTGTGTCCTTCTCTCCTGACAAGGTGGAGGAGTTTTTGTCAAACCTCGACTCTGATTCTGCAACTGGACCAGAGGGCATCAGCCCACTGGTCCTAAAATCCTGCTCTGCCGCTCTATCTCACCCTCTCTCTGTTCTTTTCACCCTATCTTTTGCTCAAGGTCATCTACCAGCATCCTGGAAATCAGCAAACATTACCGCTTTACACAAAAAAGGTGCAAAAACAGATCCTTGCAACTACAGACCAATAAGCCTGCTCCCAATTATCAGCAAAGTCATGGAATCCATCATTGCTTTGGATATGAAATCTTTCCTCTTCTCCAATGGCTTGATCTCTGATCATCAATTTGGTTTCAGACCAGGTCACTCTACTCTGGACATGCTGCTTCTGCTGTCTCAACAATGGATGGAGGTCCTCAATGCCAAACAGGAAATCAGAGCTGTCTCCCTTGACATATCACGTGCCTTCGATACGGTCTGGCACCCAGCTCTGCTCACCAAACTCTCCTCCTATGGTATCCATGGAAATCTCCATGCATGGCTTGCGGACTTCCTCTCTGGTCATAGTCAACGTGTGGCCCTGAATGGATTTCTCTAATCTCCCCTTCCTGTTCAGGCTGGAGTTCCCCAAGGCAGTGTGCTGGGCCCTGTGCTTTTTCTGGTCTTTATCAATGATCTCTCCGACTCTCTGGAAATCCTCTCTATCTCTTTGCTGATGACTCCACTCTCTGCCGCTCCATTCCTCTTCCCTCAGATCGGCAGTCTGTAGCCTCCTCACTCTCTGAAGACCTGGACAAAATCACAGACTGGTCAAACAAGTGGAACATGTCTTTCAATCCTGACAAATCTCACACTCTTACTCTGTCTCTCCGAAAACATCGACTGGACAACCCTCCCATCTACTTTCTCAACAATCCTCTCCAAGAAGTTCTGTCGCTCAAGCTTTTGGGTCTCACTATCTGCCATGATCTTTCTTGGGAAAACCACATTTCCAAGCTGGCCTCCAAAGCCAGTCGCCGACTGGGCATCCTCCGTCGTGCGAAGTCCTTCCGAGGCACACCTGAGCTCCTCACCACATTCAAGGCTTTCATCCGCAGCTCAATGGAATACTGTTCTCCCCTATGGGCTGGTGCTCCTGCCTCACACTTAGCTCGTCTTCACGCTGTTGAAACCAAAGCTTTCAGAATCATTGGAATCTCCCGCGATGAAGCTATCTCTGAGGGCCTTTC
Organism: Myxine glutinosa; assembly: GCF_964187855.1. Taxonomy (NCBI): domain Eukaryota; kingdom Metazoa; phylum Chordata; class Myxini; order Myxiniformes; family Myxinidae; genus Myxine; species Myxine glutinosa. The sequence goes on along the minus strand of NC_136262.1, from coordinate 186,136,292 downwards.
ACTCACTCACCACAGGCAGGTAGGTGGTCTTTCTGTCTTCTACCGACTCCTCTCCGGCCTAGCTCCCCCAGCTCTCTCTGTGCTCTGTCCCCCAAATATTCCTACAGGTCGCACAAGATCTGCCAGCCACCCTCTGATGGTTAAACTGCCGAAATCTCGGCTCTCTGCTCACCTTCACTCTTTCATTCCTCTTTTCTCCCGCCTCTGGAACAAACTCCCACACTCACCTCAATCACACTCCTCCCTCCAGGTCTTTAAAACAGCTGTTCACCACCATCTCTTGTCTTCCCCCATCCAAAACCTTGATCTTTTCTACCCCCGCTAATTCACCCCAGATCCACCTTGTTTGAAATTCCAACTTCTTTCCTGGAAGTCCTGGCAGTGTCCATATGTTTTATATCTCTCCCACCCCCCCCCCCCTTCCCATGACTCCCCCCCAAAGCCCTCTCCCTCCCACAGTTCTCTCGATGTCTCCATGTCTCTCGGTCCCTGCTCTCAAATGTTGTGTTTGTGTCCTTCCCCCTCTCTCCCCATCTTGTCTACCGCTCCCGATGTTATTTGTTTTATGTGTCTGTTTGTCTTTCTGTGTGATTAATGTTCGCTCTTTCACGAGCCTCGATCTTGTATACAAAAAAAAGAAAAAAAAAAAAAAGTGTGCAGCGTCACCATGCCTCGATCAAAAGAGCTCTCTGAGGCCTTCAGAAAGAAGGTTATAGATGCCGACGAGTCTGGGAAGGGATTTAAAAAGATCTCCAAACAATTTGAAATCAATCATTCGACTGTCCGGAAGATCATCTACAAGTGGAGAAGATTCCAAACAACTGCCAACTTGTTCAGGCCAGGCCACCCCAGCAAGTTCAGCCTGAGAGCAGACCGCAAGATGCTGAAAGAAGTCTCTAAGAACCCCAGAATGTCATCACGGGACCTACAGGTAGCTCTTGCCACTGTTGATGTCAAAGTGCACGAGTCTCCCATTAGAAAGAGGCTGCACAAATTTGATCAACATGGGAGGTCTGCCAGGAGGAAACCTTTGCCGTCCAGAAAGAACATCAGGGCAAGACTAAAGTTTGCCACACCTCGGCAAAGACCAGCACTTCTGGAACAATGTGCTCTGGACAGACGAGTCAAAGGTAGAGCTATTTGGCCACAGTACCAGAAGACATGTTTGGCAAAAACGAAAGACAGCATTTGACCACAAGAACCTGATACCAACTGCACAGCATGGTGGTGGAAATATTATGGTTTGGGGCAGCTTTGCTGCATCAGGGCCTGGGCATCTCACCATCCTAGAATCCACTATGAATTCTTCATTGTACCAGAGGGTGCTTGAGGATAATGTGAGGCCATCTGTTGGAAAGTTGAAGCTCAACCGAAGGTGGACCTTGCAACATGACAATGACCCTAAACATACCAGTAAATCCACAAAGGAATGGCTGAAAAAGAAAGAATTGGAGGGTTCTGGAATGGCCAAGTCAAAGCTCGGATCTAAATCCCATCGAGATGTTGTGGGGGGATTTGAAACAAGCTGTGCATGCAAGAAACCCCTAAAACATCGCACAGCTGAAAGAATTCTGCATGAAGGAGTGGGCAAAAATTTCTCCCAGTCGATGTCAGAGACTGGTAGACAGTTATAAGAAACGCCTACTTGAGGTTGTTTCTGCCAAAGGGGGCAATACCACCTATTAGAGCCAAGGGTGTACTTACTTTTTCCACATGCGTAATTTGCATTTATGTTTATTTAAATTATACAATGGACTACAAAATGTAAATGTTTCATGATATTTGTTATATTATATCACCTTTATCTGTTAATATTGTTGAAACGAAGATCAAATAGCTGTATGTTGAAATATGTTGAAAAAGTCAAAACTTTACATGGGGTGTACTTACTTTTTCTCTGGTGACTGTATATGTTACATAATGGATGGTGGGGGGTTGGAGGGGAGAGGTTGCCTCCCAGTATATACAGTAGACGACACAACAAAAGGTTGTGGGGGGTGTGGGGGTGGAGGAGAGGAGTGGGAGGTTACCTGCCAGTGTATACATGTACAGTGTACACATGATGCACTCATGGTGCCGGGGGCAGGGGGGGGGGGCATGAGGGTGGCAGGGGACTCAAGTTAATGCCATATTTGTTTTGTAATGAATGTGAACCTCAAATCTTACTGAACCAATAACATCGCCGGAGTTTCACCCTCATGTATTCCCATAAGCATATCCCACAGGGAATAAGTGGTGGGTAAGTGCAAATCCATAACCGGTACATGATATAAAAGGACAACAACATAATCAGTACTATATGCAGTGGTGATGTTGAAAAAAAATGCAATAAGACATGTTAACCCAACGCCACATACCTTGTAACGATTTTGCTCTCGATCATAAATCTTCTTCAGAGGCACACACTGAGGAGAGCAGAAGTGACCGAGCTTGGCAAGATAAACTCCATTCCTGAGGCCTTCTTCCAGCTCAGTTGTTGGTGGTAACTCCTCCTTCAAACATACCTCTATCCACCTGGAAAAATGGCTTCATCAACAAACAAAAAAAACCCCCAAAAAAACAAATACCAACCTTACTTTGCTCCCCTTCATTTTACACTACTACTACTACTACTACTACTATGACTACTACTACTACTACTACTACTACTACTACTACTACTACTACTACTACTTTAAAGGCCCAAATTATTTCCACCTCATTTTGGGGCTAAAAGCCTCCCCCTCAGCCATGGGGGAGGCTTTTAGTCCAAATCGTTTACAAATCAGCTGACCAAGTCTGACATTTGGAATTTGTGGCAGGAAAAAGGTAAAATTTTGGAATTTGTTCCAGGGTGCTGGCAATAACTCGCCTACTCTTCACGATAAACACCATGGGATCTTTAACCTCCACCAACTAATTAGCAGTGCTACCACATGTGACACCTAGCTCTTGACCATCGGAGAAACAGCGCATTTTGTGAATCTACACTCGATTTGCAAAGCACCAATCCAACATCTTTGAGCCAAATCGAGAATCAAACCGACATTAGCCAGCTCATCTATCTATAATTCCAGTAATCTCTGTCTGTCTGTACGTTTGTTTGTCTGTGACCGCTGTTTCTCGACAACCACGGGTCCGATATACTTTTAACTTGCCAGGTATATTGCTGGGGACCCGAGGATGTGCCTTTTCAAGGTTTCATATTAATCGGACAATTACTTACCGAGCTATGTCCAAAAAACGATTCAACCAATCAGAGAGCAGCGAACGATCGCGTGTGCCGAACGTGGCGGGCACACTCTGCCTCGGATGGCACATTTGAGAGCGTATTCATTTATTTCACGTTTGCAAACTATGTTGGCGTTAAACTATGTTTTACAACTAATAAAAACGAATTTGCGATTCATTCGCTTTCCTGCGCGTTTGTGCACGCGATGGCGATTTCTTTACCAAACTCCGGAAGCCGTTCGCTTTGGACCAAACCATTGCATGTAAATAGAGGGGGGGGATTGTCACCACTCGCAAGCCGTTCGCTTTGGACCAAACCATTTCATGTAAATAGAGGGGGGGGATATAATTTTAGATAGATATATAGTACGGGCATATATATAGTACGGGCATGCCCTAGTAAGTATAAATGCGCTACCACTGCACTGTCTTGTCAGACGACAAACACAAACAGAAAAACTACAACAAAAACAACATATATAATGGCCACAATTAATCCCTCATTCAACTGAAGCATTTAAATATGGCAGCATTTATCTGTAACTGAAGTTTACAAGGCCTTTATCCATACCTCAATGGAGTACTGTACTACTGCTCTTTGCTATGAGTTGGCGCTCCAGCATCACGTCTCTTTTGGATCCTAAAGTAACCGAAAGCTCTCAAAATTACTGGAATCTCTCGTGATGAGACCAAAGCACAAGGTCTGTTGCTGTCACATTGCAGACAGATCAGTGGTCTCTCTTTTCTACCATCTGTTCTCCATTATTGTTCCCTTTGTGCTGTGCTCTGACCCTCCATATCTACTCCAAGATGCACATGTTCTCACAGTAACCCCCTCCCGGTTAAACTTACAAAATCCAGGCTGACTGCACGCCTCAACTATTTTATTCCTCAATTCTCCCATCTATGGATACACCTTCCAAAGGCTGTTCCATATCACTCTTACCCCATGGCTTCAAGGAAGCAGGATGCCGCCATATATTACCTTTTCCAATTCTGACCCATGATTTTTATACCTCCATTAACCTTACTTGGTGGTTTCAGTCTTTCCTCCCCTTCTCCCTCTCCTCTTTACCTCTTCTTTCATTCCCTTGATTCTCCATTCCTTCCCCCTCCCCCTAGATCCCACTTCCCACCCCCACTGTCAGTTACACCTTGCTGTTCTATGAATCAGTCAGCATAAGCTTTGAAAAGGCTTACCTTTTATTCTTGAACGTTTTCATAACCAACAAGAATGAAAAAGACACGAGAATACATTGCTAAATTACCAAACAAAGGGATCGCAAAATCGCAGAATTGTTCATCCACCGAATTGTTGATAAATGTCGCCCAGCCGAGCACAATAATGGCTGAAGCAATTATAATGATTCCAATGAAAGGAGGAAACATTGTCTCTTGGGTATTCTAACCGTACCGTTCCAAAAAAAAAAAAATCATCGGATTAAAAATTATAATACAACCACAATAATCCACAGCCTGGTGAATGCCACGTCTGCATGCGCAGAATGAGAAACGATCCCGTAAAACTCACTTTGTGTCATAAAGACTGCCGTGAATTGCAAGGCCATGTGGATTGTAAGGTATGACAAAATGTGTAATTAACGAAGGAAAAGGGCCCAGAACGGTCTGCTGATGCTTTCATCGAGGTACACAGTGGGTCATATCAGTTATTGAAAATAATTTTCCAAATTCACCTTTCGATAGACCGTATGTGTTCTATTGTTCAAGCAAATCGGGCAGTACCTCCTCCTTCCATAAATAGATGTGATCATGTGACTCCTCAGACAGACCTCTATTTACAAGACATCTATTTATTACACTTACACAGGATAGGGAGGGAGGAAATTGGAAATGCCAACATTGAGAAAGGGAACAGAAGGAAAGAAGATAGTGTTATTAGACTGATGTAAATGCTCATGCGATTTTGGACATGAGAGGACGTTCGTAAAGGGGCGGAGAAAGCAGCGTGGAGAGAGGGAAATGATGGATTAAATAAAGGCTGTTATCTAATGCCTGCAGAAAGGATCATTGGCTAGGTAAGTGACACAACAGATAGGAATTGAGGTATCTCTTTGTTGTGCATGTATTGGTAGGGAGTAAATTGAGGAAATTAAAATTGAGTAAAATAAGAAAATGTATGACAGTAGGAAAAGGAAAGGAGGTGAGCGGAGTTTGGGAGAGAAGGGAAAGAAGCTTGGGAGGAAAGATGAGTATGGGAATAGAATAGAAGAGAAGGAGAAGAGAAAGGATAGAGGGTAAAGAGAAACTCTGCCATGTTGGCATACAAAATAAATAGATGACTCCAAAAGTGAAGGACAATAGGGTAACAGAATGTCTGAGTGAAGGCAGAAGGGACGGGAATATTAAGGAAACTAGGGAAGGGACTTGTATGAGATATATCGTTGAGGGGAGAGATAGGGGGGGTGGGGGGGAGGGTTCCCCATGTAAACACCCCTCGAAATAATTTACTGGATGCTGACATAATTGGCATCCAGATCGGAAAAAGCAGAATTAAACAAGTTAGAAAAAAACATAAAATTAGAAATGAAAAAAAACATGTAGGGATGGAATACCCCAAAACAACCAAACAAGGTAGAAAAGAATGACAAGGATGGAATGACACTACAATACAACACCACAATCATTTTATGGATTGCGATCAACTAACATTTTGAATTTTTCCCATATCAATACCACAACAAACTATATGGTATTAATAGAATACTTACCCTGCACAGTCAACTTGGTGCGAGCCAACTCTTCTGTTTTTTTAACGTATTTTTTTTCTTTGATCCAATATGGCTGCCAGACCACATAAGCGATGACATAATAAATTTATATTCTCTAATATAATTGTTGCATAGATCACGCTCAATAAATTTCAAACTGATCAGACTAAGTGTTGTCCCTGTCGAATTATAACGTCATAATTATGGCACTAATGACGTCATCATTAACAACATCTATTCCCCATATGGAGTTCCTTACAATGAGCCACATTTCAAAATTTTCAAGAGGTGCAATGTTTTTTGGTTTTTCCAAGATGGCGCCTGTACCACATGACCTACGACATCATGGTTATCATTAAAATATTCTACAGGAGGAGACATTCCTATGGTGAAAATTTAGTGTCCATCAGACCAACAGTCGCTGAGAAAAAAAAAATTCTAACTGATTGGATAAGTAACACAGGAAGGGCATCCGGCCGTAAAACATTGCTTCAAAAAGGGGACCCAAAAACAACAACAACCACGGTCCCCGAAAAGGCCAACCCCCGCTTTGCGGGGAAAAATGGCCTCTAAACGGTGGGTTTTTTTTATTGGATAAGTGTTTTACTTGTCAAATTATGATGTCATAACAAAGGCACCGATGACATCATCATTAACATATCTTATTCCCCATGGGGAGCACTTGACAATGAGCCATGTTTCAATTTTTTCCATTGAGCGGTTTGGGAGATATAGAGGTGTAACGTTTTTTTCCAAGATGGCTTCCGTACCATGTGACCTATGATGTCATAATTAAAAATTAAAAAAAATTCTACAGGTGAAGGCATTATATATTATACAGTCCTGCTGTATAATGTGTAAAATTTCGTGTCAATCGGACCAACGGTTGCAGAGAAAATGAATTTTAAAAATGCAGACACGTACGCCACACATTGACAACACGTACGCACGTATGAAGGGGATTTCATTAAAGCCCTATCCTGACGGGGGCAGCAATGTTCCAGGCCAAAGACACTGTGACCTATTTCCCTGGCGGCTGGTTGTCGGACTTTGAAAAACTGTTGACACATATCCCATGATTGGCCTTGGCGAAGCATTCTTTCTGAATGAGACCGATTCTGCCTTGTCAACTTGGGACGTTGTTTTGAGTTATTTGATCTTGGAGGGAAGTATATTACGCCGACTACGGGTTGTGGCTCACTGAGATGTTGTGGTCGGCTGTGTGAGGACCATGATGTCACTGTGATGTGGTGTTACTAGCTTACACGCCACGCCAACATCTTCCATGCATGTATTCTTATCTATGATAAATCTCTTGTACACTGTCCGAGTTCTACAAGGTGCTTATTCCTGGGAAAGGGATTCAAACCCACGACAAAGCTGGTGACGAGGATGGGATCCACCCGGAGGGGGGGGGGGGGGTAGGTGGGGGAGGCGGTGTCGTTGCTCGATGGCGGCAACGTTTCCGGGCGCCCAATAGAGAGGCGAGAACTTTCTCGGTAGAATGGTGACTTGCCGCCATTGAGTGAAGAATTCTGTCTTTGCTTGATCTCCGGGGCAGATCCGAATAAAAGGTAAAGGGAACGGACAGGGTGCAGAGATTTGTTAAAGATAAGGGGGTAAGATTCAAGTGGTTTGGGGCCCCGAGCACTTGTGAGAGTTTCCAGGAGGCTTGGTTAACAGCCTAGATACTCGGACGCGCTGCGCGTGTTTCAAAAAACCAGCCTTGAAAGAAAGTCTATACACTTGCACGCGTGGAGGTTCGGAGGGAGTGTTGTACTTGGATGCACTGTGAGTGTTTCAATGACGCAGGCTTGAGACAGTCTGTACACACGCACATGCGCCCTGGACACGCTGCTGGGAGGTCAAAGAGTTTCAAAGAGGCAGGCTTCAGAGAAAGCCTGAATACTCTGCCGTGAGGACCTGAATGACTGCAACACTCTTCGGGTATTGCCGGGCACCCAATCAATTTCATTCATTCATTCAATTATTCAATCCCTTATTTTTTTATTTTTTTTTATTTTTTTTTTAAATTCAATTATTCAATCCCTATCCTGACGGGGGCAACAATGTTTCAGGCCGAAGACACTGTGACCTCTTTCCCTGGCGGCTGGTTGTTGAACTTTGAAAAACTGTTGACACAAATATCCCATGATTGGCCTTGGCGAAGCATTCTTTCCGAATGAGACTTATGCTGCCTTGTCAACTCGGGACGTTGTTTTGAGTTCTTTGATCTTTGAGGGAAGCATATTAAGCCGACTACGGGTTGTGGCTCGCTGAGATGTTGGAGCTGGCTGTGTGAGGACCATGATGTCACTGTGATGTGGTGTTACTGGCTTACATGCCACGCCAACATCTTCCATGCATGTATTCTTATCTATAATAAATCTCTTGTACACTGTCAGAGTTCTACAGGGTGCTTATTCCTGGGAGAGGGATTCAAACCCACGACACGTACACATGTATGCACCCGAATGCCTAACCTTGCTTTTCGCTTCACGAGTACAGGGTAATAAAATACATAATTACACCAATCCATACTACAAATCTACAACGACCTTTAACATAGACATCTTAATACAATTTTTACTATTGCCACCTATGACAAAAATGCCAAAAGATATTATGATGGCAATCCGTAAAAGGATTGTGGTGTTGTATTGTGGTGTAATTTCTGTCTTGTATTGTGTTGTTTTTATAAAAATGAGACACAAAGACAAAGCAGGACTGTATAATTTAAAAAATGGTACTGTTGGAAAGCTAATAATTGATATCATTGATTGGGAATTGCTAACAATTGATTTACTTGAAACAAAAATGTGTCCGCTTAATCACAAAGATGCCCATTTTTAAAGTCAGTCTTTCTGGGATTGAAGAAGAATAAAATTTTTGAATGGGAGCTAAATGAAGTGGTTTCTACGGTAACATACATTATTCTACGACATTAGTAAGTTTAAAAGGACACAGAAAGAGCACATGAAATTATATGTACTGTAATAATATTTCTCAAAACAATAGAAAAAAATATATAGAAGTACGCAGAAGGAACACACAAACAACAACCATAGCCCCAGCAGCAGCACCAACAATAATAATTAGAACTGCGAGCAATATTGATAGGTTTCCAGGGAAGGTGTTTAAGATAATGAAGGGTATTGACAAAAAACAGTGCAGACTAAGACCACATGCCACGTGACTGACGACGTCATCATTTTCAATAAATTGTATTCATGGGTAGTCAATCATAACTGTAAATTTCGGTTTGGATCGGTTAAGCAGTTTCGAAGGGGATTTTTTCAGTTCTGTTTAAAATTCAAGATGACCTCAATACCACATGACTAATGTCATAGTTTGCAAAAAAAAATACTTATGTGTAGCCAATTATACGTATGAAATTTCGGATTGATCCATTGGGCAGTTGTGGAGATGTAGGTTTTCAAATATTTTTCCTTACATCCAACATGGCCACCACACCACGTGACTAATGAGTTCATAAATCAGAAAAAATATTCCCCATGTGTAGTTGATCATATATATGAAATTTCACATTGATCTGTTCAGCAGTTCTGGAGAAAGATGTTTAAAGGTTTTCCTTAAATCCAAGACTGTCACAATACCATGTGACTAGTGATGTCATCGTTCACAAAATGTTTTCCCATGGGTAGTCAATACATATTGTTACGTTTGTAGGGGGTAGGCAATGATTACCTTAGTTCAGGTAGAATTGTATAGTAGTGTGCTCCGACTGTCGTGAAGAAGAAAAAACCCCATGTACCAGAAGTAGGAAATTTGTTTAGACCGGATGTCGTGTAAGCGCATATAAGGGTGGGGTTGAGAAACCCATGAGACCCATGAGAGGGGTGGGGTTATGTTCATTAGTTAGGGATTATGGGTAATGAATCCCATGTGTGTAATGGCCTCTGTTATTTTTCCTCTGTTCCCTATGACAATGCAGCACACACACAAAGCCAGGCAATAGCGCATTAAATGACACTAAATAAAAGATAACTGGAAACAGGACTCTGAGCACCAACGATGATACCACAGATGGGTGGTCACAAGAGCAGGAAGGTCCAGGAGGTCACGCCCCGGAGAGCAATGATTAGTGAGATTTGTTGAGCAACGAAGAGAGGGACTGAATGATAGGAGCAGGCACGGCGTCGGATGACGTCAGAGCCTTGACTACAAAGGAGTTGGAGGGCTGACATTTTCTTTCTCTGCTTCGGTATTTCATAATGAACGGACGAACATTTTCTCTCTTGGCTTTCTCTCTGCTTCGGGATTTCATAACGAACGGACGAACATTTTCTCTCTTGGCTTTCTCTCTGCTTCGGGATTTCACAACGAACGGTCAAAGTTCACGAGCTCTTGGCTTTCTCTCTGCTTCAGGATCTGGATGTGAACGGTCGCCGATAGGCTCTCTTGGCTGTGGGGTTTGGTAGCGAGCGGTCGTGCTCCGACATTTTCCACCCTCTTGCTTTGGAGCATTGGTGGCGTGCAGTCACAGTTCATGGCGCTCCTGTACTGAGAGACGGACAGTGCTGATGAGGTGGACGACAAGGACGAGTGAGTAAAAAATGGTGCGCTGAGGCCTACTTCCCACCAGGGCCTGTGCCACGCCCGGATTGTGTGCTTGGGGCTTGGATGATTCCCGACAGGGTTAAGGAGACGCACAGAGCTAAGTGCCGAGTTGAGAAACACACACACATTTATTTTCACCAGTTATTTGTTCCCTTTGTCTGTATACGAGCCTGTGGGGGGACGTCCCATTTAGGAATCTTAATTTTATCGTGCATTGCTTTTTTACGGGCATTTTTTTTTTTTTTTTTTTTTTTTTTTGTATACAGAGTCGAGGCTCGTGAACGAGCTAACATTTAACAAACAAACAAATCAAACAAACAAGCAATCAAAGTATATAAAAAGGGGAGCGGTCGACAAGATGGGGAGAGAAGGGGAGGAAGCACACAAACACAACATTTAAGAGCAGGGACATCAGGAGATGTGTGGGAGGGAGAGGGCCTGGGGGGAGGAAGGATAGGTATAAAACGCAAGGACACCAAGGACTTCCAGGAAAGAAGACAAAAGTCACCTCAAAAAAGTGGATTTGGGGTGAAATTAGCGGGGGTAAAAAAGATCAAGGTTTTGGATTGGGGAAGATAAGAGATGGTGGTGAACAGCTGTTTTAAAGACCTGGAGGGAGGAGTGGGATTGAAGAGAGTGAGGGAGTTTGTTCCAGAGGTGGGAGAAAAGAGGAATGAAGGAGTGAAAGTGAGTAGAGAGTCTTGATTTCGGCAGTTTAACCATAAGAGGGTTGCAGGCAGATCTTGTGCGACCTGCAGGAATATTTGGGGGACAGAGCTCAGAGAGAGCTGGGGGAGCAAGGCCGGAGAGGAGTCGGTAGAAGACAGAAAGACGACCAACCTGCCTGTGGTGAGTAAGTGAAAGGCCCTCGGAGATAGCGTCATCGCGGGAGATTCCAATGATTCTGAACGCTTTGGTTTCAACAGCGTGAAGACGAGCTAGGTGTGAGGCAGGAGCACCAGCCCAGAGGGGAGAGCAGTATTCCATTGAGCTGCGGATGAAAGCCTTGTATGTGGTGAGGAGCTCAGGTGTGCCAAGGAAGGACTTCACACGACGGAGGATGCCCATTCGGCGACTGGCTTTGGAGGCCAGCTTGGAAATGTGGTTTTCCCAAGAAAGATCATGGCAGATAGTGAGACCCAAAAGCTTGAGTGACAGAACTTCTTGGAGAGGATTATTCAGAAAGTAGATGGGAGGGTTGTCCAGTCGGTCTTTTCGGAGAGACATCGTAAGAGTGTGAGATTTGTCAGGTTTGAAAGACATGTTCCACTTGTTTGCCCAGTCTGTGATTTTGTCCAGGTCTGCAGAGAGGGAGGAGGCTGCAGACTGTCGATATGAGGGATGAGGAATGGAGCGGCAGAGAGTGGAGTCATCAGCAAAGAGATAGAGAGGATTTTCAAGAGAGTCAGAGAGATCATTGATGAAGACCAGAAAAAGCACAGGGCCCAGAACACTGCATTGGGGAACTCCAGCCTGAACAGGAAGAGGAGATGAGAGAAACCCATTCAGGGCCACACGTTGACTACGACGAGAGAGGGAGTCCGCCAGCCATGCGTGGAGATTTCCATGGATACCAAAGGAGGAGAGTTTGGTGAGCAGAGCGGGGTGCCAGACCGTATCGAAGGCACGTGATATGTCGAGGGAGACAGCTCTAATTTCCTGTTTGGCATTGAGGACCTCCATCCATTGTTGAGACAGCAGAAGCAGCATGTCCAGAGTAGAGTGACCTGGTCTGAAACCAAATTGATGATCAGAGATCAAGCCATTGGAGAAGAGGAAAGATTTCATATCCAAAGCAATGATGGATTCCATGACTTTGCTGATAATTGGGAGAAGGCTGATTGGTCTGTAGTTGCTAGGATCTGTTTTTGCACCTTTTTTGTGCAAAGCGGTGACGTTGGCTGATTTCCAAGCAGATGGCAGTTGACCTTGAGCAAAAGAGAGGGTGAAGAGAACAGAGAGAGGGAGTGAAAGAGCAGAAGAACAGGATTTTAGGACCCGTGGGCTGATGCCGTCAGGTCCAGTTGCAGAATCAGTCGAGGGTTGACAGAAACTTTTCCACCTTGTCAGGAGGAAAGGACACGGAGTCCAGGAGCAGCTGGGTACGACTGGGTACGGTGGGTACAGAGAGGGATGGGTTTGGGACACAAGATTTAGAGGCAAACACAGAGTTGAGGCATTCAGCTTTTTCACGTGCGGAGTCAGCTGTGTAGCCGTTTGAGGTAAGGGAGGGGATGGAGGGGGAACAAACACCAGAAACAGATTTGACCAGACGCCACCAGGATTTGGAAGAGGGAGACAGATAAGAGAGTTCGGTCTTGAGAATGAAGATATATTGTTTCCTGGCTCTCCTGAGGGTGGACACACACTTGTTTCGGGCTTTGTGAAAGGAAATGAGATTTCCTTCCATTGGATTTGCTTTCCAGGAGACGAAGGCAAGTTGTTTCTGGGCAACAGCCTCACCACAAGATGCCGTGTACCATGAACGGGAGGAAGGGTATGACAACTGAATATACCGGGAGCCCAGGGGGGTCAGCCTAGCTGGAAAGTTAACCAATCTTCATGTATATAGCAATGGTCCATGTGCATGTCCATATAAGGAAATGGACGTCTGCCGGTCACATTATGGTGGGTGTGGTCAAAAGGGCCATTAGAAAGGGACCCCAAAATTGAGCTAGATCAGCTCTGTGAGTTAACCTGGTGAAACCTACTGGAAAATGTTCGGCATAGTCCCAGATATCATGAATGACCAGTGACCACTGCCAGACAGTTTCAGTGGTGGGTTGTGCCTACCAGACTTACATAACCGGTACCCCAAAATTGAGCTAGATCAGCTCGTGAGTTAACCCGGTGAAACTTACTGGAAAATGTTCGGCATAGTCCCAGATATCATTAATGACCACTGCCAGACAGTTTCAGTGGTGGGTTATGCCTGCTAGACACCCCCGAATGACTCCACCCCCAAAATTGAGCTAGATCAGCTCGTAAGTTAACCCTGTGAAACCTACTGGAAAATGTTCGGCATAGTCCCAGATATCATGAATGGCCACTGCCAGACATTTTCAGTGGTGGGTTTTGCCCGCCAGACACCCCCGAATGCCTCCACCCCCAAAATTGAGCTAAATCAGCTCGTAAGTTAACCCGGTGAAACCTACATGAAATAGTTCGGCATAGTCCCAGATATCATGAATGGCCACTGCCAGACATTTTCAATGGTGGGGTGTGCCCGCCAGACCTACATAACCGGTACTCCAAAATTGAGCTAGATCAGCTCGTGAGTTAACCCGGTGAAACCTACTGGAAAATGTTCGGCATAGTCCCAGAAATCATGAATGACCACTGCCAGACAAGTTTCGGTGGTGGGGTGTGCCCGCCAGACAGCCCCAATTCCACCACCCCAAAATTGAGCTAGATCAGCTCGAGAGTTAACCTGATGATAATAAAATTGAGAATAAAATACTGTGGAATAACAGCAACATAACTTTTGAAAATCAGATGTTTTATTTCAAGTCATGGGAAAAGCAGGGATTTGTAAGGTATAACACGTCATTTGTCGTGGGTATTGTAAAGACGCTGACGTTATCTGTTTAATGTAAAACGTTGCCGAAACTATTATTTCCCTTTAAGTTCGTAATATTAAAGAAAGCGTTTCCAATATCATGGTTGGATAAATTGCATACTGCTGAAACAGGTATGGATTAGTCAGGGAAACAATTTATATTAATGTCAACTGAAAATGCTATCAATGTTTTAAACATGAAAACAAAACACTTCTACTCATTGATTGTAGAGAAAATAAAAATAAAAGAAAGATAGAACCTGATGTATTTAATCTTTGGCAACAACGATGAGCTGTGGTACCATGAGGTCGATGCTGACATCGGTACCATGTGGTTTTACGGTACCATGAGTGCCGCTGTAAATGGCATCCGATGCCATTGCAGTTACCTTTCGGTCGACTAACTTGTGTGCACCACTGAAAGTTAGTGTCATGCCACCAAGGAGACGTCTGAAGAACAGGTCCAGCTGTGCTGGTATCTCTGGCGGTGCATTCCTTCAAATTTTGGACTGTTGCAGGATTTGGGGTCTTGGTCTTCGGGAGCTGCATCATCAGAGAACTAAGATGGAGAGCGGCCCATCTTAACTTGTTATCCTGTTCATACCGTTTAGAATCCTCATAAAGGTGAGCCTTGGCATCCTCTTCTGGAAGAGCAGAAGTATAGATGAAGTTGCCTTTCCGAGGGTCTGCCAGTTTTATTGTGATTTTTTTTTCTTTGAAATGGTCTTTTACCTTCCTGGTAAGATTTTGAGCTGTGTAGGCCTGGAGGTCTGCCCCATCTCCTCAGACACTGGTGTACTCCTCTTTGTACATGCAAGTAAATCACTAACTAACACAGATCGTTGCTTTCCTAGCACCTCATTCTGGATATATGAAAGCAGAGATGCAAATGCTCTCTTGTGGTAGGACTGAGATGAGCTCCCTTCATTGGGCCTATCTTGATCATCAGTCTTCCTCAGGAACTGAACACAGCATGATTTGTGGTATTCTGCTTCCTTTGCGATCAGGTCTACGCCACTCCGAATGAGACTCTTGATACGTTCGTTTTTCGAAGACTTTACCCGATGGCAAAGTGACTCACAACCGGCAACTGTCGCTATCTTCAGTCTGGGCTGCTCTTTTTCCATTTTTCTTCTTACGGATTTTGCCACAGAAAATACAAGTCCTTTTCAACAGGCCCTGCTGATCCGAATTGGGAAGGACACTGCAGCGTCTTGTTTGGATAGAAGCCTTTTTGGCAGTAGGTTCATCATCAGGTGGCAGGGGTTCTGTCAGGCACTTCACTGCTGTGTAATGCTTAAGACAAGAAGGGTGATAGCTGACAGTAGATTCGTGATCACTGCTTACCAAAATCTGTTGTGTGAGAATAATGCATTGTATTAAAAAATCCCCAAAGCCACGCTTTTGCTAACACCCATTATTTAAAAAAAAGACTGCAGTAATATTAAATATTAATTAAGAGGAATCAAAATTGACATTTTTCGTAGTATGGGCATTAGCTTACCTTGAGGGAAATGGTTCAGTCACATGTACAAGAATGATCATAATGGTCCAGTCAGACACGAAAAATATATGCCTTCATTTTCCTCAATCAATCCCTCAAAAAACGCACTTTTCATTGTGAGGCAGTTGCAGGAGAAGTACATGGAGAAGAGGAAGAAATTGTTTCTTGGGTTTGTTGATCTGGAGAAAGCATTCGATAGGGTTCCATGCAAAGTATTGACATGGGCATTGAGGAAGTTAGGAGTGGAGGAATGGTTGATCAGAGTAGTGATGGCAATGTACAAAAGAGTGCGCACAGCTGTAAGGACGAAGGATGGGAACAGTGGTGAGTTTGAGGTGAAGGTGGGAGTGCATCAGGGGTCGGTACTAAGTCCACTACTATTTGTAGCTGTGATGGAGGTGCTGGCTCGGAACAGAAAGGAGGGTTTACCGTGGGAGTTGTTGTATGCAGATGATCTGGTGTTGATTGCGGAAAGTATGGATGGACTGAAGGAAAAGATGAACAAGTGGAAGGAATGTATGGAGACAAAAGGTCTGAAGGTGAATATCGGAAAGACGAAGGTGATGGCAAGTGGTAAAGCATGTGGGGAGGTGGAAAGAACTGGGAAGTGGCCCTGTGCTGTGTGTAGGAAGGGTGTCGGAGTGAACTCCATTCAATGTACAATGTGTGCTGAGTGGGTTCATCAAAAATGTAATGGTCTGAGAGGGTCATTAACCAGTGTGGCAGCTACATTCAAATGTAAGGTGTGCACAGAGGGAGCTGCAGATGGAGGAATTTTGGGGGCTCAATTTTGAAACTCAATTTTGGGGGTGGAGGCATTCGAGGGTGTCTGGCGGGCACAACCCACCACTGAAAATGTCTGGCAGTGGCCATTCATGATATCTGGGACTATGCCGAACATTTCCCAGTAGGTTTCACCGGGTTAACGTACGAGCTGATCTAGCTCAATTTTGGGGGTGGAGTCATTCGGGGGTGTCTGGCAGGCATAACCCACCACTAAAACTGTCTGGCATTGGTCATTCATGATATCTGGGACTATGCCGAACATTTTCCAGTAAGTTTCACCGGGTTAACTCACGAGCTGATCTAGCTCAATTTTGGGGTACCGGTTATGTAAGTCTGTTAGGCACAACCCACCACTGAAACTGTCTGGCAGTGGTCATTCATGATATCTGGGACTATGCCGAACATTTTCCAGTAGGTTTCACCAGGTTAACTCACAGAGCTGATCTAGCTCAATTTTGGGGGTTTTTTTTTTTGGTTTTTTTTTGTATACTGAATCGAGGCTCGTGAAAGAGCTGACAACCGCGAGGGAAAGACAGCACAGTGGGACCACGAGGGAAAGCCAGCACAGGGGGACCACGACGGAAAGACAGTACAGGGGGACCGCGAGGGAAAGACAGCACAGGGGGACCACGAGGGAAAGACAGCACAGGGGGACCACGAGGGAAAGACAGTACAGGGGGACCATGAGGGAAAGACAGCACAGGGGGACCACGAGGGAAAGACAGTACAGGGGGACTGCGAGGGAAAGACAGTACAGGGGGACCACGAGGGAAAGACAGCATAGGGGGACCGCGAGGGAAAGACAGCACAGGGGGACCACGAGGGAAAGACAGCACAGGGGGACCGCGAGGGAAAGACAGCACAGGGGGACCGCGAGGGAAGGACAGCACAGGGGAACCACGAGGGAAAGGTCCCTTTCTAATGGCCCTTTTGACCACACCCACCATAATGTGCCCGGCAGACGTCCATTTCCTTATATGGACATGCACATGGACCATTGCTATATACATGAAAATTGGTTAACTTTCCAGCTAGGCTGACCCCCCTGGGCTCCCTGTATAGAAGATGAGATGGGATAAATCTGTGCATGAGAGAGAGCAATTTACTTTGGAAGAATTCCCAGGATGAGTTGATGTCAGAGGTGGTAGAGATGGGAGACCAGTCCAGATGATTGATGGCTGCTTGAAGACCTTGCCAGTTGGCCTGAGTGAAATGCCAGACTCGTCGACGCTGAGCAGGCTCCCTGAGAATGGTCAGAGAGATGTCCACTTTAACAAGCACATGATCAGATGAGCGGATTGGAGCAGAAGAAGAGCAGCAGACATTTTCAGGGAAGTTAGTCATAACCAAGTCCAGAAGAGAAGATGCTCCGTTGACTGAGATCCGGGTCTGGAAATTGACAGATTGTGTCAGTCCCAGTGAGTCGCAGAAGTCCTTTGCTGAGGAGCCATGGCTGGTGAGAGAGGTACCCACACCCAGCCAACTGGCATGGTGACAATTGAAATCACCACATATGAGGAAGAGTTCGTTCGTATGAGTAGACAGAAGTTGGTCCATATTATCAGACAGCGAGATGTAGATTGAGTCATCACTGTTTGGTGGACGGTACAACACACATATGAACAGAGGTGGGAGCGAAGGGGAAGCCGTAGCCATTTATTCAATAAAGCCGGTATTTTTGTACATTTGAATCCGTGTCGGTTTGAGTTGATCTTCGCAGGTGTGAAGACGTCTGGTGGAAGCCGTCCAGGTAAGTTCGTCATTCTCCTTTCCTCGCGTGTAAAGAGCACCACTATATTTTTGACTGAATGCCTCAGAGTTAAAGCTAGATTGGTCATCCGTCCCAGGGGTCTTAATCCCGGCAGTGAACACGACAATATGAAATATCAGATTGATCTGTTGAGTGGTTCTGGAGAAAAGATTTTTTTTTTTGGCTTAAACTCAAGATGGCGGCCAAACTATGTGACCGATGACTAATTATTTCACAAACTTTTGTCCCCATGGGTAGTCACACATGTTTAAAATTTCACTTTTATCCGTTCAGTGGTTTCGGAGAAGTTTTTGAAGGTTTTCGATAAACCCAAGATGGCAGCCAAATCACGTGACTAATGATATCTGTAAAATGGTATGCGCCAAGTCACGTAAGGGTCTAACAGTTCCAAAAGTTCTGAAAGTGTCGGAACTGTCAAAAGTTCTGAAAGAAAGTCAAGTTGATTGGGTTTGCCGTTTTTGAGAAACTCCAGGCACAAAAATTGACAGAACTAGCAGAATAATAATCTCAACAAAAACAATAGGATTCCAGGCCACTTGGCCCTGGAAGCCCAATTAAGTGTTATAAAAGATCCTTTTCACGTATTTCACTGTATGTATGTATGTATGTATGTATGTATCTATGTATGAACCTAAAGGTATCGAAAATGGCTTGGCCAATATCTATCAAATTTTGTAAACATGATCGGGGTACCCAGGGTCATGTCAAGGTCACAACACACCACCACCTCACCAGCCCATGAAGGTGGGGAGACGAGGAGCAATTTTTGCTTGTACATGTGTGTAGTGAAATTATACTGAAGGTGAACCCAGGGAGTGCTCGCTTATCCCACTAAAGGGGCGTCTATAAGACCCGGGACACCCGCGACGCAAGGACACTCCAGCGACACTTACTGTGACATATAGTCCTGTAGTTTGAATGGTATGGACGCACCTATATGCTGGACTTGCTTGCTTTGCCTATTGATATCGGTCATTTCCCATGTAATACTCCGATTCTGAAGTCTATTGCATGAATGTATTTTACAGGATGTTACCACAGATCGAAATGATATTAAACCTACCCAAGGTACAAGTCATGTATGTGGATGATTTTCACGACATTTAATATCATTTAGATCATTTAAATCTACGAAATGGCTGAACACAAGATGATCATGGTACCGATCCTCGACGCCGATGCACAAGCCGAGGAGTCGGGGTCGGAGTTCACCCACTGGCTCAAAACGCTGGAGAATTATTTCGCAGCGCATGAAACCGAGCCCACCGCTGCGGTGAAGCTGTCCGTGTTACAGTCGAAGGTCCATCACCGCGTCTACCGATGCATTGCTTGATTTGCGACGTACGCCACTGCTCTGGCCGAGCTAAAGCGAATATACATAAAGAAACGGAGCACCGTGTACGACCGGCATCAGCTCTCTCAGTGGCGACAACAACCATCGGAATCAATCGATCGCTACGCACAGGAGCTGCAACACCTCCTTGCGGACAGCGCTCAGGAGGTACGGACACACGAGCAAGTTCAGGATGACCTTCTCCGAGATTCTTTCGTCTCTGGGATCAGCTCTGGAGCCTTGAGGCTCCGACTCTTGGAGACCGCGGAGCTGACATTCACGGAGGCACTACGGTTGGCTCACGTCTTTACAGATGCCCGTGAACAATCTACCGCTTATGACCACCCACGAGTCGTGGCGGGGACTTCTCAACTCGCGCGACCGGAGAGGGTTACCGCCGAGGATATGAGGGAGGACTCGACCACGGCCGAGTCTATGGGTGCTCCTGAAGAGGACTCGGCTTCCGGCCTGACTGCTGCTACCGCTGCCCGGCCACGGCCTGAACGGTATGCGAAGTGTTATATTTGTGGCAATCGGCAGCACCCCAGATTAGAGTGCCCGGCTCGGGAGGCAATATGCCATCTGTGCTCCACCAAGGGCCATTTCGCGAAGGTCTGCAAGAAGTCCGCGCGAGGTACGCGAGCCCGCGCGGCCTTGAATGGGCTTATTGCTGAGCCAACGGACCGCGCACCGAGCGGAGCGCCCCGCCCGGCCTTGATGAGCGTATCCCCTTCTCGTGGGCCCCTGGCTGCACGCTCGTCCTTGGTGGGGGACATCGGGCCGCCTAAACAACTGGCGCGACCACGACAGGCCGCGGAACGATCGGCCTTGGCTGGCGTCCGGATGCCCACCTCAAACAAGCAACGAGGTACTGCTTTGAAAACTCCTCTGGATTCGCAGCGAACGCTGCACGGGACTCGAGCGCCATCTGACGGCGGCTTTTACGAATTACACGCTATTGCACCAGCTCATGAAACGGTGGATGGCAGTGATCCTCTACGCGTGACTCGAGCACCCTCTGACGGCGGCTCTTACGAATTACACGCACTTGCTCCAGCACGGCCAACTATGCGCTTGTCACGAGGGTCCTCCACGGGCTGCCCGAACGACCGGCAAACTGCAGCCGGTGTGGGAACGTCCTCTGTCAGTGGCTTTTACGATTTACTTGCTCCTGCTCCAGCGCGGCCAACTATGCCCTTGTTACGGGGGTCCTCCCCGGGCTGCCCGAACGACCGGAAAACTGCAGCCGGTGTGGGATCCACTCGCGAGGCGCGATCTTCTCGCCCGGACGGCACAATACCTGCAGGATCTTCCGGCCTTGCTCAGGCCATCATTCCGCTCAAGGTCGAGGGCTTTTTTGCGCAAGCCTTAATCGACACGGGGTCTACGGATAGTTTTATCAATCAACAACGAGTGCATCAACATGGGTGGCCGGTTCTCGGGACTACACGACGGATCTTCATGGCCTCCCAAGGACTTCGGCTGAGCACAAAAGGGGCATGTCGATTGAAACTTGTGATAAAGGGACGCATGTTCCCAGACGTGTATCTCATGGTATTACCTGCGTTATGTGCCGACGTTCTGTTAGGACACGATTTCCTTAAGCGACATGGACGTTTGGAAATGGACTTCGGTGGGCCGGACACGCTTGCTGTGTGCGCACTCGCTAAGATGGACGTGGAGCCTCTCTCGCTGTTCCCCAACCTGACCACTGATTGTACCCCTGTAGCCGTAAAATCGCGGCGCTACTCTCGCGCAGACGCGCAATTCATTGTGGAAGAAACGGCCCGGCTCTTAAAGGACGGTATTATAGAACCCAGTCGGTCGCCGTGGCGGGCCCAAGTCTTAGTGGTGCGAAGTGAGGCCCATCGCCGACGCATGGTAATTGACTACTCACAGACGATTAATCGTTTTACACAGCTGGATGCCTACCCCTTACCGGGGATGGATGCACTGGTACGCCAGGTGGCCCTGTACTCCGTTTACAGCACTCTCGATCTGCGTAGTGCGTATCATCAGGTCCCCATCTCTAGGGCTGATCGCGTCTATACAGCCTTTGAATCGGGTCAACGGTTGTACCAGTTCACTCGACTCCCTTTTGGGGTAACAAACGGGGTCGCATGTTTTCAGAGGGCTATGGATGACCTCGTTACGAAGGAGAACTTGACCGATGTCTTTGTCTATCTGGACAATCTTACGGTTTGTGGGTATGACCAGGGGCATCACGACGCTAATCTGAAGCGCTTCCTCGAGGTCACGCAGAAATATCGCCTAACCATGAATGAGGCTAAGTGTCGTTACTCTCTACCCACGGTAGATCTTCTGGGGTACACCATGACCCATGGCTCTGTCTCTCCGGATAAAGAGCGTCTGCGACCTTTGCTCGATATGGCTCCGCCTAGCGATCGGGCTTCGCTGAAACGTGCTCTTGGGCTGTTCGCCCACTATTCAAAGTGGGTGCAAAATTTCTCCGTGAAGCTCCGCCCCCTTGTGGCCTGCGACACGTTCCCCATTGGCCCGGCTGCCATGGCGGCCTTCGGGGGCCTTAAAGCCGACATTGCTGGCGCCGCTGTAGCGACAATTGACGAGAGTGCATCTTTCGTCTTGGAAAGTGATGCCTCGGATCATGCGATAGCGGCGACTCTCTCCCAAGGGGGGCGCCCTGTGGCTTTCTTTTCGCGGTCTCTCACCTCCGCTGAGCGGAGGCATTCGTCTGTCGAAAAGGAGGCGTACGCGATCGTCGAATCAATTCGGCGATGGCGGCTGTACTTGCTCGGGCGGTGTTTCCAAATCATCACGGACCAACAAAGCGTTGCATTCATGTACGACACCTTACATGCTCAACGCATTAAGAATGAGAAAATCACTCGCTGGCGTATCGAACTCGCCGACTTCTGCTACACCATCAAATACCGCCCGGGGAAGGATAACCTGGTCGCCGACGCCTTATCGAGGCCAGCCACTTGCGCGGGGGTTGTAACTTTGGAGGGACTGCGCGCTTTGCACGGCACTATGTGTCATCCCGGGGTGGCGCGTTTCGCGCATTTTGTGTGCAGTGGTAATCTGCCGTACTCGATTGAGGACATCCGCCGGATCTGCCGTGATTGCACTATCTGTGCGGAGCTCAAACCGCGTTTTTACAACCCTCCTATGGGGACGCTGGTTAGGGCTACTAGACCGTGGGAGCGCTTGGCGATGGATTTCAAAGGGCCGCTGCCGGTGTCGAGTAACTCTCGTTACCTGCTCACTATCGTTGATGAGTATTCACGATTCCCCTTTGCTTATACGTGCGGGGATATGTCGGCTGCCACGGTTATACGGTGCCTGCAGAATTTGTTTTCTATGTTTGGGTATCCGGCCTACGTGCATACCGATCGGGGGGCGGTGTTCCTGTCTCAGGAGGTGAGGGGCTACTTGCTCCAAAATAATGTCGCTTCGAGCTACACCCCCCGTACCGGCCCCAGGTGAATGGGCAGATCGAACGCTTTAATGGGATTATATGGAGGGCCGTCATGCTAAGCCTCAGGACCCTCGGCCGGGGTATCGATAAATGGGCGTGGTCGCTACCTGCGGCTCTAAACTCGATCCGGGCTCTCCTATGTACAGCCACCAACCAGACTCACGAAAGACTGTTCCACCACCCTAGAAGCTCGGGTAGTATCCAATCTTTACCCAGCTAGCTCGCTGAGCCGGGGCCGGCCTATCTCAAACGAGCGGTTCGCGCTAGCAAGTACGAACCCTTTGTTGATAAGGTGCGGGTACTCCAGGCTAATCCCGAGCATGCTCGTGTGATAACGGCAGACGGACGCGAGTCTACTGTCTCTGTACGCCATCTCGCCCCTTGTGAGGTCGACGACAGGGATATCGACGAACCAATCTACGAGTCTATGGACTCTACCGAAGCTTCCTCTATGGAACTACTGCCGTCACTTCCATCGTCGCCTACTCCCTTGCCTGATGGCTCTGGGGTGCCCCCTCCGACACCCACCTCCGGCAGCTATTCCGACGCGGGGGCCTCCGGGCTTGGGGACGCCGTACCCGGTAGTCTCCGGACACGAACTGGCAGGGTAGTTCGCCACCCCGACCGCTACGGGTGGACCGACTGACGTGGATTGACGTACCCCATTCGATTATTGCTGACGCTTGCTTGCGACCTGCCTAGCGGCAGTATAGTTTTAACGGCGGGGAGAATGTAGTGAAATTATACTGAAGGTGAACCCAGGGAGTGCTCGCTTATCCCACTAAAGGGGCGTCTATAAGACCCGGGACACCCGCGACGCAAGGACACTCCAGCGGCACTTACTGTGACATATAGTCCTGTAGTTTGAATGGTATGTACGCACCTATATGCTGGACTTGCTTGCTTTGCCTATTGATATCGGTCATTTCCCATGTAATACTCCGATTCTGATGTCTATTGCATGAATGTATTTTACAGGATGTTACCACAGATCTAAATGATATTAAACCTACCCAAGGTACAAGTCGTGTCTGTGGATGATTTTCACGACAATGTGGAATAACGCAAGAGCTTTAACCAATGATCCCTGCCTGAAGGAGGGGTGGAGGTGGTGTTGACACCATATTTCACCCCGAGAGAGAGCGAGTCTGGTAAAATAGTATGGTAAAATTATTTTGTACAAGCAACCATGCAGAAACACACATAAAGTATAAAATAATTACTCAAATATTATAGTTAACATACCATTGTCATAAATGATGATGAATGTTGACATATCGTACATAAGGAATGTATTCCTATTTCTAATGGCATAATTAGAGCAGGTTTTTGAGATGGTGAAAGTGCTTTGCTTCACAACCACACCCACCACCACCCTCCCTCCCTCACTCCTTCCTAGCCCATGAAATGCTTACTGATCACAAGTTTACTTGACGTCTGTTATCTGCGGGTTATGGGACCTATCAAAAGTAGTGGTAGTCCCCTGAATGCAGTCACCACAAGTCAATCTGCTTCCTGCTGTTTGTACTGCCTCATCCTACTTACTGGGAAGTCAATGGGTTGCCATGGGAACTATCAAAGGCCCACAGTCTTGTTTAAGAGAGAAAAAGGAAACCAATAAACCACTCAGCCCAGGCACAGACCTCACCCCACCGAATTTTCTGAAATAACACAGTCAGTACACAACTGTCAATTTAAAATGTAAAACAGCCATGTGGATGTGGAGAGAGTGAGGAAAAGCAACCTTATAATGTTCTATCACTTGAACTTTCTGATACTTTATAAGATTAAAGTTTCAAAATGGAGCTCCTTTTGTGTCTCTGTCTCTCTCTACCTCTCTCTACCTCTGTCTCTCTCTACCTCTGTCTCTCTCTACCTCTGTCTCTCTCTACCTCTGTCTCTCTCTACCTCCACCTCTACCTCTACCTCCACCTCTACCTCTACCTCCACCTCTACCTCTACCTCCACCTCCACCTCTACCTCTACCTCCACCTCTACCTCCACCTCTACCTCCACCTCTACCTCCACCTCCACCTCTACCTCTCTCTCCCTACCTCTCTCTCCCTACCTCTCTCTCCCTACCTCTCTCTCCCTACCTCTCTCTCCCTACCTCTCTCTCCCTACCTCTCTCTCTACCTACCTCTCTCAACCTACCTCTCTCAACCTACCTCTCTCAACCTACCTCTCTCAACCTACCTCTCTCAACCTACCTCTCTCAACCTACCTCTCTCAACCTACCTCTCTCTCCCTACCTCTCTCTCCCTACCTCTCTCTCCCTACCTCTCTCTCTCTCTCCCTGCCATCCTCCCTGCCACCCACTCTACCAGTCTCCCTACCACCCTCCCTACCACCCACTCTCCCTACCACACACTCTACCACACACTCTACCACACACTACCACTCTCCCTACCACTCTCCCTACCACTCTCCCTACCACTCTCCCTAACACTCTCCCTACCACTCTCCCTACCACTCACCGAACCACTCACCCAACCACGCATGCTCTTTCTCTCATTCCCTACCTCACTCTCTCACTCACTCACTCACTCTCAGGCTTGTCCAATGGAGTGTCCAGAAATTGCCAGATATCACAGACTCTGCAAACAACCTACTGTAGTTACATAACAAACTACAACAGAAATCGGTAGAGAGCATACCTTCACCATGCTGAACAGTTTACATTTTGTATCCCACTGATGGGCCAGATCTGGATCCGGCCCTGAATCAAAATGGAATCGGCTTGTTCTCGTCACCTAACCAATTCATCCACTTAGTTTTATCACAACTCATCCACAACTTTTTGAAATACCATGCGATACATATAGTTTTCGAGCCCCATATCTCAACGGTGAAGCATCGTTAAAAAAATTTAAATTCTCATATCAGGATCTGGATTCGTATCTTCACCAAAATCGAAACAATTCTTCCTTGCCACACACCTAAACTGTCTACCGAGTTTTATCCGAATCCGTCAACCTTTTGAGATATCGTGCTTTATATCAGTTTTAGCCCTATTTCTAAATGGTGAAAAATCACTTTAAAATTCTAGTAGCCGGATCCGGATCCGGATCTCCACCAAAATTTTACCATTTCGTCCTTGTCACGCACCCAACTTGTCCACCAAATTTCTGCCAAATCAGTCGGTAATTTTTTGAGATATCCTGTTCACAAACAGACAGACAGACGTGAAATGGTGGTGCAGGGTAACCACCAGACAGGAACACATCTGCCAACTACAGGAAAGTGAAATATTTCAACAGAGCCAATGCTTATAGATAGAAATGTGTTTTTATGTTATCATATTCAGTTAAGGTCATTAGCTTCTCCTCTGATAACCTCAAGGTCACATTAGTCGAGTGAATAAATGCAGAATGGCCAAATCAAAAGCATGTGGCTTTGACTCACCAACTGCGAACCACTCCGGAACATGAATGGCATTGTACCAACAAACATTGAAATCCTGGGGCAGCTACATAAAACACTTGGATTACGATATTTAGTTGGAACAGTGCAAAAGCCATGACCTGTTTCTGCTCATGTCACGTAAAGACCTCGATGGTTATATAAAGAAAAATGTTACAAGGATACTCATTCTGTTGTTGCTTTCAGTACGCACAACAAGAGAACGTGAGGTTGTCATTAGCAAACAGTTTCTATTGCAATTGTCCTACTTTTAGATCCTCTTTTTATCCATTTCTTTAAAAAGTAACATTTTCTATTTAAATATCGAAATATTAATTTTATATTTAAATAATTCTATCCATATATTTTCTAAATCCGCCATTTAAATAAGGTAACATTTTCATGTTCTTACATCTTGACTATCTTTGTGGTGGAAAAATAGGCAGATGCTAATTACATTTTGTTAATGTTTATTCTTTTTTATTTTAGTGTGCAGGATTGAGGCTCAGGGAAGAGTGGTGACAAGAGGGTAAAAAGGCAACGCAGCAACTGTGGGGCCATGGGGCAACAGGTGGACACACCAATCAAGGGAATAAGCCGACAATGGGGTGAGCGGTGACATGAGATGGCAGTGCATCGCTTGCTTGAAGCCTTGGAGGGAAGAGTGTAACTACTGTAATTGAACGGGAGGCAGCTCCACAAATGGAAAAAAGAGGATAAAAAAATAGTGGAAGTGGGTGGAAAAACCTTGATTTTGGGAGTTGAGCGCATACTTCCTGTACGACAGTAGTTCCCAAACATATATTGTCCATGACGCAAAATTTAAAATCACATTTCCCTTGCAACCTAAATGTTACCGGTACCTACGATAAAAATTGTCCCAATAACCAGGATTTTGAGGGGGGTTTTTCAAGATTGGGTCGTGATCCTGGTATTGGGAGCCCCTGCTGTAGGAAGTTACTGGAAGAGGACATGATTTATAGAGCTGGCGGAAGGGAGAAGGGATCAGAGGGGAGAGAGAACAGAGGGAGCTAGACCAAAACAGAGGTGGTTTAAAAAAATGTTAGGCCAACCACATGTCTGCAATACGAGGGCAAAAGGCCCTAAACTTCTGCCTCATCACAGGAGTTGCCAATAATGTTAAGAATTATGGATTCCACATAATTCAGGAAAGACGGACTTGATGCTGGGGTTTCAGCATTAGGAAGGAGCAGTACTCCATTGAGCTTTTTTGTATACAAGGTCAGGCTCGTGGAAGAGCTTATAACAAAGGATCAGGATGCAATAGTACAAAAGGAACAATAGATAGAGAGGGTAAACACCAACAGAGGTGGGCGTGGGAATAGGTTAAAGGGTGCAGAAAATATTCTTGGCTTTGGATGGGAGATGATCTGGGATGGTGGGACAGGCAGTCTTGAAGACTTGCAGGGAAGAATGAGATCGAGTAGAATGTAGAAGTTTAAGTCACAGGAGAGAGAAGAGGAACAAATGAGTCGGGGGGGGGCGGGGGGGGAGGGGTGAGCATTGATTCTGGATTTTGGGAATTTCATCAGAAGGTGGTGGAGGGTGGACCGTATGTTTGGATGATGGAAAAGGGCCTGTGGGGGGGGGGGGGGGGGGGCGGTGGGAAGCAGAGAAAGAGCAAAGCGTCCAAGAACAGAGAGGAGGTGGTAGAAGACAGAGTCTACGAACCTGTCTACGATGGGATATTGATAGACCCATAGACTCAGCTTCATTTCTGGAGTTTCCAATAATGTTGAAGGCCTTGGTGTCCAAGGCATCAAGCTGAGCAAGATGTGAGACAGGTGAGCCAGTCGAGGGGAGAGCAGCACTCTCTCAAGCTACAGATGATGGCCTCGTCGATGCATATGAGTTCAGGTGTGCCAAGGAGGGACTTTGGACGACGGAGGATGCCCAGTCGGCGGCTGGCTTTGGAGGCCAACTGAAATGAGAAAGATCATGGTTGAAAGTGAGACCCAGAAGTTTGAGTGATTGAACTTCCTGAAGAGGATATTGAAGAAAGTAGATGGGAGAGTGTGAGATTTGTCAGGATTGAAAGACATATTCCAAGTGTTTGACCAGCTTGTGATTTTCTTCATGGTCTGAAAAGAGGGAATACAATTCAGCCCACTTCTCTGAAGGATGAGGGATGTCATGGCAGAAGGTGGTCGTCATCAGCAAATAGATAAAGTGGATTTTCCAGAGAGTCACAGAGATCGTTGATGAATATTAGGACAAGGATAGGACCGAGAACACTGACTTGTGACACACTTCAGCCTTGATGGGGAGAGGAAATGAAAGGATTTCGCTGAGAGCACCACGATTGGGTACAAGAGTAGAGGAAGTACAGTGCCTTCAGAAAGCATTCACACCCCTTGACTTTTTCACATTTTGTTTCGTTTCAGCCTGAATTGAAAATGGATTGAATTGAGTTTGTTTTTTTTGTCACTGATATATCTACATGTGGTAGCTCATAATGCCAGAGGCATTTTTTTGGAAATTATTTTAAAATAAGTAAAAATGAAAAGCTGAAATATTTGGAGTCAATAAGTATTTAACCCCTTTGTTATGACACTCCAAATTGAGCTCAGATGCATCCTTTTCCTTTGATCATCCTTGCGATGTCTCCACAACTTGATTGGAGTCCACCTGTGGACAATTCAATTGATTGGAGTCCACCTGTGGACAATTCAATTGATTGGAGATGATTTAGAAAGAAACACACCTTTCTATATAAGGTTCCATAATTGACAGTGCATGTCAGAGCAGAAACTCTACCATGAAGTCCAATGAACTGTCCGTAGAACTCAGAGATATAATTGAGGAGGCATAGATCTACGGAGGGATACAAAACAATTTCTAGAGTGTAGAAAGTTCCCAAAAGCACAGAGACCTCCATCATTAGGAAATGGAAATAATGTGGAGCGACCCAGACTCTTCCTAGAGCTGGCCATCTGACTAAACTGAGCAACTGGGCAAGAAGGACCTTGGTCAGGGAGGTGACCAAGAACCCAATGACCACTCTGACAGAACTACAGATTTCCTTGATTGAGATGGGGGAACTTGCTGGAAGGACAGTCTCTGCAGCACTTCACAAATCTAGGCTTTATGGGAGAGCACCGGCAGAGTTTGGGGAAGGGCAGGGGGTGGGGGGGGGGGGCAATTCCCCCACCTTAATTTTTTTCAGTAGTTTACAATTAAGATAAAAACATCCCATATTTAAACTTGAGTAACAATAATGAACGTAAAATGCATTTGTGATTTCACGTACACTGTAACTAGAAGAAGTTTGGAACAACCAGGACTCTTCTTAGAGCTGTCCGCCTGGCCAAACTGATCAATCGGGGGAGAAGGGCCTTGGTAAGAGAGGTGACCAAGAACCTGATGGTCACTATGGCCGAGCTCCAGAGATCCTGTGTGGAGATGGGATGGTTGAGAAGAGTGATGGAAATTGATGTAGAAGGAAGTAGAGGACGGGGAAGACCGAGAAAGACTTGGCTAAAGATGGTGGAAGAAGAAATGCGGGCAAGGGGGTTAACAAGGAGAGATGCAGAAAATAGGGCAAAATGGAGAAGATTGTCATGGGGACCGCAAGGCTAACCCCCGCTCTAGCAGGGAAAATGGCCTTAAAATGCATGTTGTTGTAACTGCACTAACAAACGGTAATTTTGGAAGTCAGACCTAGCTACCCATTA
Organism: Myxine glutinosa; assembly: GCF_964187855.1. Lineage (NCBI taxonomy): Eukaryota > Metazoa > Chordata > Myxini > Myxiniformes > Myxinidae > Myxine > Myxine glutinosa. The sequence continues at coordinate 186,106,262 of NC_136262.1, read as the reverse complement.
ATACCCTGCGCTCGCGAAGCGAAAATCGGGGTTAAGCATTCACCTGAGTAAGTGTGCCGTGTGCCATACGTGTGTCGTGTGCCGTGTCTGCATTTAAAAAATTCATTTTCTTGGCAACCGTTGGTCCTATTGACACAATTTTACCATAGAAGCGCCTCCACCTGTCGAATTTTTTTATTCATAATTATGACGTCATAGGTCACGTGGTACGGACGCCATCTTGGAAAAACGTTACACCTCTCTATCTCCCAAACCACCCCATGGAAAAAATTGAAACATGGCTCATTGTCAAGTACTCGCCATGGGGAATAAGATATGTTGATGGTGATGTCATCGGTGCCTTAATTATGATGTCATAATTCGACAAGTACAACGCTTGATCTGATCAGTATGAATAAAACAAAAATTCCTCTGCAACTGTTATTCCGATGGACACAACATTTTCAGATGTGCAGCTGCTGTAGAATTTTAAAATAATTATAACGTCATAGGTCACGTGGTACAGACGCCATTTTGCAAAAAATCGAAAAAAGTTGCACCTCTATATCTCCGAAACCACTCCATGAATTTTTTTTTAAACATGGCTCATTGTCAAGTACTCCCCTTGGGGAATAAGATATGTTAATGATGATGTCATCGGTGCCTTCATTATGACGACATAATTCGCCAAGTACAACACTGATCCGATCATTGTGAATTTTTTTTCTCAGCAACTGTTGGTCTGATGGGCACGAATTTTTCACCATATGAGGTCTGATGAGCACCTCCTCATGTGGAATATTTTAATGATAATCATGACGTCATAGGTCATGTGGTGCAGGCGCCATCTTGTAAAAAAACGAAAAATGTTGCACCTCTATATTTCCAAAACCGCAGCATGGAAAAAATTGAAACATGGCTCATTGTAAAGAACTTCATATGGGGAATAGGTGTTGTTAACGATGACGTCATTGGTACCATAATTATGATGTCATAATTCGACAGGGACAACGCTTAGTCCAATCAGTTTGAAATGTATTGAGCGTGATCTATGCAACAATTATATTAGAGAATATACATTTATTATGTCATCGCTCACGTGGTCTGGCAGCCATATTGGATCAAATAAATAAAAAAATGTTCAAAAACAGAAGAGTTGGCTTGCAACAAGTTGACTGCGCAGAGTATGTATTCTATGAATACCATCGAGTTAATATTAAGCCCTTGACCACCCCCCACCCCCTCCCTCAAATAGAGAAATGAAACTATGCCGATGTGTCAGTGACCAGACAGAAGCGACTCCTGAGAAAAAGGGCTCATGACAGCACTTCTGGAGTTTGCAAAAAGACAGGTGAAAGACTCAGAGCATGAGGCAAAATATTCTGTGGTCTGATGACACAAAATTTGAACTCTTTGGCCTGAATGCAAAGCGCTACGTCTGGTGGAAACTAAGCATAGCTCATCACCCATCCAACACCATCCCCACTGTGAACCATGGTGGTGGCAGCATCATGCTATGGGGATGTTTTTCAGGGGGATCAATGGAACAAAGAATGAAGCCAAATACAGGCAAATCCTTGAGGAGAACCTGCTTCAGAGTGCAAAAGACTTTAGACTGCGGCGAAGATTTACGTTCAAACAGAACAATGACCCCAAGCATACAGCCAAATCAACACTGGAATGGCTTCAGAACAAGAACGTGCAAGTCCTCGAGTGGTCCAGCCAAAGCCCAGAGTTGACTCAAAGCTGTAATCATTGCCAAAGATGCTTCTACGAAGTGTTGACTCATTGGGTTGAATACTTATTGACTCAAGACACTTCAGCTTTTCATTTTCAATTATTTTGCAACGACTTCCAAAAATAAAATTTCACCTTGACCTTATGGGTTATTATGTGTAGATCAGTGACAAAAAATATCAATTTTATCCATTTTAAATTCAGGCTACAACACAACAAAATGTGTAAAACTCAAGGGGTGTGAATACTTTCTGAATGCACTGTAAGTAACCCATGAGTGGAGTCGGCCTTGGATGCAATCAGCAGAGTTTGAAGAGCAAGGTGGGATGCCAGACTGTATTGAAAGCTCGAGATATCTAGAGAGACAGCCCTGATCGAGTCTGACATTGAAGGCCTACATCCATTGTTGGGAGAGTAGGAGCAGCATGTCCAAGGTAGAGTGACCTGGTCTGAATCCGAATTGATTATCTGAGATCAAGTCATTATGTCAAATGTGATGGATTTCATGACCTTGCTGGCTATGGTTAAGGGAATGGGTTTTTGCACCTTAATCATATAGCGCAGTGATGTTTGTTAATTTCCAAGGAGATGTAAGACAACCAAGGGCACAGGATAGGGTGAAAATTAAGGGCAGAGTGAAGATGTGCAAGAGCAGCATAGAAAGTTTTTAGGCCACATGATCTGATAACATGGTTCAGTTGCAGAATCAGATTCAAGGGTTGCCAGAAATAGTTGGGTATGACAAGGAGCAGGTGGGTGTGACTGGATCGCAAGGATCCAGTGAGTGAGGGGTTGAGAATACAAGATTTGGAATTGAGGAATTTGGCTTTCTAATGGGCTGAGTCGGCTGTGGTGCCAATCTAGGCGATCAGGGAAGAGACAGAGGGGGAGCATACACCACTACACCAGAGACAGACTTAACAAGGCACCACCATGTTTTAGAGGAGGGAGACAAGTTTGAAAGTTCAGTCTCAAGATTAAACAGATGTCCTTTCTGGCTCTCCTGGGAGTGGGCACACACATGCGGTGGGCTTTGTGGAATGATCTGAGTATGCCTTCGGTCAGATTTGCCTTCCAGGAAGATTTGCCTTGTTTCAAGTCGACGGCCTCACCACAGGATTCAGAGTACAATGCGTGGGAAGATGGGTATGATAACTGAAGACAATATGTGATGAACCTGTGCCTAAGGGAGAACAGCATTGTTGTGAAGAAATCCCAGGCTGAGATAATATCAGGGGCAGTGGATATAGGAGACCAGTCAGGAAGAGAGATAGCTGCTTGCAGTCCCTGCCAGTTTGCCTGAGTGAACTACCAGACTCGCCGGGGCTGAGGTTATTCTCTGAAAATGCTTGGAGAGATGTTGGCCTTCATAAGCACATGATCAGATGACCCAATTGGAGCAGAGGAAGAGCAGGAGACATTGTCAGAGAAATTAGTCATAACCAAATCCAAAATGGAAGATTTTCCATTGACAGAAAGTTGGGTGGGAAAGTTCCCAGATTGATTGAATCAGTCCCATGGTGTCACAAAAGTCATTTGCTGAAGTGTCTTGGCTGGTGAGAGAGGTACAAACACCCAGCCAAGTTGCATGGTGACAATATAAATCACCTCATATGAGGAAGAGACAGTTGAGATGAGTGGTATCAAATTGGTACATGAAGTCTGAGAGAGAGATGTAAATGGTGTCGTCAATGTTTGGATGATGGTACAACACACAAAAAGTGTCGTCTGAGAGAGAGGGAGAGAGATGTAAATGGTGTCATCATTGTTTGTATGACTACAACACACAGACAAACAAGAGGTGAGACCAGAGGGGAAATCGCAGCCAAACGTGGAGTTTGTGAGGTGTAAGAGCAGGAAACGGAGAGTGAGAAATGGAGTTCTTGATGTGCAGTGGGACACCACTGCCAGGATGGGGTTGAGGTTGGTCAAACCAGAGGAGACAATAGCAAGGGAGAGACACCAAGGAGACAGGGATGTCCAATGGGAGGAAGGATTCTGTTTAGCAGATGATCTCTGCTTTATCAAAGCTGCCTGGATTGAGAGATCTGCAGGTTGGAACAGAGGCCTCAGATGTTTGTGGTCCACACAGTTAGGGACAGGGGAGGAGGGGCTGCTGGTAGGGTGTACACATGTAACAGGAGCAAGGAGATGAGGCAGGGTGGGGGAGGAGACTGGAAGGGTGAGGGGCAGGGGGAATCTTGGAGGGTGTTGGTCAGGGGGGAATCTGGGATGGTGCGGGACAGGGGGGAAGCTGGGAGAGTGTGGGGCAGGGGGAATCTTGGAGGGTGTTGGTCAGGGGGGAAGCTAGGAGGGTGTGGGGTGTGGGGGAGCCTGAAGGGTGCGGGGTGGGGGGGAGCCGGAAGGGTGCGGGGTGGGGGCGGGGGAGAGAGCTGTAAGGGTGCGGGGTGGGGGGGGGGGAGGAGCCAGAAGGGTGCAGAGTGGGCGGAAGCCGAGAGGGAAGGGAAGCTAAAAGTGGGAGGAGGGGGAGAAGAGGGTGAAGCTGAGGAGTGGGGTGAGGTGAAAGCAAGTAAGAGGAAGGGTATACTGGCATAGAGGGGATTGCCACCATTAATGGACATGAGTGAAGGGGAATCGATTGTAGTGTGCACACAGCCTCTGAAAAATTGACTTCTGAGGATTCTCAAACCGGACGTACTTTGACATACCTCATGGGTGGGTGGTAAGACTGTTTGCCATTGAAGGCATGGAGGAATGTGGTGGAGTGAGGCATTTTAAAATGCATTTTTTCGCATATTTTTATGTTATTAAGAGCTTTTGAAGGAAGAAACTTTTTATTCAATGAAGGTTCAGTTTGGGCGTGTTGAAAAGGAGAAGGGATAGAGAATGAAAGAGGAACTGCGTCCAGCAGATTGAGTTTGTTTTGTTGTTGTTGTTGTTCTTGTTGGTGGAGTTGCGTGGGGAGGTGAAGAAGCATTTTGGTTGTTAGTATTTTTTGGAGTGAGGAAGGGAAAAGTATTAAGCTGAAGGATCAGAAATGAAAATAGTTGGGAGAAAAGCGGCGAAAATGAAGCACGTGGAGTGAATACAGAAGCAGAACCAACAAGCCAAGTAGGTGAGCCCTAGATGAGTTTGCCAGACTTGAACAGGGACACATTCGACAATGCAGCACAACAAGGGACGATTTAACATGGAAAATTGGACAAAAATACAAACAGCCACACAGGGACGAATATACAAGAGTCAAACACGACGGATCTGGTTTGGAAAATTTCGCTTTGATCTAGGTGGAAGGAGCAGCTGCATATTCAACGTACATGTGGAGCAAACACGGAATTGGAATTCAACCAACACGTGCAGCAATCCCGTAACCAGAAGGTCTTCCTCTCTTTTATTTTTCGTTCACTCTTAATTTCTCTCTTTATCTATGTTTACAGAGAAATTAACTCTTGTAAATTGTTTCTGTGAGGCTGATTTGCTGCGCCTCCGTGGGTTTGAGGGTAGAGGAGTTGCAACCGAAAGCCAAATCCTATCCAGGGTCCTCTTGATGACCCCATCTTTGCTCGTTGGTTCTTCTGGGTCCTTCTGATGTCTTCAATAAAAATAAAAATAAAACACCTTTAGAGGCCATTTTTCCCCGCAAGCGGGGGTTGGCCTTTTTCGGGAACTGTGGTTGTTGTTGTTTTTCGGTCCCCTTTTTGAAGCAATGTTTTATGGCCGGATGCCCTTCCTGACGCCAACCCTTTTTGCCGCCTTTAACGACGAGCAGGGAATTACCAGTGAACTGGTACTCAATTTGCCGACCTCGGAAGGATGACAGGCTGAGTCAACCCCCCTGGCGTTAATTCAGCGATTGACCGGGATTCGAACCCAGGATCCTAGGATCCTAAGCCGGCACCCTAGCCGCTAGCCCAACACCAGGGATTGTTTCTGTGAGGCTGATTTGCTGCGCCTCCGTGGGTTTGAGGGTTTGAGGGTTGAGGGTTTGAGGGTTTGAGGGTCGTGGGTTTGAGTACAGAGGTCTTCAATGTCGTATTTTATTATTTTTTGTACCCATAGTCGAGGCTCGTGGAAGAGTACTAGTATTAGTACAATGAACAGATCAGGACACAACATGACAAAGAAAACAGTTGACAGAGGGGGTTAACACCAACAACAGAGTTGAAGGCCAAGATAGGGGCACACTTGGACAAAATGGGTGTATGGAGGAATGGGGGCAGGAGAGGATGCATGGAGGTGGACAAAATGGATAAGAAGGAAACTCTCGGGAGGGAAAACTGGAAAAATCTGGACGGAAAATAGATTGAGGAGGTTAACAAAGGTAGAAAAGAACATTATTTTGGATTGGGAACGATCTGAGATGGTGGTGAACAGCTGTCTTGAAGACCTGGAGGATAGAATGGGATTGAAGAGAATATGCAAGTTGGTTCCACGAAAAAAAGGGGGAAAAAAGAGTATCAAATGAGTGGAGGTGAGGAGCGATCCTGGAAATCTTGGTCTTTCATTTGATGAATGGTGTAAAGTTAGAAGTTGCTGACATCACTCAAGGGATTGAAGTTGCTAACATCATTCAAAATGTAGAAAGTTAAAAGTTGTCAACATCGCTGGAATGTTTAAGGTAAACCAGAATTTCGATCTAACAGAATACAGTACTGCACTAGTCTTTGGAAAGGCCCAATATATTTGAGAATGACAAGAAAGCTAAAGAGCTTCTCGTACAAAACTTATTAGTTTGCATTTAGTGGCGAGTTAGAATCAAAGAAGATGAAATCCTACAAATGAGATATTAAGCAGGTTATTTTGTCGACAAAATTTCATTGTAATTGTAACAATCATTTCATGATTGAACTTTTACTTGAATGGCAAGAACATTTTGAAACAATCAGTGTAGTACACGTGATTTGAACCTGGGATGTCAGCAACAAACCCTGGTGTTGACTTAACGATCTTAGGGTCTTGACTTTAAGCCCATGTCCTGCCGTTGAATTAACACCACATGGTTGACTCAACCTGTTATCCTTCCAAAGTAGGCAAAATGAGTGCCAGCTTACTAGGGTTATCAGCCATTTGAGTATCCTGCGTCGGAGCGGTGACCCGTCCATGTTTGTCCTCCTAAGCCAATGAAACTGCGTCGGCCACCCTATACGACTCATGGCGTGAAAGGAATGGTTATTATTCATGTCAGCATCAAGAGCTAAGTACTCCCAATAAGGAAACAGGCCAAGCCACATTAACGACTCGCATTGATAAAGAAATAAACAAGAAAGACGTCATGCAGATCACGACACTTGAAAAATCCACCCATCCCCCAAAAACAGTTGCCATGGATCTTACTATAATTAATTCACCAAATGTCCGTCCGTCCGTTCAAAGGTACCGCAAAAACGGCTCAACCGATCGTAACGATATTTTGGGTGGGTATTCTTGGGACCCATGGGAATAAAATAGGCTATATTGTTTTTCCAATTTTTCCAACTTTTCCAATTTTCCAGTTTTTCCAAACACAATGGAATAATATTTACCGATATGAACAGTGATGTGGCTTTTGTTGAAATTCTACAAATACTGTTTATTCTACGTACCAGGAGAGAGTAGATCGACTCCTGACGAACTCTTCCTATATAAATGTGCGGCTCCGAAGTAACATGGCAGCGTGTGCAAAGCGACTGAGAAACAGGTGTAGCGGCCGCTTCCGTGTTACAGATTCGGCGCGCACTCTTCACACATAAACGTGCGACTGAGAAAGACGTGTAGCGGCCGCTTCTGTTTTGCAGAATTCAATCTTTTTTCAAAATGGGCGCCATGTACTGTTTAGATTTTGATGATTTGCGTGTGATATGATTCAACGGATGTTTATATGAATCGTTTAAAATAAAAAAAGCCTTCAATTTCTGACATTTTGCCTTTTCATTTGGGCGCCCCAATTGAAGCCCCGCCCATAGGGCGGGTACCGTTGCTAGTACATCAAATTGTCCATTTCATTAAAATTAAGATTGATAATCTTCATCAAAGCTGGGGTCAATCGGATTTAAAATGATGATTTTTTTCAGATGAAAATTCATGATTTTAGTAGTTTGACCTTAAGTTGACCTTTGACCTTTTGCCCTCAAAAATCGTTGGTTTCCCAATTAAATGATGCACTCTGCAATTGCTGTTTAATTTTTAAGTTAATCGTATGAAAAGTGACAATTTTTCACATGAAAGTTGATGATTTTAGAAGTTTGAAATTAAGTTGACCTTTGACCGTTTGACGTCAAAAATAGTTGCTTTCCCAATTTAGTGACTCAATATGCAAATGCTGTTTAATTTTCTAGTCAATCAGATGAAGATGACAATTTTAGAAATTTGACCTCAAGATGACCTATGACCTTTGACCTCAAAATCAATCGGCTTTTCCTTATGACCAACTACCATCTGGTGAAGTTTTATGAAGATCGCTTTAAAATCATGACCTGTAGGTGATTGACGGACAAACAGACAAGCAGACAAACGAGACCAACCAATATACTTGAAAAATCTTCCATTTTACAAGTACTAAGAACGTTCACACGACGAGCGTACTGTTTGGCTTCCTGCAGATGACAAAGATATTCATAGGCGACGTTCTGCTTGCGCCGCATGTCCATCTGCTCGGCCGTCAGCCTTTCATCATCTCTGATCGCTGCACAGCAAACACACCGTGTTAGTGGACACAACACAAAGCACTGGAATATCGACGGAGTTCACTGCACATTAAGCATATCCTTAACATAGCAAGGAGAATTTGGAATTGGCTGACAGGATAGCTCTGAGGTGGCGCAATTACCTTGGAACAGTTTAGTCTAGGTGTGATTCCCGACCAAACTAAGAACTGTCCAACAACCTGGTGGTGGTCATTCAGAAGGGACGTTAAGGCGGAGAGCCATCAGGTTGCATTAGATGTTGGATGCAGAAGATGTTAGAGTCTTCAGCTATAGTCTAAAGTAGGCCATTGTGTATCAGAACCCTGGCAAATTTCAAATTCCTGTTGTTACCAGCCATGGAGCTCGCGATGGTCCCCTTCTAGTGGAAACAGGATTGATAATTCCGAACAAAATTGATACGAGGTTTATGATGGACACCAATATCCAATTAAAGACCTTGATCAGTCCACCAAAACAGTTAATGTAGCCGGTCTAGAAATCTCACTCAATCACTCTCACACACACAAACGCAATCACTCTCTCACACACAAACTCAATCACTCTCTCACACACACAAACTCAATCACTCTCTCACACACAAACTCAATCACGCTCTCACACACACAAACTCAATCACGCTCTCACACACACAAACTCAATCACTCTCTTGCACACAAACTCAATCACCCTCTCACACACAAACTCAATCACTCTCACACACACAAACTCAATCACTCTCGCACACAAACTCAATCACTCTCACACACACAAACTCAATGACTCTCTTACACACAAACTCAATCACTCTCACACACAAAAACTCAATCACTCTATCACACACACAAACTCAATCACTCTCTCGCACACAAACTCAATCACTCTCTCACACACAAACTCAATCACTCTCTCACACAAACTCAATCACTTTCACACACACAAACTCAATCACTCTCACACACACAAACTCAATCACTCTCACACACAAACTCAATCACTCTCTCGCACACAAACTCAATCACTCTCTCACACACAAACTCAATCACTCTCTCACACAAACTCAATCACTTTCACACACACAAACTCAATCACTCTCACACACAAACTCAATCACTCTCACACACACAAACTCAATCACTCTCTCACACACAAACCCAATCACTCTCACACACACAAACTCAATCACTCTCTCACACACAAACTAACTCAATCACTCTCACACACACAAACTCAATCACTCTCTCACACACAAACCCAATCACTCTCACACACACAAACTCAATCACTCTCTCACACACAAACTAACTCAATCACTCTCTCACACACACAAACTCAATCATTCTCTCACACACACACTCAATCACTCTCACACACGCAAACTCAAACACTCTCTCACACACAAACTCAATCACTCTCTCACACACAAACTCAATCACTCTCACACACGCAAACTCAATCATTCTCTCACACACGCAAACTCAATCACTCTCTCACACACAAACTCAATCACTCTCTCACACACGCAAACTCAATCACTCTCTCACACACAAACTCAATCACTCTCTCACACACACAAACTCAATCACTCTCTCACACACAAACTCAATCACTCTCTCACACACACAAACTCATTCACTTTCACACACAAAAACTCAATCACTCTCTCACACACAAACTCAATCACTCTCTCACACACAAGCTCAATCACTCTCTCACACACAAACTCAATCACTCTCTCACACACAAACTCAATCACTCTCACACACACAAACTCAATCACTCTCTCACACACAAACTCAATCATTCTCTCACACACAAACTCAATCACTCTCTCACACACAAACTCAATCACTCTCTCACACACAAACTCAATCACTCTCACACACACTCAATCATTCTCTCACACACAAACTCAATCATTCTCTCACACACAAACTCAATCACTCTCTCACACACAAATTCAATCACTCTCTCACACACAAACTCAATCACTCTCTCTCACACACACAAACTCAATCACTCTCTCACACACAAACTCAATCACTTTCACACACACAAACTCAATCACTCTCACACACACAAACTCAACCACTCTCTCACACACACAAACTCAACCACTCTCACACACAAACTCAATCACTCTCACACACACAAACTCAACCACTCTCACACACAAACTCAATCACTCTCACACACACAAACTCAATCATTCTCTCACACACAAACTCAACCACTCTCACACACACAAACTCAATCACTCTCTCACACACAAACTCAATCATTCTCTCACACACAAACTCAATCACTCTCTCACACACAAACTCAATCACTCTCTCACACACAAACTCAATCACTCTCACACACACAAACTCAATCACTCTCTCACAGACAAACTCAATCATTCTCTCACACACAAACTCAATCACTCTCTCACACACAAACTCAATCACTCTCTCACACACACAAACTCAATCACTCTCTCACACACAAACTCAATCACTCTCTCACACACAAACTCAATCACTCTCTCACACACAAACTCAACCACTCTCTCACACACAAACTCAATCACGCTCTCACACACACAAACTCAATCACGCTCTCACACACACAAACTCAATCACTCTCTCACACACACAAACTCAATCATGCTCTCACACACACAAACTCAATCACGCTCTCACACACACAAACTCAATCACGCTCTCACACACACAAACTCAATCACTCTCTCACACACACAAACTCAATCACGCTCTCACACACACAAACTCAATCACGCTCTCACACACACAAACTCAATCACGCTCTCACACACACAAACTCAATCACGCTCTCACACACACAAACTCAATCACGCTCTCACACACACAAACTCAATCACTCTCTCACACACACAAACTCAATCACCCTCTCACACACAAACTCAATCACGTGCTCACACACACAAACTCAATCACTCTCTCACACACACAAACTCAATCACGCTCTCACACACACAAACTCAATCACGCTCTCACACACACAAACTCAATCACGCTCTCACACACAAACTCAATCACTCTCTCACACACACAAACTCAATCACTCTCACACACACAAACTCAATCACTCTCTCACACACACAAACTCAATCACTCTCTCACACACACAAACTCAATCACCCTCTCACACACAAACTCAATCACGCTCTCACACACACAAACTCAATCACGCTCTCACACACACAAACTCAATCACGCTCTCACACACACAAACTCAATCACTCTCACACACACAAACTCAATCACTCTCTCACACACACAAACTCAATCACTCTCTCACACACACAAACTCAATCACTCTCTCACACACACACAAACTCAATCACCCTCTCACACACAAACTCAATCACGCGCTCACACACACAAACTCAATCACTCTCTCACACACACAAACTCAATCACTCTCTCACACACACAAATTCAATCACTCTCTCACACACACAAACTCAATCACTCTCTCACACACAAACTCAATCACTCTCACACACACAAACTCAATCACTCTCACACACACACAAACTAAATCACTCTCACACACACAAACTCAATCACTCTCTCACACACAAACTCAATCACTCTCTCACACACACGAACTCAATCACTCTCTCACACAAACTCAATCACTCTCTCACACACACAAACTCAATCACTCTCACACACACAAACTCAATCACTCTCTCACACACAAACTCAATCACTCTCACACACACAAACTCAATCACTCTCTCGCACACAAACTCAATCATTCTCTCACACAAACTCAATCACTCTCACACACACAAACTCAATGACTCTCTTACACACAAACTCAATCACTCTCACACACAAAAACTCAATCACTCTCTCACACACACAAACTCAATCACTCTCTCGCACACAAACTCAATCACTCTCTCACACACAAACTCAATCACTCTCTCACACAAACTCAATCACTTTCACACACACAAACTCAATCACTCTCACACACAAACTCAATCACTCTCACACACACAAACTCAATCACTCTCTCACACACAAACCCAATCACTCTCACACACACAAACTCAATCACTCTCTCACACACAAACTCAATCACTCTCTCACACACAAACCCAATCACTCTCACACACACAAACTCAATCACTCTCTCACACACAAACTAACTCAATCACTCTCTCACACACACAAACTCAATCATTCTCTCACACACACACTCAATCACTCTCACACACGCAAACTCAAACACTCTCTCACACACAAACTCAATCACTCTCTCACACGCAAACTCAATCACTCTCACACACGCAAACTCAATCATTCTCTCACACACGCAAACTCAATCACTCTCTCACACACAAACTCAATCACTCTCTCACACGCACAAACTCAATCACTCTCTCACACACACAAACTCAATCACTCTCTCACACACAAACTCAATCACTCTCTCACACACACAAACTCATTCACTTTCACACACAAAAACTCAATCACTCTCTCACACACAAACTCAATCACTCTCTCACACACAAGCTCAATCACTCTCTCACACACAAACTCAATCACTCTCTCACACACAAACTCAATCATTCTCTCACACAAACTCAATCACTCCCTCACACACAAACTCAATCATTCTCTCACACACAAACTCAATCATTCTCTCACACACAAACTCAATCACTCTCACACACACAAACTCAATCACTCTCACACACACAAACTCAATCACTCTCTCACACACAAACTCAATCATTCTCTCACACACAAACTCAATCATTCTCTCACACACAAACTCAATCACTCTCACACACACAAACTCAATCATTCTCTCACACACAAACTCAATCACTCTCACACACACAAACTCAATCACTCTCTCACACACAAACTCAATCACTCTCTCACACACAAACTCAATCACTCTCTCACACACAAACTCAATCACTCTCACACACACTCAATCATTCTCTCACACACAAACTCAATCATTCTCTCACACACAAACTCAATCACTCTCTCACACACAAACTCAATCATTCTCTCACACACAAACTCAATCACTCTCACACACAAACGCAATCACTCTCTCACACACAAACTCAATCACTCTCTCACACACAAACTCAATCACTCTCACACACACAAACTCAATCACTCTCTCACAGACAAACTCAATCATTCTCTCACACACAAACTCAATCACTCTCTCACACACAAACTCAATCACTCTCTCACACACACAAACTCAATCACTCTCTCACACACAAACTCAATCACTCTCTCACACACAAACTCAATCACTCTCTCACACACAAACTCAACCACTCTCTCACACACAAACTCAATCACGCTCTCACACACACAAACTCAATCACGCTCTCACACACACAAACTCAATCACTCTCTCACACACACAAACTCAATCACGCTCTCACACACACAAACTCAATCACGCTCTCACACACACAAACTCAATCACGCTCTCACACACACAAACTCAATCACTCTCTCACACACACAAACTCAATCACGCTCTCACACACACAAACTCAATCACGCTCTCACACACACAAACTCAATCACGCTCTCACACACACAAACTCAATCACGCTCTCACACACACAAACTCAATCACTCTCTCACACACACAAACTCAATCACCCTCTCACACACAAACTCAATCACGTGCTCACACACACAAACTCAATCACTCTCTCACACACACAAACTCAATCACGCTCTCACACACACAAACTCAATCACTCTCTCACACACAAACTCAATCACTCTCTCACACACACAAACTCAATCACTCTCACACACACAAACTCAATCACGCTCTCACACACACAAACTCAATCACTCTCTCACACACACAAACTCAATCACTCTCACACACACACAAACTCAATCACTCTCTCACACACACAAACTCAATCACTCTCTCACACACACAAACTCAATCACTCTCACACACACAAACTCAATCACTCTCTCACACACACAAACTCAATCACTCTCACACACACAAACTCAATCACTCTCTCACACACACAAACTCAATCACTCTCACACACACAAACTCAATCACTCTCACACACACAAACTCAATCACTCTCTCACACACACAAACTCAATCACTCTCACACACACAAACTCAATCACGCTCTCACACACACAAACTCAATCACTCTCTCACACACACAAACTCAATCACTCTCTCACACACAAACTCAATCACTCTCTCACACACACAAACTCAATCACTCTCACACACACAAACTCAATCACTCTCTCACACACACAAACTCAATCACTCTCTCACACACACAAACTCAATCACTCTCTCACACACAAACTCAATCACTCTCTCACACACACAAACTCAATCACTCTCACACACACAAACTCAATCACGCTCTCACACACACAAACTCAATCACTCTCTCACACACAAACTCAATCACTCTCTCACACACACAAACTCAATCACTCTCTCACACACAAACTCAATCACTCTCTCACACACAAGCTCAATCACTCTCTCACACACAAACTCAATCACTCTCTCACACACAAACTCAATCATTCTCTCACACAAACTCAATCACTCTCTCACACACAAACTCAATCATTCTCTCACACACAAACTCAATCATTCTCTCACACACAAACTCAATCACTCTCACACACACAAACTCAATCACTCTCACACACACAAAATCAATCACTCTCTCACACACAAACTCAATCACTCTCTCACACACAAACTCAATCATTCTCTCACACACAAACTCAATCATTCTCTCACACACAAACTCAATCACTCTCACACACACAAACTCAATCATTCTCTCACACACAAACTCAATCACTCTCTCACACACAAACTCAATCACTCTCTCACACACAAACTCAATCACTCTCACACACACTCAATCATTCTCTCACACACAAACTCAATCATTCTCTCACACACAAACTCAATCACTCTCTCACACACAAACTCAATCACTCTCTCACACACAAACTCAATCACTCTCTCTCACACACACAAACTCAATCACTCTCTCACACACAAACTCAATCACTTTCACACACACAAACTCAATCACTGTCACACACACAAACTCAACCACTCTCACACACAAACTCAATCACTCTCACACACACAAACTCAATCATTCTCTCACACACAAACTCAACCACTCTCACACACACAAACTCAATCACTCTCTCACACACAAACTCAATCATTCTCTCACACACAAACTCAATCACTCTCTCACACACAAACTCAATCACTCTCTCACACAAACTCAATCACTCTCTCACACACAAACTCAATCACTCTCACACACACAAACTCAATCATTCTCTCTCACACACAAACTCAATCACTCTCACACACACAAACTCAATCACTCTCTCACACACACAAACTCAATCACTCCCACACACACAAACTCAATCACTCTCACACACACAAACTAAATCACTCTCTCACACAAACTCAATCACTTTCACACACACAAACTCAATCACTCTCACACACAAACTCAATCACTCTCACACACACAAACTCAATCACTCTCTCACACACAAACCCAATCACTCTCACACACACAAACTCAATCACTCTCTCACACACAAACTAACTCAATCACTCTCTCACACACACAAACTCAATCATTCTCTCACACACACACTCAATCACTCTCACACACGCAAACTCAATCACTCTCTCACACACAAACTCAATCATTCTCTCACACACAAACTCAATCACTCTCTCACACGCAAACTCAATCACTCTCACACACGCAAACTCAATCATTCTCTCACACACGCAAACTCAATCACTCTCTCACACACAAACTCATTCACTTTCACACACACAAACTCAATCACTCTCTCACACACAAACTCAATCACTCTCTCACACACAAACTCAATCACTCTCTCACACACAAACTCAATCACTCTCACACACACAAACTCAATCATTCTCTCACACACACAAACTCAATCACTCTCACACACACAAACTAAATCACTCTCTCACACACAAACTCAATCACTTTCACACACACAAAGTCAATCACTCTCACACACAAACTCAATCACTCTCACACACACAAACTCAATCACTCTCTCACACACAAACCCAATCACTCTCACACACACAAACTCAATCACTCTCTCACACACAAACTAACTCAATCACTCTCTCACACACACAAACTCAATCATTCTCTCACACACACACTCAATCACTCTCACACACGCAAACTCAATCACTCTCTCACACACAAACTCAATCACTCTCTCACACACAAACTCAATCACTCTCTCACACACAAACTCAATCACTCTCACACACGCAAACTCAATCATTCTCTCACACACGCAAACTCAATCACTCTCTCACACACAAACTCATTCACTTTCACACACACAAACTCAATCACTCTCTCACACACAAACTCAATCACTCTCTCACACACAAGCTCAATCACTCTCTCACACACAAACTCAATCATTCTCTCTCACACACAAACTCAATCACTCTCACACACACAAACTCAATCATTCTCTCACACACAAACTCAACCACTCTCACACACAAACTCAATCACTCTCACACACACAAACTCAATCACTCTCACACACACAAACTCAATCACTCTCTCACACACAAACTCAATCACTCTCTCACACACAAACTCAACCACTCTCTCACACACAAACTCAATCACGCTCTCACACACAAACTCAATCATTCTCTCACACACACGAACTCAATCACTCTCACACACACAAACTCAATCATACCCTCACACACAAACTCAATCACTCTCACACACACAAACTCAATCACTCTCACACACACAAACTCAATCACTCTCTCACACACAAACTCAATCACTCTCTCACACACAAACTCAACCACTCTCTCACACACAAACTCAATCACGCTCTCACACACAAACTCAATCACTCTCTCACACACACGAACTCAATCACTCTCACACACACAAACTCAATCATACCCTCACACACAAACTCAATCACTCTCACACACGCAAACTCAATCATTCTCTCACACACGCAAACTCAATCACTCTCTCACACACAAACTCATTCACTTTCACACACACAAACTCAATCACTCTCTCACACACAAACTCAATCACTCTCTCACACACAAACTCAATCACTCTCTCACACACAAACTCAATCACTCTCTCACACACAAACTCAATCATTCTCTCACACACAAACTCAATCATTCTCTCACACACAAACTCAATAACTCTCTCACACACACGAACTCAATCACTCTCTCACACACAAACTCAATCATTCTCTCACACACAAACTCAATCATTCTCTCATACACAAACTCAATCAATCTCTCACACACAAACTCAATCATTCTCTCACACACAAACTCAATCATTCTCTCACACACAAACTCAATCATTCTCTGACACACAAACTCAATCACTCTCTCACACACAAACTCAATCATTCTCTCACACACAAACTCAATCACTCTCTCACACACAAACTCAATCATTCTCTCACACACAAACTCAATCATTCTCTCACACACAAACTCAATCATTCTCACACACACAAACTAAATAACTCTCTCACACACACGAACTCAATCACTCTCTCACACACAAACTCAATCATTCTCTCACACACAAACTCAATCATTCTCTCACACACAAACTCAATCAATCTCTCACACACAAACTCAATCATTCTCTCACACACAAACTCAATCATTCTCTCACACACAAACTCAATCATTCTCTGACACACAAACTCAATCACTCTCTCACACACAAACTCAATCATTCTCTCACACACAAACTCAATCATTCTCTCACACACAAACTCAATCACTCTCTGACACACAAACTCAATCATTCTCTCACACACAAACTCAATCACTCTCTCACACACAAACTCAATCACTCACACACACAAACTCAATCACTCTCTCACACACAAACTCAATCATTCTCTCACACACAAACTCAATCATTCTCTCACACACAAACTCAATCATTCTCTCACACACAAACTCAATCACTCTCACACACACAAACTCAATCATTCTCTCACACACACAAACTCAATCACTCTCACACACACAAACTCAATCATTCTCTCACACACAAACTGAATCACTCTGTCACACACAAACTCAATCATTCTCTCACACACAAACTCAATCACTCTCACACACACAAACTCAATCACTCTCACACACACAAACTCAGTGTACGTGTAAATCAATAAATAAATGAAGGTGAGTACACAGAGGTAGCAGAATCATAAAAGGTATATAAATAAATGCATAATTGAAGGTTGGATGTCAGTAGCAGTGAAGGTAAAGTGTATATAATACTTAGATAACCAATCCAACTTTAGTGTTGGTCGTGGAGATGGTGAAGTTTATATCCATGGTAATAACATAGAAAGTGTGTGTGTCAGTGTCTCCTCCATAACTCCAAAACTTTGATACGTAGTGGCCCAAAACTTTGCATGCATTCTAAGGGAACTCCATGGAGTGCATGAATGAAAACTGGGTATTTGGGTAAATGTAAACACCCCTTTTGAAGATAAGTGACAAGGTGCTCATCATTTTTTTTAAACCCTTACCAGGATAGCAGCATGCCATCTTGGTCAGCCCATTGTCAACTCACAGGGGTCTTAAGCTGCCATTTAGTTTCGGCTTGCTCAACAATGCCTTGACTTGGAACAAATCACAACAGTTTCTGTACGATAAAGCGCTCAAAATATTTTTTTTCATTTTCCTCAATCATATAATTGAATGCCTGATCTTCATACCTACTGACCGCTGTACACATTGTTTTTGTAGTTGCTATAGTGTTCAAGTTAAGAGCTTCGAGCGATTATATGCATGATATGATTTTCCACGATGGCCTCTCACGGAATAATTAAAATATACAATGAAAATCTGTCTTCAGATTTGAGGATCGGAGCTTGTGATCTAGTTAAGTGTTGAAATCTGGAGTGAAATCTATAAAATAAAAGAAAAAAAATAAAAAAAAGTGATTCTTATTACGAAGCGTTACCTTGTCCATATTTAAGTAAGGCTATGAGTACCCCTTGCCCATATTTTACACAAGTTTTTGTGTTTGCATTGTTGAAGGTGCTGGAGTGTGTGTGTGTCCCATGACCAACTATCGAAACATCCTCCCAAATCCGAAAGTGAACAGATGACGACAATGACCTGGTTTGATAATATCTTGATACAATCGTGATTTAACACAGTATTTTGTTATTGTATTACTGTATGATTGGAAGGATGCTATTTGGAGTGAAAATAGAGATATTGAGTTCAATGTGAATGAGGAAATGACGTGGGGTTTTTTTGGTTTTGGTTTTGGTTTTTTTTATACAAGATCGAGGCTCGTGTAAGAGCTAAACATTAATCGCACAAAAACAAACTGACACATAAACCATGATAAAGGGAGCAGGAGACAAGATGGGGAGAGAGAGGGAAGCACACAAGTACAACAGTAGAGAACAGGGACATCGGGAGATCTGTGGAAGGGAGAGGACTTGGGGGGGAGGAGGCATGGGAAGGGGGGGGGGGGTGGGAGAGGTATAAAACGCATGGGCACTGCTAGGACTTCCAGGAAAGAAGTCGGTATTTCAGAAAAGTGGATCTGGGGTGAAATAACGGGGGTGGAAAAGATCAAGGTTTTGGATGGGGGAAGACAAGAGATGGTGGTGAATAGCTGTTTTAAAGACCTGGAGGGAGGAGTGGGATTGAAGAGAGTGAGGGAGTTTGTTCCAGAGGTGGGAGAAAAAAGGATTGAAAGAGTGAAGGTGAGCAGAGAGTCTTGATTTTGGCAGTTTCACCATAAGAGGGTTGCTGGCAGATCTTATGCGACCTGTAGGAATATTTGGCGGACAGAGCACAGACAGCTGGGGGAGCTAGGCCGGAGAGGAGTCGGTAGAAGACAAAGACCACCAACGTTCCTGCGGTGAGTGCGTGAAAGGTTCTCAGAGTTAGCTTCATCATGGGAGATTCCAATGATTCTGAAAGTTTTGGTTTCAACAGAGTGATGACGAGCTAGGTGAGAGGCAGGAGCACCAACCTAGAGGGGAGAACAGTATTCCATTGAGATGCGGATGAAAGCCTTTTATGTGGTGAGAAGCTCAGGTGTGTCAAGGAAGGACTGCGCACGTCAGAGGATGCCCAGTCGGCGACTGGCTTTGGAGGCCAGCTTGGAAATGTGGTTTTCCCAGGAAAGATCATGGCAGATAGTGAGACCCAAAAGCTTGAATGACAGAACTTCTTGGAGAGGATTGTCGAGAAAGTAGATGGGAGGGTTGTCCAGTCGGTCTTTTCGGAGAGACATAGTGAGAGTGTGAGATTTGTCAGGATTGAAAGACATGTGATCCACCACGCGGTAACCCGGGTTGCCCCGTGATTTTTAATCATTTTACATAATTAATTTATCTCTTTTAGGGGGAGTGTAACCCGGGTTAGTGTGATAGGAAAATCCTTTGTGTTGTGGCCAGACGTGGCCAGACGGAAGCCTCTCCTCAGTGAAAGACACGTGAAAGCCCGCTTGGAGTTTGCAAAAAAGTACCTAAAGGAATCACAGACTGTGAGAAACAAGATTCTGTGGTCTGATGAAACCAAGATTGAACTGTTTGGCTTCCATCTGGCCACTCTGCCATTAAGCCCAGATCGGTGGAGTGTTGCAGTGATGGTTGTCCTTCTGGAAGTTTCTCCCATCTCCACAAAGGATCTCTGGAGCTCCGCCAGAGTGACCATCGGGTTCTTGGTCACCTCTTACCAAGGCCCTTCTCCCCCGATTGCTCAGTTTGGCCAGGCAGCCAGTTCTAGGAAGAGTCCCGGTTGTTCCAAACTTCTTCCATTTAAGAATTATGGAGGCCACTGTGCTCTTGGGAACCTTCAATGTAGCAGAATTTTTTTTTGTAGGCTTCTTCAAATCTGTGCCTCGACACAATCCTGTCTCGGAGCTCTGCAGGCAGTTCCTTTGACCTCCTGGCTTGGTTTTTGCTCTGATATGCATTGTCAGCTGTGAGACCTCATATGGACAGGTGTGTGCTTTTCCAAATCATGTCCAATCAATTGAATTTACCACAGGTGGACTCCAATCAAGGTGTGGAAACATCTCAAAGATGATCAAGATAAATGGGAGGCACCTGGGCTAAATTTCAAGTGTCATAGCAAAGGGTATGAATACTTATGTCAATGTGATATTTCAGTTTTTTCTTTTTAATAAATTTGCAAAAGTTTCTAAAATCCTGTTTTCTCTTTGTCATTATGGGGTATTGATTGTACATTGATGAGGGAAAAAATGAATATAAACGATTTCAGCATAAGGCTGCAACATAACAAAATGTGAAAAAAGTGAAGGGGTCTGAATACTTTCTGAATGCACTTTATATAATTCAAGGTGGTATCTCCCAGGAGGTGCTGGAAGAATGTATACACTGTAAACAAGAAAGATCAATCAGAGATCGCAGACCCTTGCCAGGACGCGTTTTTCGTGGTTTTTAAGGCTTTTGTGTTAAAACAAACATTGCGGCCGAACTACGTAACCGATGACGTCATCATTAATATTTTTTCCGAACCAATTTATCCCTAGATGACGTTGAACAAATTTCATCTTGATCGGATGAAGTTTTGTGCATGTCGAATTATGACATCATGGTGGAGGCACCTACGACATCATCATTAACATGTTATTTCCCAATGGAGAGTTCTTTACAATGAGCCATGTCTCAATTTTTTTCTGTGCAGCGCTTTTGGAGATATTGAGGTGCAAATATTTTCGGTTTTTCCAAGATGGCTCCCGCACCACGTGACCTAACCCATGGCGTCATAATTATCATTTTAAAATTATACAGGTGAAGTTGCACCTGTGGGGAAAATTTCCTGTCAATCGGACCAACGGTTGCAGAGAAAATCATATTTATTCTGTGCGGACAAACGAACAGACAAACTCGGACAGATACAGACAGACAAACAAAATCAAATGCAATACCCTCTGGTGAAGGTAATAAATAAAGGTGTTTTGGTAGCGGAGATGGTAATGTGTAATTACATAAATAACTCAAGGTGGTGTGTCGGTAGCGGTGATGTAAAGTGTATATAAATAAATAAATAAACGATTCAAAGTTGTGTTGTAGTGGAGATGGTAACAAATGTACATAAATAAATCATTGTTCCCGAAAGCATATACAATCCTGTATTATTTTCTCCAATAACCTGAACAGCCAAAATTCGGTAATAAAATCGTGTGTCCCATCCTAAAATATTTTGACGTGGCGAGTAACAAAAGGCATTGCATACATGTGCCGGATAGGAAAGAAATTCGTGTCGTCATCTTCGAATGAAATCGACCCAACTGGCAGTGCCCAGAATATATGAAATAAAACTTAACACCGTTATCACTTTCTCTCTGCTTCAAACAGGTGTACATTTGCACCGGCACTCGCGCGAGAAATGCACACGTGTAACTCACAGCCATAATAAGGTCGAGCTAAGCCATCGATTTCGTCGCTTTGGGACATCGCGATAAAGAGAGCGGCACCCAGGTAGCACCTTGCGTCTCGAACCTACGACTGCTGGTCCGCGATTTCCTCCGACCCCGCACAAGCTCCGCCCCGCCTGCACGCCCCGCCTTATCTTGTTCCATTTTGCGCGCGCACGACCATCATTGGGCAGTGCGGCAGTGTGGGAGGAGCCAGGACGAGGCGATGAACGTCATCATTTCGCTCTTGATTTTATTATACTGTACTGTACGCTGTATCTGTACAGACTGTACTGTACATCTTTAGAGTATCAGGGCATATATTCTGGATGATATCAGTCCATGGGAGCCTCTACTCCGCTATACTCGAAAACTATTGGACGCATTATCTTTCACATTCAGCAGACTATGCAATAGCATCTGGGCATGAGATCGGATCGAAGTAAAAAGTCATGGTTTGAAGATTCAAAAGTTTAAAGCAATTATTTCTTTATTTATATACACTTTACCATCACTGCTGCCGACTAACCTCAAAATTATTTATTTATTTATACAGTATCGAATACCTTTTACCTAATTCCACTTGTTGATATTGTTGAATTTTTGGAGTCGTCAAGTAGCCTTGTTTGACCAATCCCAATTTGCATATCAGAGTAATGGTAGTGTTGTGGCTGCTTTGCTTGTTCAGGATCTCCAAAATCTGCACCATCATCTATCTATAGATACAAGTCTTTTCTAAGATCCAAGATAGGGTGAAGTGCAATAGAATACTATGGGATGTTGTGGTTGGTTGTGTTATCAACAACAAGGTTGTGTTGTTTTCTTTGCACACAAGTGACTGTCCTAATTGTGGTGTTGTGGCGGACACGGAAGCTCACTGGCGTGGTGACATCATTCTGCGCACCAACTGGGCGGCGGCCACGCCGAGGGGTAGGCGTGGCCTCAGGATATACACCGGGCGCGCAGCCCGGAGCGCGCCAGTGCTACAGTGACCGCTTTTAATAAAGAACATTAAACTTACCGCGTTGTCCGCTTCCTCCTTGGTAGCAAGTCGTGCGCGTAGCACCGCACACTTCATTGGTGACCTCCGACATTTGAGTCAGCTGACCACCCGAAACCGCCGCAACAATGGCTACCAACGCGGTCTCCATCAAGCTCCCCGAATTCTGGGAGTCACAAGCCGAAGTTTGGTTCCTGCAGGCAGAAGCCCAGTTCCGATTTCGAGGCATCACGGTGGACGAGACCATGTACTGCCACGTGGTCGCCGCCCTCGGGCCCGGCACGGCCACCCGCGTCGTATCAGTCCTAAGGGATCCACCTGCCGACGGCAAGTACGAGGCGGGCAAGCGTCTCCTCCTCGCCACGTTCGGCCTTACGGTGGACGCACGGGCCGATCGCCTCTTGGACCTCCCCAAGATCGGGGACACGCGACCGTCGGTCCGTATGGATCATATGCTGGCGCTCATGGGCAACGAAACCCCGAACGCTCTATTCCGGGCGTTATTTCGACGCCAGCTGCCAGCACGAGTCCGCCTCGCTTTGGCCGGTTCCGCGTTAACGGAACCCCGTGCGCTCGCTGCCGAGGCCGACAAATACTACGCGGCTTTGGACACGCAGGCGAGTCTTGGCGCGGTCGCCGCTCCCGAGGCTCCCGAGGCTTTCCCTGATGCACCGCACCTCGTGTCCGCCGCCACGCCCCGCCCACCACCACCGCCGCCGCCGCAAAGAAAACCACGGCCTCCGACGCCGCAGCCGCCCACCTGGTGTTTCTTCCACGCCAAGTTCGGCCACGAGGCTCGGCAGTGTCGCCCGCCGTGCTCATTCGGCAGGTCGGGAAACGGGCAAGCCGACGCTCGGTGGCAACTGTGAGCGTCGGCAATTCAAACAGCCTTCTGTACATAACGGACACCTTGTCCGGGCACCGTTACCTGTGCGACACGGGAGCGCAGGTGAGTGTCGTTCCTGCCGGTACGTCCGACAAGCAAACCGCGGGCCGAGGTCCCGCGTTGCTTGCGGCCAATGGTACGTCTATACGCACGTATGGAAAACGCTGTCTCTCCCTGCGGTTCGGAGGGCAGGTTTTCCGTTGGTCGTTCGTTACGGCCGACGTGCCCATGGCACTGCTCGGCGCGGACTTCTTATGTGCTAATGGATTACTGGTCGATGTAAAGCGCAGAAGGCTTGTCCAGGCTGAGACGTTCAGCTCGCTCGCGTGCATGCTGCCCGGCTCGTTGAGCAGCTCACAGAGCGGCTCATCGAGCGGCTCGCCGAGCGGCTGGCTGAGCGGTTCGGTTCCGGCCAGGGTGATCTGTACGCTTCCGGCAGCGGACGAATTCACCCACCTCCTCGCGGGTTTCCCGGCCCTCACGCGGCCCACCTTCTCGGCGGGGCCCATCAAGCACGGGGTGGAACACCACATCCCCACCGCCGGGCCACCGGTCTACGCCCGGGCACGCCGCCTCGAGCCGACGAAGCTCGCGGTAGCGAAAGCGGATTTCGCCACGCTGGAGCGGCTCGGCATCGTGCGGCGCTCCGAGAGTGCGTGGGCGTCGCCGCTCCACATCGTGCCCAAGCCCGGTGGGGGATGGCGACCGTGCGGGGACTACCGGCGCCTCGACAACGCCACCACCCCCGACCGCTACCCCGTCCCCCACATACAGGACTTCTCCGCCCGGTTGGCGGGCATGTCCTTCTTTTCAAAGGTAGACCTCGTGCACGGCTACCATCAGGTTCCTGTCAGGCCGGAGGACATCCCGAAGACGGCTGTCATCACGCCGTTCGGGCTTTTCGAATTTCTTCGGATGCCCTTCGGTTTGAAAAATGCGGCTCAGGCGTTCCAGCGCCTAATGGACAGCGTCTTGCGCGGCTTGGATTTTTTGTACGTCTACCTGGACGACATCCTCGTCGCCAGCGCGTCCCGCGAAGAGCACCTTCATCACCTCCGCACGCTCTTCGAATACCTGGGCCAGCATGGCCTCATCGTGAACCCCGCCAAGTGCCGGTTCGGCGTCACCAGCATCGACTTTTTGGGGCACCGCGTCACCAGGCATGGGGCCGTCCCCCTACCGGCCAAGGTGGAGGCGGTGAAGGGGTTTCCGTGCCCCCGCACGATCAAGGGGCTCCAGGAGTTCCTGGGCATGGTAAACTTTTACCATCGGTCCTGCCCCGCATCGCCCAGCTCCTGCGCCCCTTACACGAGGCCCTTCGAGGGAAGCCATGCAAAGGTGACGTTACCTGGACCGGGCAGATGGACGCGGCGTTCTCGGGCGCTAAGCTCGCCTTGGCCAACGCCACCATGCTCGCGCACCCGGCGCCCGATGCACCGATCGCCCTCATCTCCGACGCCTCGGACTACGCGGTGGGTGCGGTGTACGAGCAATGGGTGCGTGGTGCTTGGCAACCGCTGGCGTTCTTCAGCCGGCAGCTTCGCCCGCCCGAACGCCGGTACAGTACCTTCGACCGCGAGTTGCTTGGGCTTCACCTGGCGGTCAGGCACTTCCGCCATCTGCTCGAGGGCCGTGCGTTCACGGCCTTCGTCGACCACAAGCCGCTGGTTTTCGCGATGGGCAAGGTCGCCGAGCCGTGGTCGGCCCGGCAACTGCGTCACCTCGCGGCCGTGTCCGAGTACACGACGGACATCCGGCACGTCGCGGGAAAGGACAACCCGGTGGCTGATTGCCTTTCCCGGGCCGTCGCCCACGCAGTCCACCTTGGCATCGACTATGCCCGGATGGCGGCGGACCAGGCCGCCGACCCCGGGGTCCAGGCCCTGCGGACCGCCGTCACGGGCCTCCGCATCACCGAGGTGCCCTTTGACGGCGCGGGCACGGCCCTCGTTTGCGACGTCTCCCTCGGGCGGCCTCGCCCCATCGTGCCCGCAGGCTGGCAGCGCCAGGTTTTTGACGCCATCCATGGCCTGTCCCACCCGGGCACGAAGGCCTCACAGAGGTTGGTCGCCGACAAGTGTGTCTGGCATGGCCTCCGGAAGGCCGTCCGCGGCTGGACCAGGACGTGCCTCGCGTGCCAGCGCGCAAAGGTGCACCGACACACCCAGGCCCCCTTGGCCCCGTTTACGGTGCCGGAACGTCAGTTCGACCACGTTCACGTGGACCTGGTGGGACCTCTGCCCCCCTCGCGGGGTTTCACCCATGTCCTCACCATGGTGGACCACACCACCCGGTGGCCGGAGGCCGTGCCTTTGGCGACGACGACGGCGGCGGACGTCGCACAGGCGTTCATCGCCACCTGGGTCGCCCGGTTCGGCGCCCCCTCGGACATCTTGTCCGACCGCGGCCCCCAGTTCACCTCGGAGCTCTGGGGGGCGGTCGCGCAGGGGCTCGGGGTCCAGCTGCACTGAACCATGGCCTACCACCCCCAGGCCAACGGCCTATGCGAGCGCTTCCACCGCTCCTTGAAGGCCGCGCGCCGGGCCACCCTCCGCGACGGCAGCTGGGTCGACAGGCTCCCCTGGGTCCTGCTGGGCCTCCGGACGGCGCCCAAGGACGACCTGCGCGCCTCCGTGGCGGAGTTGGTTTTTGGACAACCGCTGCGGGTGCCGGGCGAGTTCCTCCCCGACCCCACGGCACCATGGTCCGCGGCGCAGGAGCGTTCTGCGCTGCAGGAGACCGCCCGGAGGTCCGCCCCGGTGCCAACGGCGCACCACGGGCACCCTCCTACACACGTCGCCCCGGAGCTTCGCACCGCGGAGTACGTCTTCGTCCGGCACGACGCCCACCGGACACCACTGCGGCCCCCGTACGACGGGCCTTTCCGGTGCTGGAGACCGGGGTGAAACATTTCACCCTGGACATCGGTGGCACTCCTGACCGGGTCTCCATAGACCGCCTCAAGCCGGCCCACCTCGACGTGGACCATCCACCGCCGGTGGCTCGGCCCCCGTGTTGGGGCCGCCCCCCTGCGGGCGGACCCCCGGCACTGCCCAGCACCGCAGGCACGCCGCCCCCTGGTCCGGCACCCATCCCGGGTACAGCCGGGGGCATCCCACCTGGCATCCCTGCACCCCGGACGCCGCCGGTCGCCAGAGGGCGCTTCGGCCGGGTCATCCGTTTGCCTTGCAAACTGGCCCTCCACGTGCGCGGGAATTCTGGGGGGGCGCGTGTGGCGGACACGGAAGCTCACTGGCATGGTGACATCATTCCGCGCACCAAGTGGGCGGTGGCCACGCCGAGGGGTAGGCGTGGCCTCAGGATATACACCGGGCGCGCAGCCCGGAGCACGCCAGTGCTACAGTGACCTCTTTTAATCAAGAACATTAAACTTACCGCGTTGTCCGCTTCCTCCTTGGTAGCAAGTCGCGCGCGTAGCACCGCGCACTTCAGTGTTATCAAATATTCAGATGATACAGTAATTTATGGGTTCCTATTCTACTGAACATAAGGATGGCTTTGCGAACGAAGTTCAGAAGTTTGTAGACTGGTGTGACCGTCATTATATAGTTTTTATAAAGACAAAGTAAATGACAAAGAAAATATCAAAAAGACAATGGAAATGATTTTAGATTTTCATCACTAAGCAGATAGCCATGACCCTCTGATTATTCATGATCACAGTGTAGAACAAGTTTCTAAGTGTAAGTATTCGGGCACAGTGATCGATAACAAATTGAAATGGAGCAAAAATTCCCAAGTGTTTGGGAATTCCCAATTCCCAAAAATTCCCAAATCAAACCAAAGATTGTACTTTTGAAGGAAGATCAAAGTTCTATGTCAATAATAGCATTTTGGTTAATTTTCCATGTCTTTGATTCAAAGTACTGGTGTGACTCGGCACGCTCCACGCGCCTCACCACACGTCGTTTCAGAGGGATAGGCATATTTGACCATTTCGGTGTCTTTTGGGTCTTCAGGGTCTTTTAGGTCTTCATGGTGTTTTGGGTCTTCAGGGCCATTTGGGTCTTCAGGGTCTTTTGGATCATCTGAGCCTTTGGGGAGTTTGAGGTCTTTGGGATCCTCAGGGTCTTTGGGGTCTTCAGGGTATTTTGGGTCTTTTGGGTCTTCAGGGTCTTTTGGGTCTTCATGGTGTTTTGGGTCTTCAGGGCCATTTGGGTCTTCAGGGTCTTTTGGATCATCTGAGCCTTTGGGGAGTTTTAGGTCTTTGGGGTCTTCAGGGTCTTCAGGGGCATTTGGGTCTTCAGGGTCTTTTGGGTCTTCAGGGTCTTTTGGGTCTTCGGGGTCTTCAGGGTATTTTGGGTCTTCGAGGTCTTTTGGGTCTTCAGGGTGTTTTGGGTCTTCGGGGTCTTTTGGGTCTTTTGGGTCTTCGGGGTGTTTTGGGTCTTCGGGGTGTTTTGGGTCTTTGGGGTGTTTTGGGTCTTCGGGGTGTTTTGGGTCTTCGGGGTGTTTTGGGTCTTCGAGGTGTTTTGGGTCTTTGGGGGTGTTTTGGGTCTTTGGGGTGTTTTGGGTCTTTGGGGTATTTTGGGTCTTCGGGGTGTTTTGGGTCTTTGGGGTGTTTTGGGTCTTTGGGGTGTTTTGGGTCTTTGGGGTGTTTTGGGTCTTTGGGGTGTTTTGAGTCTTTGGGGTGTTTTGAGTCTTTGGGGTGTTTTGAGTCTTTGGGGTCTTTTGGGGTGGGAGAAGTATAAAACACAAGGACACCAAGGACTTCCAGGACAGAAGTTGGTATTTCAAAAAAGTGGATTTGTGGTGAAATTAGCGGGGGTAGAAAAGATCAAGGTTTTGGATGGGGGAAGATAAGAGATGGTGGTGAACAGGTGTTTTAAAGACCTGGAGGGTGGAGTGGGATTGAAGAGAGTGAGGGAGTTTGTTCCAGAGGCGGGAGAAAAGAGGAATGAAGGAGTGAAGGTGAGCAGAGAGTCTTGATTTTGGCAGTTTAACCATAAGAGGGTTGCAGTCAGATCTTGTGCGACCTGTAGGAATATTTGGGGGACAGAGCCCAGAGAGAGCTGGGGGAGCAAGGCCAGAGAGGAGTTGGTAGAAGACGGAAAGACCACCAACCTGCCTGCGGTGACCAACCAACCAACCACCAACCTGCCATTAAGGGTATTTTGGGTGTTAAGGGGTGTTTTGAGTCTTCAGGGGTCTTGGTGGTCTTAAGGGTCTTGGGCGATTTAAACGGTCATCAAATGTCTGAGTGGTCTCAGCAGTCTAAATGTAATTAAGAGTTCACGGATTGGCTTCTCGGGACTTTAAAGGGTATTTTGTGTCTTTGGGGTGTTTTGGGTCTTTGGGATCTTTTTTTTTTTGTATACAAGATCGAGGCTCGTGTAAGAGCAAATATTAATGACAAAAAAAGAAACGGACACATAAGACAAAATAAAGGGAGCGGGAGACAAGATAGGGAGAGAGGGGGAAGCACACAAGTACAACATTTGAGAGCTGGGACATTGGGAGATCTGTGGGAGGGAGAGGGCTTGGGGGAAGTAGGTGTGGGAAGGGGGGAGAAGTTGTGGGAAGGGAGGAGGTGTGGGAAGGGAGTGGGGGTGGGAGAGGTTAAAAAAAACCACATGGACACAGCTAGGACTTCCAGGAAAGAAGTTGGTATTTCAGCAAAGTGGATCTGGGGTGAATTCACGGGGGTAGAAAAGATCAAGGTTTTGGATGGGGAAAGATAAGAGATGGTAGTGAACAGCTGTTTTAAAGACCTGGAGAGAGGAGTGAGGTTGAAGAGAGTGAGGAAGTTTGTTCCAGATGCGAGAAAAGAGGAATGAAAGAGTAAAGGTGAGCAGAGTCTTGATTTTGGCAGTTTCACCAGAAGAGGGTTGCTGGCAGATATTGTGCGACCTGTAGGAGTATTTGGGAGGCATAGAACAGACAGGGCTGGGGGTGGGGGGGGGGGGGGGGGAGGGGCTAGGCCAGAGAGGAGTCGGTATAAGACAGAAAGACCACCAACCTGCCTGTGGTGAGTGAGTGAAAGGCCCTCAGAGTTAGCTTCATCACGGGAGATTCCAATGATTCTGCAAGCTTTAGTTTCAACAGCGTGAAGCCGAGCTAGGTGTGAGGCAGGTGCACCAGCCCAGAGGGGTGAACAGTATTCCATTGAGCTTCAGATGAAAGCCTTGTATGTGTTGAGGAGCTCAGGTGTGCCAAGGAAGGACTTCGCACGACGGAGGATGCCCAGTCGGCGACTGGCATTGGAGGCCAGCTTGGAAATGTGGTTTTCCCAGGGAAGATGATGGCAGATTGTGAGACCCAAGAGCTTGAGTGACAGAACTTCTTGGAGAGGTTGGTTGAGAAAGTCGGTGGGAGGGTTGTCCAGATGGACTTTTTGGAGAGACATGGTAAGAGTGTGAGATTGTCAGGATTGAAAGACATGTTCCACTTGTTTGACCAGTCTGTGATTTTGAACAGGTCTGCAGAGAGTGAGGTGGCTGCAGACTGCCAAACTGAGGGATGAGGCATGGAGCGGCAGAGAGTGGAGTTATCAGCAAAGAGATAGAGAGGATTTTCCAGAGAGTCGGAGAGATCATTGATGAAGACCAGAAAAAGCACAGGGCCCAGAACACTGCCTTGGGGAACTCCAGCCTGAATAGGAAGGGGAGATGAGAGAAATCCATTCAGGGCCACACGTTGACTACGACCAGAGAGGATGTCCGCAAGCCATACATGGAGATTTCCATGGTTACCATAGGAGGAGAGTTTGGTGAGCAGAGTGGGGTGCCAGACCGTATCGAAGGCATGTGATATGCAAGGGAGACAGCTCTAATTTCCTGTTTGACATTGAGGACCTCCATCCATTGATGAGACAGCAGAAGCAGCATGTCCAGAGTAGAGTGACCTGGTCTGAATCCAAATTGATGATCAGAGATCAAGCCATTGGAGAAGAGGCAGGATTTGATATCCGAAGCAATGATGAATTCCATGACTTGGCTGATAATTGGGAGCAGGCTGATTGGTCTGAAGTTGCAAGGATCTGTTTTTTCACCTTTTTTGTGGAAAGCGGTAATGTTATCTGATTTCCAAGCTGATGGCAGATGACCTTGAGCAAAGGAGAGGGTGAAGAGAACAGAGAGAGCGTGTGAAAGAGTGGCAGAGCAGGATTTTAGGACCCGTGGGCTGAAGCCGTCTGGTCCAGTTGCAGAATCAGAGTCGAGGATTAACAGGAACTTCTCCACCTTGTCAGCAGAGAAGGACACAGAGTCCAGGAGCAGCTGGGTACGACTGGGTACGGTGGGTATGGAGAGAGCCGGTTTTGGACAAAATATTTTTAGGCAAACACAGAGTTGAGGCATTCAGCTTTTTCACATGTGGAGTCAGCTGTGTTTGAGGTAAGGGAGGGGATGGAGAGGGAACAAACACCAGAAACACATTTGACAAGACGCCACCAATATTTGGACGAGGGAGACAGGTTTGAGAGTTCACTCTTGAGAGTAGAGAGATAGTGTATCCTGGCTCTCCTGAGGGTGGACACACACTTGTTCCAGGCTCTGTGAAAGGAAATTAGATTGCCTTCAGTTGGATTTGCCTTCCAAGAGGCAAAGGCAAGTTGTTTCAGGGCACCTGCCTCACCACAAGATGCCGTGTACCATGGACGGGAGGGAGGGTGTGACAACTGAAGATGGGATGGGATAAATCTGTGCATGAGAGAGAGCAGTTTAATTTGGAAGAATTCCCAGGATGAGTTGATGTCAGAGGCAGTAGAGATGGGAGACCAGTCCAGATGATTTATGGCTGCTTGAAGACCGTGCCAGTTGGCCCGAGTGAAATGCCAGACTCGTCGACGCTTAGGAGGCTCTCTGAGAATGCCCAGAGAGATGTCCACTTTAACAAGCAATGGTCAGATGAACTGATTGGAGCAGAAGAAGAGCAGCAGACATTTGCAGGGAAGTTTGTCATAACCAAGACTAGAAGAGAAGATGCTCCGTTGACTGAGCTCCGGGTTGGGAAATTGACAGCTTGTGTCAGTCCCAGTGAGTCACAGAAGTCCTTTGCTAAGGTGCCATGGCTGGTTAGAGAGGTAACTACACCCAGCCAGCTGGCATGATGACAGTTGAAATCACCACATATGAGGAAGAGAGTTGGGATGAGTAGATAGAAGTTGGTCCATGTTATCAGACAGCGAGATTTAGATGGAGTCATTAATGTTTGGTGGACGGTACAACACACATATGAACAAAAGGTGGGAGCGAAAGGGAAGCGTAGCCAGAGGTACTCCTGGGGGTAAGGTGGAGAGAGGGCTGTGCAGGGAGAGTGAGGAAGAGTTTTTGATAAAGATAGCAACACCACCACCAGGACGAGACTCAGGTCTATCATACCGGATGAAGGGATAACCAGGGGGAGATATTAAGGAATCAGAGACATCTTGAAGGAGGAATGTTTCTGTTAAGCAGATTTTCCACATCCACATCGTTTTCCGACCACATCGTTTTCCGAACGCGGACATTGATTTCTACCACGTCCGCTCCTTCACGGTAACAGGAAACGTGGCGAAGGGACGCTTTATTTATGCAACCTGTATGGAGAGTCTGGTTTGTCAGAAGCAACCTGTATGGAGAAATCAATCAGGTTAGAGCGAAGGCCCCGGATGTTTGAGGTCCATACCGTTAAGGAAGAGGAAGGGGGAGCATTGGATACAGGACATGGGTGGGGAGGGGTCGGGTAAGATGAGGAAGAGGAGGGGGAGGTAGGGAGAGCTGTTGATTGTGTGTCAGACATTTCAGAAGACCGAGGAGAAAAGGAAGGAGGAGAAAGATAAAAGGTTTGATGGTGATTGAATGAGGCACAGTGAGGTGTTGTTTGAGGGGGGGCAGAGTGAGGAAGAAGGTTCGAGGAGATGGAGGTAAGAGTTGGAAGGGAGATGAAGCATGGAGGATGCTTTGAGGAGGAGGGGCGAGTGGGGAGAATTGGAGAAAAAAGAAGGGTGGAGAGATTTGAAGGGAAGGGAAGGGGATGGGGGAGGGCGAGTTTAGAAATGGAGGGGTGAGGAGGGAATTTAGGAGGAGAGGTGTGAGGGGGAAGTTTGGGAGGAGAGGGGAGTAGAGGGGAGGGGAGGGGTGAGGGGTGAGGGGGGATTTTAGGGGGGAGAGGTGAGGGGGGAGTTTAGGAGGAGAGGGGCAAGGGGGGAGATTTGAATGGGATGGGTGAGGATGGCGTTTAGGAGGGGAAGGATGAGCATGGATTTTCGAAAATGTTTGACAATTAATGGAAAACGAACATTTATTGCAAAACGAGTTTCTTGTGATTTTCAAGTCAGAGATCCATTTGAAAACGTTGGAGGAGGGGTGGAATGCAGGTGTGTTTTGGGAATGTAGGAAGGAAGAACTGAAAGAGATCGAATTTTTATTTGAAATGAAGAGATTTGGTGAGCAAATCGAAAACAACCTTTTGAAGAAGAAGAAAAGTGTGTTATAATATACAACAGAATAAAACACTTCAGGGGAAAGTTTAAACATTTTTATACTAAACCGTGAAAACTATCTGGGGAAATTCCCTAAATGAGGGCATGAAGGATTCCTGAGGGGGATTAATGATTCCAGCACAGGTTCAGAAGCAGGAATATAAGAATAGAGGTGCGTGAGATTTGCACTTCTGGAAGAGGAAGAGACTTCTGGAAGACTCTTCCGGTCGTTCGATTTGGACTATTCTCTTCTCGGAAGCTCTTCTGCCTCTTCCGTTATCCAGCAGAAGAGGCGGTTAGGAGAGGAAGAGGAAGAAGAGGCGGGAGAGGCGGAAGAGAAGAGGTTATACTTACGCAGCAAAACTTGCAAGTGAAAACACAATCTGGATATTTGCATCAACTTGTGATGTAGTGTCATCTTTGTCTAATTCTTCCATCATGAGCGCGAGTAATACATGTTTGGCCGCCATCTTGCTTCTCTTCAGCCTGTTCGGCGCAAAGCAATCTTCCGGAAGAGGCTCCTGTCTTCGGAAGA
The DNA here is from genome assembly GCF_964187855.1 of Myxine glutinosa. Taxonomy (NCBI): domain Eukaryota; kingdom Metazoa; phylum Chordata; class Myxini; order Myxiniformes; family Myxinidae; genus Myxine; species Myxine glutinosa. Next base: position 186,071,488 of record NC_136262.1, on the reverse strand, counting down.
GACCAAATCGCACCCGCCTTAGGAGGTTGACAGCCAGGAGAGCAGAGAATGAAAGAACAGGGAGGTGTACAAGCAAATGTGTAGGTATGGGTGGAGAGGCCTACTTTTAAAAATTCTTAGTTAATGTTTTTTTGAAGGTTACGTGAAAGTGGATCAGAGGAAGAAGGATAAAGTTGAAGAAGTATGGTGAGAACTGTAATTTGAATGGTGTCGGCTGGAGAGGATTGAGTTATGAAGGAGAGAAAAAAAACGGGGAGGGTGAAACACGTGGTCAAAGATCGAACGAACACGGGGAGAGAAGGAAATTAGTTTTTTTTTTTTTTTTTTATTAAGACTTTGAACAAATAGTGGGGCGGCTTAGCCCAAATATTCAAAAGAATTGTGCATTTTGTGATACAAGCACCAAATTTGGCACACTAGTAGACTATCATATTATGAAAAGATCTGGATATTGGGCCATCTCAGATTCAGAGATTTGATTTTTGCAAGATTTGCAGATTTTGCAAGCTGAGATTGCAACGCCAGGGACGGCCGACTCCTTCCTACGAGCTGCCCACGTCACCCGCACAAGAAGATCTCATCAAATCACTGCAGCGGCACTGCACATCCTGCAACACCGTGCGTATGAACGCCACTGTATGACATATGCTGATGATGCAGAAGACCTGCCTGAGTTCGAAGACTGGTGTCACCAGAGAGGAGAAGACATTCCCAACTTTCAGTACTGGGCAACTGTGCTGGAACTAGAGATGTTGGTACTGGTCTACGTGCGTTCTCTGCGGCAGGCTTCATTCACGACGTACCTTGATGCCCTGACGGAACTGGTCCCATGGTTCCATGCCTTAGACCACACACACTATGCCAGGTGGGTCCCTGTTCACCTGAGGGACACGGTTGCACTCCCAATGAAGCACCCAGATGTAGCCAGAGAATTCAGGGCTGGCAACTTCACTGTACAGAAGACGAAGAAGGTGTTCTCTTCGATCCCAATCGAATCGAAATCTTGCAAAAATCAAATCTCTGAATCTGAGATGGCCCAATATCCAGATCTTTTCATAATATGATAGTCTACTAGTGTACCAAATTTGGTGCTTGTATCACAAAATGCACAACAGGTTTGCTATGCTGCTACACTAAAAGGGTAAGATGATCGGGGAAGTATGGGGTGAAAAAAGACTGAAAAAAACAGTGAGAGAACAAAAATAAAGGGACCGCAAACGACCGCTGAGAAAAGACAACAAAGCCTCGAGGCCTGGAAAACCAGGCCTGAAAAACGCGGCGGGAACCAAGCGACGATTATTGCCCAGGTATGCACGATTTACAGTGCATTCAGAAAGTATTCAGACCCCCTTCACTTTTTTCACATTTTGTTATGTTGCAGCCTTATGCGGAAATCGTTTAAATTCATTTTTCCCCTCATCAATCTACATTCAATACCCCATAATGACAAAGAGAAAACAGGATTTTAGAAAGTTTTGCAAATTTATTAAAAAGAAAAAACTGAAATATAACATTGACATAAGTATTCATACCCTTTGCTTTGACACTTGAAATTTAGTTCAGGTGCCTTCCATTTCTCTTGATCATCTTTGAGATGTTTCTACACCCTGATTGGAGTCCACCTGTGGTAAATTCAATTGATTGGACATGATTTGGAAAGGCACACACCTGTCTAAACAAGGTCTCACAGCTGACAATGCATATCAGAGCAAAAACCAAGCCGTGAGGTCGAAGGAACTGCCTGCAGAGCACAGAGGCAGGATTGTGTCGAGGAACAGATCTAGGGAAGCCTACAAAAAAAAATTATGCTGCATTGAAGGTTCCCAAGAGCACAGTGGCCTCCATAATTATTAAATGGAAGAAGTTTGGAACAACCAGGACTCTTCCTAGATCTGGCCGCCCGGCCAAACTGAGCAATCGGGGGAGAAGGGCCTTGGTAAGAGAGGTGACCAAGAACCCGATGGTCACTCTGGCTGAGCTCCAGAGATCCTGTGTGGAGATGGGAGAAACTTCCAGAAGGACAACCATCACTGCAACACTCCACCGATCTGGGCTTTATGGCAGAGTGGCCAGACGGAAGCCAAACAGTTCAATCTTGGTTTCATCAGGCCACAGAATCTTGTTTCTCACGGTCTGAGAGTCCTTTAGGTGCTTTTTTGCAAACTCCAAGCGGGCTTTCATGTGTCTTTCACTGAGAAGAGGGCCATGGGCCAGGTAGGGTCCATCTGCACCACCCCCACAACCCTCCGACCCCGTGTTTTTCTGGACCATTGGGGTCCCCTGAAGTGGAAATCCACTGGTAACAGTTAACAAACTGGGACTCACTGTCCATTTGGGACCCATATTTGATGGTACCCCCAAAACACCGATTTTGTCATCGATGTCGCGCCATATTCAACGCTCTTATTTATTTCAGTGTCTGTGATGGTTAATATTGCTCCATAGCACAAGTTTATATATCAAAAGAAAACTGATCATATACTTATCATAATAAAATATCTATATGACAGATTTAAGGGTAACCTGGTTGGCATAACTGGGGTTGAATAGAGGTCCCCCATTTTTTCCTAGCGTAATGTGGAATCGACTAAAATATTTCAGCTTATATGTAAAATACGGGTTCAAAATACCTGATATGCATAAATATATATTTTTCTATCATTGTACATTATCTCAGCTTTCATTTGATACCATAAACTATCCCATAGCACCCAAACCCGTTTTGATACATCATGTCGAAGATACTACCGGTTCGTGGAAAAATGGTCGTCTGGTACCGGTGTTAAGGTTCTTTTCTCAACCATCGAAGAAGCGCTATTTAAACGTACAAATTTCATTCATAATCACATTCCCCAGTTCACCATGCTTCCCAAGACATAAGGAAGTCCAAGCAGCTTAATTATAACAAAGGTTTTATTTTGATCTGCACAGTTTTAGGTTATCCATTTGAACCCACCGAACAGTATTGTCATATTCATAAATGTAGAAAACTTCCAAATTTTAATGTAAGTTTGAAAATTTCACTGGAAACTATTTTATTTGCCCTATAAAACACAAATTTATCCCCCTAGTTATACAAAGAGCCCCAAATATCCTAACAATATTAATACTCAGTTTATATGCACCAGTTAAACACGTCATATCCTGTAAAGTAATAGTTGTAATAACTGTATTTAATATTCAACTAACACAAACAATCGAATTGGATTCTTGTCATCATCATGGTGATATCAACTTTCATTAATACTGTGAAGAACAGAATTTGACACATGTCAAGTTTATATGAAATAAGCCAAGTCGGGCTGTGCCTTGTTGCATGAATGTCCCTACACATTCGTCCAAAGAGACATTACTCATCATAATCACTGTCACTGTCATCAGCATCGCTCTCCAGTACATGCTCCATGTCATCAAATGTATTGTCAGCTGAGTCATCGTCACTGTCAGTATCATCAGGTGTGACTTCAGCTATGTCAGCCAGCTCTCGTGGGAGTAGATCTCCTTCATACCAGACAGGAACCATGTTGTCATTCTCCTCTTCCCAGCCATGACCTTGGTTTGGCTTGGGAATCCTTGGTTTAGGAACATGCGCTCTCTTCCAAATTCCTACTTGATGATTGACCCTCCGAATGTGCTGTGTGAGGCTCCTCGTACATGGTGGAATATTGGCCATGTCAACATTGCCTGAAGGAAGAGGACGTTTCTCCTTGGCACATAACTCATTTATGCGGATGAGTCTCAGATCGTCAACACTTGACACCTTTGATGCTCTACCATACACGGCACATGTGAAGCTGTTCAGTTCATCATTCAGCTCTCCTGGTATATGCCACGTATCTCCAAGCTTCTTGAGGTCAGGGATGTATTTCGGGTGGCGCAGCAGAGTTTTGACAGGCTTGATTTTGCCAATCCCTCGGAAAGCACTTGTGCTGTCACAGCCACTGCACGCATATGTTGTGTTTGTGTCCTTCCCCCTCTCTCCCCATCTTGTCTACCGCTCCCGATGTTATTTGTTTTATGTGTCTGTTTGTCTTTCTGTGTGATTAATGTTCGCTCTTTCACGAGCCTCGATCTTGTATACAAAAAAAAAAAAAAAAAAAAAAAAAAAAAGCTGTACATTTCTCTTGGCCGAAGTCTGCTTCCATCTTGCTGACGTTGATCAGCCTCTGCTGATTTCCTGTGCCAGTGTCGAACAATATCGTTATGTCTTCCATGGATGCAGCATAGTGCAGTAAGATGAAGAAGACATCCGAATCTGGGCTCTTCACTCGAACAAACTCGTAGTTTCTGCTTCTAGCGTAATTGACATATTGTAGCGGCTACCGCTGGGTTTACACAATCGCCTTGCACCTACCAAGGACGCGGAGCGATCACCATGCCGGGCTCGTCCAGGATGCCCGGGCAGGCCCGCGCTCAACCTGCCAGGCCTCGGCCGGGACGCCCGGGCATGCCCGGGCACGCCCGCTCTCGACTTGCCAGGCCGCGTCCGGGACGCCCGGGCATGCCCGGGCATGCCCGCCCTCGACTTGCCAGGCCGCGGCCAGGACGCCCGGCCACGCCCCCTCTCGCCTTTCCCGGGCAAACGCTCCGGGATAATGTGTGTATATATATTGCTGCCCGATAAACGGGCTTTTCAGAGTACCCGAGTTGTTTTGTGACAATAAAGAAACTCGGACGAATTCCAGCTTTTTGTCGCGTCCATTCTTCCGACTACGTGGGAGCACAGCTCCTTCATTGGTGACCTACCGACATGGACACAGCAGTTGCCCTTAAAGTGCCTACCTTCTGGGAGGCTCACGCGGCGGTTTGGTTCGCCCACGCGGACTCCCTGTTCGCCCTGCAAGGCATCACGGCCGACGACACCCGCTTCCACCATGTGGTAGCAGCGCTTGGTTCAGCTACCGCGGCCCGCGCCCTGAGCCTCCTCGAGAGCCCGCCAGCCGCTGACAAATACGGCGCGATTAAAAAGCTCCTCCTCGACGCTTTCGCCCTCCCATTGGCGGAACGCGCACGGCGCCTGCTCGACCTGCCCGAGCTCGGCGACACGCGCCCGTCCGAGCGAATGGACTACATGCTTTCGCTGCTCGGTGAGCACTCTCCGGCATTCCTGTTCCGGGAGCTGTTCCTCCGTCAGCTGCCTAGCCCGGTACGCCTCGCCCTGGTGAGCACGACGATCACGGATCCCCGCGCCCTCGCCAGGGAAGCCGACAAGATCTCCGTGGCAGGCCAACGCATTGCAGCAGTGATCTGGGGCCCACCGCCGTCCGACCCAACGCCCATGGCGCCCGAGCACCCAGCACGGTCGATGACCGAACGGCCGACGCAATTGGCGGCCGCAACGCCGAGCCGACCACCTCCAGCACGATGACCGGAGCCTCCACCTGACCAAGCGTGGTGTTACTATCATGCCAGGTTCGGACAGAAGGCCCGGACATGCCGACCCCCGTGCACCTTCGGCAGGCCGGGAAACGGCCGGGCCGGCGTTCATTACCAGCCATGAGCGCCGGCCACACGGGCAACTTACTTTTCATCACGGACAAAGCGTCCGGACGGCGCTTCCTGTGCGACACCGGCGCCCAACTGAGCGTCATACCCGCCTCCGATCAGGACAGGCAGTCCGCGGTTTGTGGCCCCTCCTTGGTTGCGGCCAACGGATCGGCCATCCGCACCTTCGGCCCGCGCAATGTCACCCTCTGCTTCGGCGGCCAACGCTTTACTTGGACGTTTGTAACCGCAAACGTGCCCATGTCTCTGCTAGGCGCTGACTTCCTCTGCGCACACGGACTGCTGGTGGACGTCCAACGGCGTCGCCTCATCAACGCCGAGACCTTCAGCTCCCTGGTATGCACATTGAGCAGCTCCGCTCCGACCGAGCTGGCATGCGCCCTCCCGGCGGCGAACGAGTTTGCTCGCCTGCTCACGGAGTTCCCGGCCCTCACGTGGCCGACGTTTTCGGCCGTCGCAGTACGACATGGGATCGAGCACCACATACCAACCACGGGCCCGCCGGTCTACGCCAGAGCCCGCCGCCTCGACCCAGCCAAGCTCGCCGTGGCCAAAGCCGAGTTCGACGCTTTGGAACACCTCGGCATCGTGCGGCGCTCCGATAGCGCGTGGGCTTCACCACTACACATCGTCCCAAAACCAGGGGGCGGCTGGCGCCCATGTGGCGACTACCGCCGCCTTAACGACGCTACCACCCGCGACAGGTATCCGATCCCGCACATCCAAGACTTCTCCGCCCATCTGGCAGGACGGGTCATTTTTTCAAAAATCGATCTCATACGGGGATATCACCAGGTACCTGTCAGGGCGGCCGACGTCCCTAAAACGGCCGTCATCACGCCGTTCGGCTTATTCGAATTCCTACGGATGCCATTTGGCCTCAAGAACGCGGCTCAGGCATTCCAGCGCTTGATGGATGGCGTGCTGCGTGACCTGCCGTTCCTCTTCGTTTACCTGGACGACATCCTCGTCGCCAGCACGTCCCGGGCCGAGCACCTCCTCCACCTCCGAACACTGTTCGGGCGCCTCAGCGAGCACGGCCTCATCGTCAACCCGGCCAAATGCCACTTCGGCACGACGGCCGTTGATTTTTTGGGCCACCACATCACCAAGAACGGGGCCGTGCCGCTGCCAACCAAGGTCGAGGCCATCACCACGTTTCCGCGTCCCCGCTCCATAAAGGCCCTGCAGGAATTCCTGGGAATGGTGAATTTCTATCACCGCTTCGTGCCCCGCGCTGCTCAACTCATGCGGCCCCTCTACGAAGCCCTCCGGAGCAAGCCGGCCAAGCACGACATCGTCTGGTCCGCAGCAATGGACGCGGCCTTCCAAAGCTCAAAGCGGCCCCTCGCCGACGCAACACTGCTCGCTCACCCGGTGCTCATATCAACGCTCCCATTGCCCTCACCACGGATGCCTCCGACTACGCGGTGGGCGCCGTACATGAGCAATGGGTGAACGGGGTTTGGCAGCCACTCGCTTTTTTCAGCCGGCAGCTCCGGCCGAACGAGCTCAAATATAGCACGTTTGACTGTGAGCTCCTTGGTCTACACCTGGCCTTTCGCCATTTCCGCCACCTCCTGGAGGGCCGACCCTTCACGGCGTTCGTCAACCACAAGCCGTTGGTTTACGCAATGGCCAAGGTCACGGAGCCATGGTCGGCCCGCCAACAGCGCCACCTCTCCGCCGTGTCGGAGTTTACCACGTACATCCGGCACGTCGCCGGCAAAAACAACGCCGTGGCCGACTGTCTTTCTCGAGCCAGCGCGAACGCGGTCCACCTCGGCGTGGACTTCGCGCTTATGGCGGCGGACCAAACCACCGACACCACGGTGCAAGCCCTCCGGGCGGCGGACACGGGCCTCCGCCTGGCCGACATCCCCTTCGCGGACACTGTCCTGCTCTGCGACGTCTCCCAAGGCCAGCCTCGCCCCATTGTGCCCATTACCTGGCAACGCCGCATCTTCGCCTCCCTCCACGGCCTTTCCCACTCGGGCCGGAAAGCTTCCCAGAAGCTGGTGTCGGCGCGATTCGTCTGGCACGGCCTTCGACGGGACGTCCGCGATTGGACCAGCACCTGCACAGCCTGCCAACAGGCCAAGGTCCACCGACACACCCAGGCCCCGCTGGCACCTTTCACCGTGCCCGAACGACGTTTCGACCACGTCAACGTGGATCTGGTGGGCCCCCTCCCCCCATCACGGGGGTTCACACACCTGCTCACCATGGTGGACAGGACCACCAGGTGGCCGGAGGCCGTTCCCCTCGTCTCCACCACCACCACCGACGTGGCGCAGGCTTTCATCACCACCTGGGTCGCCCGCTTCGGCGCATCGGCGGACATCTCATCGGACCGCGGACCGCAGTTCACCTCCGAGCTGTGGGGCACGGTAGCCCGCAACCTGGGGGTCAAGCTCCACCGTACTACGGCCTACCACCCCCAAGCCAACGGGTTGTCCGAGCGATTCCACCGCTCCATGAAGGCCGCGCTCATGGCTGGCCTTCAAGACGGCGTTTGGGCCGACCGGCTGCTGTGGGTCCTTTTGGGCCTCCGCACGGCCCCCAAGGAGGACCTCCGGGCATCCACCGCCGAGCTTGTCTACGGCCAGGCGCTATGCGTCCCGGGCGAATTCGTGCCCGACGCTACCAGTCCCTGGTCCGCAGCTCACCAGCGCTCGGACCTCCAGGAGGCCCCCCGACGGTTTGCCCCCGTGCCAACATCCCACCACGGTGACCCCCAGTCCTACGTCCCCCCAGCGCTTCGCACAGCGGAGTACGTTTTTGTGCATCATGACGCACATCGGGGGCCACTCCGGCCGCCGTACGACGGGCCCTTCCGGGTCCTGCGACGGGACGACAAGTCGTTCGTCATCGACATCGGCGGCAGGTCGGACCGGATTGCGGTGGACCGCCTCAAGCCGGCGCACGTGGACATCGACCAACCGCCACGGTTGGCCCTTCCGCCGCAGCGTGGCCGCCCCTTCCACGGTGCCCCCCACTCGACCGCCCACCACCACACAGGACCCCCCCCCCCCACGACCCGCCAGGGGTCGCTTCGGCCGGGTCATCAGGACCCCCCTTAAATTGACCCTGCCGGTGCAAGTCGATTCTGGGGGGACTTGTGTCGCGGCTACCGCTGGGTTTACACAATCGCCTTGCACCTACCAAGGACGCGGAGCGATCACCATGCCGGGCTCGTCCAGGATGCCCGGGCAGGCCCGCGCTCAACTTGCCAGGCCTCGGCCGGGACGCCCGGGCATGCCCGGGCACGCCCGGCCACGCCCGCCCTCGACTTGCCAGGCCGCGGCCAGGAAGCCCGGCCACGCCCCCTCTCGCCTTTCCCGGGCAAACGCTCCGGGATAATGTGTGTATATATATATTGCTGCCCGATAAACGGGCTTTTCAGAGTACCCGAGTTGTTTTGTGACAATAAAGAAACTCGGACGAATTCCAGCTTTTTGTCGCGTCCATTCTTCCGACTACGTGGGAGCACAGCTCCTTCAATATAGTATTATGCGTGAGTCTGTTTCTTCCTGTGACGATTCCAGCAGAGGCAACTCTTGGGCATATGTTTTCTGGTCATCAGCAGATGTGAGCATATGTGCCTTCCCTTCACATATAAAGATTACAATCCTTCCGTGCAGCCGTGAGGCATACTGGTCGCTGCTCCAGAGTCTGAGCAGCAATCTGATGAACTGGATTTTGTTTTCACCATTGGACAGAAACAATTTCCAATCATGTGGTTTCTTGGTAGCTTCACCTTTCAGTATAAGCTTTTCTCCACAGCCACGGCATCGCCTCTCCATTGACTTCACAGATCCGGGTAGGTATTGATCTGTGCTAAATATGACATCTCCTGTCTTGTCGATGATGTCAAATACCTTGGAACAGATCTGGCTGAAGTTATTAGGAATGTCTTTCAGGAAGTAGAAGGTCGCATTTCCGTCATACACAGTCAGTGTTTGACTTGCCTGTGGTACATCAACTTCAGTGCAGTCTTTGGTCAGGTACTGGAATCCTTTTTCCTTGTCCGTCTTTGCGAGGTATCCATCTGCAGTGGCCAAACTGAATGGGACAGGGGTTAACGGGTAAGTAATCAGTTCCTTTAGATCAAGCTGTAGCCCTTCTTTCTGAGACTTAATGAACAGCTGAAAGGCAACGTTTGCCTGCTGCTTGAACTGGATGACTTTGTTCTTGGTTGTCTTTGTCTTCGAGCTTTTGTTCATGTCACTCAAAGTTTTGAGGTTGAGTCATTTCACGGGTTCAAAGAAATCTTGGCCAGTTTTGAGATGGATCTCAATGAAGTCATCACGTGCTTGTTGACCGATAGCTTCAGCCTTCAGGACATCTGCAGCAATATCGTCAGATGCTGCGCTCCCTGACGAGATAATTAGCAGCTGATCTTTCGTTTCTACAGTGAATGGATTCAGAAAACTGCATACCGTATCTTAGGTCTTCTTCGACAACTTCTCTCCTTTCTTCACCTCTGTGGGATGTAAATCACGATGCTTGGTGTCCTGTCCACTGTCCGTCATATGAGCCATACCGAGAGCAACATCAACGTAGTGAGACCTTTCGTGAGTGGTGCGGACCCACCTCTGATACGCCTGGTAGTTGGTGAGTAGCGGTTAGTATGACAGAAGCGGTTAGTATGACAATTGTATCGTCATACAACATTTTTTCCACGAACTGGTAGTATATTTGATATACAACAAAAAACAGGCATTTTAAGGCCATTTTCCCTGCAAGAGCGGGGCTTAGCCTTGCGGTCCCCATGACAATCTTCTCCATTTTGCCCTATTTTCTGCATCTCCCCTTGTTAACCGCCTTGCCCGCATTTCTTCTTCGACCATCTTTAGCCAAGTCTTGCTCGGTCTTCCCCGTCCTCTACTTCCTTCTACATTCATTTCCATCACTCTTCTCAACCAGTCACTTTCATCCTCCCTCAACACATGACCAAACCATCTCAACCTGTTCCTCTTCACAGCATCCATCACAGGCTCTATTCCCATCATGTTTCGCAATTCATCATTTGTCTTCCTCTCTCAACGATACTCCACACATCCACCGAACCATTCGCATTTCGACCCTTTCCAGCCTTCGTTGCTGCTCTACGTTCATTACCCATGTCTCGCTCCCATAAATCATAACACTTCTCACACATGCAGCATACACCTTTCCCTTCAGCTTCAACGACACTCCCCTCCTCGTCAGCACGCCACTCAGTTCCCGAAACTTCTTCCATGCACATCTCGCTCCAGCAACCGTTGCCGAGTCTGATCCACCTTCTCCATTCAGCATGTCTCCTAGGTAACAAAATGTTTTCACACCTTCCAGCTTCACGCCGTCTCCAAGATCTAACTCAACATTTCCTCCATCTGCAGCTCCATCTGTGCACACCTTCCACTTCAATGTAGCTGCCACACTGGTTAATGACCCTCTCAAACCACTTCATTTTTGATGTGGCATTTCCTGGCATAAATCCAAACTGCATTTCGTCAATCTTCACTTTCTTCCTTATCGTCCTCTCCAACACCCTTTCCAATACCTTCATTCCATGCTCCAATAACTTTATCGCTCGATACGAGCCACGGTCCAGAGGGTCACCTTTCCCCTTGTATAGAGGGATGAGGGTACTCAGTTCCCAATCCACTGGAATGCGGCCTTCTTTCACCACCAGATTGCAGATCTCTGTCATTCTCTTCACACCCCCAATTCCCCGCTGCCTTCAACATATCTCCCACAACTCCCGTCGGCCCTCCTGCTTTTCCACTCTTCATTGCTTTTTTTTTTTTTTTTTTTTTTTTTTGTATACAAGATCGAGGCTCGTGAAAGAGCGAACATTAATCACACAGAAAGACAAAACAGACACACAAAACAAATAACATCGGGAGCGGTAGACAAGATGGGGAGAGAGGGGGAAGGACACAAACACAACATTTGAGAGCAGGGACCGAGAGACATGGAGACATCGAGAGAACTGTGGGAGGGAGAGGGCTTTGGGGGGGAGGCATGGGAAGGGGGGGGGGGGTGGGAGAGGTATAAAACATATGGACACTGCCAAGACTTCCAGGAAAGATGTTGGAATTTCAAACAAGGTGGATCTGGGGTGAATTAGTGGGGGTAGAAAAGATCAAGGTTTTGGATGGGGGAAGATAAGAGATGGTGGTGAACAGCTGTTTTGAAGACCTGGAGGGAGGAGTGTGATTGAAGTGAGTGTGGGAGTTTGTTCCAGAGGCGGGAGAAAAGAGGAATGAAAGAGTGAAGGTGAGCAGAGAGCCGAGATTTCGGCAGTTTAACCATCAGAGGGTGGCTGGCAGATCTTGTGCGACCTGTAGGAATATTTGGGGGACAGATCACAGAGAGAGCTGGGGGAGCAAGGCCGGAGAGGAGTCGGTAGAAGACAAAAAGACCACCTACCTGCCTGCGGTGAGTGAGTGAAAGGCCCTCAGAGATAGCTTCATCGCGGGAGATTCCAATGATTCTGAAAGCTTTGGATTCAACAGCGTGAAGCCGAGCCAGGTGTGAAGCAGGTGCACCAGCCCATAGGGGAGAACAGTATTCCATTGAGCTGCGGATGAAAGCCTTGTATGTGGTGAGGAGCTCAGGTATGCCTAGGAAGGACTTCGCACGACGGAGGATGCCCAGTCGGCGACTGGCTTTGGAGGCCAGCTTGGAAATGTGGTTTTCCCAAGAAAGATCATGGCAGATGGTGAGACCCAAAAGCTTGAGCGACAGAACTTCTTGGAGAGGATTGTTGAGAAAGTAGATGGGAGGGTTGTCCAGTCGATCATTTCGGAGAGACATAGTAAGAGTGTGAGATTTGTCAGGATTGAAAGACATGTTCCACATGTTTGACCAGTCTGTGATTTTGTCCAGGTCTTCAGAGAGTGAGGAGGCTGCAGACTGCCGATCTGAGGGAAGAGGAATGGAGCGGCAGAGAGTGGAGTCATCAGCAAAGAGATACAGAGGATTTTCCAGAGAGTCGGAGAGATCATTGATAAAGACCAGAAAAAGCACAGGGCCCAGCACACTGCCTTGGGGAACTCCAGCCTGGACGGGAAGGGGAGATGAGAGAAATCCATTCAGGGCCACACGTTGACTACGACCAGAGAGGAAGTCCGCAAGCCATGCATGGAGATTTCCATGGATACCATAGGAGTAGAGTTTGGTGAGCAGAGCTGGGTGCCAGACCGTATCGAAGGCACGTGATATGTCAAGGGAGACAGCTCTGATTTCCTGTTTGGCATTGAGGACCTCCATCCATTGTTGAGACAGGAGAAGCAGCATGTCCAGAGTAGAGTGACCTGGTCTGAATCCAAATTGATGATCAGAGATCAAGCCATTGGAGAAGAGGAAAGATTTCATATCCGAAGCAATGATGGGTTCCATGACTTTGCTGATAATTGGGAGCAGGCTGATTGGTCTGTAGTTGCAAGGATCTGTTTTTGCACCTTTTTTGTGTAAAGCGGTAATGTTTGCTGATTTCCAGGATGCTGGCAGATGACCTTGAGCAAAGGATAGGGTGAAAAGAACAGAGAGAGGGTGAGATAGAGCGGCAGAGCAGGATTTTAGGACCCGTGGGCTGATGCCATCTGGTCCAGTTGCAGAATCAGAGTCGAGGTTTGACAAAAACTCCTCCACCTTGTCAGGAGAGAAGGTCACAGAGTCCAGGAGCAGTTTGGTTCGACTGGGAAAGGTGGGAACAGAGAGAGATGGGTTTGGGACTAAGGATTTTGAGGCAAACACAGAGTTGAGGCATTCGGCTTTGTCACGTGCGATGTCAACTGTGTGGCCATTTGAGGTAAGGGAGGGGATGGAGGGGGAACAAACACCAGAAACGGATTTGACCAGACGCCACCAGGATTTGGAGGAAGGAGACAGGTTTGAGAGTTCATTCTTGAGTGAGGAGAGATAGTGCTTCCTGGCACTCCTGAGGGTAGACACACACTTGTTCCGAGCTTGGTGGAAGGAACTGAGATTTCCTTCAGTTGGATTAGCCTTCCAAGAGGCAAAGGCAAGTTGTTTCAGGGCAACTGCCTCACCACAAGATTCAGTGTACCATGGACGGGAGGAAGGGTAAGACAACTGAAGGCGAGATGGGATAAATCTGTGCATGAGAGAGATCAGTTTGCTTTGGAAGAATTCCCAGGAAGAATTGATGTCAGAGGCAGTGGAGATGGGAGACCAATCCAGACGATTGATGGCTGCTTGAAGACCGTCCCAGTCGGCCTGAGTGAAATGCCAGACTCGTCGACGCTGAGGAGGCTCTCTGAGAATGGCCAGAGAGATGTCCACTTTGACAAGCACATGATCAGAAGAAACGATTGGAGCAGAAGAAGAGCAGCAGACATTAGCAGGGAAGTTAGTCATAACCAAGTCTAGAAGAGAAGATACTCCATTGGCTGAGATCCGGGTCGGGAAATTGACAGATTGTGTCAATCCCAGTGAGTCACAGAAGTCCTTTGCTGAGGTGCCATGACTGGTGAGAGAGGAACCCACACCCAACCAGGTGGCATGATGACAATTGAAGTCACCACATATGAGGAAGAGAGAGTTGGGATGAGTGGATAGAAGTTGGTCCATGTTGTCAGACAGTGAAATGTAGATGGCGTCATCACTGTTTGGGGGACGGTACAGAACACATATGAACAAAAGGTGGGAGCGGCGAGGAAGCCGTAGCCAGAGGTACTCCTGGGGGTGAGGAAGAGAGAGGGCAGTGCAAGGAGAGTGAGGAAGAGAGTTTTTGATAAAGATAGCCACCCCACCACCAGGCCGAGGCTCAGGTCTATCATACCGGAGGAGGGAGTAACCAGGAAGAGATATTAAGGAATCAGAGACATCTTGAAGGAGGAAAGTCTCTGTTAAGCAGATCAAGTCTGGATTGTCAGAAGCAACCTGTATGGAGAGATCAGTCAGGTTTGAGCGAAGGCCCTGGATGTTTGAGGTCCATACCGTTAATGAAGAGAGAGGGGGAGCATCGGGTACAGGACAGGGGAGGGGAGGAGTAGGGTAAGATTAAGGATGAGAGGGGGAGGTAGGGAGAGCAGTTGTTAGTGTGTCAGCGATTGCAGAAGAGTTCCAAGAAAGGGAAGGATGAGGAGGATGAAAGGTTTGAAGGTGAAGGGATGAGGCACAGAGAGGGGTTGTTTGAGGGGGGGCAGAGGAAAGAAGAAGGTTGGGGGGGGTGGAGGTATGAGATAGAAGGGAGACGAAGTGGGGAGGAGGCAGCTTTGAGGAGGAGGGGGGAGGAGGGAGAATTGGAGAGGAATGGTATGGGGGGAGATTTGAATGGGAGGGGTTGGGGGGGAGTTTTGAAGGGGAGGAGTGAGGGGGGAGTTTAGGAGGGGAAGGGCAAGGGGGGAGTTCAGGAGTGGAGGGGTAGGGGGGGAGTTTAAGAGTGGCGGGGCAAGGGGGGAGTTTAGGAGTGTAGGTGCAAGGGGAGGGATTTGGATGGAAGGGGCAAGAGGGGAGTTTAGAAAGTGGATGATTAATGAAAGACGAACATTGAAAACAAATTGGGTTTGTTGTGATTTTCAAATTAGCAATCCGGTTCAGAATGATGGAGGAGGGATGGAATGAATGTGAATTTAGACCATGTAGTGAGGGAGACGTATAAGATATTGAATTTCTTTTTTTTTGAGGTGGAATGAGTTGGAGAGGAAATTGAGAAAAGCCTTTTAAATAGGAAGAAAAACAGCGTGTTGTAAAATACCACTGAGTAAAACACTGAAGGGGAAAGGTTATACATATTTAAATAATATTTAAACAGAACCGTGAACAATCTTATGTGCACAAAAATACCAACGGGGGGAGAGCCGAGAGGGACCACCACGAGTCACGTGAAGGGCAAACGGTGCTTTTATCGCTTCCTCAACTTCCTTCTCGGTTATCTTCTCTGCCGGTCCTAAAACTGGGTTACTCTCTATCTTGCCATCCCATTCATTCTCTGCATTCAACAGTATTTCCATATATCTCTTCCATCTTCCTTTAATTCCATCTGGGTCCACAATGATTTGTCCCACTTCATCCTTCAAGCAACTCACCCCCATCACATCACACCTCTCTTTCGCTATCTGCTTTGCAATCCTGAATACCACTCTCTGACCCTCTTCCAAATCCAAGCGTTCTCCGAACATTTTCCTGCATGCCTCCTGCACCTTTGCTACCTCTTTCTTTGCAGCCTTCTTGGCTGCCTTATAACTTTCATGCTCTGCCTTTTCTGCCCCCATACCCTTCGCCTTCTGCCACTCCTTGTACTTCTTCCTCTTCTCGTCAATCTTCTTTCCAACTTCATCATCCCACCACCATGTTTCCGAGTGCCTCTGTGGTCCTTTTGTCCATCCACATACCTCACCAACGGCTCCCAACAGACTATCTTTCATTGACATCCAACCACTTTCAAGCTCAACCACATCATCCTCTACCATATTTTGTCATATTTTTATTGTCATCACGTCATCATTGTTTTATTACATCATCATATATTTTGTCATCATGTCATATTTGACATGCTGTATCAAAAAGGGTTTTGGGTGCTATGGGATAGTTTATGGTATCAAATGAAAGCTGAGATAATGTACAATGATAGAAAAATATCTATTTATGCATATCGGCATTCTGAACTCGTATTTTACATATAAGCTGAAATATTTTAGTCGATTCCACATTACGCTAGGAAAAAATGGGGTACCGCTATGCAACCCCAGTTATTCCAACCAAGTTACCCTTAAATCTGTCATATAGATATTTTATTATGATAAGCAGATGATCATCTTTCTTTTGATACATAAATGAGTGCTATGAAGCAGTGTTAACCATCACAGACTGAAACTAGAACGGGCACTCGGTAGAGCGCATACCTTCGCCGCAGCTACTTTTGTTGCCAAAATAAAATTTTTGAGGTTGAAATGATCGCGGGAGATTGCGTTATAGTGATGACGTCCTGGATGGACATCTTCTTCTTCAGTCGCGCATAACTTTGAGTGAAATACGATCGAGTTAAAAATAGTCAGAATTTGAGCAAATCTGTTTCATTCGTTTGTTAATATGCCTCATCTATTGTCAAATCTGCAATTATAATTTTTTTTGAGGTTGAAATGATCGCGGGAGATCGCGTTATAGTGATGACGTCCTGGATGGACATCTTCTTCTTCAGTCGCTCATAACTTTGAGTGAAATACGATCGAGTTAAAAATAGTCAGAATTTGAGCAAATCTGTTTCCCAAAATCTAATCAAATGTGTCCCGTATAATAACCAATCATCCCACCAAATTTCATGCAATTCGGTTGAATACTTTTTGAGTTATGCGATTAACATACACACACACAGACATACAAATAAATACACAGCGATCAAAACATAACCTTCCGCTTTTGCGAAGGTAATAAATAAGAGCATTGAATATGGCGCGACATTGATGACAAAATCGGTGTTTTGGGGGTACCATCAAATATGGGTCCCAAATGGACAGTGAGTCCCAGTTTATTAACTGTTACTCGTTGATTTCCACTTCAGGAGACCCCAATGGTCCAGAAAAACACGGGGTCGTAGGGTTGTGGGGGCGGTGCAGATGGACCCGACCTGGCCCATGGCCTACAAGACAGTGTGCTTATCATCCTCTCCAATGAAGGAGAGCATTCTCTGTATTACAATACACCTTCGGCGGAATTCCAGGATGACAATGTCAGTCCAGATGTCACTGTGATGGTAATCCAAGTTACGCCAGGCAATAAAAAAGGAAGTACGCTACCTTTGAGTATAATCTCGCCAAATTAAACCTTTCATTTCTCATGAAGTTTTTTTCTGTCCATTTTTCTTCCCACTTTGCATAGTCAAGGTAGCAGTTATCATGATGGACAGATGTTAGGGTTCAGCTGTTTTGGTTAGTTCAGTCTGGATTGTTTTGGACCTTCTTTTTAAATGTATGGTCATTTGGATAAAGTTATATCCTGGTGCCACCATGTGGAGAAGTTATGAAGTTATATGATGGTGGGGTGTAGTAGTCTGAGGTTAATCGGGCCTCCAGTGGCATCTAATAAAAACAATGCCATCTAATAAATACAATTTGTCGTCTGTCTGTCTATGTTCGCGTTTTTTGCAAACACCCCTGGGCCGACAACCACCATATTTGGCGCACAGACCAAGTCCGACCCGTGATTGTCTCCAGGGCATTGTCATCCACCACCTCAGCCTTTAAAGGAGGGCTGACAGGATGCCCTCGGATGGACGTTAAACTGTGCGTCCCATCTTCCGGCATTAGTTGGTGGGCGTTAAAGATCCCATGTTGCCCTTCACGAAGGGTAAGTGAGCCAGCGCCCTTCACGAAGCCCTTCACGAAGGGTAGGTCACACAAATTTGGAATTTGGCACCATGGCCAAATTCCTGCCCTGACTCCCTGCATCGGAGTGGCGACCCGACCAGGATTGTGCGCCCTCGCCATTGAAACTGCCTCGGCCATTGAAACTGCCTCGGCATCCCTATGCACTTGAAGGCACAAGAGGGAAACCAAAGCGACAGACAGAGAGAGAATGAAATCTGAGAGAATGAAATGAGGGAACGAAATGTGAGGGAATGAAATATGAGGTACTATGTATATTATTTAAGTTTCATTGGAACATGTGTATGTCTATTAATTACGTACCATTCAAATGTGAGTTCGTCTATTAATTACGTACCATTGAAAGGTGAGTATGTCTATTAATTACATTTCATTGGAACATGAGTATGTCTATTAATTACGAACTATTCAAATGTGAGTTCGTCTATTAATTACGTACTGTTTGACCGTGAGTTCGTCTAATAATTATGTATTATTGGACCATGACTACATGTATTAATTACATATTATTTCAGACCTTAAGAACATTTTATACCCTCCAGACGCCTTAGACTTTTTAACTCTTTTAGTCTAGTAGGAAGACTAGGTCCCCCTGCACCCCCCGGAGATATACTTCTAATCAGTGTTTCTAGATTGGAACAAATGTGTAGAAAATGACTAGCTATGGCCCCAAGCTGAAAAAATGTCCCACATACCATTTTTATGCAAATTACTGCTGCAAATTTTATGCAAAATTATGCAAATTTTATGCAAATTTTTGATGAGGAGTAGAGTTGAGGGGTCTTTGAGGGCTTCATCGAGGTGCTCTCGGTTGCAAGACTGGGTCATTCTGAGAAGCACAGCAGGGTCAGAGATCATGATGTTCTCCTCCTCAGTGAATCTCTCCATCAACAGCCTCTCCATTGCCTCACACACTGTTTTGAGGCAAAAGAGGGACTTTGCGTAGGCCTTTCCACTGAGAACACCTTTGAGAGATCCACTTGTTACTAGTTGTGCCTCAAAGAGAATCTCTGCATATCCAGAACCACGCATCTTGTGTCCAGTGAGCATCCCGATGTAGTTCATGGATGTGTGGAAGGGTCCAATCGTTACTACATGACTAGCAAATTCATTTGGCCAGCGCCAGATGATGGGAAGGGCTTTCATGCAGACACCCAGATCAAATGTATTCAGGACCCATCTCTGACCCACCTCAGCAGTTGCTGCCTCGGAACGCTTCAGTAGCTCACGAACAACTGCGTTGTCTGTGATCGGTCTGTGCCTGGTGCCTGCATGGCATGGCAATGGCCTGCAGCCTGTGCCTGGGCTAGGGGGTTTCACCTCTGCAACTGGTTCTCCCCCACCCAGCAAATCAACAGTCGACTACTGCACGCCTATCCACCAACCGATCACAGACAACGCAGTTGTTCGTGAGCTACTGAAGCGTTCCGAGGCAGCAACTGCTGAGGTGGGTCAGAGATGGGTCCTGAATACATTTGATCTGGGTGTCTGCATGAAAGCCCTTCCCATCATCTGGCGCTGGCCAAATGAATTTGCTAGTCATGTAGTAACGATTGGACCCTTCCACACATCCATGAACTACATCGGGATGCTCACTGGACACAAGATGCGTGGTTCTGGATATGCAGAGATTCTCTTTGAGGCACAACTAGTAACAAGTGGATCTCTCAAAGGTGTTCTCAGTGGAAAGGCCTACGCAAAGTCCCTCTTTTGCCTCAAAACAGTGTGTGAGGCAATGGAGAGGCTGTTGATGGAGAGATTCACTGAGGAGGAGAACATCATGATCTCTGACCCTGCTGTGCTTCTCAGAATGACCCAGTCTTGCAACCGAGAGCACCTCGATGAAGCCCTCAAAGACCCCTCAACTCTACTCCTCATCAAAAATTTGCATAAAATTTGCATAATTTTGCATAAATTTTGCAGCAGTAATTTGCATAAAAATGGTATGTGGGACATTTTTTCAGCTTGGGGCCATAGCTAGTCATTTTCTACACATTTTTTCCAATCTATAAACACTGATTAGAAGTATATCTCCGGGGTGTGCAGGGGGACCTAGTCTTCCTACTAGACTATTTAGACATTTTAAACCATAGAATCTTCAGACATTTATATAATTTTCACCCTTTAGACTCTTTTCTAATCTACCCTTTCGACCCCTTTAACATTTCAACCCGTTTTAGTCGTTTTAAAATCCTTTAGACCACTTTAAATAATTCAAATCCTTGCGTCCTTAATTACACCTTTTAGACCTTTGAAGACCTTTCTTCATTTGCAACTTTTCCGTAAATGTTGAACTTTTACGATGCGTTATCCGTGACAATCATGATCATAGTGCAGTGTGCGCACTACCTGACAATCGCTGAAGCAGTGAAATGTATCGACAAATTAAACTTCAGCTTTCAGTCGCTTCTGACCACAGCGTCATATCATCTGCAACATTTTTGGTTAGCAATTGGAGCTTTTGTGAACTTTGCATCTTTTCTGTCTATACTTCAGCATGTCATATTATATATATATATATATATATATATATATATATATATATATATATATATATATATATTGTTACGGACCGCGGATAAGGATGTTGGTTTGCCGAGCGGATGGCACCGCGGCCGTACAGTTACCCCGACTAACCCGATTCCCGAACGTTGGCCGGATCGCGCCACAGATATTCAATATGGAAAAGACAAAAGCGACACGGATGTGAAGAAGAAGAAGAAGATGAAATGGGTGGAAATACTACTACATTTATTCTTACTATTTACATGCTCAAAGTAACCAAGGAAGAAGGAAAGATAAGAAAATAATATACAGAAGATATTAGAGACACAGTGAAAATCGCTAGCTTACCTACAGTCTTAATTAACCCAAGGACAGAACAAACAAAACAAACTCACGTACACAAGAAGGATGGAAAGGCAGGAGGTGGATGGCTGGAGGGAAAGGAAGGTCCAAGGATGCTGCAGCACGATCGGCGCGTTTGGCAGCCGCCGTTCCTTCGCGGCCCCGCTCAAAACTGCCGTCCAGGCCCCAAGCTGCGGTTACTGAAGCTGCTGTTGTTGAAGCTGCTGTGTTGCTGCGTGGACGTCGCGTGCTTTCTCCTGGCTTCTTGCTGTTAACTCCTTTTCTTGGTCCAACTTTGGCGAGCAAGGCGACGAATAGCAGGCTTTGTGCTTCCCTTGATATCCTTCGGCAGTACCTTGCGCGCGCGCTTTTATAGCGCCTCCGGCGATCAAGCCGCCGGCCTTTAGGACACGCCCATCGGTCAGCTCACCTCGGCCCTGATTGGTGGGCACAGGCCCTCTGACCCCGAGCTGAGCACATGCTTAATGGCGGCTATTGGGGTGAAATCAGCAACCCACCGCTGTAACAAACCTGTGCCCCATGCAGTTGGCAATGGAGGCTTGGAGGGGATGTAATTGGCAATCGAGGCTTGGCAATGAAAGTTTTTGGGAGTGGGAATGGGGAATGAAAGGAATCTACTCTATTTCACTTGGTGCAATGGAGTGTCATCTTAATGGAAGACAAGGCCTTACCCTAATACACATAATAAAGATATAACTATCAACCAGGGGGAAATCTATGATTGGCTGACGTGATTGTTTATGACCTAATTATGGGACGCCCTTTGACCTTTATACATAACTGGAGTAAGGAGGGTCCAGAATAAAGCACTATTTCACAACAATTTACTATACAATACAACACAATAAAAAAACACAATCCTCATATCCGCAACACTGCACCCTCCTCCTCTTAGGCACGTCCCGGGCCTACAACTTTAATTTAGTGTGATACGTAGGTGTAGTTCCCTCTATTTTAACCTGACCCTGAGTGCGACAGTTTTAAAACAGAAATAAATATGTCCCGCTGCTCCATTGCACCCTACCTAACAGACTCATGCCCACAGCTAACCGAATTGCGGAATGGTCTTCAAACTATACATTTACGGTGGGGATCATTATTTACAATGGCTTTACTTTATTTACAAAACATAACCCAGGACCTGTGATTGTTCTTTCTGGGGGGAGACAGTCTGCTCTGCATCGACGCACCATGAAAGCACCCAAAACGCACCAACACACCCTCAAGCACCAATCGGTGCACAGTCATCACTGTTCATGAAAATAAAAACAACAACCCCTAACCCTGCAGGTGGTCTCTTGCTCTTCGGCTCCCTCTGCTGGCTATTTGCTATCTTCCAGATGTTGTCATTTTCTTTCATTTTTTCCTACTGGCGGCCTATTTGAACATAAAAAACGCACCCAACGTGTCCATTGTTATTTATTTATGGCCCACAGGGCCGACTAGTGTGGTTCACCTGTGGGGCATCGGTGCCCTGTGACCAAGGTCCGCCAGCAAGATTTCGGGCCTTCATGGCCGGTTCCAGCAGAGTGGCCATGCCCCAACCCATGGGGTCCATAAGTGGTGCTCGGCCACAGACATGTGGTCCATAATGTGGTGCATCGATGCAGACAGCTGGTTCTGGGAGTTCCGGGCGCACAATGGCGGACTCACGCACGCTCCCCTCGGCGCCCAGTGGCGCACAGGCCCTCATGTGGGAGACAAAAGGGGGAAAAGACAGATGAGCGAGCAGCAAAGTCACAAGGGTACACATCAAACAAGGCAATGCAAGGCGAAATGCGTATGGAGAGCGAAGTGAGAAAAGCTCGTCCCTTCCGTACGTCACCCCCCCTGTCACCTACTCTACCCTTGGCTTTTTTTTTTTTTTTTTTTTTTTTTTTTGTTGTTGTTGTTGTTGTTGTATACAAGATCGAGGCTCGTGAAAGAGCGAACATTAATCACACAGAAAGACAAACAGACACATAAAACAAATAACATCGGGAGCGGTAGACAAGATGGGGAGAGAGGGGGAAAGACACAAAAACAACATTTGAGAGCAGGGACCGAGAGACATGGAGACATCGAGAGATCTGTGGGAGGGAGAGGGCTTTGGGGGGGAGGCATGTGAAGGGGGGGGGGGGGGGGTGGGAGAGGTATAAACATATGGACACTGCCAGGATTTCCAGGAAAGAAGTTGGAATTTCAAACAAGGTGGATCTGGGGTGAATTAGTGGGGGTAGAAAAGATCAAGGTTTTGGATGGGGGAAGATAAGAGATGGTGGTGAACAGCTGTTTTAAAGACCTGGAGGGAGGAGAGGGATTGAAGGGAGTGTGGGAGTTTGTTCCAGAGGCGGGAGAAAAGAGGAATGAAAGAGTGAAGCCGAGATTTCAGCAGAGAGCAGAGAGCCGAGATTTCGGCAGTTTAACCATCAGAGGGTTGCTGGCAGATCTTGTGCGACCTGTAGGAATATTTGGGGGACAGAGCACAGAGAGAGCTGGGGGAGCAAGGCCGGAGAGGAGTCGGTAGAAGACAGAAAGACCACCTACCTGCCTGCGGTGAGTGAGTGAAAGGCCCTCAGAGATAGCTTCATCGCGGGAGATTCCAATGATTTTGAAAGCTTTGGATTCAACAGCGTGAAGCCGAGCCAGGTGTGAGGCAGGAGCACCAGCCCATAGGGGAGAACAGTATTCCATTGAGCTGCGGATGAAAGCCTTGTATGTGGTGAGGAGCTCAGGTGTGCCGAGGAAGGACTTCGCACGACGGAGGATGCCCAGTCGGCGACTGGCTTTGGAGGCCAGCTTGGAAATGTGGATTTCCCAAGAAAGATCATGGCAGATAGTGAGACCCAAAAGCTTTAGCGACAGAACTTCTTGGAGAGGATTGTTGAGAAAGTAGATGGGAGGGTGTCCAGTCGATCTTTTCGGAGAGACATAGTAAGAGAGTGAGATTTGTCAGGATTGAAAGACATGTTCCACTTGTTTGACCAGTCTGTGATTTTGTCCAGGTCTTCAGAGAGTGAGGAGGCTGCAGACTGCCGATCTGAGGGAAGAGGAATGGAGCGGCAGAGAGTGGAGTCATCAGCAAAGAGATAGAGAGGATTTTCCAGAGAGCCGGAGAGATCATTGATAAAGACCAGAAAAAGCACAGGGCCCAGCACACTTCCTTGGGGGAACTCCAGCCTGAACAGGAAGGGGAGATGAGAGAAATCCATTCAGGGCCACACGTTGACTACGACCAGAGAGGAAGTCCGCAAGCCATGCATGGAGATTTCCATGGGTACCATAGGAGTAGAGTTTGGTGAGCAGAGCTGGGTGCCAGACCGTATCGAAGGCACGTGATATGTCAAGGGAGACAGCTCTGATTTCCTGTTTGGCATTGAGGACCTCCATCCATTGTTGAGACAGGAGAAGCAGCATGTCCAGAGTAGAGTGACCTGGTCTGAATCCAAATTGATGATCAGAGATCAAGCCATTGGAGAAGAGGAAAGATTTCATATCCGAAGCAATGATGGGTTCCATGACTTTGCTGATAATTGGGAGCAGGCTGATTGGTCTGTAGTTGCAAGGATCTGTTTTTGCACCTTTTTTGTGTAAAGCGGTAATGTTTGCTGATTTCCAGGATGCTGGCAGATGACCTTGAGCAAAGGATAGGGTGAAAAGAACAGAGAGAGGGTGAGATAGAGCGGCAGAGCAGGATTTTAGGACCTGTGGGCTGATGCCATCTGGTCCAGTTGCAGAATCAGAGTCGAGGTTTGACAAAAACTCCTCCACCTTGTCAGGAGAGAAGGTCACAGAGTCCAGGAGCAGTTTGGTTCGACTGGGAAAGGTGGGAACAGAGAGAGATGGGTTTGGGACTAAGGATTTTGAGGCAAACACAGAGTTGAGGCATTCGGCTTTGTCACGTGCGATGTCAACTGTGTGGCCATTTGAGGTAAGGGAGGGGATGGAGGGGGAACAAACACCAGAAACGGATTTGACCAGACGCCACCAGGATTTGGAGGAAGGAGACAGGTTTGAGAGTTCATTCTTGAGTGAGGAGAGATAGTGCTTCCTGGCACTCCTGAGGGTAGACACACACTTGTTCCGAGCTTGGTGGAAGGAACTGAGATTTCCTTCAGTTGGATTAGCCTTCCAAGAGGCAAAGGCAAGTTGTTTCAGGGCAACTGCCTCACCACAAGATTCAGTGTACCATGGACGGGAGGAAGGGTAAGACAACTGAAGGCGAGATGGGATAAATCTGTGCATGAGAGAGATCAGTTTGCTTTGGAAGAATTCCCAGGAAGAATTGATGTCAGAGGCAGTGGAGATGGGAGACCAATCCAGACGATTGATGGCTGCTTGAAGACCGTCCCAGTCGGCCTGAGTGAAATGCCAGACTCGTCGACGCTGAGGAGGCTCTCTGAGAATGGCCAGAGAGATGTCCACTTTGACAAGCACATGATCAGAAGAAACGATTGGAGCAGAAGAAGAGCAGCAGACATTAGCAGGGAAGTTAGTCATAACCAAGTCTAGAAGAGAAGATACTCCATTGGCTGAGATCCGGGTCGGGAAATTGACAGATTGTGTCAATCCCAGTGAGTCACAGAAGTCCTTTGCTGAGGTGCCATGACTGGTGAGAGAGGAACCCACACCCAACCAGGTGGCATGATGACAATTGAAGTCACCACATATGAGGAAGAGAGAGTTGGGATGAGTGGATAGAAGTTGGTCCATGTTGTCAGACAGTGAAATGTAGATGGAGTCATCACTGTTTGGGGGACGGTACAGAACACATATGAACAAAAGGTGGGAGCGGCGAGGAAGCCGTAGCCAGAGGTACTCCTGGGGGTGAGGAAGAGAGAGGGCAGTGCAAGGAGAGTGAGGAAGAGAGTTTTTGATAAAGATAGCCACCCCACCACCAGGCCGAGGCTCAGGTCTATCATACCGGAGGAGGGAGTAACCAGGAAGAGATATTAAGGAATCAGAGACATCTTGAAGGAGGAAAGTCTCTGTTAAGCAGATCAAGTCTGGATTGTCAGAAGCAACCTGTATGGAGAGATCAGTCAGGTTTGAGCGAAGGCCCTGGATGTTTGAGGTCCATACCGTTAATGAAGAGAGAGGGGGAGCATCGGGTACAGGACAGGGGAGGGGAGGAGTAGGGTAAGATGAAGGATGAGAGGGGGAGGTAGGCAGAGCAGTTGTTAGTGTGTCAGCGATTGCAGAAGAGTTCCAAGAAAGGGAAGGATGAGGAGGATGAAAGGTTTGAAGGTGAAGGGATGAGGCACAGAGAGGGGTTGTTTGAGGGGGGGCAGAGGAAAGAAGAAGGTTGGGGGGGGTGGAGGTATGAGATAGAAGGGAGACGAAGTGGGGAGGAGGCAGCTTTGAGGAGGAGGGGGGAGGAGGGAGAATTGGAGAGGAATGGTATGGGGGGAGATTTGAATGGGAGGGGTTGGGGGGGAGTTTTGAAGGGGAGGAGTGAGGGGGGAGTTTAGGAGGGGAAGGGCAAGGGGGGAGTTCAGGAGTGGAGGGGTAGGGGGGGAGTTTAAGAGTGGCGGGGCAAGGGGGGAGTTTAGGAGTGTAGGTGCAAGGGGAGGGATTTGGATGGAAGGGGCAAGAGGGGAGTTTAGAAAGTGGATGATTAATGAAAGACGAACATTGAAAACAAATTGGGTTTGTTGTGATTTTCAAATTAGCAATCCGGTTCAGAATGATGGAGGAGGGATGGAATGAATGTGAATTTAGACCATGTAGTGAGGGAGACGTATAAGATATTGAATTTCTTTTTTTTTGAGGTGGAATGAGTTGGAGAGGAAATTGAGAAAAGCCTTTTAAATAGGAAGAAAAACAGCGTGTTGTAAAATACCACTGAGTAAAACACTGAAGGGGAAAGGTTATACATATTTAAATAATATTTAAACAGAACCGTGAACAATCTTATGTGCACAAAAATACCAACGGGGGGAGAGCCGAGAGGGACCACCACGAGTCACGTGAAGGGCAAACGGTGCTTTTATCGCTTCCTCAACTTCCTTCTCGGTTATCTTCTCTGCCGGTCCTAAAACTGGGTTACTCTCTATCTTGCCATCCCATTCATTCTCTGCATTCAACAGTATTTCCATATATCTCTTCCATCTTCCTTTAATTCCATCTGGGTCCACAATGATTTGTCCCACTTCATCCTTCAAGCAACTCACCCCCATCACATCACACCTCTCTTTCGCTATCTGCTTTGCAATCCTGAATACCACTCTCTGACCCTCTTCCAAATCCAAGCGTTCTCCGAACATTTTCCTGCATGCCTCCTGCACCTTTGCTACCTCTTTCTTTGCAGCCTTCTTGGCTGCCTTATAACTTTCATGCTCTGCCTTTTCTGCCCCCATACCCTTCGCCTTCTGCCACTCCTTGTACTTCTTCCTCTTCTCGTCAATCTTCTTTCCAACTTCATCATCCCACCACCATGTTTCCGAGTGCCTCTGTGGTCCTTTTGTCCATCCACATACCTCACCAACGGCTCCCAACAGACTATCTTTCATTGACATCCAACCACTTTCAAGCTCAACCACATCATCCTCTACCATATTTTGTCATATTTTTATTGTCATCACGTCATCATTGTTTTATTACATCATCATATATTTTGTCATCATGTCATATTTGACATGCTGTATCAAAAAGGGTTTTGGGTGCTATGGGATAGTTTATGGTATCAAATGAAAGCTGAGATAATGTACAATGATAGAAAAATATCTATTTATGCATATCGGCATTCTGAACTCGTATTTTACATATAAGCTGAAATATTTTAGTCGATTCCACATTACGCTAGGAAAAAATGGGGTACCGCTATGCAACCCCAGTTATTCCAACCAAGTTACCCTTAAATCTGTCATATAGATATTTTATTATGATAAGCAGATGATCATCTTTCTTTTGATACATAAATGAGTGCTATGAAGCAGTGTTAACCATCACAGACTGAAATAAATAAGAGCATTGAATATGGCGCGACATTGATGACAAAATCGGTGTTTTGGGGGTACCATCAAATATGGGTCCCAAATGGACAGTGAGTCCCAGTTTATTAACTGTTACTCGTTGATTTCCACTTCAGGAGACCCCAATGGTCCAGAAAAACACGGGGTCGTAGGGTTGTGGGGGCGGTGCAGATGGACCCGACCTGGCCCATGGCCTACAAGACAGTGTGCTTATCATCCTCTCCAATGAAGGAGAGCATTCTCTGTATTACAATACACCTTCGGCGGAATTCCAGGATGACAATGTCAGTCCAGATGTCACTGTGATGGTAATCCAAGTTACGCCAGGCAATAAAAAAGGAAGTACGCTACCTTTGAGTATAATCTCGCCAAATTAAACCTTTCATTTCTCATGAAGTTTTTTTCTGTCCATTTTTCTTCCCACTTTGCATAGTCAAGGTAGCAGTTATCATGATGGACAGATGTTAGGGTTCAGCTGTTTTGGTTAGTTCAGTCTGGATTGTTTTGGACCTTCTTTTTAAATGTATGGTCATTTGGATAAAGTTATATCCTGGTGCCACCATGTGGAGAAGTTATGAAGTTATATGATGGTGGGGTGTAGTAGTCTGAGGTTAATCGGGCCTCCAGTGGCATCTAATAAAAACAATGCCATCTAATAAATACAATTTGTCGTCTGTCTGTCTATGTTCGCGTTTTTTGCAAACACCCCTGGGCCGACAACCACCATATTTGGCGCACAGACCAAGTCCGACCCGTGATTGTCTCCAGGGCATTGTCATCCACCACCTCAGCCTTTAAAGGAGGGCTGACAGGATGCCCTCGGATGGACGTTAAACTGTGCGTCCCATCTTCCGGCATTAGTTGGTGGGCGTTAAAGATCCCATGTTGCCCTTCACGAAGGGTAAGTGAGCCAGCGCCCTTCACGAAGCCCTTCACGAAGGGTAGGTCACACAAATTTGGAATTTGGCACCATGGCCAAATTCCTGCCCTGACTCCCTGCATCGGAGTGGCGACCCGACCAGGATTGTGCGCCCTCGCCATTGAAACTGCCTCGGCCATTGAAACTGCCTCGGCATCCCTATGCACTTGAAGGCACAAGAGGGAAACCAAAGCGACAGACAGAGAGAGAATGAAATCTGAGAGAATGAAATGAGGGAACGAAATGTGAGGGAATGAAATATGAGGTACTATGTATATTATTTAAGTTTCATTGGAACATGTGTATGTCTATTAATTACGTACCATTCAAATGTGAGTTCGTCTATTAATTACGTACCATTGAAAGGTGAGTATGTCTATTAATTACATTTCATTGGAACATGAGTATGTCTATTAATTACGAACTATTCAAATGTGAGTTCGTCTATTAATTACGTACTGTTTGACCGTGAGTTCGTCTAATAATTATGTATTATTGGACCATGACTACATGTATTAATTACATATTATTTCAGACCTTAAGAACATTTTATACCCTCCAGACGCCTTAGACTTTTTAACTCTTTAGACATTTTAAACCATAGAATTTTCAGACATTTATATAATTTTCACCCTTTAGACTCTTTTCTAATCTACCCTTTCGACCCCTTTAACATTTCAACCCGTTTTAGTCGTTTTAAAATCCTTTAGACCACTTTAAATAATTCAAATCCTTGCGTCCTTAATTACACCTTTTAGACCTTTGAAGACCTTTCTTCATTTGCAACTTTTCCGTAAATGTTGAACTTTTACGATGCGTTATCCGTGACAATCATGATCATAGTGCAGTGTGCGCACTACCTGACAATCGCTGAAGCAGTGAAATGTATCGACAAATTAAACTTCAGCTTTCAGTCGCTTCTGACCACAGCGTCATATCATCTGCAACATTTTTGGTTAGCAATTGGAGCTTTTGTGAACTTTGCATCTTTTCTGTCTATACTTCAGCATGTCATATTATATATATATATATATATATATATATTGTTACGGACCGCGGATAAGGATGTTGGTTTGCCGAGCGGATGGCACCGCGGCCGTACAGTTACCCCGACTAACCCGATTCCCGAACGTTGGCCGGATCGCGCCACAGATATTCAATATGGAAAAGACAAAAGCGACACGGATGTGAAGAAGAAGAAGAAGATGAAATGGGTGGAAATACTACTACATTTATTCTTACTATTTACACGCTCAAAGTAACCAAGGAAGAAGGAAAGATAAGAAAATAATATACAGAAGATATTAGAGACACAGTGAAAATCGCTAGCTTACCTACAGTCTTAATTAACCCAAGGACAGAACAAACAAAACAAACTCACGTACACAAGAAGGATGGAAAGGCAGGAGGTGGATGGCTGGAGGGAAAGGAAGGTCCAAGGATGCTGCAGCACGATCGGCGCGTTTGGCAGCCGCCGTTCCTTCGCGGCCCCGCTCAAAACTGCCGTCCAGGCCCCAAGCTGCGGTTACTGAAGCTGCTGTTGTTGAAGCTGCTGTGTTGCTGCGTGGACGTCGCGTGCTTTCTCCTGGCTTCTTGCTGTTAACTCCTTTTCTTGGTCCAACTTTGGCGAGCAAGGCGACGAATAGCAGGCTTTGTGCTTCCCTTGATATCCTTCGGCAGTACCTTGCGCGCGCGCTTTTATAGCGCCTCCGGCGATCAAGCCGCCGGCCTTTAGGACACGCCCATCGGTCAGCTCACCTCGGCCCTGATTGGTGGGCACAGGCCCTCTGACCCCGAGCTGAGCACATGCTTAATGGCGGCTATTGGGGTGAAATCAGCAACCCACCGCTGTAACAAACCTGTGCCCCATGCAGTTGGCAATGGAGGCTTGGAGGGGATGTAATTGGCAATCGAGGCTTGGCAATGAAAGTTTTTGGGAGTGGGAATGGGGAATGAAAGGAATCTACTCTATTTCACTTGGTGCAATGGAGTGTCATCTTAATGGAAGACAAGGCCTTACCCTAATACACATAATAAAGATATAACTATCAACCAGGGGGAAATCTATGATTGGCTGACGTGATTGTTTATGACCTAATTATGGGACGCCCTTTGACCTTTATACATAACTGGAGTAAGGAGGGTCCAGAATAAAGCACTATTTCACAACAATTTACTATACAATACAACACAATAAAAAAACACAATCCTCATATCCGCAACACTGCACCCTCCTCCTCTTAGGCACGTCCCGGGCCTACAACTTTAATTTAGTGTGATACGTAGGTGTAGTTCCCTCTACTTTTAACCTGACCCTGAGTGCGACAGTTTTAAAACAGAAATAAATATGTCCCGCTGCTCCATTGCACCCTACCTAACAGACTCATGCCCACAGCTAACCGAATTGCGGAATGGTCTTCAAACTATACATTTACGGTGGGGATCATTATTTACAATGGCTTTACTTTATTTACAAAACATAACCCAGGACCTGTGATTGTTCTTTCTGGGGGGAGACAGTCTGCTCTGCATCGACGCACCATGAAAGCACCCAAAACGCACCAACACACCCTCAAGCACCAATCGGTGCACAGTCATCACTGTTCATGAAAATAAAAACAACAACCCCTAACCCTGCAGGTGGTCTCTTGCTCTTCGGCTCCCTCTGCTGGCTATTTGCTATCTTCCAGATGTTGTCATTTTCTTTCATTTTTTCCTACTGGCGGCCTATTTGAACATAAAAAACGCACCCAACGTGTCCATTGTTATTTATTTATGGCCCACAGGGCCGACTAGTGTGGTTCACCTGTGGGGCATCGGTGCCCTGTGACCAAGGTCCGCCAGCAAGATTTCGGGCCTTCATGGCCGGTTCCAGCAGAGTGGCCATGCCCCAACCCATGGGGTCCATAAGTGGTGCTCGGCCACAGACATGTGGTCCATAATGTGGTGCATCGATGCAGACAGCTGGTTCTGGGAGTTCCGGGCGCACAATGGCGGACTCACG
The DNA here is from genome assembly GCF_964187855.1 of Myxine glutinosa. Lineage (NCBI taxonomy): Eukaryota > Metazoa > Chordata > Myxini > Myxiniformes > Myxinidae > Myxine > Myxine glutinosa. The sequence goes on along the minus strand of NC_136262.1, from coordinate 186,039,898 downwards.
CACGCTCCCCTCGGCGCCCAGTGGCGCACAGGCCCTCATGTGGGAGACAAAAGGGGGAAAAGACAGATGAGCGAGCAGCAAAGTCACAAGGGTACACATCAAACAAGGCAATGCAAGGCGAAATGCGTATGGAGAGCGAAGTGAGAAAAGCTCGTCCCTTCCGTACGTCACCCCCCCTGTCACCTACTCTACCCTTGGCTTTTTTTTTTTTTTTTTTTTTTTGTTGTTGTTGTTGTTGTTGTTGTATACAAGATCGAGGCTCGTGAAAGAGCGAACATTAATCACACAGAAGGACAAACAGACACATAAAACAAATAACATCGGGAGCGGTAGACAAGATGGGGAGAGAGGGGGAAAGACACAAAAACAACATTTGAGAGCAGGGACCGAGAGACATGGAGACATCGAGAGATCTGTGGGAGGGAGAGGGCTTTGGGGGGGAGGCATGTGAAGGGGGGGGGGGGGGGTGGGAGAGGTATAAACATATGGACACTGCCAGGATTTCCAGGAAAGAAGTTGGAATTTCAAACAAGGTGGATCTGGGGTGAATTAGTGGGGGTAGAAAAGATCAAGGTTTTGGATGGGGGAAGATAAGAGATGGTGGTGAACAGCTGTTTTAAAGACCTGGAGGGAGGAGAGGGATTGAAGGGAGTGTGGGAGTTTGTTCCAGAGGCGGGAGAAAAGAGGAATGAAAGAGTGAAGCCGAGATTTCGGCAGAGAGCAGAGAGCCGAGATTTCGACAGTTTAACCATCAGAGGGTTGCTGGCAGATCTTGTGCGACCTGTAGGAATATTTGGGGGACAGAGCACAGAGAGAGCTGGGGGAGCAAGGCCGGAGAGGAGTCGGTAGAAGACAGAAAGACCACCTACCTGCCTGCGGTGAGTGAGTGAAAGGCCCTCAGAGATAGCTTCATCGCGGGAGATACCAATGATTTTGAAAGCTTTGGATTCAACAGCGTGAAGCCGAGCCAGGTGTGAGGCAGGAGCACCAGCCCATAGGGGAGAACAGTATTCCATTGAGCTGCGGATGAAAGCCTTGTATGTGGTGAGGAGCTCAGGTGTGCCGAGGAAGGACTTCGCACGACGGAGGATGCCCAGTCGGCGACTGGCTTTGGAGGCCAGCTTGGAAATGTGGATTTCCCAAGAAAGATCATGGCAGATAGTGAGACCCAAAAGCTTTAGCGACAGAACTTCTCGGAGAGGATTGTTGAGAAAGTAGATGGGAGGGTGTCCAGTCGATCTTTTCGGAGAGACATAGTAAGAGAGTGAGATTTGTCAGGATTGAAAGACATGTTCCACTTGTTTGACCAGTCTGTGATTTTGTCCAGGTCTTCAGAGAGTGAGGAGGCTGCAGACTGCCGATCTGAGGGAAGAGGAATGGAGCGGCAGAGAGTGGAGTCATCAGCAAAGAGATAGAGAGGATTTTCCAGAGAGCCGGAGAGATCATTGATAAAGACCAGAAAAAGCACAGGGCCCAGCACACTTCCTTGGGGAACTCCAGCCTGAACAGGAAGGGGAGATGAGATAAATCCATTCAGGGCCACACGTTGACTACAACCAGAGAGGAAGTCCGCAAGCCATGCATGGAGATTTCCATGGGTACCATAGGAGGAGAGTTTGGTGAGCAGAGCTGGGTGCCAGACCGTATCAAAGGCCCGTGATATGTCAAAGGAGACAGCTCTGATTTCCTGTTTGGCATTGAGGACCTCCATCCATTGTTGAGACAGCAGAAGCAGCATGTCCAGAGTAGAGTGACCTGGTCTGAAACCAAATTGATGATCAGAGATCAAGCCATTGGAGAAGAGGAAAGATTTCATATCCAAAGCAATGATGGATTCCATGACTTTGCTGATAATTGGGAGCAGGCTGATTGGTCTGTAGTTGCAAGGATCTGTTTTTGCACCTTTTTTGTGTAAAGCGGTAATGTTAGCTGATTTCCAGGATGCTGGCAGATGACCTTGAGCAAAAGATAGGGTGAAAAGAACAGAGAGAGGGTGAGATAGAGCGGCAGAGCAGGATTTTAGGACCCGTGGGCTGATGCCGTCTGGTCCAGTTGCAGAATCAGAGTCGAGGTTTGACAAAAACTCCTCCACCTTGTCAGGAGAGAAGGACACAGAGTCCAGGAGCAGTTGGGTTCGACTGGGAAAGGTGGGAACAGAGAGAGATGGGTTTGGGACTAAGGATTTTGAGGCGAATACAGAGTTGAGGCATTCGGCTTTGTCACGTGCGATGTCAACTGTGTGGCCATTTGAGGTAAGGGAGGGGATGGAGGGGGAACAAACACCAGAAACGGATTTGACCAGACGCCACCAGGATTTGGAGGAAGGAGACAGGTTTGAGAGTTCATTCTTGAGTGAGGAGAGATAGTGCTTCCTGGCACTCCTGAGGGTAGACACACACTTGTTCCGAGCTTGGTGGAAGGAACTGAGATTGCCTTCAGTTGGATTAGCCTTCCAAGAGGCAAAGGCAAGTTGTTTCAGGGCAACTGCCTCACCACAAGATTCAGTGTACCATGGACGGGAGGAAGGGTAAGACAACTGAAGGCGAGATGGGATAAATCTGTGCATGAGAGAGATCAGTTTGCTTTGGAAGAATTCCCAGGAAGAATTGATGTCAGAGGCAGTGGAGATGGGAGACCAATCCAGACGATTGATGGCTGCTTGAAGACCGTCCCAGTCGGCCTGAGTGAAATGCGACTCGTCGACGCTGAGGAGGCTCTCTGAGAATGGCCAGAAAGATGTCCACTTTGACAAGCACATGATCAGAAGAACCGATTGGAGCAGAAGAAGAGCAGCAGACATTAGCAGGGAAGTTTGTCATAACCAAGTCTAGAAGAGAAGATACTCCATTGGCTGAGATCCGGGTCGGGAAATTGACAGATTGTGTCAATCCCAGTGAGTCACAGAAGTCCTTTGCTGAGGTGCCATGACTGGTGAGAGAGGAACCCACACCCAACCAGGTGGCATGATGACAGTTGAAGTCACCACATATGAGGAAGAGAGAGTTGGGATGAGTGGATAGAAGTTGGTCCATGTTGTCAGACAGTGAAATGTAGATGGAGTCATCACTGCTTGGGGGACGGTACAGAACACATATGAACAAAAGGTGGGAGCGGAGAGGAAGCCGTAACCAGAGGTACTCCTGCGGCCCTTACCCCATATTTACAAAAATCTACACATTTACAAATTCGTCACTACTGTCACGTCTTCCCCATATTTCTTCTATTCCAAATTCGTCACCACAATCCCTCTAACCAAAATTTGCCATCACCCAATTCATCATCAATCCTCATAAGGAGGAAGAGATGGAACATCAAGCACAATGTCACATCCACGTCATGATGCGTCTCCCATTCCAAACATTTGCATCAAAAATAATAAAATAACCTGGCATGGTGTGGAGGTACGTCATCCCAGGTGAGTGGATGCAGATGGTGCGAGGAGACTTCAATCCTAACTATCCTCTAAATGACTTTAACACACTTTACACTACCCGGTGTCTTTCCCTGCCAAACCATTGGCAATCTTACTCTATGTGGTTTTAAAAACCAAATTCCCATTGACCAAACTGTGGTGCTTCTCAATTTGGGGTCTCACTCCCCCGATTCATCTCCCGGTGCCCTTGCACAATTTCTGGGCGGGGGCGTGTAGCTCTCCCAGCAGGCCTACCCACCTGCACACCTCCACCACTGTAGTTGCCTCCGAGCTTACCTGCTCCTTACCTAACCTATCTAACTGGGGAAGGCCCCTCCTAGCTCTGTCACCCCTCGGTGCCCTCTGGCACTGGGCTACCCGGGTCCGTCCTCCGGATCCTCGGGCCCCATCCACAACAACTCTACCGGCTCCTAGAGCCCACCTGCGGCCTCACCTGGCCGACATCCTCACAGTGGTGGAGTGCCCAAACCAACTACACACACTAACAGGCTACACGCTCAGCCATTTCCACAACACTAATGCACCCATCCAAACACCATTCTTTCACCCGCACCACAGATGCCAATATCCAACCACAATTTACCTATACCCCTCTACCTAACACTTACACTACCCTCCCCGGGTATTCGTGATGGGGATCCATCCTTCCCCCCATTCACACCTTCGCACCATCCACTCCACTCCATAGTTTCCACCATACTCACTCCACGACCATCCATTCCAATACTCCATATATTCCACACTCCATGTATTCCACACTCCATGTATTTCACACAACCATTCTCCATACACCTGTTGTTGCACACCTGTGCAATCACACCTGGTGCCACCTGCACCCTCCTTCCTTCCTGGACCATTTGGTCAGCACAACTCACATCACCATCACTCACTCAAACACTGCTCCATACACCTGTTCAGTTGCACACCTGTGCAATCACACCTGTTCCTCACACACGGCATCATCTAATCTACCTGTTGCCCTGCTAACTTAGTGCTCCCCGTCTTCCCTTTAAACTAAGCACATACCATGTCATTATCATCCACTCTAATCTACCTGCGTCCCCACTACAGGTATCATTGTCACTACCTAATCTTAACGTTACCTAATGTCAATCACTAGGTCCCTACACATTATCCAAACCCTCCCGGGCTAGTTTTCACTGCCATAAACCCCATAACTAGTGCTCCTTTGCCCCCGCTGTGAGGGATGGCAGAGTTGCCATCCCACCACATCGGGTATCTTCGACTACCAATTTTGCTCTCCAAATTCCAACCAATCAAAATTTTTGCCAATCACTACCAATCGTCTGCCAATCCTCACTCTGCCAATCATCAAATTTTGTTTTTCTAATTTCGGGGCCAAAACACTATCCTCATCATCAGTCTTCTCACTAGTGCCTCTCGGTGCGCCAATTCACTTCTGAAGCTCGGCTTCGCAAAGCCGAGCAATGAATGCGGGTTGTTTGGTGCCGGCGGCTGGATACGTCCGGCACTCGGTGCAGGGAAGGAGGTTTACCCGGGCCGAGATCCCACGCACCACCTCGGCACGGAGCCATCCAATGGCCCGATCTCGACCTGCCGGAACGCCTCAACAAAAAGGGGTCGCCATGACGACCCTTCCTATCGGGCTGCCCGCTCCGCTTAGTGGAGCACGGACGCGGCCGTTCAAAGCGCGGCCCGTCGTGGATCTCGCACGTCGGTTCTTTTGAAACCGCCGTGGTTCGGATCCCCGCTGGTCCTCGTGGTACGCGAAGCTGCCCGGCGCGCACCGAGGGCCCGATTCGGCTATACGTCGCTCTAACCGCTAACCCGGTTACCGTCGATGCTTCACCTGCATGCTCACATGCATACGCTACCCCTTTCACCCTCACCGAGCTTGGTGCTCCAACGCCGCCCGTACACCCCGCGTACTTCGTTATTGCACTCGTTCTTTCGCTCACAGACTTGGTCACACACCTGACCACCGCACACCTTTGCACACACTCGTCGTTCGCACACCTCACCAACACACCTCTTCGCGCCCCCTCCTCGGTCACCTCCTCTGTGACAATCACAGGTGTGCTCTCACTTGCACACCCAACCACGTGCCTCACCACCAACTCCAGCGTGCATTCCCATACGCGCTCTACCATTCCAGGTGTGCATCCTTCCAGTCCAGGTGTACATCCTCTCTCACCTGCCACAACCAACTCACGCTCCGTGTCACTCTTACTACTCTCACCTCCACACTCGGTCGCGCACTCACCCTTACTTTTGACAGCGCACTCTTTCCACATGCACCCGTCCGTTACACACCTTTCTCGCGCATCCTCTTGCGCACACTCTCTCGTTACTCCCTCCGTAACACTCACCACAGGTGTACACTCTCTCGTTACATCCTCTGTAACACTCCTCACTACGCGCTTCCATGTGCTCCATCGCACACGCGCTACGACCGACTCGCTCTCGACAGCACACTCACTCCTTGGCGCGCACTTTTTCCTCACACACCCCAGAGTCGGACATTCTCGCACACCTCCTCCACTGCACACCGTACCTGTCGCACACTTCACCAATGGCCTCTCATGAACACCCGGATCCAAATCAACCCCCAAGCCGACTGAAGCTCCCCTCACATCATGTACATTTCCGAATATATCGCCACTCACCTTGAAACCTCGTCTCCGCACCTCCTTTGCCACCTGCAAACTCTTTATTTGGTTAGCGAGCACATCATCACGATTTGAGCACCGACCTTGCACATATTCCATCACCTCCTCCTGTATTTCTCTCTTAGTTTCCCTCCGTCTCTTCTTAATTTCACTCACCCCTTCTTCCACCTTCCCTAATTTTTTCTTCACCTCTTTTATTTCCCGGTGCGTCTCCTCAATTTCGTCCTCTAAGGCTACCTTGACCGTTTCTATGTGCGTCCTCACCTCCGGGTCCTTCGTCTCCATTATTTCTGTCACCTCGTCCAACCTCGTTGTCAGTACCTCACGTACCATCTGACATTGCCTCTTCGTCGCTATCAAGTCGTCCTTGATGTCTCTTTGTGTCGCTTTTAACCCTCCTAGTACTGCAGTGTTCTTTTGTACCTGCTCCGCTAACTCCGTCTGTCCCACCGTCAGCTGTTCCCCCTCCTCCGTCAGGTCCTCTATGCCCCCTTGTAACTTTGCCGTCCAATTTCTCACCTCTTTCTCCACACGCTTTTCACCTCGCTTTACCTCCTCGCGTACCCCCGAGACCTCCTCGCTTACACCTCGTCGTATCTCCTCCTTCATCTCCTCCATCTCTTTAGTAGATGCCGCCCTCATCTGTCCCAATTCATCCCTCTGAGCATCCAATTTAGCGTCTAACCCGATTTTCACCTCCTCTATCTGGTTCCCCATCCGTTTGATTTCTCGGGCGGATTGCTCCCCTATTTCCCGCAATTTGTTTTCCATCTTGTTTTCTAACCCCTCTAACCCATTTTTCACCCCTTCTATCCCATTGTCTAACCCCTCAAATTTCTTGTCTAACCCCTCAAATTTCTTGTCTAACCCCTCACCGGTACCCCTTGCTTCGTCCCTCATTGCTCCCATTTGGCCCCCCATTTCTCCCATTTTGGCTTCTAGCCTGTCCATACTGTCGTTCTCTTTCTGTATTTCCACCATGAATTGGGCCATGAAGGCTCGCATGTACCCTGGCATCTCGGGCTCGGCTGCCGTGACCACGGGCACGGCTAAATTTGGCGCCGCAATAACCATGTGCGCGAGGGTGCCATTTTGTGCGCCTGATACCTCCTCAACCACCTCATTGCTCTCCTCTATTTCTTCCCTCCGATCCTGGGTTACGCCTAACCCCTCTTCTAGTTCACCCACCGGCATCTGATCGCCTTGCCTAGCCATGGCGCGATTTCAAAATTCGGGTTTTTCTTTAAAACAAATCAAATTTCAGCAGCTTGTAATTTTGAGTGCGTTAAGCGCGCTTCGGGTCCGACCCCGCTCCCGACACCAATTGTTACAGCCAATAGTACAATTGGTGTTCCAAAATTTGGGCTAAATAAATTTAGTCCCAGGTCCGAATCCGACACTCCTGACACCAATTGTTACGGACCGCGGATAAGGATGTTGGTTTGCCAAGCGGATGGCACCGCGGCCGTACAGTTACCCCGACTAACCCGATTCCCGAACGTTGGCCGGATCGCGCCACAGATATTCAATATGGAAAAGACAAAAGCGACACGGATGTGAAGAAGAAGAAGAAGACGAAATGGGTGGAAATACTACTACATTTATTCTTACTATTTACACGCTCAAAGTAACCAAGGAAGAAGGAAAGATAAGAAAATAATATACAGAAGATATTAGAGACACAGTGAAAATCGCTGGCTTACCTACAGTCTTAATTAACCCAAGGACAGAACAAACAAAACAAACTCACGTACACAAGAAGGATGGAAAGGCAGGAGGTGGATGGCTGGAGGGAAAGGAAGGTCCAAGGATGCTGCAGCACGATCGGCGCGTTTGGCAGCCGCCGTTCCTTCGCGGCCCCGCTCAAAACTGCCGTCCAGGCCCCAAGCTGCGATTACTGAAGCTGCTGTTGTTGAAGCTGCTGTGTTGCTGCGTGGACATCGCATGCTTTCTCCTGGCTTCTTGCTGTTAACTCCTTTTCTTGGTCCAACTTTGGCGAGCAAGGTGACGAATAGCAGGCTTTGTGCTTCCCTGGATATCCTTCGGCAGTACCTTGCGCGTGCGCTTTTATAGCGCCTCCGGCGATCAAGCCGCCGGCCTTTAGGACACGCCCATCGGTCAGCTCGCCTCGGCCCTGATTGGTGGGCACAGGCCCTCTGACCCCGAGCTGAGCACATGCTTAATGGCGGCTATTGGGGTGAATTCAGCAACCTACCGCTGTAACAAACCTGTGCCCCGTGCAGTTGGCAATGGAGGCTTGGAGGGGATGTAATTGGCAATCGAGGCTTGGCAATGAAAGTTTTTGGGAGTGGGAATGGGGAATGAAAGGAATCTACTCTATTTCACTTGGTGCAATGGAGTGTCATCTTAATGGAAGACAAGGCCTTACCCTAATACACATAATAAAGATATAACTATCAACCAGGGGGAAATCTATGATTGGCTGACGTGATTGTTTATGACCTAATTATGGGACGCCCTTTGACCTTTATACATAACTGGAGTAAGGAGGGTCCAGAATAAAGCACTATTTCACAACAATTTACTATACAATACAACACAATAAAAAAACACAATCCTCATATCCGCAATAATATATATATATATATATATAAACTAGTGAGGGCACCCATTAAACCATACATGGGAATCCCACGGGCATGGACGTGTATAACATTTGGACATCTTCATTTAGATGTTGCACATTCAGTTTTACAAAATGGTTACTGGCAATTCATCAGATCCACAAATGATGTAATCCACACAATTTATTTACTTCTGATAACATGTGAATGCATGTGCGTGCACATGGGAAATACAGTTTGAAATGTATAATTACAGCTAACTAGCAACGGTACCCGAACTACAGGCGGGGCTTCAATTGGGAAGCCCAAATGAAAAGGCAGAATATCAGAAATTGAAGGTTTTTTTAAATTTTAAACGATTCATATAAACATCCGTTGAATCATATCACACGCAAATCATCAAAATCGAAACAGTACATGGCGCCCATTTTGAAAAAAAGATTGAATTCTGCAAAACGGAAGTGGCCGCTACACCTGTTTCTCTGTCGCTTTGCACACGCTGCCATGTTACTTCGGAGCCGCACATTTATATAGGAAGAGTTCGTCAGGAGTCGATCTACTCTCTCCTGGTACGTAGAATAAACAGGATTTGTAGAATTTCAACAAAAGCCACATCACTGTTCGTATCAGTAAATATTATTCCATCGTGTTTGTAAAAATTTGAGGTTTCCTTGCTGGGGGGGGGGGGGAGGGTGGGTTGGGGGGAGGGGAGAGGACAGGGGGAGGTGAGGGGATGGGGGGAAGGGGAAGGGTTAAGGCTGTAGAAGGTTCAGCACTCTCCTTCAATCACGTTGTTTATTAAAGACGATACCAAGCTCTCACAGAACACAAGGCCATCATGACGAGCCGCCAGCAACCACCGAAGCCACGCCCCCTGATGTCACTACGCAGTACGTAGTACCAATCACAACATCTCCCTTTCATTGAAATTATTATGTTTGTATGCAACAAAACACTACTAAACTAAATCAAAATAATAAACACAATCAGACACAACTTGAACCACACATAGATGGGATCTGGGGTTACTGTTATAACCGAACCAAAATGTAATTACTGCTCAGTATGATTAGCTCAAACACAGAAAACAGAATCATTCCAATCAACGAATTGTCTCTGCACCAACATTACAAGGGCTGATTTCTGATGGTCGTTGTTCACTATCACAACATCTCGATGGTTTTCGAATCACACGGCCTGATCTGGTGGAGTATGGAGAGTTGTCCGGCCTTGTTGTCTCAGCACTCTTGTCATCCTTGGAGCTGGAGCAGCCATTAGTTTCCATTTCTGAAGCGTCGTTGTTGAAATGTACGTGTCGAGCAGTTGGTAGACATTGATGTGTTGGTTCAACTTGGTTGGGTCGGATTCGTCCTTCCAATTGGCGCCACAATCGGGTGGATGAAGTTCACGCAAATGTGCCCTGGTTCTTCGAAGACGCGTCCCATTAGGCGTCTGTACTATATACGAACGGCGTTCCTTACAGTGAGCCACAACTTTCCCGGGGTACCATTGGTGTGTGTCCTTGTACAGAATCCAAACCCGATGTCCAATAGCCAATTCAGGTAATTCCGGCCCAGCCGTTCTGTTGTATTGCTTTGCCATCCAGTACGTTCCTTCAATCGTTCCTGAATTTCCTGATGCCTTTGTTGTGCAGGAACCAACAGACGGCTTGGTAGGTTGGTGCGTACAGGTCGGTTGAACAGCATTTCGCTTGGACTTGGGAGGTGGGAATCTACAGGTGTGCACCTCAGGTGTTGTAGTGCAATACCTATGTCACTCCCTGATCTAATACACTTTTTGATCATGTTCTTCACTGTTTGAACTTGTCTCTCAACCAATCCATTACTGTGTGGATACCTCGGCGATGTTGTCGTGTGTTTTACATTCCATTTGGTACACATATCACGGTATGGCTTACCCACATATTGAGGTCCATTGTCCGATATGATATCCAGAGGTGGGCCGAACATACTGAAACATTCAGATGTGACCTTGGCTACTGCACTGCTCGTCGTGTATTCCATTCTCTTCACAACTGGGTACTTGGTGTAATAATCCATCACCAAGAGGTAGGTCTGCCCGTGTAGCTCACACATATCACTGGCTACCTTTTCCCATGGTACCGCTGGTATCTCATGAGCTATCATAGCCTCACGCCTTTGTTCTGGTTGGTTCTCTTGACATGCCTTACATGTTCTGACAACTCTATCAATGTCCATATATATACTTGGCCAGTAAACACATTCGCGTGCTAGATGTTTTGTCTTTTCGATCCCCATGTGCTCCTCATGGAGCTGGTCGAGGATATCCTTACGTAGCTGCTCTGGAATTAGTACCTGTCGATCTTTGAATAGAACACCGTCACAAATACCAATTTCATCACGGTATGGTCAGTGCGGACGTAGGTCCACAGGCAGCTCTGTAAGCCTAGTAGGCCACCCTCGATGAACAACCTGCTGCAATGCTCGAAAGGTTCTATCAGCCTTTCCATACTCTCTGAGTTGGTCCTGTTTCCTTGAGCTGAAATCAATGAGGTCAAAGCGATGATTATCATCCACATCATCAAGCTCAATACCATCTACACGTGCGTCCAACTGCAGTTCCTGATTGTTCTCTGGGTTTGGTAGCCTCGACAGCGTGTCTGATAGCATCACCTCACGGCCGGCCTTATACTCCAGATCAAAATCGTAGCCTTGGATTTTCACAAGAAGGCGCTGGAGCCGTGGAGGGGCGCTTGTAAGCGGTTTGCTGATGATCATGACCAATGGTTTGTGGTCTGTGTATACCTTGAAGCGTATCCCAAACACGTAAGTATGGAAATTCTGTATGCCAGCAACAAGGGCCAGAGTTTCTCGTTCAATGTTTGAATATGCAGGCTGAGTGGGTGTCAGAGTTTGTGATGCAAAAGCAACAGGCTTGTTGTCCTGCAAAAGGCATGCACCCATTCCCTTCTGTGATGCATCCACTTCCAAAACTGTCTCTGTCATGATGATAGTATGTTAGACAGGCATCTGCATCAACACTCTGTTTCAGTTGCTCAAATGCAAACTGATGGTCTTCCTGCCACAGGAATGGCACTCCATTCTTCAGTAAATCTCGGAGGGGTGCCACTTTATCCGCAAAGTGGGGATAATGTGGTGACAGATAGTTCATCAGTCCAATGAATCGGCTCAAATCTTCCTTATCCTGCGGTGACGGCATCTTCCGGATGTCACAGATCTTCCCAGGATCAGGTGAGATTCCTTGTTTGCTGTAGATCGAGCCGAAGAAGTTGATGCGGTCGGTCTTGACGATACATTTCAAAGAGTTGAAAACCAGACCCTCTCTTCGTGCTACTTTCATCACGTTCAGAAGATTACGATCATGCTCCTCTTCAGTTCATCCTGATACTGCCACATCATCGGAGATACCAATACAGCCTGGTGCTTGCTCGAGTATGCGGTCCATGGCTTGCTGGAACAGATCCTGGCTGACACATAACCCAAAAGGCAATCTCTTGAAGCACCAACGCCCAAAAGGTGTGCGGAAAGTGGTCAAATCCTGGCTTTCCTCATCCAGATGCACAGCCCAATAGCCAGCCCGAGCATCTAATTTTGAGAATATCGTGGCGTCAGCAAATTCTGGGTTCAGCTCGTCTAATGTCGGTATTTTATGTGGACACCTCTTCAGCGTTTTCAAGAGTTCAGGTGTTTCGGATCGAGACATACTCTTAAGCTCCCATCTTTCTTTACACTATTACAGATGGAAGAGCACCAATCCGTATGATAGTCTACTTTCCTGATGATACCCTGTTTTTCCATTTTCATTAGTTCCTCCTTCAACTTCCCTTTGATGTGAACACTACACTTCCTTGGTGCGTCAATCGATGCCTTTGCATCAGGCTTTAGATGAAGCCTCACTTTTCCTTTAAAATATCCAATGCAGTCAAACCTGTCCGGGAACAGCCTTTTCAAATCATCCACGGAATTCACCTTGTAGGGCTGTTCCTTGTGGCGCATTGGTTTCAGAATCCTTGATGCTGGAGGTGCAGCCTTCAGCAATGTCCTCCGTTGTCCAGCAATGCTGTTTATGGTGACGATGTTGAGCCATTCACACGCTGGTAGTCCAAGTACTGCAGGTCCAGGTACTTCAACCACATAGAACCTGTACTTGAACCAATCTGAGTCTTTATATCGACACAAGAGCTTGAGGATTCCGTGACACTTGATCTCACTGCCATTGTAAGCAGTGAGCTTGTTCCCACTAAGCGGAGTCAGTTTTGACATCCATTTGTTTCCATACATGTTCTTCACAATACGCGTTGGCAAAGTATTCCCTGGCGCACCTGTATCGACTTTCAACTGCAGTTTGTATACACCTTTCATGTCAGGGCATACAATGTTCAACAATGTGTACACTTCATCCCTCATCTCCTTCATACACAGTGCGGATACCCTGATCACGTGAAACGGCTTGGCGTGTTCATATGTGTCAGTGTCACTTTCGTAACTGTCATCGTCTTCAGTAAAATACCCCGACACTTCATTCCCCGAGGTCCCATTATTGTTACTTCCCCGAAGCATACCTCTAAACTTGCTTCTGCTGACGCGACGGCCTCTTCCACCCATTGCAGGACGGCGGCTCCACTCGTATCCATCAGCATATCTCGTGCTTCGTTTGGGATTTTCACAACAACGGGCCCAGTGTCCCAGTTCACCACAATACTTATAATAATCATTGTATGCTGGGCAGTTCCATGGTGGATGTGATAGTCCACACTTTTTGCACTTTTGTCGATGTGTCATGGCATTCACAGACGATGAAGGCCCTTCCATCTTCTGGATGGCCTGCTTTCCGATTACCATTGCTTCGTACTTGCGACCCTCACTTAAAACCAGGTCCATGTCATACTCGACCTCTTGGTCGAGCAGATGCTTTTGAAAATCATCACATGACGTGCTCGCAACAATCAACTCGATAATCCGTTCCGAGAGTTCTGCTTTGGAGAAATTGCACAACCTTCCCTTCCGTCGGCATCGGTTGACGAAATCATCAATGGACTCTCCTTCTTGCTGCCGAAATCTCATCATTTCCAGCCGGTGAATCCGAAAGTTTAAATGAATGTCCAAATGATCCTCGAATAATTTATATAATTTACCCGGATCCTTTTTATCATCCTCACTCAGAGTCGATGCATTGATCCGCCTCAGTCCTTCGTCTCCCACAGCAATCTGAATCTTGATGGCCTGTCTGGCTTTAGTATCGATGCCCTCGTCCGACAGCACCAAGTTCATTCGTTGCTTGAATAACTTGAAGGTCTCCGCCAGCTCCGAGCTGGACCAGTCCATTGTCGGGAACTTCACCATGTTGAAAAAACACGGAACGTGCCGCCGTGGTAATCCGCAAAGAAAAACAAGACCAAACGTCAAACTGCTTGTTGATCTTCACGATCCCGCGCTGCCACCATGTAGTAAGTTCAGGAATCTCCTTCAATCAAGTTGTTTATTAAAGACGATACCAAGCTCTCACAGAACACACGGCCATCATGGCGTGCCGCCAGCAACCACCGAAGCCCCGCCCCCAGACGTCACTACGCATTACGTAGTACCAATCACAACAAATGAGAGGAGGAGGGATGGGGGAGGGGAGGAGGAGGAAGGGGAGGAGGGAAGGGGAGGGGAGGAAGTGGAGGGGAAGGGTGGGGGGAAGTGGAGGGGAAGGGTGGGGGGAAGTGGAGGGGAAGGGTGGGGGGAAGTGGAGGGGAAGGGTGGGGGGAAGTGGAGGGGAAGGGTGGGGGGAAGTGGAGGGGAAGGGTGGGGGGAAGTGGAGGGGAAGGGTGGGGGGAAGTGGAGGGGAAGGGTGGGGGGAAGTGGAGGGGAAGGGTGGGGGGAAGTGGAGGGGAAGGGTGGGGGGAAGTGGAGGGGAAGGGTGGGGGGAAGGGTGGGGGGAAGGGTGGGGGGAAGGGTGGGGGGAAGGGTGGGGGGAAGGGTGGGGGGAAGTGGAGGGGAAGGGTGGGGGGAAGTGGAGGGGAAGGGTGGGGGGAAGTGGAGGGGAAGGGTGGGGGGAAGTGGAGGGGAAGGGTGGGGGGAAGTGGAGGGGAAGGGTGGGGGGAAGTGGAGGGGAAGGGTGGGGGGAAGTGGAGGGGAAGGGTGGGGGGAAGTGGAGGGGAAGGGTGGGGGGAAGTGGAGGGGAAGGGTGGGGGGAAGGGGAGGGCAAGGGTGGGGGGAAGGGGAGGGCAAGGGTGGGGGGAAGGGGAGGGGAGGAAGGGAGGGGGGAGGGGCGGAAGGGAGGGGGGAAGGGAGGGGGAAGGGGGTGGGAGGGGGGTGGGAAGGGAGGGGGAAGGGGGTGGGAGGGGAAGAAGGTGAGGGGAGGGAGGGGAGGAAGGTGAGGGGAGGGAGGGGAGGAAGGTGAGGGGAGGGGGGGAAGGGAGGTGGAAGGGATGGGGTAAGGGGAGGGGAGGGGGGGAAAGGGATGGGGGAAGGATGGGGAGAGGAGGGAGGGGGAGGCAGGAGAGGAAGGGGAGTGGCTCACTTTTCTGAGTGAATGTGGCTCACGTTTCTGAGTGAATGTGGCTCACATTTCTGAGTGAATGTGGCTCACGTTTCTGAGTGAATGTGGCTCACGTTTATGAGTTTAGTGTGATGCTGAACAGGAAGAAGAAGAAGAAGCCGTACTACCAAATTCGTACACTTCTGGAATTGCTTGATTTATTTGTATTCAAATGTCTGGTTATTGTTTTGTATTTATGTATGCGAATGTGTACTTGTATATAACTGTCATTTAAAAAGGCTTCGGCACTATCAAGCGATTTTTATTTTTTTTTACTCAAAAAAAACGAACTTTTTTTTCCAATTTTTTTTTTTGGCCTAAAACACCCCCAGGCACTCACTCATAAACCTCTGAAAGTTTGATGAAGATCGGTTCAGCCATCTCTGAATAAAACGCAGACACACAAAAACTGGACGGACGGACACACACACACACACACACACACACACACACACACACACACACACACACACACACACACACACACACACACACACACACAACTCGCGTTTATATATATAGATGTAAAATGTGACTTCAAGAGCTCAAATCCTCTCCCTCTCCGCAACATCCCTCCCATATCACGCACACTGCACTGTGGAGTGGATCACACATAGGGGAGTGGATCACACACAGGGGAGTGGATCAAACACAGGGGAAAGGATTACACACCAGGGAGAGGATTACACACACTGGAGAGGGGGAGTGGATGAGACACAGGGGAGTGAATCGCACACATGGGAGTGGATCACACACAGGAGAAAGGATTACACACGCGGGAGAGGATTACACACACTGGAGAGGGGAATTGGATCGCACACATGGGAGTGGATCACACACAGGAGAAAAGATTACACACCGGGGAGAGGATTACACACATTGGAGAGGGGAGATGGATCACACACAGGGGAGTGGATCACACATAGGGGAGTGGATCAAACACCGGGGAGTGGATCACACACAGGGGAGTGGATCACACACACTGGAGAGGGAGTGTGGATCACACACAGGGGAGTGGATGACACATAGGGGAGTGGATCAAACACCAGGGAGTGGATCGCACACCAGGGAGTGGATCTCACACTGGGAAGTGGGTCTCACACAGGGGAGTGAATCACTCACAGGGGAGGGGGAGAGGATCACACACAAGGGAGATGGCGAGTGGATCACACACAGGGGAGTGGGTCTCACACAGGGGTGTGAATCACTCACAGGGGAGGGGGAGAGGATCACACACAAGGGAGATGGGGAGTGGATCACACACAGGGGAGTAGATGATACACAGGGGAGTGGATCACACACCAGGGAGTGGACCACACACCGGGGAGTAGATCACACACAGGGGAAAGGATTACACACCAGGGAGAGGATTACACACACTGGAGAGGGGATGTGGCTCACACACAGGGGAGTGGATCACACATAGGGGAGTGCATCAAACACCGGGGAGTGGATCACACACCGGGGAGTGGATCACACACCGGGGATTGGATCTCACACAGGGGAAAGGATTACACACCAGGGAGAGGATTACACACACTGGAGAGGGGGAGTGGATCACACACTAGGGATTGGGTCACACACAGCGGAGTGGATCAGTCACAGGGGAGAGGGAGTGGATCACACACAGGGAAGTGGGTCACACACAGGGGAGTGGGTCACACACAGGAGAAAGGATTACACACCAGGGAGAGGATTACACACACTGGAGAGGGGGAGTGGGTCACATACAGGGGAGTGGATCACACATAGGGGAGTGGATCAAACACCGGGGAGTGGATCACACACCAGGGAGTGGATCACACACCAGGGAGTGGATCTACACTGGGGAGTGGATCACACACAGGGGAAAGAATTATCCACCAGGGAGAGGATGACACACACTGGAGAGGGGGAGTGGATCACACGCCCGGGAGTGGGTCTCACATAGGGGAGTGGATCACTCACAGGGGAGTGAATCACTCACAGGGGAAGGGGAAAGGATCACACACAATGGAGATGCCGAGTGGATCACACACAGGGGAGTGGATAATAAATAAGGGAGTGGATCACACACCAGGGAGTAGACCACACCCCGGGGAGTAGAACACACACAGGGGAAAGGATTACACACCAGGGAGTGGATCACACACAGGGGAGTGGATCACACACTGGGGAGTGGATCACCCACTCCCTGGCAGTGGATCACACACAGGGATAGGATTACACACACTGGAGAGGGGGAGTGGATCACACACCGGGGAGTGGGTCACACACAGGGGAGTGGGTCACACACAAGGGAGTGGGTCACACACAGGGGAGTGGATCAGTCACAGGGATAGGTTTACACACACTGGAGAGGGGGAGTGGATCACACACAGGGGAGGGGATCACACACAGGGGAGGGGATCACACACAGGGGAGTGGATCGCACACATGGGAGTGGATCACACACAGGAGAAGGATTACACACCGGGGAGAGGATTACACACACTGGAGAGGATATGTGGATCACACACAAGGGAGTGGATCACACACAGGGGAGTGGATCAAACATAGAGGGGTGGATCAAACATAGAGGAGTGGATCACACACAGGGGAGTGAATTGCACACAGGAGAAAGGATTACACACCGGGGAGAGGATTACACACCGGGGAGAGGATTACACACCGGGGAGAGGATTACACACCGGGGAGGGGATTACACACACTGTAGAGGGGGTGAGGATCACACACCGGGGAGGGGATCACACACAGGGGACTGGATCACACACAGGAGAGGGGGAGAGGATCACACACCGGGGAGTCAATCACACACAGGGGAGTGGATCACACACCGGGAGAGGATTACAAACTGGGGAGGGGAAAAGGATCACGACGTTCATTGGTGGTCTTGTTCTGTTCCCTCATTCTTTTATTACCCTCGCCAGAGGAGAGGGTATTGCATTTGAGTCCGTTTATCTGTCTGTTTGTTTGTCCAAACAGAATAATTATGATTTTCTCTGCAACCGTTGGTCTGATTGACAGGAAATTTCCACCATAGGTGCAACTCCATGTGTATAATTATTTAATGATAATTATGAAGTCACCGGTCCTGTTGTTCAGCCGCCATATTGGAAAAAACGAAAAAAATTGCACCTCCATATGTCCGAAAGCGCTGCATAGAAAAAATGAGACAGGGTTCATTGTAAATAACTCTCCATGTGGAATAACATCTGTTAATGATGATGTCATAGGTACCTCCATTAAGACGTCATAATTCGACAAGTACAAAACTTCATCCGATCAAGATGAAATTTATTGAGCATCATCTGGGGATAAATTGGTGGAGAAAAAAATAATGATGACGTCATCGGTCACGTAGTTCGGCCGCCATATTTGTTTTAACACAAAAGCCTTAAAAACTACTGAAAACATATCCTGGCGAGGGTCTGCAATCTCTGAATGCTCTTTCTTGTTCATTTTGGAAATGGCAGTTACAAATGACCCTCATGCAACTCATTGAAACAGCGCTGACATAAAGAAGCAGGAATGACCACCCACATGACTCAACCTTGAGCTAAAGACAGCTCAGATGCAAGCGATGCATATGGAGCATATTCTGACGTCGAGAGCAACTCGCACCAAGAACCTGGAAAAACAATGTGCGCAACATGTGGCAGCACGGATCACGATGAATGGCAGCGGCCACTTCCGCAGCGATTATCTATCTATAATTCCAGTAATCTCTGTCTGTCTGTCTGTACGTCTGTACGTTTGTTTGTTTGTCTGTGACCGCTGTTTCTCGACAACCACGGGTCCGATATACTTTTAACTTGCCAGGTATATTGCTGGGGACCCGAGGATGTGCCTTTTCAAGGTTTCATATTAATCGGACAATTACTTACCGAGCTATGTCCAAAAAACGATTCAACCAATCAGAGAGCAGCGAACGATCGCGTGTGCCGAACGTGGCGGGCACACTCTGCCTCGGATGGCACATTTGAGAGCGTATTCATTTATTTCACGTTTGCAAACTATGTTGGCGTTAAACTATGTTTTACAACTAATAAAAACGAATTTGCGTTTCATTCGCTTTCCTGCGCGTTTGTGCACGCGATGGCGATTTCTTTACCAAACTCCGGAAGCCGTTCGCTTTGGACCAAACCATTTCATGTAAATAGAGGGGGGGGATTGTCACCACTCGCAAGCCGTTCGCTTTGGACCAAACCATTTCATGTAAATAGAGGGGGGGGATATAATTTTAGATATATATATAGTACGGGCATGCCCTAGTATTCGTAATTACCGGACCACATTCACTCTGTTCCAGCATGAACACCTCGACCTCATCTGCAGGTTTGGCACCTGCCTTTGGAGAACAAAGCTCCGCTCCCCATGTGCAGAGTACCTAATGGCAACTTTTAATTGTGACAACGTCTGAAGAATGAAACATTCCGACTATATAAAGAATACAGCTCAAATGGAAACGTCCCTGGGAAAAAAGTCTTGTGGACGGTGTATAAGAACATTACATTACACCATTCTGTCCGTGCGAAAACCAAAGTTACGCTTTTTGTTACAGCATACAAAATGACATTTTCTAAATTAAAGATTTCAAATAAACTTCTTTAAAGTGTACGTGCACATACTAGCTTGTAAAATAATAACGAAAAAACATCTCTCGGCAATTTCCCGTCTGTCTTTATTTTTACAGGTGTAGCCCATCGGGCGAAGCCGTCTACAACAGTGTTTGTTCGTCCGTATGTACATTGTACAGTCACGTAAAAAAGTAGGTACACCCCATATAAAGTTTGACTTTTTCAACATATTTCAACATACAGCTATTTGATCTTCATTTCAACAATATTGATAGATAAAGGTGATATAATATAACAAATATCATGAAACATTTACATTTTGTAGTCCATTGTATAATTTAAATAAACATAAATGCAAATTTCGCACGTGGAAAAAGTAAGTACACCCTTGGCTCTAATAGGTGGTATTGCCCCCTTTGGCAGAAACAACCTCAAGTAGGCGTTTCTTATAACTATCTACCAGTCTCTGACATCGACTGGGAGAAATTTTTGCCCACTCCTCCATGCAGAATTCTTTCAGCTGTGCGATGTTTGAGGGGTTTCTTGCATGCACAGCACGTTTCAAATCCCCCCACAACATCTCGATGGGATTTAGATCCAGGCTTTGACTTGGCCATTCCAGAACCCTCCATTTCTTTCTTTTCAGCCATTCCTTGGTGGATTTACTGGTATGTTTAGGGTCCTTGTCATGTTGCAAGGTCCACCTTAGGTTGAGCTTCAACTTTCCGACAGATGGCCTCACATTATCCTCAAGCACCCTCTGGTACAATGAAGAATTCATAGTGGAATTTATGATGGTGAGCTGCCCAGGCCCTGATGCAGCAAAGCTGCCCCAAACCATTATATTTCCACCACCATGCTTTACATGTATCAGGTTCTTGTGGTCAAATGCTGTGTTTGGTTTTTGCCAAACATGTCTTGTGGTACTGTGGCCAAATAGCTCTACCTTTGACTCATCTGTCCAGAGCACATTGTTCCAGAAGTACTGGACTTTGCCTAGGTGTTCATTGGCAAACTTTAGTCTTTCCCTGATGTTCTTTCTGGACAGCAAAGGTTTCCTCCTGGCACACCTCCCATGTAGATCAAATTGTGCAGCCTCTTTCTAATGGTAGACTCGTGCACTTTGACATCATCAGTGGCAAGAGCTACCTGTAGGTCCCGTGATGACATTCTGGGGTTCTTCAAGACTTCTTACAGCATCTTGCTGTCTGCTCTCGGGCTGAACTTGCTGGGGCGGCCTGGCCTGAACAAGTTGGCAGTTGTTTGGAATCTTCTCCACTTGTAGATGATCTTCCGGACAGTCGAATGATTGATTTCAAATTGTTTGGAGATCTTTTTAAATCCCTTCCCAGACTCGTAGGCATCTATAACCTTCTTTCTGAATGCCTCAGAGAGCTCTTTTGATCTAGGCATGGTGATGCCACGCACTTCAACAACAAAGAGCAAACCAAACGAAATGTCTGAAGTTTAAATAAGACAGGTTCCTCCAAGATCCTCTCTAACGATGTTCTAATCATTTGCACCTGAGC
Source organism: Myxine glutinosa (assembly GCF_964187855.1). Taxonomy (NCBI): domain Eukaryota; kingdom Metazoa; phylum Chordata; class Myxini; order Myxiniformes; family Myxinidae; genus Myxine; species Myxine glutinosa. The sequence continues at coordinate 186,018,613 of NC_136262.1, read as the reverse complement.
TGGTGCACCTGATTCTAATTTTAGGTATTTGAAGTAGTGATAAATGTAGGGGTGTACTTACTTTTTCGACATGCGAAATTTGCATTGATGTGTATTTAAGTTATACAATGGACTACAAAATGTAAATGTTTCATGATATTTGTTGTATTATATCACCTTTATCTATCAATATTGTTGAAATGAAGATCAAATAGCTGTATGTTGAAATATGTTTTTAAAAAGTCTAAACTTTACATGGGATGTACTTACTTTTTCACGTGACTATGTTCCCTCAAACGTATACCAATCAGAGCTGAGGATATGGTCACATGACAGGGTGATGTGATTACATCTGATATCATTACGGCGGTACGGTTTCTGACTCTCCACACTCCACCATTTTGATTTTTATGCCATTCATGCCGAACATATCGTCGAATCTGTCATATATCACAATCGCCATGCTCTACCTTTACATTTTTCATTCAGTGTGAAACACAAACAAACCGATTGTTAAAATGACCATGAAATATCGAAAGCATCGGCGTTACGTCTCTTCCAACAATACGGTATGTATAGGCCTTAGGCGTTATGACTCATCTTTGGACTGCTTCGGACAAATTAAGGCTAGCTTTCTTTATGCAGTTGTGTATCGTTTCAGTTGTATCGTTTTCGCAATGATAATAATATGAATACGCATTGCGTAGAGTGAGAGCTTCGTCGACAATGGTCAGTCGATCGAGTACGCAGCCCTCGCAAACATCTGTAGGCCTAGGCCTAGCTAGGCTAGGTTGTTTGATCTTGGGCTTAGAATTAAAATTCAAATTAATTTTATTGAATGGATAGATTGGGATAGAATGCAGGACTTACCTACTGTAGGCTATATACTAGGTACGTGACAAAAAATTTCAAAAACAAGGAACTCCTTTGCAACTGGTACCATTGGAAAGAACATGAAAATACCATTACCATGATACCCAGATCATTGTCCTTGGTCTAATATTAAGAGAGTTAAAGCATTTTGACATTTACCAATTACGCGCAATTTTGGTCCTTTGTTATCAATGGAAACAAAGGAAAAATGTGTGACCTTTTTATTATTATTATGGTCAAACACAAGATTTCGGTGCTCAAATTAACTAAATATTAAAACTACATGTGGATAAATATATTAACAATACATTAAATTGGTTTCATAACGATATAAACTTGCCTTCAATTAACAAACAATTGTGGGAGTAGTGAGGAGTGGTTAGGCAGTGGGGGAGGGGAATGAGGCGTTGTTAGGCAGTGGGGGGGAGGGAGTGAGGAGTGATTAGGCAGTGGGGTGGGGAGGAGGAGTGAGGAGTGGCTAGGCAGTGGGGGGGGGGGGGCGGGCGGAGGAAGGGGTGGTAGTCAGTGGGGGGAGGGGGGAGGAAGGGGTGGCAGGCAGTGGGGGGAGGATGGGAGGAAGGGGGTGATAAGCAGTGAGGGGAGGGGAAGGGTGGGAGGGAGGGAAGGTAAGCAGTGGGGAGGGGGAGGTGGGAGGAAGGGGTGGGTGGGTGGGGGGGGGAGTGAGGAGTGGGTGGGTGGGGGGAGGAGTGAGGAATGGGGGGGAGTGAGGAGTGGGTGGGGGGGGGGGAGTGAGGAGTGGGTGGGTGGGGCGGGGGAGTGAGGAGTGGGTGGGTGGGGGGGAGGGAGTGAGGGTGGGGGGGAGGGAGTGAGGGTGGGTGGTTCGGGGGGAGTGAGGAGTGGGTGGGTGGGGGTGGAGTGAGTTTAGGGAGTGAGGAGTGGGTGGTTGGGGGGAGGAGAGTGAGGGCCAATGAACAACACAAACGTGTGATTGCATGCATGTCATGACATGCCTGAGATGCACGAGCTGTGAGCGCACGATGCACCGCGACGACATATTTTGGAATTTCCATCCACGACACGTTTTATTATTATCGTCAAAAACAAGGTTTCGGTGCTCAAATTAACTAGATATTAAAACTAGATGTGGATATATATATATAAACTAACACAATAAATTGGTTTCAGAACGATATAAACGTACCTTCGTCAAAATCAGTGAATGGTTTTGACAACCCAAACTTGCGGCAATAAATTCACCTACTTCTCGAAGTCGGAAAATAAAGGTTGGAAGACGAGGTCAAAGGGAAAAATCTGAACTGCGTCATAAGTATTTCCGGTTCATCTAAGAAAAACAAATACGATCTCTGCAGCGATAGTAATAGAGGGCTGTGCAGACAGCCGAGATCGCTGGCAGACCAGGTAGTGGTGCCACAGCGACGCGCTACTCAGCATCCGATAGTCACGTACCTACTATATTATATAGTCTAGACTTCTAGTCGACTGGACCGGGTACGTAGGTCCGTTTGGCAGGGACGTACTGAAATCGGTGTACCTGGCTTAAATGAAGTCGGTGTAGCTGGCGGAAAACTGAAGTTGGTGTCGATGGCGGAAAACTGAAATCGGGGTACCTGGCTTAAATGAAGTCAGTGTGGCTGGCGTAAATGATGAGCGGTTTCGAAATCAAAATCCGTTCTGTACAGTACTGTATTGTAATTTATTGATTTTAATCACCAGGTGAAAATAATTTATCGGTCGCGCCAGACCAAAGCAAGATCACGTGAGCAAGATGGCGCATCATGGAAGGGACAAGATGGCAGATCATGGAAGGGACATTTCAAATGCCAACATGAAATTTTGTTCCCAAGGGAATGGGGATTTTTTTTTTTTTTTTTTTGTGAACTTTGAAATGAAAGTGAAATTTTGAATGCATTTACATATACATTGCAATTGGTATCGAGGTTCGCTTACGAAGCTCTCTAATAAAATTGTAAATATAACCATAACATTTTAATCCCAATGTCGTGAATGGAACGTTAATGGATTGAAGCGGTGTATGGTTCATGATCAATGATCGAAGTGGTGTTTGGCATCAACATTAATAACCGAGGAAGTATGGAATTAGCCTCGGTTTTTTAATGGTAATATCATTTTTGAAATAATGATAACGTAACGCTAATATTATAGTAAATCTAATCGTAACACTAATCCCTTCGTAGTGACTGCAAACTTACTGGAAGTTAAAATATATCCGTTTTGTGTCCGTTACGGCATTCCGTCTATGATGTCATTATGACAGCTGACTCCACCGACCGACATTTTAATTTACTCGTTCACCCTCTCACTACGGGAGTGGCAGGAAGGGTCATTCCTCTTTGGGGTATATATTCCTATTCTCAAGAACATTGGGTGTGTTCATTTACCAAGTTTCTTGTGGAGAGATCGCCATTTGGTTTAAGCATTCGAGCAAGCATGCCATTCAAAACCATTAAGGAACGACTGGCTTGGCAAGTGCTAGCTAGCTGCTTGGTAAATGAGCACACCTCTAACCCTTGTGGGGTACATAGATTACAGTAGATCTTCACTCAGTTCTGAAAGTAAAACTTACCTCATGGATGTCGGGATTCCTCCAAATTTCTTTGTTTAGCCTCCCCCGGCCTACTCGTCCATTTCTCCACAAGGTGCTAGATGCCGAATCAGCACTGTTGTTTCTCTGCCGTCAGCTAACCGAATGTGCGCGTATTCGGGGTTCACGTCCAGTATATCTACGCGGTCCACAAACAGTTCATATTTGCTCTGGCAAACAGTACGTTTTAGTAAAGCCAGACCAGGCTCGGCTAACCACGAGGGTAGGGGCTGACCACCGGAGCTGCGACGTTGGTACTTGAATAGTCGCTTGTGAGGGGTAGCGTTAGTGGTGGTGCACAAAAGAGACCTTATAGTGTGTAGTGATTCAGGAAGCACCCACTCCCACATCCTCTGGGGCAGGCCGCAGATATGCAAGGCCATCATAACTGCCCTCCAGATAATCCAGTTTTACATTCAATTTGGCTGTTCCTTTGGGGATTGTAGGCAGTGGTATGGCTAGAAGCGATCCCACGCTCGAGGAGAAATAGTTTGATCTCCCGTGACATAAAAGCAGTCCCGCGGTCGCTGTGTATGAATGCCGGATATCCAAACATCAGAAACAGTTGCCGAAAGCAACGGATGATGGTAAGGGAAGACGTGTCCGAGCACGGGAATGCGAACTGGAATCGAGAATACTCGTCCACTATTGTCAGCATGTAGCGATTAGGCCCCCCACTGGGCAGAGGCCCCTTGAAATCGATATTCAGTCGCTCCCACGGGTGACCAGCATGTAAGAGCGTACCCATAGGAGGCTTGTAGAAGCTCGGCTTCAGCTCAGTGCAAACCTGACAAGTCTTATATAACTGACAAATATCATCCACGGAGAAAGGCAGGTTTCTACTTATAACAAAGTGGGCCATTCGTGCGACGCCCGGGTGACAAAGCGCAGCATGTATTGACCGTAGTTCGTCGACTGCCATTCCGACGCAGATGGGCCTAGACAAAGCATCGGTCGCATGGTTGTCTTTCCCCGGCCTGCACACAATTTCAAAGCAATAGTCAGTCAGTTCAATGTGCCAGCGCGCGATCTTCTTGTTCTTAATCTTTCGAGTATGTTCCCTGTCATACATGAACGAGATTGACTGCTAATCAGTGATTCCTTTGAATCGCTTCCCCAAGAGGAAATGGTGCTATCTACGGACCGATTCCACCATGGCGTAAGCCTCCTTTTCGATGGAGGAGTGGCGCCGCTCACTGTCAGATAGAGTGCGTGAGAATAATGCTACCGGTCGCCCCCCCCCCTGACTCAGTGTTGCGGCAATGGCACAATCGGATGCATCCGTCTCCACCACAAAGGTGACCATCTCGTTGATTGAAGTCACGATGGTGCCGGCGACGTCACTCTTGAGTTGTCAAAAAGCCATTTGAGCAGCCAAGGTCAGCGGAAATGTCGACGAGCGGTCTTATCTTCTCTGAGAACCTCGAGACCCACTGACTGTAATGCGCAAATAAGCCCATAGCTCGCTTTAAAGTCACCCGATCGACAGGAGGGGCAAGGTCAAGTAGGGCCTGGAGCCGAGCCGGATCGGGCCTTATCTCCCCTCCATACACCGTTTAGCCCAAAGATGTATGGTTCTCACAGAATAGCTGCATTTGGCCTCGTTGAAGGTTAACCGGTATTTACGAGCCACTTTCAGAAAGCGCTGCAGGTTTGAGTCATGGTCCTTCTGATTCCAGCCGCAAACGGTCACGTTGTCAACGTAAATGAATACATCTTTCACTTGCTCTTTTGCCAAAATCTCATCTATAGCTCGCTGGAAGCACGCACGCTGTTCGTAACACCAAATGGAATTCTATGGAATTGGTACAGCCGCTGTCCAGACTCGAAGGCCATGTAGGGTCGGTTGGCTGCCTGTATCGGAATCTGATGATACGCGCTACGGAGGTCAAGAGTGCTAAATACTCTATATTTAGATACCACCTGAACCATGTCATCCATATGGGGAAGCGGGTATGCATTGGGTTGAGTGTAATGATTAATCGTTTGCGAGTAGTCCATGACCATCTGTTTACGATGATTAGGGCTGTTTACAACCAACACCTGTGCTCACCACGGTGAACAGCTGGGTTCGATGATGCCTTTGAGCAAAAGGCGTTTAGTTTCTTTGGCTATAAAGATTATGTCTGGCTGAGAATACCATCTAGATATCATGGTGACCGGTCGGCAATGAACTGTTAAGCTCGGGAATAGTTGAGGCGGTTCGACCACTATCTCTGCTCGGCCGCATACCCGGGGCCAGGCGGGAGCCCACGGAGAGGGTGTGAGTCCCGCCGAATTGCATCTCTAATCGCCTATGCCGATTCAAAAAATCGTGCCCAAGGAGTACGTCGGAGCAGAGGTTCAGAAGTACCAACAGCTTAACATCACAGTAAGTCACATCATTAGCAACTAGCTTAACCACACACAATCCGTGTGATCGCTGTCACAGGGCACCCTAGGCCATGCATACGTGCTGAGATGCAGCAACGGTGGGCCACCAGTGACGCTCAATGAGATGATGGCTGATGTAGCTCCGATCACTTCCCTTGTCGATCAGCGCTTCCACAGACTGGCCGTTGATTTGCACCGGAACCACAGCACATGCAAGGCTGATCGGAGCTCTTTGAGTTCCCGCGGACATGCGTGCTCTCGCAAGTGTTGTCCGTTTAGTTTTGGCCAATCGGAAGACCTTAGCAAAGTGCCCCCATTTCCCGCAGTTGTGGCACGTCGTCTCCCATGCGGGACATAATGAACGAGGGTGACGGCGCTTCCCGCAAAAGTAGCATTTGGCGTTCGCACCAGCAGGAGTAGCCACGGCCACGGTGCTTGGCTCGCTCTCCTCATCATCAGAGCTCTCTCCACGGGGTGCCTGGCACGCGGCAGCACACGTGGGCGCTCACTCGGCATTCGCTTCAGAATCCCCACAGTCGTTCGTAACTGCCAGTGCTACCACTCACGTGAAGGGCCGGCCGTAAGTTTCAGATATGGCTTGAGCCGACTGCAGAACACGGGCTTGGTCGAAAGCAGTTTTGAAATCCAGCGTATCGTTCTCGAGAAGAGGCTGCTGGATCACAGGAGACTGAAGCCCAGTAATGAAGGCATCGCGCACCAGGTCGTCCGTGCACTGCACAGCCGTCCGGTCCGGAATTGCACAGTCCTGGCTAAGCTGCCGTAAAACCTGGCCGTATTGATCCAGGGAATCCGTGCTTTCCTGTCTTCGTGTAGCCATGAGGTGCCGAGCGTATATGGTGCTGCGCGGTTTGATTAAAAGCGCTTTCAAGGCGTCCACAGCAGCGTCATACGTCGCACAATGAGAAACATATCTGTAGATGACATGGGACATGTTACTGGACAGAACATCGAGTTTCTGCGCATCCGAAATGTCCGGAACCAAGGCTGTAAAGGGCCTCAGGGAATTGAGCCAGTGGGTCAGCTGGTCGACTGCATCGCTCACGTTCGGATCCCCACAGAGGCGTTCCAACCAGATCAGCTTCTCCATACTACTTGGTCGTTCCAGAAGCCGATTACAATAAATTGTAGTGAAATCAGACTCCAAAACCTCTCTTCAGGATATGAGGCCCTATTGTAATCGACTTGGCGTTCACCTAAATAAACACAGCAGTCATCTTATTAGCTCTACAAAGCAACTGAAGGCACATCAAGACCGTTTATCAAATGAACTAAGCAATCTAAGTCACTAGTCAAAAGCTCATAATCACATCTGACCAATATCTCTCAGAATTCATAGCAGCACTGGCAGTGTAACTCCTTCAGCTGGTTAAATACTTAAATCCTCTTACATCAGCAGGCGTCCGCCCATGGCAGACAGATATGTTTATTCCATGCCTGCGACATGCTTCTTCTTCTTCTTCTTCTTCTTCCAATTCATCACATTGTGGCGGACACAAAAGCCCACTGGCGTGGTGACATCATTCCGCGCACCAAGTGGGCGGTGGCCACGCCCGAGGGGTAGGCGTGGCCTCATGATATACACCAGGCGCGCAGCCCGGAACGCGCCAGTGTTACAGTGAGCTCCTGAAATAAAGACGCTTATAAGTTACCGCTTGTCCGCTTCCTCCTTGCTCGCAAGCAGCGCGCGTAACGCCGCGCTTTACTGGTGACCCCCTCGACGTTGGATCTGCCGGAGCGATCCTTCCACACGCGACGCCATTGCCATGGCCAACTTCATCAAACTTCCCGAATTTTGGGAGGCTCAGGCCGAAGTCTGGTTCGTCCAGGCCGAAGCCCAATTTCAGCTTCGGCGTCTCACCGGCGATGACACGCGCTATTGCCACGTCGTCGCCTCCCTCGGGCCCGGCACGGCCGCTCGAGTTTTGTCCGTCCTTCGCCACCCACCGGATGGCCACAAGTACGAGGCACTCAAGCGGCTACTCCTAGCCACGTTCGGCCTCACGGACGACGCACGGGCCGACCGCCTCCTGGATCTCCCCGAGCTCGGTGACACGCGCCCGTCGGTCCGAATGGACCATATGCTGTCACTGTTGGGCGACGAAGCCCCCGGTTCTCTATTCCGGGCGCTTTTCCGTCGCCAACTTCCAGCACAGGTTCGCCTCGCGTTGGCCGGGACCGGGCTAACTGAACCCCGAGCATTGGCAGCCGAGGCGGACAGGTACTTCGCCACTTTGGACACGCGGGCGAGAGTCGGCGTGGCCGTCACGGCCCTCGTGGCTGATGCTGCTGATGCTGCTGATCCACAGCATCAGCTTATACAGCATACGCAGCATGCTGATATGCACCTCGTGACCGCCGCCACGCCCCGCCCACCGCCGCGGCGAAAACCGCCACCGCGGGGAAACCCGCCAACTCCACCAGCCTGGCGGAGCCAGCCGCGCTCCTCCAGCTCCACCACCTGGTGCTGGTTCCACGCCAAGTTCGGCCACGAAGCTCGGCAGTGTCATCCGCCATGCTCCTTCAACAGGTCGGGAAACGCCCGGGCCGGCGCTCAATAGTGGTGATGAGCGCCGGCCGTTCGAGCAGCCTGCTGTTCATAACGGACACCTTCTCCGGGCGCCGTTACCTGTGCGACACGGGAGCGCAGGTGAGTGTCGTTCCCGCCGGCACGTCAGACAAGCACGCCGCGGGTGGGGGCCCCGCACTGCTTGCCGCGAACGGGACGCCCATCCGTACGTACGGAAAACGCTGCCTCTCTCTGCGGGTCGGAGGGCAGGTTTTCCGATGGACGTTCGTCACCGCCGAGGTGCCCATGGCACTGCTTGGCGTGGACTTCCTGTGCGCTAATGGGCTCCTGGTCGACGTCAAGCGCAGACGTCTTGTCCAGGCCGAGACATTCAGCTCGCTCGCTTGTGCGTTGCCCAGCTCAACGAGCGGCTTGCCAAGCAGCTTGCCGAACGGTTCCGTTCCGGCCACGTTGGTCTGTACGCTTCCGGCAGCGGACGCATTCACCTGCCTCCTCGCCGGCTTCCCGGCCCTCACGCGGCCCACTTTCTTGGCGGGGGCCGTCAAGCACGGGGTGGCCCATCACATCCCCACCGTCGGGCCACCGGTCTACGCCCGGGCACGCCGCCTCGAGCCGACGAAGCTGGCGGTGGCAAAAGCGGGGTTCGCTACCCTGGAGCGACTCGGCATCGTTCGGCGCTCAGAGAGCGCTTGGGCGTCGCCGCTGCACATCGTGCCGAAGCCCGGCGGGGGATGGCGACCGTGCGGGGACTATCGCCGTCTCAATGACGCCACGACTCCCGACCGCTACCCCGTCCCCCACATTCAGGACTTTTCCGCCCGTTTGGCGGGCATGTCCTTCTTCTCGAAGGTGGACCTCATACGCGGCTACCATCAGGTCCCCGTCAGGCCGGAGGACGTCCCGAAGACGGCGGTCATCACGCCATTCGGACTCTTCGAGTTCCTGCGCATGCCCTTCGGTCTGAAGAATGCGGCTCAGGCGTTCCAGCGACTGATGGACAGCGTCCTGCGTGACTTGGATTTTGTCTACGTCTACCTGGACGATATCCTCATCGCCAGCGCGTCCCGCGAAGAGCACCTACGCCACCTCCGCACGCTCTTCGAACGCCTGGGCCAGCATGGCCTGATTGTGAACCCCGCAAAGTGCCGGTTCGGCGCCACCATAATCGATTTTCTGGGGCACCGTGTCACCAGGCACGGAGCCGTCCCCCTGCCGGCCAAGGTGGAGGCGGTGAAGGGGTTTCCGCGCCCCCGCACGATCAGAGGGCTGCAGGAGTTCCTGGGCATGGTGAACTTTTAGCATCGGTTCCTGCCCCGTATCGCCCAGCTCCTGCGCCCCCTGCACGAAGCTCTCCGAGGTAAGCCGGGCAAAGGCGACGTTACCTGGACCGAGCAGATGGACACGGCATTCACGGGCGCGAAGCTCGCCTTGGCTAACACCACCATGCTCGCGCACCCGGCGCCCGATGCACCGATCGCCCTCACCACCGATGCCTCGGACTACGCGGTGGGCGTGGTGCATGAGCAATGGGTGCGTGGAGCTTGGCAACCACTGGCATTCTTTAGCCGGCAGCTTCGCCCGCCCGAACGCCGTTACAGTACCTTCGACCGCGAGTTGCTCGGGCTTCACTTGGCGGTCAGGCACTTCCGCCATCTGCTCGAGGGCCATGCGTTCACTGCCTTCGTCGACCACAAGCCGCTGATCTTCGCGATGGGCAAGGTCACCGAGCCGTGGTCGGCCCGGCAGCAGCGTCACCTCTCAGCCGTGTCCGAGTACACGACGGACATCCAGCACGTCGCAGGGAAGGACAACCCGGTGGCGGATTGCCTTTCCCGGGCCGTCGCCCACGCAGTCCACCTCGGCATCGACTATGCCCGGATGGCAGTGGACCAGGCCGCTGACCCCGACGTCCAGGCCTTGCGGACCGCCGTCACGGGCCTCCGCGTCACCGAGGTGGCGTTCGACGACGCGGGCGCGGCCCTCTTGTGCGACGTCTCCCTCGGGCGTCCTCGCCCCATCGTGCCCACGGGCTGGCAGCGCCAGGTGTTTGACGCCATCCACGGCCTATCCCACCCGGGCGCGAGGGCCTCCCAAAGGCTGATCGCCGACAAGTTCGTCTGGCATGGCCTCTGGAAGGCCGTCCGCGGCTGGGCCAGGACGTGCCTCGCGTGCCAGCGCGCCAAGGTGCACCGGCACACCCAGGCCCCGTTGGCCCCGTTCACGGTGCCAGAACGCCGGTTTGACCACGTCCACGTGGACCTGATGGGACCTCTGCCCCCCTCGGGGGGTTTCACCTACGTCCTCACCATGGTGGACCGCACCACCCGGTGGCCGGAGGCCGTGCCCTTGGCGTCGACAACGGCGGCCGATGTCGCGCAGGCTTTCATCGCCACCTGGGTCGCCCGGTTCGGCGCCCCCTCAGACATCTCGTCCGACCGTGGCCCCCAGTTCACCTCGGAGCTCTGGGGGGCGGTCGCGCAGGGGCTCGGGGTCCGGCTGCACCGAACCACGGCCTACCACCCCCAGGCTAACGGCCTGTGTGAGCGATTTCACCGCTCATTGAAGGCCGCGCTCCGGGCCACCCTCCGTGACGGCGGCTGGGTCGACAGGCTCCCCTGGGTCCTGCTGGGCCTCCGGACGGCGCCCAAGGAGGACCTGCACGCATCCGTGGCGGAGTTGGTCTTCGGGCACCCGCTGCGGGTGCCGGGCGAGTTCCTCCCCGACTCCACGGCACCATGGTCCGCGGCACAGCAGCGCTCCGCTCTGCAAGAGACCGCCCAGAGGTTCGCCCCGGTGCCAACGGCATGCCACGGGCACCCACCGACGCACGTCGCCCCGGAGCTTCGCACGGCGGAGTACGTCTTCGTCCGCCACGATGCCCACCGGACACCACTGCGGCCCCCGTACGACGGGCCTTTCCGCGTGCTGGAGACCGGGGCGAAGCATTTCACCCTGGACATCGGCGGTACTCCTGACCGCGTTTCGGTAGACCGCCTCAAGCCGGCCCACCTCGACGTGGACCATCCACCGCCAGTGGCCCGACCCCCACGTCGGGGCCGCCCCCCTGCGGGCGGACCCCCGGCAATGCCCAGCCCCGCCGCCACGCCGCCCCCCGGTCCTGCACCCATCCCAGGGGCAGCCAGGGGCATCCCACCTGGCATCCCTGCACCCCGGACGCCGCCGATCGCCAGGGGGCGCTTCGGCCGGGTCATTCGTCTGCCCCGCAAACTGGCCCTCCAGGTGCGCGGGAATTCTGGGGGGGCGCGTGTGGCGGACACAAAAGCCCACTGGCGTGGTGACATCATTCCGCGCACCAAGTGGGCGGTGGCCACGCCCGAGGGGTAGGCGTGGCCTCATGATATACACTGGGCGCGCAGCCCGGAGCGCGCCAGTGTTACAGTGAGCTCCTGAAATAAAGACGCTTATAAGTTACCGCTTGTCCGCTTCCTCCTTGCTCGCAAGCAGCGCGCGTAACGCCACGCTTTAACATCGTGTAAATGCGTGTGTTGCTGAAAACGGTGTATGGATGTGTGTTCCATGGAGGAAAATAAGTTTTGTTGTTGCTAGGCAATGGGTGTAGAGCACGCTACGTGGTGAAAGAAGTGCAGTGTTTGGAAGACATGGGAGAGATCAGAAACCATTTTGGAAATGCAGAAAAATCAATGCAGACAAATTGATCAGAATATCAAAAAATCAACATAATGAATCAACATAAAACCAGGCCATCTTTCATCAGCACAGCCATCGTCTTCGTTCGCTCACCCTCGGTGAAACCCATGAATCAAAACTCAATGGCATTCCTTGGATTCACTCCAAAATTCGGTTACTCGGGTGTATGTTCATTGCATTTTATGCAAATTGTGTGGGGGGGAGGGGGCGTTGGGGTTTGAGCCGCTCGCACTGTTTCCCAATTACTTGTCCACGCCCTTTCAATTCACGCCATATCACCCTCTCAATGTTGAAAGATCACTCAAAATTTAAAGATCAACACATACCACAATTTACATTGCATCCTCACCAATATAGAATTCACTTGTCATCCCACAGTGTTGTCCACCAGATTTCATCCACATCTGTCCACAAACCTTTGAGACACACACATAATCTGTCTACACCTTTCCACAGTGAGATGGGGCTGAGGGGCAGACCAACTGAATACAAAGGAGAACGAAGAGGGTTATGTTTGCATTTTTGTCTCAAGAAAGATTATCTGATGGCACAGTGTAACAGACAGACAGACAATCAGAGGCAAACTACAAGCCCTAGAATTTCTACAGATTATCCCCAGATGTTCCAAAGGACACCGATTCTACAGATTATCCCCAGATGTTCCAAAGGACACCAGTGGCCACTTCCCCCAGACTGGCACAGTCTCATCCACAGTTCGGATTAGCAAGCTCACTCACAAAGCGAAATGCAAAAAAAATCGTTTGTCAGTGAAGGGCAAATTCTGCCAACGTCATGCAAGAGAAACCAGCACCCCACACATACAACATACAGACATGCCCCAAGCACAATACTGTAGAATAATAAATATTCAACAGTATATTGATAGTTGTTAATATTGCTAGCTAAATTACAGAATGTGGTCTTGTGAAAAATATGCTTTACGGTGAAGTTTGGTAAAACTTTGGATCCTCTTGATCTATCTTGAGCCTCTGGTAAAATAATCTTTGCCCCATAAATGGAGAAACACCAGGCTGAGTGTGTCCCTTAAGCACAGGTGGAGGCATTTGTCAGGGAGTGTAATTTAGGGACAGAATGTGTAACACTTTTGGACATGGGACCAAGGCAGAAATGCTGCTGGGCAAATTTCTCCTTAGGCGGGTCATGAGAGAATGACCCTTCTCGGAGGGATACGATAAGCAGCTGTTCAAAAGAGCCTCTAGGGCTTTTGGACAAGAAGCAGAGGCCTTACAAGCGTCTCGATGTCTAGGGGGGTATTTGCCCCTGGGCTGACCTCTGCATGCTCTTGAGATGAAAGGAGTTTTTTGCTATATAACCAAGAGGATCGGAGGAAGAAAGAGAGAACTGATCGAGGAACTGGAAGAACTGTTCAACTTAAGAGACTGGTCAACAACGAGAAGGAGCTCCAGCCACGACCGGCAGAACAGGCGTCGTTATTATCTTGAATTAGTACATTTATTTTATGCAACAGCTCTCTAAAGTTTCAATAAAACATTGACTTGCTGAAACAAGTTTGAGTTCTTTGAGTAATCTCGTGAGAGGTTGCTCAGTTGGAGTTCAGTAGTAGTAGATCATTATATTCTCCTACAATTGGTGGCCCGTACGGGGATCGAACCCGCGACCTTGGCGTTATCAGCACCAGTCGGCGGGAGCAGTGGAATGACATAATGGAGTAATAAAGAACAAGTTGGCCAAAATCTGTGCGGAAACCAACTTGAAATGGCCGGATGCCATTCCACTTGCACTCCTCGCGATGAGGGCTACTCCCAATAGGAGAACGGGATTATCCCCGCATGAAATCTTGATGGGGAGACCAATGTGTGTACCTCATTCACCTCCCTTGACGATCAAGGAGATGGATATTCATCAGATGGACGATTTGATGTACTCCTTCTGTATTGAATTGACCAAAATCGTGAAGATGTTTCATTCCCAGGTGAAGGAAGCTTTACCAGAACCTGCAGAGAATGAGTGTCATTCTTTTCAACCTGGAGATTATGTGTACATCAAAATTTTCAAATGGAAAACTGCGTTTACACCACGATGGTCAGGACCACATCAGGTCCTGCTGACAATGAATACTGCAGTGAAATGCCAAGGCAGACCAAGTTGGATTCATGCCTCTCATTGCAAGCGAGCACATGGGGCTAAGGCAGACAGTCCCACAGAAAATGAGGCTGCACCTGGCAGCCCAGCAGAACATTCAGTGGCAGATAAATGAAAGTCATGATTCCCATTCATTTGAATTACATTTTAACACCCCTGCATTTACGTTTACATTGATAAACATTGCATTTTCAACATGTAGTATTCCAACTTGAGATAGTGACATTTATTTGCCTACATGACATACAATTATCTACTGATATTAGTGCAGCATGAGCGATAATGTATCACAAATACACTCATGATCAGAGAATTTAGTTGGATCCCGGGAGATCGGGGGATCAGGGAAAGGCAAATAATCAGATTATGTTAAATATTAAGGGATTTTTCTTTATTAACTTGTTAGGAAGCTTGCTAGTTATGAGTTTGGTATATAATGTTGAATTTCATTGACATGTAATTATGTTATAGGTATGGACATATACAAGGGGTAGCTCACATGTTTTACAGATGGATACAGGCGGGACACAGGGAAAGACCTATCAAGACAAGCCGACCAATCAGGGGAAACCAGAGACTTCTACTTCGGATACTCCTTGAAAATGGTGATATTTATCCTAGGAATGAGTTCTCTAGTAGTGGGGACTCTGTGTTGCATGCATTATTTCGGGGTGATGAGAGAACAAAACGCAACATTGGTGGCCGACATACAGATATATGATTATGCGGTACGACATAAGCAAAAGAGAAGTTTGATGGAAGATAGGGACACACCTTTAGAACCCGATGGATTACATGGGATTAATACTTTTTTACATTTAGCCCACACAAGGGCTGATATAGCAAATTAAAGTAATTGTTGGATATGTACACAAATGCCGCATTCTAGTGAGATCGGAGTACCATTGGAGGCAGTTCCTTTTGGTTGGGCAGAGTTATGTAGCCGTTTCCCAGACACCCTGATAGCAGCAGATTTTGAAGGCTCAATGTCAGGGAGAATAGGATGGCAAAGAGGAGGATATAATTGTTACCAATTTGAGGACAGTTATAGACCTGCATATGATAAGGAAAAAATGCCCTCTTACATGACTATTCAACAACAAATGAAAGGATTAATGTGTATCACCAGACGCCAAACGCCTAGGCATAACAAGTCTATGGGAACCTCCAAATGCCACGGTTATGGTCGCGAAGAAGGCTGGATGAGAATGCCTGTCCCACTAGGACCAAATGGCACGAAGGGTTTATGTTTATATTGGGAAGGCACTTGGGGAATGGACAGCACATGGACATATAATAATACATATTTTATATGTGGACACAAGGCATATCCGTATCTTCCGTCGGGATGGTTTGGAACATGCTTTCTTGGGTTTGTACTTCCACACATGCACTTATTAACAACGTCACCAATGCGTATCCTGCATTCTAGGCAGAAAATAACTGTTAGTATGGGAGAATGGGTTGGAATGGTAGTATTTCCATTTTATGGAACGTGGAAGGCAGGACATGAACTACGGCAAATGGCATTGGCGATAGAAACATTGGCAAATAAAACAGCTAGTGGATTGACACAACTTACAAGTGAGCTGGCAGCGACAAGAACCATGGCATTACAAAATCGTATGGCATTAGATATGCTGTTAGCAGAAAAACGGAGGTACATGCACAGTGATTGGTACAGATTGTTGTACATATATACCTGATAATTCGGGAGACGTTTATAACATAGCCGATACAATAAGACAAGAGGGAGCAAGATATCACGATTATGTAAAAGGGGGTGCCTTTGCATGGTTGGAAAACACATTGGGAGGAGTGGCAGCTGAGATACTCCAATACTTGTTTATTGGATTAGTAGTTATATTGGCAATAGTTTTAGTGGTGGCTTGCTTGAAAGCCTGAGTGACTGTGGGTTTGAATAAGATAACAAACAACACTATGATAGTGCATGAAGCAACAAATGAGGAAATAAATGAAGCAACGAAAGAGGAAATAAATGTGGAACCACAAGAGGAAGACTTTTATGGCGACATGAATACTGAGATTAAAAGATTGAATCAAGTGATGTTGCAAATGAATACAGTAGATTTAAGATAAGGGCATAACAAAATGTTGTGAATTATGTCCGTTTTACAAGATCGATGAACTCATATCACCACGAGTTACACACTGTTAATAAATAAATAAATAAAAAAACAGTGGGGACAAATTATGGTAATAATACACTATGCTTAATTTGTTTGTTTGCAAAATTTGTTAGGAATTAGATATTCCTGTTTGTGATTTCAATCATATATACTCATTATTAATGCATTTATTTTCTTTGAGTAGTGTTAAAATACATGCATGAGTTTAAGTTTTGAATTATATTAACCTGAAAGCAATTGTGGATGCTATTCTTAGTTTAGTAGTGTAAAACACATACCTGATTTGAATATTATTCGTGTGAAGCTGTTATGAGATATTGTTATGGTCCGCGGATAAGGATGTTGTTTGCCGAGCGAAGGCACCGCGGCCGAACAGTTGTTCCCCGACTAAACCCGATTCACCCAAACGTTGGCCGTATCACGCCACAGATATTCAATGTGGAAAAGACTAAGACGACGAATGCAAAGAGGAAGAAGAAGAAGACGTACAGAAGAGTAACGGGGTTTATTATTTACACACACATAAGCAAAAAGAGCAGTCACGATTATTTACAGGTGACATGAAAACGCAGGTGACACAGTGAAAATTACTAGCTTATACGGACTTAATTACCTACCCAGGACAGCATGAACAAAACAAACTCACGTATGCAAATGGATGGAAGGGTAGGAATCGTTTGGAGGGATGAGCAGGTGGGATCACAGGGCACAGCGAGTGGGTCCACTCCGGGCGCGAGGCGGGGAGCCGGCAGCTCCTTGTATTCGGCTTTACAGCGCATGCCGGCAGCTCCTTGTATTCGGCTTTACAGCGCACGCCGGCAGGGTCACTCGGCTGGTTGAAACGGGGCTGGTTGAAGCGGTTCTTTGTCAAAGGCTTTTCGTATCTCGCACGCAACAACGGTGCAACTCTCAACTCTCTTGGACCTCACAACCCAGCTCTCTCCTGGACCCTGTTTGCGACTCTCGTGTAAAAGCTCCTCTCCTTTCTCAGCTCATCTGCGATCTGTTGGGGAACGTCCCGCAGCGGGTTATATAGGCCCCGCCCCTCAACCTTCGCGAACCTCCTTGATCTTTCTCTCCAAGTCCAACCCCTTGTTCGTGGTTGGTTGAGTGGGGCTGACTCACTCCTCCCCTCTCTGACGAGGTGGGGGCCCGCCTTTCTTCCCCAACCCTGCCTCGTGGTCAATGGCGGCTTTGGAGGGGATGTAATTGGCAATCGAGGCTTGCCAATGACGAAAGGGGAAATGGAGGTTTTGGGGAATGGGAATGAAGGGAATCTATCTCTTTTACTTGGTGCAATGGAGTGTCATGTTACTGGAAGACAAGGCCTCACTCTAAAACACATAATAAAGATATAAGCTACTGAACAAGGGTCTTATAGTGTCCTGCAATGTGGTGTTTCATGGAATTAACTACCGGGACGCCCTTTTTACCTTTACGCAACTCTGGAGGCAGGAGGGGCCATATCCAACCAATGTTACACAACAATTTACCACAATACAATACACACAATCAAAAAAATGCAATCCTCATATCCGCAACACTGCACCCTCCTCCTCTTAGGCACGTCCCGGGCCTATAACTTTAATTTAGTGTGACACGTAGGTGTAGTTCCCTCTACTTTTAACCTGACCCTGAGTGCGACAGTTTTAAAACATAGATAAATATGTCCCGCTGCTCCATTGCACCCTGCCTAACAGACTCACGCCCACAGTTAACCGAATTGCGGAATGGTCTTCAAACTACACACTGATGGTGGGGAGCATTATTTACAATTGACGCTACTTTATTTACAAAACGCAACCCAGGACCTGTGATTGTTCTTTCTGGGGGGGAGACAGTCTGCTCTGCATCGACGCACCATGAAAGCACCCAAAAACGCACCAATACACCCTCAAGCACCAATCGGTGCACAGTCATCACTGTTCAATGAATAAAATAAATTGACAACCCCTAACCCTGCAGGTGGTCTCTTGCTCTTCGGCTCCCTCTGCTGGCTATTATTATTTCTTCCAGTTGTTGTCTTTTCCTTCATTTTCTTACTGGCGGCCTATTTGCAATAAAGCTTGCCCAAACGTGTCCATTTTATTTATTTTATTTATGGCCCACAGGGCCGACTAGTGTGGTTCACCTGTGGGGCATCGGTGCCCTGTGGCCAAGGTCCGCCAGCAAGATTTCGGGCCTTCATGGCCGGTTCCAGCAGAGGGGCCATGCCCCAACCCATGGGGTCCATAAGTGGTGCTCGGCCACAGACATGTGGTCCATAATGTGGTGCATCGATGCAGACAGCTGGTTCTGGGAGTTTCGGACGCACAATGGCTGACTCACGCACGCTCCCCTCGGCGCCCAATGGCGCACAGGTCCTCATGTGGGAGACAAAAGGGGATAAAGACAGATGAGCGAGGGGTAAGGTCACAAGGGTACATATCAACAAAGGCAATGCAAGGCGAAATGCGTACGGAGAGCGAAGTGAGAAAGCTCGTCCCTACCGTACGTCACCCCCCGTCACCTACTCTACCCTTGCCCTTACCCCATATCTACAAAAATCTACACATTACAAATTCGTCACTACTGTCACGTCTTCCCCATATTTCCCTTACACCAAAATCGTCACCACAATCCCTCTATCCAAAATTTGCCATCACCAATTCATCATCAATCCTCATAAGCAGGAAGAGATGGAACACAAAGCACAATGTCACACCCACGTCATGATGCGTCTCACAATCCAAAACATTTGCACATAAAAAATAATCAAAACAACCTGGCATGGTGTGGAGTACCTGTCACCTCAGGTGGGTGGATGCAGATGGTGCAAGGAGATTCTTCATCCTAACTATCCTCTAAATGACTTTAACACACTTTACACTACCCGGGGTCTTTCCCTGCCAATTCATTGGCCATCTTACACAATGGGTTCTAAAAAACCAATTCCCATTGACCAAACTGTGGTGCTTCTCAATTTGGGGTCTCACTCCCCCGATTCATCTCCCGGTGCCCTTAGACAATTTCTGGGCTGGGGCGTGTAGCTCTCCCAGCAGGTCTACCCACCTGCACACCTCCACCACTGTAGTCGCCACCCGAGCTTACCTAGCTCCTCACCCTAACCTATCTAACTGGGGAAGGCCCCTCCTGGCTCTGTCACCCCTTGGTGCCCTCTGGCACTGGGCTACCCGGGTCCGTCCTCCGGATCCTCGGGCCCCATCCACAACCACACTACCGGCTCCCAGAGCCCACCTGCGGCCTCACCTGGCCGACATCCTCACAGTGGTGGAGTGCCCAAACCAACTACACACACTAACAGGCTACACGCCCAGCCATTTCCACAACACTAATGCACCCATCCAAATACCATTCTCTCACCCGCACAACAGATGCCAATATCCAACCACAATTTACCTATACCCTCTACCTAACACTTACACTACCCGCCCCGGGTATTCGTGATGGGGGTCCACTCTTCCCCCATTCACACCTTCGCACCATCCACTCCACTCCATAATTTCCACCATACTCACTCCACGACCATCCATTCCAATACTCCATGTATTCCACACAACCATTCTCCATACACCTGTTGTTGCACACCTGTGCACTCTTACCTTGTGCCACCTGCACCCTCCTTCCTTCCTGGACCATTTGGTCAACACAATACACATCACCATCACTCATCCATACACTGCTCCATCCACCTGTTCAGTTGCACACCTGTTCAATCACACCTGTTCACCATACACTTCCAATCCTCAAACACACGGCATCATCTCATCTAACTACTCCCCTCTGAAACCTGTGCTTCCCAGTCGCCCCTTTAAACTATTGCGCTTCCACGTCATTATCATCCATTCTAATCTACCTGCATCCCCACTACAGGTATCCTTGTCACTAACTAATCTTAACGTTACCTAAGGTCATCTTCTAGGTCCCTACACATTATATCCTAACCCACCCGGGCTAGTTTTCACTGCCAAACCCCATAAAACTAGTGCTCCTTTGCCCCCCCTGTGAGGGATGACAGAGTTGCCATCCCATCACATGGGGCATCTCTTACTATAAATTTCGCTCGTCCAATTTCCACAAATCAAAAATTTTCCAATTACTGCCAATTCTACTCGCTATTCTAAATTTCGTATCAAATCACTATCACTATCACCATCATCACAGTCCACTCACTAGTGCCTCTCGGTGCGCCAATTCACTTCCACAGCCCGGCTTCGTAAAGCCGAGCAATGAATGCGGGTTGTTTGGTGCCGGTGGCTGGATGCGTCCGGCACTCGGTGCAGGGAAGGACGCTTACCCGGGCCGAGATCCCACGCACCACCTCGGCACGGAGCCATCCCATGGCCAGATCTCGACCTGCCGGAACGCCTCAACAAAAGGGGGTCGCCATGACGACCCTTCCTATCAGGCTGCCCGCTCCGCCTAGTGGAGCACGGACGCGGCCATTCTAAACGTGGCCCAGCGTGGATCACGTACGGCGGTCCTTTCAAACCCGCCGTGGTTCGGATCCCCGCTGGTCCTCGCGGCACGCGAAGCTGCCCGACGCGCACCGAGGGCCCGATTCGGCTAAATGTCGTTCTAACCGCTATCCCGGTTACCGTCGATGCCTCACCTGCATGCTTACACCCCGCAGCCCGTTCCTTGCTCATACATCCAGCTGTTCCCATGCTCCTCGTCATTGCACCTTCTCTTACACACCCAGGTACACTCATTCTGCTCACAGACTTGGTCACACACCTGACCACCAAACACCTTTGCACACACTCGTCGTTCGCACACCTCACCAACACACCTCTTCGCGCCCCCTCCTCGGTCACCTCCTCCGTGACAATCACAGGTGTGCTCTCACTCGCACACCCAACCACTTGCCTCACTACCAACTCAAGTGTGCATTCCCACACACGCTCTACCATTCCAGGTGTGCATCCTTCCATTCCAGGTGTACATCCTCTCTCACCTGTCACAACCAACTCACGCTCCGTGTCACTCTCACTACTTTCACCACCACTCTTGACAGCGCACTCACCCTTACTCTCGACAGCGCACTCTTTCCTCACGCACCTGTCCGTTACACACCTTTCTCGCGCACACTCTTGCGCACACTCTCCCGTTACACCCTCTGTAACACTCACCACAGGTGTGCATTCTTCCTTACTTTTGACAGCGCACTCTTTCCCCATGCACCCGTCCGTTACACACCTTTCTCGCACACACTCTCCCGTTACATCCTCTGTAACACTCACCACAGGCGTGCATGCCTCCGTTACATCCTCTGTAACACTCCTCACTACGCGCTTCCATGTGCTCCCTCGCACACGCGCTACGACCGACTCACTCTCGACAGCACACTCACTCCTCGGCGCGCACTTTTTCCTCACACACCCCAGAGTCGGACATTCTCGCACACCTTCTCCTTCGCACACCGTACCTGTCGCACACTTCACCAATGGCCTCTCATGAACACCCGGATCCAAATCAACTCCCAAGCCGACTGAAGCTCCCCTCACATCATCTACATTTCCGAATATATCGCCACTCACCTTGGCACCTCTTCTCCGCACCTCCTTCACCACCTGCAAACTCTTTATTTGGTTAGTGAGCACATCATCATGATTTGAACACAGACCTTGTACATACTCCATCACTTCCTCCCTTATCTCCTTTTTAGTTTCCCTCCGTCTTTTCTTAATTTCACTCACCCCTTCTTCCACCTCCTCTAATTTTTCCTTTACCTCCTTCATCTCCCGGTGCGCCCCCTCTATCTCTTCCTCTAACGCCACTTTAACCGTTTCTATGTGCGTCCTCACCTCTCGGTCCTTTGTCTCCATTACTTCTGTCACCTCTTCCAACTTCTTCGTCAACCCCTCATGTACCATCTGACATTCCTTCTGTGTCACTATTAATTCGTTCTTAATGTCTTTTTGTGTCGCTTTTAACCCCCCGATTATTGCAGTGTTCTTTTCCACTTGGTCCACTAGTTCCTTTTGTCCCACTGTCAGCTGTTCTACTCCCCTCGTCAGACCCTCTATTCCCCCTTGTAACCTCGCCGTATTATTCCTCACTTCTTTCTCCATACGCTTTTCACCTCGCTTTACCTCCTCACGTACCCCCGAGACCTCCTCACTTACACCTCGTCGTATCTCCTCTTTCATCTCCTCCCTCTCTTTTGTAGATGCCGCCCTCATCTGTCCCAATTCATCCCTCTGAGCATCCAATTTGGTTTCTACCCCGATTTTCACCTCCTCTATCTGCTCTCCCATTTGTTTAATTTCTCGGGCGGATTGCTCCCCTATTTCCCGCAATTTGCCTTCCATTCTATTTTCTAACCCCATTAACCCATTTTCACCTCTTTTATCCCGTTGTCTAACCCCTCAAATTTCTTGTCTAATCCCTCACCGGTACCCCTCGCTTCGTCCCTCATTACCCCCAATTGCTCACTCTGAGCCCTCGCTTCATCCCTCATTACCCCCAATTGCTCACTCTGAACCCTCACTTCGTCCCTTATTTGCTCACCCATTTTGGCTTCCAATCGCTCACTCTGAGCATCCATCCGGTTCCCCATTTGCTCACTATTCTTCTCCATAAGGGCCTTCATTTGTATCATAAAAAGGTTCAAATCCACCGGTGGCGCTGCTACGGTCGCGGGCGCGGCAAAATTTGGTGCCGCTACACCCACGTGCGCGAGGACGCCATTTTGTGCGCCTGATACCTCCACAACCACCTCCTCCATATACATTTCCCCGAGGTCCTGGGTCGATTCTACCCTGTCTATCTCTCCCACCGGCATCCCGTCGCCTTGACCAGCCATGGCGCGATTTCAAAATTCGGGTTTTGTAAAACAAAAGCAATTTCGGTACTTTGTAATTTTGAGCGCGTTAAACGCTTCAGGTCCGAATCCGACACTCCTGACACCAATTGTTACGGTCCGCGGATAAGGATGTTGTTTGCCGAGCGAAGGCACCGCGGCCGAACAGTTGTTCCCCGACTAAACCTGATTCACCCAAACGTTGGCCATATCGCGCCACAGATATTCAATGTGGAAAAGACTAAGACGACGAATGCAAAGAGGAAGAAGAAGAAGACGTAACGGGGTTTATTATTTACACACACATAAGCAAAAAGAGCAGTCACGATTATTTACAGGTGACATGAAAACGCAGGTGACACAGTGAAAATTACTAGCTTATACGGACTTAATTACCTACCCAGGACAGCACGAACAAAACAAACTCACGTACGCAAATGGATGGAAGGGTAGGAATCGTTTGGAGGGATGAGCAGGTGGGATCACAGGGCACAGCGAGCGGGTCCACTCCGGGCGCGAAGCGGGGAGCCGGCAGCTCCTTGTATTCGGCTTTACAGCGCACGCCGGCAGCTCCTTGTATTCGGCTTTACAGCGCACGCCGCCAGGGTCACTCGGCTTGTTGAAACGGGGCTGGTTGAAGCGGCTCTTTGTCAAAGGCTTTTCGTATCTTGCACGCAACAACGGTGCAACTCTCAACTCTCTTGGACCTCACAACCCAGCTCTCTCTTGGACCCTGTTTGCGACTCTCGTGTAAAAGCTCCTCTCCTTTCTCAGCTCATCTGCGATCTGTTGGGGAACGTCCCGCAGCGGGTTATATAGGCCCCGCCCCTCAACCTTCGCGAACCTCCTTGATCTTTCTCTCCAAGTCCAACCCCTTGTTCGTGGTTGGTTGAGTGGGGCTGACTCACTCCTCCCCTCTCTGACGAGGTGGGGACCCGCCTTTCTTCCCCAACCCTGCCTCGTGGTCAATGGCGGCTTTGGAGGGGATGTAATTGGCAATCGAGGCTTGGCAATGACGAAAGGGGAAATGGAGGTTTTGGGGAATGGGAATGAAGGGAATCTATCTCTTTTACTTGGTGCAATGGAGTGTCATGTTACTGGAAGACAAGGCCTTACTCTAAAACACATAATAAAGATATAAGCTACTGAACAAGGGTCTTATAGTGTCCTGCAATGTGGTGTTTCATGGAATTAACTACCGGGACGCCCTTTTTACCTTTACACAACTCTGGAGGTAGGATGGGCCATATCCAACCAATGTTACACAACAATTTACCACAATACAATACACACAATCAAAAAAATGCAATCCTCATATCCGCAACAATATACATGATGAGTTAAAATATAGTGATTTCATGTTACTATGTACCCTATCTGATTCAATCTGTGTGGAGAGCAGATATAAATGTTGCTGAGTAAAGGAAAGACCAGATCACATCTCAAATGGAGTGATAATGACATCTGGGAAGAAGTTTGAGAAAGAAAATTTGTGGAAAAAATGAAGTTAATCTTGGCATACACCCTCCTTCTCAAAGAATGATGAAGACATACTCCTTTGTAAGATTGAAGATGGATGCTTACCTTCACCAAGGAAAATTTATGTGATCATTTGCCTGGATCACACTGCAACATATGAAAGAAGGGCGATCACTTACTTTTGTTCGAATGCCTCGAACATTCATCACGTCAGCAATTGCAGGACGACGACATTTTACCTGCAACTTCTACGGGATGCGGTGACGTGTGTCATTACTTCACCAACTTCCAGGGAGCCAGCATGGAGCTGCAAGTGAACGGCTGTGCCTTTTCCTCCGCAACAGCTGTGCACGATTCTGCTGGTTGCCCTGGTATGGACCATGGACAACTTGAACACCATGGTCCCAACATCATTGTGGATGCATCTGGCATCCCTGTTCCACATCTTGCTGGCCAATCAACACCACACTAACACTTGCTCCATACTCATGATGAGTGAGGAGGCAAGTTGACTACAACTGGACAAAGGCCTTGTTCAAAGCTACTATGGCTCACAGCAAGAGTGGCAAGGATGCTGCATGGACAGCAGGGCCAGTTAATGACTCCGCCCAGCTATCACAACAGTGGAAAATCCTACGCGAAATAGTGTAGGTGCTATGAAGACATCAGAAGAAAATGTTTCATACTTGAATTTCAAACACGAGTGATCAGCCCCTTCTTTTCAAACAAAAATAGTCAATATTTGATTGGAGGCAAACGTTTTGCCAAATGTTGCAGATGCTTTATTATTTTTAAATGATGAACTGAAATTATTGTGTTTTGGTAAAGGTGAAGTGTTACCGGGACGGTAACATTTGCTTTTCATTTGCTTTATGCAAATGAAGTGAATTGCATTATCAATATGGAAAGAGTCAAAGGAACAAAGAAATGTTTTGTGATCAGATTCTTCCAGAATGATGGTGTATGCCTTAGGAAATTGGATTACCAAATTTATGGTTTGAGTATTGTGGTGATGTTTAGATTAATGGTTAATATAAACAAAAAGAAAAAATCAGGTACTGCAGAATAATAAATATTCTACAGTATTTTGATAGTTGTTAATATTGCTAGCTAAATTACAGAATGTGATCTTGTGAAAAATATGCTTTACGGTGAAGTTTGGTAAAACTTTGGATCCTCTTGATCTATCTTGAGCCTCTGGTAAAATAATCTTTGTCCCATAAATGGAGAAACACCAGGCTGAGTGTGTCCCTTAAGCACAGGTGGAGGCATTTGTCAGGGAGTGTAATTTAGGGACAGAATGTGCAACACTTTTGGACATGGGACCAAGGCAGAAATGCCGCTGGGCAAATTCCTCCTTAGGCGGGTCATGAGAGAATGACCCTTCTCGGAAGGATACAATAAGCAGCTGTTCAAAAGAGCCTCTAGGGCTTTTGGACAAGAAGCAGAGGCCTTGCAAGCGTCTCGATGTCTAGGGGGGTATTTGCCCCTGGGCTGACCTCTGCATGCTCTTGAGATGAAAGGAGTTTTTTGCTATATAACCAAGAGGATCGGAGGAAGAAAGAGAGAACTGATTGAGGAACTGGAAGAACTGTTCAACTGAAGAGATGGTCAACAACGAGAAGGAGCTCCAGCCACGACCGGCAGAACAGGCGTCGTTATTATCTTGAATTAGTACGTTTATTTTATGCAACAGCTCTCTAAAGTTTCAATAAAACATTGACTTGCTGAAACAAGTTTGAGTTATTTGAGTAATCTCGTGAGAGGTTGCTCAGTTGGAGTTCAGTAGTAGTAGATCATTATATTCTCCTACAATACCTAGGACACCCCCATAAACACATTCCTTGCTTGCGCACGATAGAATCCACACAGAGCATACATCCTCCAGACGGAATTATTTATGTTCTGCATCCCACTGGCAGACACCATGCATGTACACCTATACCAGCAATGCTCTGGTCGTAGTCAACGTGTGGCCCTGAATGGATTTCTCTCATCTCCCCTTCCTGTTCAGGCTGGAGTTCCCCAAGGCAGTGTTCTGGGCCCTGTGCTTTTTCTGGTCTTTATCAATGATCTCTCTGACTCTCTGGAAAATCCTCTCTATCTCTTTGCTGATCACTCCACTCTCTGCCGCTCCATTCCTCTTCCCTCAGATCGGCAGTCTGCAGCCTCCTCGCTCTCTGAAGACTTGGACAAAATCACAGACTGGTCAAACAAGTGGAACATGTCTTTCAATCCTGACAAATCTCACACTCTTACTATGTCTCTCCGAAAAGATCGACTGAACAACCCTCCCATCTATTTTCTCAACAATCCTCTCCAAGAAGTTCTGTCGCTCAAGCTTTTGGGTCTCACTATCTGCCATGATCTTTCTTGGGAAAACCACATTTCCAAGCTGGCCTCCAAAGCCAGTCGCCGACTGGGCATCCTCCGTCGTGCGAAGTCCTTCCTCAGCACACCTGAGCTCCTCACCACATACAAGGCTTTCATCCACAGCTCAATGGAATACTATTCTCCCCTATGGGCCTGTGCTCCTGCCTCACACCTAGCTCGGCTTCACGCTGTTGAAACCAAAGCTTTCAGAATTATTGGAATCTCCCGCGATGAAGCTATCTCTGAGGGCCTTTCACTCACTCACCGCAGGCAGGTAGGTGGTCTTTCAGTCTTATACCAACTCCTGTCCGGCCTTGCACCCCCAGCTCTCTCTGTGCTCTGTCCCCCAAATATTCCTACAGGTCGCACAAGATCTGCCAGCAACCCTCTGATGGTTAAACTGCCGAAATCTCGGCTGTCTGCTCACCTTCACTCTTTCATTCCTCTTTTCTCCCGCCTCTGGAACAAACTCCCTCACTCCCTTCAATCCCACTCCTCCCTCCAGGTCTTTAAAACAGCTGTTCACCACCATCTCTTATCTTCCCCCATCCAAAACCTTGATCTTTTCTACCCCCGCTAATTCACCCCAGATCCACCTTGTTTAAAATTCCAACTTCTTTCCTGGAAGTCCTGGCAGTGTCCATATGTTTTATACCTCTCCCACCCCCGCCCCCTTCCCATGCCCCCCCCCCCCGCCAAAGCCCTCTCCCTCTCACAGATCTCTCGATGTCTCCATGTCTCTCGGTCCCTGCTCTCAAATGTTGTGTTTGTGTCCTTCCCCCTCTCTCCCCATCTTGTCTACCGCTCCCGATGTTATATGTTTTATGTGTCGGTTTGTCTTTCTGTGTGATTAATGTTCGCTCTTTCACGAGCCTCGATCTTGTATACAAAAAATTTTTTTTTAAATGGTACCCTGCAAGGCAAAGTTGCTTCATGATGGGAATAGGAAGAGGGGAAAAAAATGGAGGGTGGAAGGAAGGGGAGCTGGAGAGCTATAGTTAGTTGTGGGAATGCTATGTGTCATATAATTATTTACTCAAATGCGAAGGCAAACAGGAATGCAAAATCTCAAAACCCAGGGAATTACTAATATTATCATCTAATTCACCATGGGATTATATCCGATTTTTATTTGAAAGTTGTAAACCCACCTTTTAGCTCCTGCTCGGTTAATGTCATCAATCAAGTCTAAGACTTCACCTTACTGTTAGCGTGTCAAATTACCCTATTTCTGATTTACCTGGAATAACACCTCTGTGTTAGTCAGCCTCTGACAGGCATTTTCCCTAACGTCAATTGTTACTGTCATTACGCATCTCATTGTGTTTTTTTCATTTATCAAAGCTTTTCCCATCCGCATGCAAAGACGTTTACATCCTAAAAATAAATTATAACACGAATGCTAAGAAAACTCAATTTCACGAACCAAAGTTTGAAGTAGAACCACATTGAAGAATACGTCTCAAATTCAAACAAGGGTTCTACCATGTGTTACGGATTCGGCCCTCATTATGGTTGTTGTTGTGGGAGCTATGCTCGCACGATAAAGTCGGACAAAATGGACGACGCCAGGAATGAAGTTTCACTGAGCTATTTATTTCCAGCTCACTCGAAAGAACTCATAAGCACTCAATCAGCCGATCGAACGGGCAGCAATTTATAAGTCCCGTTCAACACACAAAAGCTACGCCTCTCAGGCGGGGCATGGTATGCAAATAGGTATGCCACGCCTCTCAACGGGGCGTGGTATGCAAGTCAAGTGTTCACCCGGGAAAGGCAAGTCTGGACACGTCCGGGCGAGTCCGGACAAGTAACCGCTCGCCGGTTGCGTCATCGGCCGGTGCAAGGTGATTGTGTATGCTTCCGGTAACCACTACATTGTTATCATTGTTGGTTCTAGATATTATGCTTACTGTGACTTAAGGGAAAGGGTTGTTGTGGTTAAAATATTTAAAAGCGCTCTTGGTAAAAATGTGGCCGGAAATCCGGATCGTGACCGGAAGAGGTGGAGCGAGGAAGAAGAGGCGGTAGGAGATCGTGAAGAGACGTGGTTGTTGAAGCTCTGGACCGAGCGGTCGACGTACAGTGCGAGTGAACTTTGCATCCTTGAAGGGAAGTTCGGGTGATAAGAGATATTGCCGGAGTGCGTGGAGCCTGTGTCGTCTGGTATCCTCACTGAGGTTCTGGAGGATCCTGGCCTCAAAGCCCGGGTTCGAGTGAAAGCCGTCCGCCATCTTCGCCACGCGAGCAACCTGCAGTGAACTGGTTTTGGTCGTGTCAGCTAGGCATTATTCCCCGGTGGTTTGCCGGGGACGGCTGTGCAAGAAAGGGCACTTGAGAATTATACGGAGGCTCACGGATTGAACCGTAAACGTGTACGTCGGAGCGCGTCTTTGTGAGGTTCCTTTCCACCGCTGTATTGCTGGGTGCTGAACAACGTGACCTCGGGGTCGCCTCGATCGCTCACGCCTCAATTGACTTTGATCGGGCCTTGACTCCCCGATCGTGGGAGCGCACAGAGACATTGGGACCTCGCCTTGGAGGGGTGCAGAGACATTGGGGAGGTGCCGAGAGTTTGGGGTTAAGGGGCTTGATAAGGTTATCATCGTAAGATTTGATAGTAGGGGTGATTGCCCCCATTGCTGTATGACTCTTTTTGTGTGATTTCTAATACTAGGGCATGCCCGTACTATATATAAGCTAGGACGTGCCCGTACGTGGGTGCCCGTTCCTTGCCAAAAAAAAAAAAAAAAAAAAATTTGTGTAGGGGTGTGTGTGTGTAAACATCCTAGGGCGTGCCCGTACGTGGGTGCAAAAAAACATGCGTGCAAACAACAACAACAAAAAAAAACTTTGAAACCACGTGGCAGTAACGACCACAGAACCCCCCCCCCTCTATTTACATGAATGGTTTGGTCCATTCGCAACGACCACAGAACCCCCCCCTCTATTTACATGAAATGGTTTGGTCCAAAGCGAACGGCTTGCGGTGTTTGGTAAAGAAATCGCCATAGCTCGGTAACTACTTGTCCGATTAATTTCAAACCTTGAAAAGGCACATCCTCGGGTCCCCAGCAATATACCTGGCAAGTTTCAAGTATATCGGACCGGTAGTTGTCGAGAAACAGCGGTCACAGACAAACATACACACATACACACATACACACATACAAACACACATACACACATACACACAGAGATTAATGGAATTATAGATAGATATTGTAACGAATTTGAGAAGTGTCATGGTTTTGAGAAGGGTAACGGTTTTGAGAAGTGTAACAATTTTGGAGAAAGTGTAACGAATGTGGAAAGTATGGTTTTGTTGTGTGTAACACCCTCGTAATGTAAATAATGGTCGCAGCCGTCCTCCTAGTTAATTCCATGAAACTTACACACAGGCCACGATATATCTTTTTAAATAGTTTATTTCCTTATTCTATGTAGGCTAAATATGTGTTTCCCACTAGATTGACTCTGCATTGTATCAAACGAAATAAGCGTAGGCCCCTTTCAATTTCCCCAATCATCTCCGCTCTCCAAAGTTCCTTTCAAAAGCGGTGCGAGTGGTGTTCAATCCCGCAAGCCGCCATTGCCCATGTGCTCATCTCGGAGAAGAGGGGGGTAGGAGCCGCCAACTCACAGGCGTGGCACGTCGTCATGATCAAAGGAGGAATCGGACAGCCCTAACAGCCAACCAGCACCGCGGTTAGCGACCCGGTAGGCGTGCCCTCGCAGCCGGCGGCTTGATTCCGCCCCGAGTAATAAAAGCGACTGGAAGGGACTGCTTCGGGAGATGACATGAGAGAGGACATGAGAGATGAGCTGTGAGCTGTGAGCTGTGAGATGAGAGACGCTCCAAACCAAAAAGGAGAGATACTTGGAGAGGAAACAAGCTTTGGAGAGACGTGCTGAGCGGAGGGAGACGGCTCCACCAGAAGGAGAGGAGCAGGTGTGACCGAGCCAGCGCGTGACGTCCACAGCATCAGCAGCGTCGACGCGACCGAGGGTTTTCCCACCAAAAACGCGAAGAATTGGGAGCTGCTACCTCCAGCCCTGCCGGTTGCAGGGACCTGACCCTGCCTCCCTCTCCAGCAACCTACCTCCGCCATTCCTGCCTGCAATTTCCCCCGTGTAAGTGTGAACGTCGTCTGTCTTGAATGTTGTCCTGGGGTTAAGTAAATTGAATAGTATAAGTTAACGATTCACTGTGTGACTGCTTCTTCCATCCATTGCTTGTAAATAACTTTGGTCGCTCCTTCTTTTTGCTTGTGTGTGTATAATAAATCTGTTCTTCCTCCGTACTCTGTCTTCTTCTCTCTTCCTTCTCTTTCGGTCGCTTTAGAGGTTTCCCGATTGAATATCTGTGGTGCGATCTGGTCAACGTTGGGGGAGTCGGGCCAATTGGGGATCCTGTAACGGTCGCGGTTGGACCATCCGCTCGGCCCAAAGTAACATCTAAACCGCGATCCGTAACAATTGGTGTCTGGGAGTGAGATACGGACCCGAAGCGCGCTTAACGCGCTCAAAATTACAAGCTGCCGAAATTTGTTTTGTTTTAAAGATAAAACCCGAATTTTGAGATCGCGCCATGGACAATCAAGGCGATCGGATGTCGGTGGGGGAGATAGACGGGTTAGGGGTAACCCAGGACTTAGGGGAAGAAAGGGAGGAGGAGAGCAATGAGGTGGTTGAGGGTGTATCAGACGCACAAAATGGCGTCCTCGCGCACGAGGTTTCGGGCGCACAAGATGGCGTCCTCGCGCACATGGTTGTTGCGGCACCAAATTTAGCCGCGCCCATGGTCGCGGCAGCCGAGCCAGAGATGCCAGAGTACATGCGAGTCTTTATGATTCAAATGATGGCAAAAATGGAAGTAATGAAGGACGAAGCGAGGGCTCAGAGTGAGCAATTGGGGGTAATGAGGGACGAAGCGAGGGGTACCGGTGAGGGGTTAGACAAGATATTTGGGAAGTTAGACAATAATTTTGAGGAGTTAGACAAGAAATTTGGGAAGTTAGACAATAATTTTGAGGGGTTAGACAACGGGATAAAAGAGGTGAAAAATGGGTTAATGGGGTTAGAAAATAGGATGGAGGACAAATTGCGGGAAATAGGGGAACAATCTGCCAGGGAAATCAAACGAATGGGGAACCAGATAGAGGAGGTGCAAATCGGGTTAGAAAGTAAACTGGATGCTCAGAGGGATGAATTGGGACAGATGAGGGTGGCATCTACAAAAGAGATGGAGGAGATGAAAGAGGGGATACGACGAGGTGTAGGTGAGGAGGTTTCGGGGCTACGCGAGGAGGTAAAGCGAGGTGAGAAGCGTATGGAGAAAGAGGTGAGAAATGGGGCGGCAAAGTTACAAGGGGGAATAGAAGATCTGACGGAGGAGGTGGAACAGCTGACAGAGGGACAAACGGAGTTAGTGGAGCAGGTTCAAAGGAACACTGCGGTACTAGGAGGGTTAAAAGCGACACAAAGAGACATCAAGGAAGACTTAATAGCGACACAGAGGCAATGTCAGATGGTACGTGAGGGGCTGACAATGAGGTTGGACGAGGTGACAGAGGTAATGGAGACAAAGGACCGGCAGGTGAGGATGCACATAGAGACGGTCACGGTAGCCTTAGAGGACGAAATTGAGGAGACGCACCGGGAAATAAAAGAGGTGAAGCAAAAATTAGAGGAAGTGGAAGAGGGGGTGAGTGAAATTAAGAAGAGACGGAGGGAAACTAAGAGGGAGATAAAGGAGGAAGTCATGGAATATGTACAAGGCCTGTGTTCAAATCATGATGAGGTGCTCACTAACCAAATAAAAAGTTTGCAGGTGGCAAAAGAGGTGCGGAGACGAGGTGCCAAGGTGAGTGGCGATATAATCGGAAATGTATATGATGTGAGGAAAGCTTCAGTCGGCTTGGGGATTGGTTTGGATCCGGGTGTTCGTGGAAGGCCGTTGGTGAAGTGTGCGACAGGTCTGGTGTGCGAAAAAAGAGGTGTGCGAGAATGTCCGACCATGGGGTGTGTGAGGAAAAAGTGCGTGCCGACCAGTGAATGTGCTGTCGAGAGTGAGTCGGTCGTAGCGCGTGTGCGAGGGAGCACATGGAAGCGCGGTGTGGTAAGTGTTACGGAGGAAGTAACGAAAGAGTGTGCGCAAGAGGATGCGTGAGAAAGGTGTGTAACGGACAGGTGCATGGGGAAAGAGTGCGCTGTCAAGAGTGAAGGAGAATGCACGCCTGTGGTGAGTGTTACAGAGGATGTAACGGGAGAGTGTGCGCAAGAGTGTGCGCGAGAAAGGTGTGTAACGGACAGGTGCATGAGGAAAGAGTGCGCTGTCGAGAGTAAGGGTGAGTGCGCGACCGAGAGTGGAGGTGAAAGTAGTGAAAGTGACACGGAGCGTGAGTTGGTTGTGACAGGTGAGCGAGGATGTACACCTGGAATGGAAGGATGCACACCTGGAATGGTAGAGTGTGTGTGGGAATGCACACTTGAGTTGGTCGTGAGGCACGTGGTTGGGTGTGCGAGTGAAAGCACACCTGTGATTGTCACAGAGGAGGTGACCGAGGAAGGGGCGCGAAGAGGTGTGTTGGTGAGGTGTGCGAGCGACGAAGGTGTGCCAAGGTGTTCGGTGGTCAGGTGTGTGACCAAGTCTGTGAGCGGAATGAGTGTACCGAGGTGCGTAAGGAAAGGTACGAGGGGCATGGGTACAGCTGGAGGTATGAGCAAGAAAGGGGTAGCGTATGCGTGTAAGCATCCAGGTGAGGCATCGACGGTAACCGGGTTAGCGGTTAGAGCGACTTTTAGCCGAATCGGGCCCTCTGTGCGTGCCGGGCTTCGCGTGCCGCGAGAACCAGCGGGGATCCGAGCCACGGCGGGTTCGAAAGGACCGCCGTACGCGATCTACACTGGGCCTCGCTTGGAACGGCCGCGTCCGTGCTCCACTAGGCGGAGCGGGCAGCTCGATAGGAAGGGTCGTCATGGCGACCACTTTTTGTTGAGACGTGCCGGCAGGTCGAGATCGAGACATTGGATGGCTCCACGCCGAGGTGGTGCGTGGGATCTCGGCCCGGGTAAGCCCCCGTCCCTGCCCCGAATGCGGGACGTATCCAGCCGCTGGCACCAAAGGACCCGCGTTCATTGCTCGGCTGTACGAAGCTGGGCTGTAGACGTGAATTGGCGCACCGAGAGGATCTAATAAGTAGACGGGTGATGAGGTTAGTATTTTGGACCCAAAATTAGAAAAAGGCAAAATTTGATGATTGGTACGGTGATTGGCAGTAAATGGCAAATTTTTGATTTGTTGGATTTGGACGAGCGAAATTGATAGTAGGACCTCCCCGATGTGGTGGGATGGCAAATCCACCATCCCTCACAGAGGGGGGCAAAGGAGCACTAGGTTTATGGGGTTGATGGCAGTGAAAACTAGCCCGGGTGGGTTAGGATATTGTGTGTAGGGATCTAGAAGAGATTGACATTAGGTGACGTTAAGGTTAGTTAGTGACTGATACCTGTAGTGGGGACGCAGGTAGATTAGTATGGATGATAATGACGTGGGAGCGCAATAGTTTAAAGGGACGACTGGGAAGCGCAAGTTTCAGAGGGGAGTAGCTAGATGAGATGATGCCGTGTGTTTGAGGATTGAACAGGTGTGATTGCACAGGTGTGCAACTGAACAGGTGAATGGAGCAGTGTATGAGGGAGTAGTGGTGATTGCGTGTTGTGCTGACCAAATGGTCCAGGAAGAAAGGAGGGTGCAGGTGGCACCAGGTGTGAGGGCACAGGTGTGCAACAACAGGTGTATGTGGCTGTGTGGAATAAATGGTAGTGTGGAATAAATGGAGTATTGGAATGGATGGTCGTGGAGTGAGTATGGTGGAAATTGTGGAGTGGAGTGGATGGTGCGAAGGTGTGAATGGAGGAAGAGTGGACCCCCATCACGGATACCCGGGGCGGGTAGCGTAAGTGTTAGGTAGAGGGTATAGGTAAATTGTGGTTGGATATTGGCATCTGTGGTGCGGGTGACAGAATGGTATTTGGATGGGTGCATTAGTGTTGTGGAAATGGCTGGGCGTGTAGCCTGTTAGTGTGTGTAGTTGGTTTGGGCACTCCACCACTGTGAGGATGTCGGCCAGGTGAGGCCGCAGGTGGGCTCTGGGAGCCGGTAGTTGTGGATGGGGCCTGAGGATCCGGAGGATGGACCCGGGTAGCCCAGTGCCAGAGGGCACCGAGTGGGGTGACAGAGCCAGGAGGGGTCTTCCCCAGTTAGTTAGGTTAGGGTGAGGAGCTAGGTAAGCTCGGGTGGCAACTACAGTGGTGGAGGTGTGCAGGTAGGTAGACCTGCTGGGAGAGCTACACGTCGCAGCCCAGAAATTGTGCGAGGGCACCGGGAGATGAATCGGGGGAGTGAGACCCCAAATTGAGAAGCACCACAGTTTGGTCAATGGGAATTGGTTTTTAGAACCCATAGTGTAAGTTGGCCAATGGATTGGCAGGGAGAGACCCCGGGTAGTGTAAAGTGTGTTAAAGTCATTTAGAGGATAGTTAGGATTGAAGTCTCCTCGCACCATCTGCATCCACTCACCAGAGATGAGGTAACTCCACACCATGCCATGTTTTATTATTTTTCATTAATGCAAATGTTTTGGATTGTGAGACGCATCATGACGTGGGTGTGACATTGTGCTTTGTTGTTCCATCTCTTCCTCCTTATGAGGATTGATGACGAATTGGGTGATGGCAAATTTTGGATAGAGGGATTGTGGTGACGAATTTGGTATAGAGGAAATATGGGGAGACGTGACAGTAGCGACGGATTGGTAATGTGTAGATTTTGTACATATGGGGTAAGGGCAAGGGTAGTGTAGGTGACAAGGGGGTGACGTACGGTAGGGACGAGCTTTCTCACTTCGCTCTCCGTACGCACTTCACCCTGCATTGCCTTTATTGACGTGTACCCTTGTGACCTTACCCCTCGCTCATTTGTCTTCCCCCCTTTTGTCTCCCACTTGAGGACCTGTGCGCCATTGGGTGCCGAGGGGAGCGTGCGTGAGGTGGCCATTGTGCGCACGAGATTCCCAGAACCAGCATGCATTGCGTTGATGTACCACTTTATGGACCGCTGTTCTGCGGCCAAGTACCACTTGATGGACCCCAGGTTCTGGGGCAGGGCACCTCTGTTGGAGACCGGCCATAGTGGCCAGGGAATCTTGCTTGCGGACCTCGGTAAGGTGGCACCTATGCCAAACAGGTGGACCACCCTTAGTTGGCCCCTGAGGCCTAAATAAAAATGAACACAAGTTGTGCTTTTTATTATTTCCAAGTAGGCCGCATGAAGCCAGAAGACGTCGGGAAGAACATCGGCCCAGCAGAGAAAGAGAAGACCACCACCAGTTGTTTTGTTGTGTTTATTATGAACCGTGGTGACTGTGCACCGAGTGGTGCTTTTGGTGCTTTGTGGTGCTTTTGGTGCTCTTGGGTGCTTTGGTGGTATTGATACTGGTGCATCGATGCAATGCGTGCTGTCTCCTCCCTCCCAACAGGAATTTCTTTTTCTTGTTCCCGAAAGGAAAAAAAAACAAAAAAAACACAGGTCCTGGGTTGCGTTGTAAATAAGAAATAACGTCACTGTAAATAATGCTCCCCACCGTAAATGTATAGTCTGAGAACAATTCCGTAATTCGGTTAGCTGTGCGCTTGAGTCTGTTAGACAGGGTGCAATGCAATAGGGGGACATACTTATTTGTGTTTTAAGATTGTCACACTCAGGGTCAGGTTAATTGTAGAGGGAATTACACCTACGTGTCACACTAAGTTAAAGTTTTGTAGGCCCGAGCACGGGCCTGAAGAAAGGAGGGTGCAGTGTAACGAATTTGAGAAGTGTAACGGTTTTGAGAAGGGTAACGGTTTTGAGAAGTGTAACAATTTTGGAGAAAGTGTAACGAATGTGGAAAGTATGGTTTTGTTGTGTGTAACACCCTCGTAATGTAAATAATGGTCGCAGCCGTCCTCCTAGTTAATTCCATGAAACTTACACACAGGCCACGATATATCTTTTTAAATAGTTTATTTCCTTATTCTATGTAGGCTAAATATGTGTTTCCCACTAGATTGACTCTGCATTGTATCAAACGAAATAAGCGTAGGCCCCTTTCAATTTCCCCAATCATCTCCGCTCTCCAAAGTTCCTTTCAAAAGCGGTGCGAGTGGTGTTCAATCCCGCAAGCCGCCATTGCCCATGTGCTCATCTCAGAGAAGAGGGGGGTAGGAGCCGCCAACTCACAGGCGTGGCACGTCGTCATGATCAAAGGAGGAATTGGCAGCCCTAACAGCCAACCAGCACCGCGGTTAGCGACCCGGTAGGCGTGCCCTTGCAGCCGGCGGCTTGATTCCGCCCCGAGTAATAAAAGCGACTGGAAGGGACTGCTTCGGGAGATGACATGAGAGAGGACATGAGAGATGAGCTGTGAGCTGTGAGCTGTGAGATGAGAGACGCTCCAAACCAAAAAGGAGAGATACTTGGAGAGGAAACAAGCTTTGGAGAGACGCGCTGAGCAGAGGGAGACAGCTCCACCAGAAGGAGAGGAGCAGGTGTGACCGAGCCAGCGCGTGACGTCCACAGCATCAGCAGCGTCGACGCGACCGAGGGTTTTCCCGCCAAAAACGCGAAGAATTGGGAGCTGCTACCTCCAGCCCTGCCGGTTGCAGGGACCTGACCCTGCCTCCCTCTCCAGCAACCCACCTCCGCCATTCCTGCCTGCAATTTCCCCCGTGTAAGTGTGAACGTCGTCTGTCTTGAATGTTGTCCTGGGGTTAAGTAAATTGAATAGTATAAGTTAACGATTCACTGTGTGACTGCTTCTTCCATCCATTGCTTGTAAATAACTTTCGTCGTTCCTTCTTTTTGCTTGTGTGTGTATAATAAATCTGTTCTTCCTCCGTACTCTGTCTTCTTCTCTCTTCCTTCTCTTTCGGTCGCTTTAGAGGTTTCCCGATTGAATATCTGTGGTGCTATCTGGTCAACGTTGGGGGAGTCGGGCCAATTGGGGATCCTGTAACGGTCGCGGTTGGACCATCCGCTCGGCCCAAAGTAACATCTAAACCGCGATCCGTAACAATATTATTGTTTGTTCATAACCTGGTGTGGTTGCATTGTGGATTTGACTGTTTCATTTGCTGGTTCCATTGAGGGTTTCATTATTTGCTTGATTTCAACCAAGGATAACACATCTATCTGCCGGGGACCATCTCGGGGTTCGGAGGTCTACCGAGACCAGAGCTAAGGGGAGGACCCCGTAATAGAAATTGGAGGCTCGTCCAATTGATATTCGTGGGCTTGCAATTGGGTCTGCGTCCGGGATATAAAAATTCCTAAATTTAGTCCGGGAAAGAATTCCCTAACATTCCCAGAATTCCCAAATTTGGAACTTTTTCCAACATTCCCAATTTTTTCCCAAAAACAAACAAACAAAAAAACATTTGTTTTGTTTGTTAAAAATTTATTGTGTGAAGGTTAACAGGTGTTACCAGTAGTCACTATGGAGTTTGACGCAGAGAAGTTTACAGTGACCCCTAGTGAAGCACAGTTCAGAGCGTTAGTAAAATCGGGCCTCTGGAAATTGGCCAAACATTTTAGCTTGGGGGTCCGAACTAATATGAAGAAGGCAGAGTTGCAGACAGTGGTGATACAATCTATGGTGGGATTAGAAGCATGGGAAGAGGTAGCCTGGGATTGGTTACCAGAAGAGCAAGAAAATGTGGAGCTCCGGAAACTGGAGATGCAATTACAGAGCCAGGAAAGGGAAAAAGCACAGGAACGAGAACTCCAGGAAAGGTTAGAAGAGAAAAAAAGAGAGGAAAGGAGAGTGGAAAGAGAACTCCAGGAAAGGTTAGAAGAGAAAAAAACAGAGGAAAGGAGAGTGGAAAGAGAACTCCAGGAAAGGTTAGAAGACAAAAAAGCAGAGGAAAGGAGAGCTGCAAGAGAACTCGAAGCAGAGGAGAGAAGAGCGGAAAGGGAGTTAAAGGACCGTGAATTGGCGCGTCAGCAGGAAATTAAAGTCAAGGAGCTGGAGTTAATGAGAGAATGGGGAGA
Source organism: Myxine glutinosa (assembly GCF_964187855.1). Taxonomy (NCBI): domain Eukaryota; kingdom Metazoa; phylum Chordata; class Myxini; order Myxiniformes; family Myxinidae; genus Myxine; species Myxine glutinosa. The sequence goes on along the minus strand of NC_136262.1, from coordinate 185,979,565 downwards.
GGTACCATCCCTGCTGACTGGTTTGACACCTAGTCAGAACACCTGGGATGTTGGCAGACATGTGAGGCTGGTTCCACCCTTCAATGAAAAGGAGGTAGCCAAGTTTTTTCCACACTTTGAGAAAGTGGCTCGACAGTTAAACTGGCCTGAGGAGTACTGGTCCATACTAGTGCAAAGTGTTCTGGTGGGTAAAGCTCCAGAGATTTATTCGGCTTTACCGATTGACCAATGTACAGATTACGAGATATTGAAGAAACACATTCTCAAAGCCTATGAATTGGTCCCGGAAGCTTACCGGCAAAAATTCCGGAATGCCAGAAAGAGGGAGAGTGAGACCCATGTGGAGTTTGCCAGATTGAAAAGAAACCATGTTTGATAGGTGGTGCGATTCAAAAGGAGTTGGGAAAGACTTCGAACTATTGCGACAATTGATCCTGGTGGAGGAATTCCAACAGTTTGTCCACGAGGACATCAAAGTATACCTAGAGGAAAGGAAAGTACCAAAGTTGTATGAGGCAGCAACCATGGCAGATGACTATGCCTTAACACACAGGATGGGGTTCCACAAACCTAACTCCTCGCCTAGACTTAAACAGGGGAGCTACGGCACATCCGGTGCGGAGAACGACAAGGCACGGGGGCGGTCTCGAGATGATTATGGGGACCACTCTGATACCACAACTTTTCGAAATCAGAAGACTCCTTGCCCAAGACAGACCTATCTTCCGGGGGGCTCGAGGCAGACCACGAGGTTCCCCTCTGGGCCTACTTGCGCCTTTTGCCGGAAACCTGGACACTTGATGTCCAATTGTTACCTCATGAAAAGGGAAAACCAAGAACGGAATCAGACTAGTACGACTCCGAATGCATTGGCAAGTGTGAGAAATCGTTCTTGGAGAGCAGAGCCTTGTGAAGGTTCCCCTGTCAAAGTTACGGCATCCCGGGGCGACCTTGTTCAGGAGGGCTACAAACCTTTCATTTCAGAGGGGTTGGTATCACTGGATGGCGACTCGACTAACCAGAAACCAGTTAGGGTATTGAGGGACATAGGAGCACACCAATCTTTGATGTTGGAGGGCATTTTGCCATTATCAGAGAAGACGGCAACTGGGGTTAGTGTGCTGTTACAGGGGGTTGGGGGCTATGTTAAAGCTCCACTTCATGTCATCCATTTGAGGTCTGATTTGGTGTCAGGACCGGTCACCGTAGGCTTACACGCCACTCTTCCTGTAGAGGGAATCTCTTTTATTATCGGAAATGATTTGGCTGGTGGTCGAGTTTCTGGTAATCCAATGTTGGTGGAAAAGCCCAGTAAGGAAAATAACACCACACGGTTAGAGATGGAGATTCCGGGTATCTTTCCATCCTGTGCAGTGACTCGGGCTATGGGTAGAAAGCACTCTGAAGAGAAGGAGAAAGAAAGCGAGGTGAAGCTGGGGTCTTTAGAGATATTGGAAGAAACCTCGGAAAGAGATAATAACAAGGGGAGTGACATCCAAGAACTTAGGGACAAGGTGGCGTCTGGAGCAAAAGGGGAAATGGAGTGTCCGTTGGAGACCGCGGGGAACGAGGTTGAGCAAACCGTGCTGGTCCGAAAGAGACTGGTTGAAGAGCAACACGAAGACTTGGAGATCCAGAGTTTAATTGAGAGAGCCGTTACAGAGGAAGAGGCTACGAAGATACCTGTTGGGTACTTCATGAAGGGGGAAATACTCATGAGAAAATGGAGGCCACCGGAGGTGCCCGCAGACGATGAGTGGAAAATTCATTATCAAATTGTGGTGCCACCGCCATACCGGAAGGAGATATTGAGTTTGGCACATGAGACACCTTGGGCCGAGCACCTGGGAGTGAACAAGACCTGTGACAGGATATTGGTACATTTTTTCTGGCCAGGATTGCGACGGGATGTGGCGGAGTTCTGCAAGTCCTGCCATTCTTGTCAGCTGGTGGGAAAGCCGAATCAAAAAATCCCATCCGCCCCTTTAAAACCAATTCCAGCTTTTGAAGAGCCATTCAGCTGAGTCGGCGAGTCATTATTGACTGTGTGGGCCCTTTACCCAAAACTAAGGCTGGACATCAATATTTGTTGACCATTATGTGCGCATCCACCAGGTTCCCAGAGGCAGTGCCTCTTAGAAAAATCACGGCGGCAGTTATTGTGAAGGCCTTGATTAAATTTTTCACTTTGGTTGGTCTACCTAAGGTCATCCAATCTGATCAGGGTTCCAATTTCATGTCCACGCTTTTTCAACAAGTGGTACACATGTTGGAAGTGGAACAAATAAGATCCAGCACTTACCATCCCGAGAGCCAAGGGGCCCTGGAAAAGTTTCACCAGACATTAAAGAATATGATCAGAACGTATTGTTTTGAATGTGACAAGGATTGGGATGAAGGAATACCCTTATTGTTGTTTGCTACAAGGGAGTCCGTGCAGGATTAATTGGGATTCAGTCCTTTTGAACTTGTGTTTGGACACGCAGTACGAGGACCGTTGAAATTGGTTAAAGAACAGTGGCTACAGCATGAGTCACAAAAACTGATGGTGGAGTATATTGCCACGGTAAGACACATATTGGCAAAGGTTTGTGACGTGGCAAGAAGGAACTTGAAAGTGACCCAGGGAAAAATGAAAGAGAGACATGACAAGAAATCTCAGATAAGGAATTTCAGTCCGAAGGACCAGGTGCTAGTATTGCTTCCCGTTCCCGGTCAGCCACTACAGGCTAGATATTTTGGTCCTTATGCAGTTGAGGAGAGGGTGAATGAGACAGATTAGGTGGTGACAACTCCCGACCGACGGAAAAAGCGACAGCTGTGTCATGTCAACCGACTGAAGAAATATCATGAGAGGAAGCCTGTGGGAGAAATGGTTCCTGTCTCACCTGTCGTGCCGGTGGCCGGGGAACCAGTGAATATAGAGGGGGACGCCGGTGTGAAATTTGATAACTTTGATGACCAGGCTTGTCCCAGATTGACGAACACAGAAGTGTTGAGCCATTTAAACGAAAAATTAGGTCATTTGACGAGGGAACAGCAAGGATAACTATCCAGCCTAATTTTGGAATTTAAACTGTTGTTCACTGGTGTACCGGGTCGTACGGACCTGGTATATCATGATATTGAGGTGGGGGAAGCCACTCCGGTGAAACAACACCCCTATCGGATGAACCCTGTGAAGATGCAGTATCTTCGGAAGGAGGTTCAGTATATGTTGGAAAATGACATCATCGAACCAAGCAGCAGTGAATGGAGCTCACCATGTGTGTTGGTTCCGAAACCCGATGGCAGTTTTCGTTGTTGTACGGATTTAAAACGGGTTAATGCAGTGACCAAGACCGACTCCTATCCCCTCCCGAGGATTGACGACTGTATTGATCGAATAGGGCCAGCTAAATCTGTAACCAAATTTGACTTGCTGAAAGGGTATTGGCAGATTCCTCTTACCGATAGAGCCAAAGATATCTCAGCTTTGGTCACTCCAAATGCGTTGTATCAGTACAAGGTTCTTCCCTTTGGATTGAAGAACGGGCCAGCTACATTTCAACGGCTGATTAATAAGCTCATTGCAAACCATGAGGGGGTGGAGGCTTATCTGGATGATGTCATCATCCACACCATGACCATGGAAAACCATATTAAACAAATCCATGCATTTTTTCAGAAAATGTCCGAGGCAGGGTTGACCATCAACTTAGCTAAGAGTGAGTTTGTAAGAGCACAGGTGGTGTTCCTCGGCCATGTAGTAGGGCAGGGTCAGGTGCAACCGGTGACAGCCAAGGTGGAAGCCATTGATCGCTTCCAAGTCCCAAAGGGGAAGAAAGAGCTGATGAGATTCTTAGGTATGGCGGGTTGGTACCGGCGGTTCTGTAGGAATTTTTCGGATGTGGTAGCCCCTTTAACGAGTTTGCTGAGAAAAGAGACCAAATTTGTTTGGGATGACAAATGTCAAGCGGCATTTGCCCACGTCAAAGCAATATTAATGAGCTCTCCTGTTCTAGCAGCCCCGGACTTTCAAGCACCTTTCAAGTTGGCCATCGATGCAAGTGATGTGGGGGCTGGGGCAGTCCTATTACAAGAAGATGAGGATGGGGTGGATCACCCGGTGTGCTACTACTCCAAAAAGTTCAATAAACATCAGGCAAATTATGCCACCGTGGAGAGAGAGAGACCCTTGCTCTCCTGCTAGGGCTTCAGCATTATGAGGTGTATCTAGGAATTACGTCCTTTCCCATAAAAGTCTTTACGGATCACAACCCCTTAACCTTCATTCTAAAAATGAAAAATAAAAATCAGAGGTTGATGAGATGGAGTTTGGCTTTGCAGGGGTTCAACTTGGAAATTGAACATGTAAAGGGCCGGGACAATGTCGTGGCTGACGCTTTGTCCAGAGGGAATTAATTTTGGGAAAGCTCTGGGGGGTGGTGTGAAAGTTTGTTGTTTTATTTTTGGGGAAACATTGATTATAGTCCGGCAGCTAAGCTAAATATAGCATAACAATTGTGCATTTTGTGAGGAAAGCACCAAATTTGGCACACTAGTAGACTATCATATTATGAAAAGATCTGGATATTGGGCCATCTCAGATTCAGAGATTTGATTTTTGCAAGATTTGCAGATTTTTCAGATTTGCAAGCTGAGATTGCAACGCCAGGGATGGCCGACTCCTTCCTGCGAGCTGCCCACGTCACCCGCACAAGAAGAGCTCATCAAATCACTGCAGCGGCACTGCACATCCTGCAACACCGTGCGTATGAACGCCACTGTATGACATATGCTGATGATGCAGAAGACCTGCCTCAGTTCGAAGACCGGTGTCACCAGTGAAGAGAAGACATTCTCAACTTTCAGTACTGGACAACTGTGCTGGAACTAGAGATGTTGGTGCTGGTCTACGTTCGTTCTCTCCGGCAGGCTTCATTCACGATGTACCTTGATGCCCTGACGGAACTGGTCCCATGGTTCCATGCCTTAGACCACACACACTATGCCAGGTGGGTCCCTGTTCACCTGAGGGACATGGTTGCACTCCCAATGAAGCACCCAGATGTAGCCAGAGAATTCAGGGCTGGCAACTTCACTGTACAGAAGACGAAGAAGGTATTCTCTTCGTTCCCAATCGAATCGAAATCTTGAAAAAATCAAATCTCTGACTCTGAGATGGCCCAATATCCAGATCTTTTCATAATATGATAGTCTACTAGTGTGCCAAATTTGGTGCTTTCCTCACAAAATGCACAATTGTTATGTTAAGTTGCCCCACTATTACTTGTGTTGGTTTCAAGAATTTGCCAACAAAGAAAGTTTTTGCGGTGTTCAAACTTTCTTTCTTGAGGGGAGGAAGTGTTACGGATTCGGCCCTCATTATGGTTGTTATCATTATTGTTGGTTCTAGATATTATGCTTATTGTGACTTAAGGGAAAGAGTTGTTGTGGTTAAAAGATTTAAAAGCGCTCCTGGTAAAAATGTGGCCGGAAATCCGGATCGTGACCGGAAGAGGTGGAGCGAGGAAGAAGAGGCGGTAGGAGATCGTGAAGAGACGTGGTTGTTGAAGCTCTGGACCGAGCGGTCGATGTACAGTGCGAGTGAACTTTGCGTTCTTGAAGGGAAGTTCGGGCGATAAGAGATATCGCCGGAGTGCGTGGAGCCTTTGTCGTCGGGTATCCTCATTGAGGTTCCGGAGGATCCTGGCCTCAAAGCCCGGGTTAGAGTGAAAGCCGTCCGCCATCTTCGCCACGCGAGCAACCTGCAGTGAACCGGTTTTGGTCGTGTCGGCGGGGCATTATTCCCCGCTGGTTTGCCGGGGACGGCTGTGCAAGAAAGGGCACTTGAGAATTATACGGAGGCTCGCGGATTGAACTGCAAACGTGTACGTCGGAGCGCGTCTTTGTGAGGTTCCTTTCCACCGCTGTATTGCTGGGTGCTGAACAATGTGACCTCGGGGTCGCCTCGATCGCCTACGCCTCAATTGACTTTGATCGGGCCTTGACTCCCCGGTCGCAGGAGCGCACAGAGACATTGGGACTTCGCCTTGGAGGGGTGCAAAGACATTGGGGAGGTGCCGTGAGTTTGGGGTTAAGGGGCTGGATAAGGTTATCATCGTAAGATTTGATAGTAGGGGTGATTGCCCCCATTGTTGTATGGCTCTTTTTGTGTGATTTCTAAGATATAAATTAATCACCTTTATAATTATCCAATTAAAATACACTTCTCCTTTGTAACATCCTTACTGAGTAAAAACAATGTCAGTGTGTCTGTTGGTGTGTGTGTCTGCCTGTACGTGTGGATTAAAATATTCGACACTTGGCACACACACAACCTATCCAACATGTTTTGTCCAAATCCCTCCATGATGATGATGGTCGAGTCTCCTCAAGCAATGATGGTGTGTGCCATCATATTGCCTTTCTATGGCCGGTACACATGGGTAAGTTTGTGGTATAGATGGTCGAGGGGGAAGGGGGGGGGTCCGCCACTCCTCTCCGTCCCTCTGCTGGCCGTTGGGAATTCACCCTCTTCCGCCCGTGCTGTTGGAGTCGACTGGACTCTCATCCACCAGATGTGCAGAGCCATCTGCCGTTTAAACCGCATGGCTGCGGACCGTTACCCTGGTAAGGGGGGCTGACAGGTAGTACACCTTGCCCACAGGTGACCTGGGGTTATGCAAGGCAGGGGCATCCATCCCCCTGAGGTATCAGGAGACACCCGCATACCCTTCCATCCATAACTTTTTGAGATATCCCGCTATATGTTGGTTTTAGCCCAATCTCCCAATGGTGAAGAATCACTTAAAAATCAAATAATTCTCATATCCAAATCCATATTAATATCTTCATCAAAATCGATGCCATTAGTCCTTGTCACACACTCAACCGGTCCACCAAGTTTCGTCCAAATCCGTCCACAACTTTTTGAGATATCCTGCTATGTATCGTTTTTGGCCCGATCTCCCAATGGTGAATAATCACTTAAAACATTATACTAGCCGGATCCGAATCCGGATCTTCATCAAAATCTAATCATTTCGTCCTTGTCACACATTCTGCATCTCTGCGAAATTTCGTCCGAATCTGCCCACAATTTTTTGAGATATGTTGTTCAAAAACGGACAAACGGACAGACAAACAAACAGACAGACAGACAGACAGGGGTGAAAACATAACCTCTATCCACCTTTGGTGGCAGAGTTAATGATCGCAATAACATTTACAAACAAGAAGACGTCATGCAGTGCATGATATTTGCAAAATCCACCCTCCCCAAAATAAAAAGTTGCCATGGATACTTAAAATTACCCATTTCATTAAGATTATAATTGACTACCTTAATGAAAGCTTGGGTCAATCAGATTAAAATTGATATTAGAAGTGTGACCTTGTTTTTACCTTTGACCTTTTGCCCTTAAATAGTTGGTTTCCTAACTCAGTGAGGCACAGTGCAATTGCTATATAATTTTCAAGTCAATCGGATGAAAATAGACCGTTTTTCAGATGAAAATTGAAGATTTGGGAAGTTTGACCTTGAGTTGACCTTTGACCTTTTGACCTCAAAATAGTTAGTTTCCCAATTTAGTGACAATGTACAAATGCTGTTCAATTTTCAAGTCAATCGGATGAAAAATGTAGATTTTAGAAATTTCACCTCCAGATGACCTTTGACCTCAAAATCAATATGCTTCTCAATTGTGACGACCTCTACAACTTGGTGAAGTTTCATGACGATCGGTTTACAATTGTGACCTGTAGGCGAGTGACAAACAGACAGACAGAATAACAAACGTAACCGACTAATATATGTACTTCAAAAATCTTTGATTTTGCAAGTAATAAAGCTGTACCAAGCCTCTCCATTAAGTTCAACCAAACCGAAAAAGCCATGGAAGCTGTGACAATGACAATGTGACCCCAACCACCAGGCCACAACTTAGGCGAGGATATCCATGGCGTTTGTGCAGAAAAACAGAGAAGTCCCATGCACACACAGCAGAGAACACCAAGTTCCACACGCAGACCAAGCAGTGGACGGAGGGGTGTAGGAATGTGCACAGTAGTGGGCTCGATGCCAAGCAGCCAAGCAGCAGAGGGAGGGCAACCGTAGCAGGAAGGGTTGCCAGTCTACAACACCAAGGCACGCCCAAAACGTCGTCGGCAAACCAGAGGAGAAGCGTGCCACACAGAGCCATGAGTGCAACCAGAAGCCAAATCCATGGAAATCCAAGACAGTCCCCACCTTGCCAACAGCTCAAGCAGGGCACGGGCATGAGGGCAAAATGCAGAGCCAAGAACACGGCACCACTTACGACTCCCAAGGCTTCAGGCAGTTTTCCATCACAATCCCTGCTGAAAACCCTGCCGTTCAAACCTGCCGCCAAAAGCCTCCTGGCCACAGCAGGAACGGCCCGAAAGGTCACGAACCCAGACATCACTGAGGCTGCCACATTCACGGACAGGGGCATGCATTCCATACTGGCAGGGGAGAGAGGGTGCACTTCTTTGTCACCGAGACCATCAGAGGGTCAGTCAGTCACTGCAGAACAACGTAGGCCTCAGAGGCAGAACTTCAGCACCGAACAGCAGCTCAAGGGGACTGGACAGTCATTATGGATCCATATTGAAGCATTCGAATAACCTCATTTGCTAAATTTAAATATAAACAAGCGTTACGCCTAGGTCCCCCGTCGGTGAAGTGATCTGAGTTGACAAAGTGGAAGACGCAAGGCGGCCATCTTGGATTTTGACCTGGCGACCCAATTTTCAATAGCGTTCTCCCTTATGCGTAGATACACCCACACACCAGATTAGAAGTTAGTAGTTCGTTTATTTTTCAAGATATTTCGCTCACAAGGTTCCGACATATATATGGTGGCGGCCATCTTGGATTTTGACGTGGCGATCCAATTTTCAATAGCATTCTTCCTTATACCTAGATACACCCACACACTGGATTAGAAGTTGGTACTTTGCTTATTTTTCAAGATATTCCGCTCACAAGGTTCAGACATACATGGCGTCAGACATACATGGCGGCGGCCATCTTGGATTTTGATGTGGGTTACACCCACACACCAAATTAGAATTCGGTCCTTTGCTTTCGCACGCATGTACGCACGCACGCCCGCACGCACGCACGCACGCCCGCACGGACGGACGGACACACGGACGGAGGGGAAAACCATAGTCCCCCTTTCGCTCCGCGGTGCGACGGGGGACAATTAGAATAAACTTAAACAGAACTGAAAAACTTAAGGACTCTTTTCACCACGAGACACACACGATAACAGCTAATCCCGGGTGACGCCCATCAGCTATCGACATCATCATGGCACTTCCTGGGCGTCTTCACACACAAAACAAAATCGTAACAAAATGAAAACAAAACGTCACGTCGGAACAAAATCGGTCCATGCATCTCCGAGATATGGTTGCTGGCAGACGGATGGACGGATGGACGGACGGACAGACAGACGGATGAGACCCATCCATAAGCCGCCGTTTTGGACAAAGTCCAACATGGGCTAATATACCTTAGCGGTATATGTGAATCCGAAGTCAAATAAAATGGAGGTTGGCTAAATGCAGAACAAGAAGCAAAGGAGAACATTTCAGAGCTTATAATGAATGTGCCAGTTGAGGTCAAGCTTAAAGGGCTTTTTTAATGCAGAGTCGAGGCTCGTGGAAGAACTAGAACAGTAAACGGATTAGAACGCAGCAGAATAAAAGGAACAGTACAGAGAGGGAGGAAACACCAACATCAGGGTTCAAAGACAAAATAGAGAGAGACTTGGACAAATAATAGTGTTGCGGATATGAGGATTGTATTTTTTTATTGTGTTGTATTGTGGTAAATTGCTGTGTAACATTGTTTGATTCTGGCCCCTCCTGCCTCCAGTGTTGTGTAAAGGGTAAAAGGGCGCCCGGTAGTTAATTCCATAAAGCACACATTGAAGGACACGATAAAACCCTTGTTCAGTAGTTTATATCTTTATTATGTGTTTTAGGGTAAGGCCTTGTCTTCCATTAACATGACACTCCATTGCACCAAGTGAAAAAGATAGATTCCCTTCATTCCCATTCCCAAAAACCTCCATTTCCCCTTTCGTCAATTGCCATTCGCATTGCCAAACAACAATTGCCGCCATTGGCCACGAGGCAGGGTTGGGGAAGAAAGGCGTGCCCGCCCGTCGTCATCAAGGGCAGAGCCAGAGGGTCGCGTGACCAACCTGGGCCGAGGTGAGCACACCGATGGGCGTGTCCTGAAGACCGGCGGCTTAATCGCCGGCGGCGTTATAAAAGCGCGCGCGCAAGAGTGAGCAAAGCTGAGCTGCGTGGTGAGATGCAAAGAAAAGAGCTGGGTCATCAGAGGAGAGCTGAGTTGAAAGGGTCCAAGGCAGAGCTGAGTTGAAAGGGTCCAAGGCAGAGCTGAGTTGAAAGGGTCCAAGGCAGAGCTGGGTTGTGAGGTCCAAGAGAAGAGATCATCCAGGGAAGCACAAAGCCTGCCATTCGTCGCCTTGCTCGCCAGCAGCAGCGTCCACAGCAGCAACAACACTCGACAGCCGCTTGGGGCCTGGACGGCGGTTTTGAGCAGGGCCGCGAAGGAACGGCGGCTGCCCAACGCGCCGATCGTGCTGCCGGACCCATTGGACTTTCCTCTCCTTCCAGCCATTCCTGCCTACAAGTTCCCCATTCGTGTACGTGAGTTTGTTCTGTTTGTTCTGTCCTGGGTATTCAATTAAGTCTGTATAAGCTAGTATTAGTAATTTTCACTGTGTCTCTAAAAGCTTCTGTATATTATTTTCTTATCTTTCCTTCTCCTTGGTTTCTTTGAGCCTGTACATAGTAAATAAATTTAGTAGTATTTTCAACCTTTTGTCTTCTTCTTCTTCCTTTTCTTCACATCCGTCGTTTTAGTCTTTTCCATATTGAATAGCTGTGGCGCGATACGGCCAACGTGCGGGTGAATCGGGTGAATCGGGGAAACTGTTAGGTCGCGGTGCCTCCGCTCGGCAAACATAACATCCTTAACCGCGGACCGTAACAATTGGTGTCAGGAGTGGGATTCGGACCTGGGACTAAATTCATTTAGCCCAAATTTTGGACACAATTGTACAATTGGCATAACAATTGGTGTCTGGGAGTGAGATTCGGGGCCCGAACCAAATTTTTAAAACATTTAGAAAAAATTTGGTCAAAATTTGGAGCGGCCGAAATTTGTTTTGTTAAAGAAAAACCCGAATTTTGAAATCGCGCCATGGCTGGTCAAGGCGATCGGATGCAGGTGGGTGAGCTAGAGGAGGGGTTAGGAGTAACCCAGGATCAGAGGGACGAAGTAGAGGAGAACATTAGCAATGTGGTTGAGGAGGTTTCAGGCGTGCAAAATGGCGTCCTCGCGCACGTGGTTGTAGCGGCACCAAATTTTGCCGCGCCCGTGACCGTAGCAGCACCAAATTGCGCTGCGCACGTGGTCACGGCAGCCGAGCCAGAAATGCCAGAGTACATGCGAGTCTTTATGATTCAAATGATGGCAAAAATGGATGCCCAAAATGATAAGTCCACCCGAGAGCAAAGAGAAATGGGTGAGCAAATAATAAACGGAATGAGGGCCGATTGGGAGGAAAGGGAGCAGAGGGACAGAGACCGCAGGTTGGGCGAGAGGGTCCCACGGGTGCACGAGGAGGTAACGCGGGTCGAGAAGCACTGGGTGAACGAAGTTGAGAAAAGCACGGGTAACTGGACCGGGGTAGAAATCGCGACCCGGGGTAAAGGGCAACCGGCGACCGTTGAGGTAGAAGAGGGAATTTTATTAAAGCCAGCGGTCGTCGTGGGGAACAAAGACAAAGCAGTAGTGGGTACAATTAAAATTGAAGAGACGACGGAGGTAGCCCGGGAATTGCAGGGAGAAATGGATTATGCTCAAAGTCCCTGTTCACATCACGATGCTGTACTTAATAACCCAAATGAAGATTTGCAGGTGCGCGTGGAGAAGGGAATCCCCCAGGTGAGTCGTGCTGTGTGTTGCGCGGGGAGATTTTGCAGGAGGATGTTTGACGACAAGAGAATTGTCGCGCGATTGGGATCGATATGGCACCCGGGCGTTGGTGAAGGGTCCCGTGTGAGTGGAAATGGCACGCGTGTGAAAAAAAGTGTGCGTCGGCGAGTGGGTGTGTTATAAAGTGTGGGAGTGAAACCGAGTGCGAGCGAGAATGCATGTCGGGGTGTACGGAGTGTGACACAGGGAGTGAGAGCGATACGGAGTGTACGTGCGAGGGTGAGTGTGACACGGAGAGTAAGGTGGTGGTGGAACGTGTGCGAGGAAGCACACCTGAGTTGGTGGTAGGGCGGGTGTGGGAGAGCCCATCTGAGCGCGGTTGTGGGTGGATGCAAGGGTGCACGCCCATGGTGAGTGGTACGGAGTACGTACCGAGTGGGGAGAGTGCGCAAGACGGTGCGCGAGGTGTGTTAAAGGAGTGTGCGAACGGTGAGTGTGCGCGAGAGGTGTGGTGTGTAACAGGGAGTACGTTGGTGGAATGTACGGACGGCGTTGGAGCACCGAGCTCGGTGAGGGTGAAAGGGGTAGCGTATGCGTGTGAGCATGCAGGTGAAGCATCGACGGTAACCGGGTTAGCGGTTAGGGCGACAGATAGCCAATGCGAGCACTCGGGGCACGGTGTGCTTTGTTGGATGCGAGGCCCGGCGCGGATCGAAGCTGCGTCGTTTCTCTTCGAAGCGTCGTTGCCGATTCGGGCTTGGCCCCGCCCCGCACGGTCGAGTCCGGGCCTTGTTGGGCGAGGCGACCGGTCCGGTTCAAGGGCGAGTGGGAGGAAGCGGAACGGTGCCCCCTCGTGGGGACGGGGTTCCGACCGGGGGAGATTGAGCCATCGGGCCCGGGACCGCAAGGTACCGCGCCGAGATGGTGCGTGGAATCTCGGCCCGACCAAACCACCTCCCTTGAACCGAAAGCCGGACGGATTCAACCTGCAGGCGACCAAACCACCCGAATTCATTGCTCGGCTTTGCGAAGCCGAGTTTAATGATGTCATGACGCACCGAGGCTAGGATATAGCGGACTGTGATGATGATAATAGTGATAGTGGTTTTGATCCGAAATTTAGAAAAGTGAATAGAATTGGTAGTGATTGGCAAATTTTTGATTGGTTGAAATTTGGTGTGCAAAATTGATAGTGGGAGATGCCCCATGTGGAGGGATGGCAACTCTGTCATCCCTCACACCGGGGGAAAAGGAGCACTAGACTTATGGGGTTTATGGCAGTAAAAACTAGCCCGGGAGGGTTTGGATAATGTGTAGGGACCTAGAAGATGACCTTAGGTGACGTTAAGATTAGGTAGTGACAATGACACCTGTAGTGGGGACGTAGGTAGATTAGTGTGGATGATAATGACGAGGGAGCGCAATAGTTTAAAGGGACGACTGGGAAGCGCGAGTTTCAGATGGGAGTAGGTAGATGAGATGATGCCGTGTGTTTGATGATTGTGAGGAACAGGTGTGATTGCACAGGTGTGCAACTGAACAGGTGTATGGAGCAGTGTATGAGAGTAATAGTGATGAGTATTGTGCTGACCAAATGGTCCAGGAAGGAAGGAGGGTGCAGGTGGCACCAGGTATGATTGCACAGGTGTGCAACGACAGGTATATGGAGAATGGGAGTGTGGAATACGTGGAGTGTGGAATATATGGAGTATTGGAATGGATGGTCGTGGAGTGAGTATGGTGGAAATTGTGGAGTGGAGTGGATGGTGCGAAGGTGTGAATGGGGGAAGGATGGGCCCCCATCACGAATACCCGGGGCGGGTAGTGTAAGTGTTAGGTAGAGGGCATAGGTAAATTGTGGTTGGATATTGGCATCTGTGGTGCGGGTGGAAAAATGATGTTTGGATGGGTGCATTAGTGTTGTGGAAATGGCTGGGCGTGTAGCCTGTTAGTGTGTGTAGTTGGTTTGGGCACTCCACCACTGTGAGGATGTCGGCCAGGTGAGGCCGCAGGTGGGCTCTGGGAGCCGGTAGAGTTGTTATGGATGGGGCCCGAGGATCCGGAGGACGGACCCGGGTAGCCCAGTGCCAGAGGGCACCGATTGGGGTGACAGAGCCAGGAGGGGCCTTCCCCAGGTAGATAGGTTAGGGTAAGGAGCAGGTAAGCTCGGAGGTAACTGCAGTGGTGGAGGTGTGCAGGTGGGTAGACCTGCTGGGAGAGCTGCACGACCCAGCCCAGAAATTGTGCAAGGGCACCGGGAGATGAATCGGGGGAGTGAGACCCCAAATTGAGAAGCACCACAGTTTGGTCAATGGGAATTGGTTTTTAGAACCCATAGTGTAAGATGGCCAATGGATTGGCAGGGAAAGACCCCGGGTAGTGTAAAGTGTGTTAAAGTCATTTGGAGGATAGTTAGGATTGAAGTCTCCTCACACCATCTACATGCACTCACCTGAGGTGACAGGTACTCCACACCATGCCAGGTTGTTTTTATTATTTTAATGTGCAAATGTTTGGAATGTGAGACGCATCATGACGTGGGTGTGACATTGTGCTTGATGTTCCATCTCTTCCTCCTTATGAGGATTGCTGATGAATTGGGTGATGGCAAATTTTGGATAGAGGGATTGTGGTGACGAATTTGGTGTAGGGGAAATATTGGGAAGACGTGACAGTAGTGACGAATTTGTAAAGGTGTAGATTTTGTACATATGGGGTAAGGGCAAGGGTAGTGTAGGTGACAGGGGGGGTGACGTACGGTAGGGACGAGCTTTCTCACTTCGCTCTCCGTACGCACTTCACCTTGCATTGCCTTTGTTGATGTGTACCCTTGTGACCTTACCCCTCGGTCATCTGTCTTTCCCCCTTGTCTCCCACATGAGGACCTGAGCACCACTGGGCGCCGAGGGGAGCGTGCGTGAGTCCGCCATTGTGCGCCCGGAACTCCCAGAACCAGCTGTCTGCATTGATGCACCACATTATGGACCACATGTCTGTGGCCGAGCACCACTTATGGACCCCATGGGTTGGGGCATGGCCCCTCTGCTGGAACCGGCCATGAGGGCCCGAAATCTTGCTGGCGGACCTTGGCCACAGGGCACCGATGCCCCACAGGTGAACCACACTAGTCGGCCCCCTGTGGGCCATAAATAAAACAAAAATGGACACGTTTGGGCAAGTTTTATTGCAAATAAGCCGCCAGCAAAGAAAATGACAACATCTGGAAGAGAGCAATAGCCAGCAGAGGGAGCCGAAGAGCAAGAGACCACCTGCAGGGTTAGGGGTTGTCGATTTATTTTATGCATTGAACAATGATGACTGTTCACCGATTGGTGCTTGAGGGTGTATTGGTGCGTTTTTGGGTGCTTTCATGGTGTGTCGATGCAGAGCAGACTGTCTCCCCCCCAGAAAGAACAATCACAGGTCCTGGGTTACGTTTTGTAAATAAAATAGCGTCAATTGTAAATAATGCTCCCCACCGTCAGTGTGTAGTTTGAAGACCATTCTGCAATTCGGTTAACTGTGGGCGTGAGTCTGTTAGGCAGGGTGCAATGGAGCAGCGGGACATATTTATTTATGTTTTAAAACTGTCGCACTCAGGGTCAGGTTAAAAGTAGAGGGAACTACACCTACGTGTCACACTAAATTAAAGTTGTAGGCCCGGGACGTGCCTAAGAGGAGGAGGGTGCAGTGTTGTGGATATGAGGATTGTATTTTTTTATTGTGTTGTATTGTGGTAAATTGCTGTGTAACATTGTTCGATTCTGGCCCCTCCTGCCTCCAGTGTTGTGTAAAGGGTAAAAGGGCGTCCCGGTAGTTAATTCCATAAAGCACACATTGAAGGACATGATAAAACCCTTGTTCAGTAGTTTATATCTTTATTATGTGTTTTAGGGTAAGGCCTTGTCTTCCATTAACATGACACTCCATTGCACCAAGTGAAAAAGATAGATTCCCTTCATTCCCATTCCCAAAAACCTCCATTTCCCCTTTCGTCAATTGCCATTCGCATTGCCAACCAACAATTGCCGCCATTGGCCATGAGGCAGGGTTGGGGAAGAAAGGCGTGCCCGCCCGTCGTCATCAAGGGCGGAGCCAGAGGGTCACGTGACCAACCAGGGCCGAGGTGAGCACACCGATGGGCGTGTCCTGAAGGCCGGCGGCTTAATCGCCAGCGGCGTTATAAAAGCGCGTGCGCAAGAGTGAGCAAAGCTGCGCTGCGTGGTGAGGTGCAAAGAAAAGAGCTGGGTCGTCAGAGGAGAGCTGAGTTGAAAGGGTCCAAGGCAGAGCTGAGTTGAAAGGGTCCAAGGCAGAGCTGAGTTGAAAGGGTCCAAGGCAGAGCTGGGTTGTGAGGTCCAAGAGAAGAGATCATCCAGGGAAGCACAAAGCCTGCCATTCGTCGCCTTGCTTGCCAGCAGCAGCGTCCACAGCAGCAACAACACTCGACAGCCGCTTGGGGCCTGGACGGCGGTTTTGAGCAGGGCCGCGAAGGAACGGCGGCTGCCCAACGCGCCGATCGTGCTGCCGGACCCATTGGACTTTCCTCTCCTTCCAGCCATTCCTGCCTACAAGTTCCCCATTCGTGTACGTGAGTTTGTTCTGTTTGTTCTGTCCTGGGTATTCAATTAAGTCTGTATAAGCTAGTATTAGTAATTTTCACTGTGTCTCTAAAAGCTTCTGTATATTATTTTCTTATCTTTCCTTCTCCTTGGTTTCTTTGAGCCTGTACATAGTAAATAAATTTAGTAGTATTTTCAACCTTTTGTCTTCTTCTTCTTCCTTTTCTTCACATCCGTCGTTTTAGTCTTTTCCATATTGAATAGCTGTGGCGTGATACGGCCAACGTGCGGGTGAATCGGGTGAATCGGGGAAACTGTTAGGTCGCGGTGCCTCCGCTCGGCAAACATAACATCCTTAACCACGGACCGTAACAATATAATAGTTGTCGGGAGGAATGAGGGTTCGGGGAGGATGCATGGAGTGGATAAGATGGATACAGAAGGAAACTGTCAGGAAAGAAAAAATTGTAAATTTGGAAGAAAGTGAATTTGGGGTGGTTACTGGCGGTAAAAAAGAAAATGGTTTTGGATGGTGAATGGTCCGATATGATGGTGAGCAGCTATCTTAAAAACATGGAGGGAAGAATGAGATTGAAGAGAATGAGGAAGTTGGACTCTGACATCTTCTGTCCCTGCCTTGATTGCCCTGTCATGGTGGCTGTGTGACCATAGTTATTGTGTGATCGAGGGAACGGGTGAGTGAAGTAGTTGTTGCATTGTAGAAAATGAAAGTGAATGAAGTGAAATTGAAGGTATAGAAAGACAGAGGATAGAAAAGAGAGATAGAAAAGTGGGAAGAAAAGGAACAGATCCTTGTGCTGCTTACATGTGCAACACATACCTGTCACATGACTATGATTCACTTAATTTCTAAACAGAATGCTTATCTAATGTGTGTGTGTGTGTGTGTGTGGTGTGTGTGTGTGTGTGTGTGTGTGTGTGTGTGTGTGTGTGTGTGTGTGTGCGCTTTTACTCTCTCGTGGGGTGGGCAAGGAGGTTGGGATAGCTCAGTGTACACTCACATTAATCACAAAGATATTCGTAGAGAAAGGATAAATCGACACAGTCGCAGGACCTGGAGCACACCGGCCACCACCATAACCACAAGCTGTGCAAATGGCAAAAGGCGAAACAAGAGTTGTTTTGCAATGTGTGCTGCATTCAGCTATTACCAATTTCTGTCCTTGAAACTAAAGGCAAAATATTTCTTATCTGTGTAATGTCTACCACCCCTTCTGTTCACGACATGGTATTATATGCAGCATATTTCTGTTTCAAGGTGAAGGCAACTAACGGGTAACAGGGTAATCATACACTTTCACAAAAATCCACACGACTCACCTTTTTACTGAAGGTTAAAAAAAATTCCCCTGAAAATTTTATCCTTAGCACAAACACATTTCAAAAAACATTGGGATAATACCCCTGGCGCTCACCTGGAAGAATAAACAGTATACTGCACCGACGAAATGTATTTTAAACCAATTTCAATGATTGCTAGAAGACAAGGCAGCATGTAGAATCATACGAACATAATCACAAGACTTTAAATAAACAAACAAAAAATACCTATTTTGGGGGCAACCCCCTCCCCCCCCACCCACCCCCCCCCCCCGTAGATCCCCAAAGGGGCAGATTTTTTTAATGCGATGAACAAAGTTTGGTACATCACGGGTGGTGAAGGTTGTGGTGAAGCTTCATCGAAATAGTGTGTGTAGTTTCACAGAAGAAAACAAATTCCTATTTTGGGGGGTCAAACCTGGATTCACTTTGACCCCCGGTAGACCCCCTTAGGCCGCGATTTTTTTTAAATGCCTTGAACAAACTTTAGTCAAAACAACAAACACCATTTGTGCCAAATTTGGTCGCAATCACATCAGCGGTTCCGGAGAAGAAGTTTCAGGTGTTTACGGAAGGACGGACGGCCAGCGCATAAGCTCCCCTGATCTTCGTTCCGGTTGAGCCAACGAGCAATTACTCATGCAACGTAGTTTCAATGAAATTTCAGAAAGATCAACATCCGCCAGATATTTAAACTCAATTTATGAAACAGGTGATAATCTGGGACGGAATCAGCAAACTGAGATCATGGGATTATGGAAACCATGGCAATGAAGTTAAGTGGTAAAATGGGGAGGAATATGATAGGCATTGCTGAGCTGAATTCCGTGAATGCATTGACGTTCACTGGACAGAAAAAAAGGTTAATTTCTTAAAAGGACATTCGAAACGCTCGTCAAAGTTTATTTACTTTACCGACAGCGGCTAATTATAAACCTTTAAATGATGAAATTGGAAGTGAATTCAATTAACAGTTTTATGTTATTTTGAGGGGTGTTTGTGTTGTTGGTCCTTTCATCCATATGCGGGTTTCAGAAGGTGGAAGAGAGCCCTCCCAGGTCACAAAGCATCCACCTCCGTGTGTGATGTGTGTGATGTGTGTGTGTGTGTGTGTGTGTGTGTGTGTGTGTGTGTGTGTGTGTGTGTGTGTGTGTGTGTGTGCGTGTGTGTGCGTGTGTGTGCGTGTGTGTGTATGCGTGTGTGTGTGTGTATATATAGAGACTAGCTTGGCTCGGGTCGCTGTGCTCGCCTCACCAAGCGTCGTCACTGAGGAACGGGCTTATTTTAGCTGAGGCTAATGACTGTACCTGAGTTGCTGTGTTATCATGATTTTCACCAATCATAAAACAAACAATTACTTTGCACAAATGTATTTGTTGTGTTTGTGATATTACATTTTTATAGGCAACTAGCAGAAGTACCCGGCATTGCCGGGCGTGGGAGGGGAGGGGGGAGGGGAGGGGAGGGGAGGGGAACGGGGGGGAGGGGGGGAGGGGAACGGGGGGGAGGGGAGAAGAGGGGGGAGAGGGGAGAAGAGGGGGAGGGGGAGGGGGAGAGGGGAGAAGAGGGGGAGGGGGAGGGGGAGAGGGGAGAAGAGGGGGGGGTGGGGAGGGTGAGGGATGGGAAGGGGTGGGAGGGGGGAGGGGGAGGGGGAGGGGGAGAGGGGACAAGAGGGGGGGATGGGGAGGGTGAGGGATGGAAGGGGTGGGAGGGGGGAGGGGGAGGGGGAGAAGGGAGAAGAGGGGGGGATGGGGAGGGTGAGGGATGGGAAGGGGTGGGAGGGGGAGAGGGGAGGGGAGGGGGGAGGGGGGAAGGGGGAGGGGGTGGAGGGTGAGGGATGGGAGGGGGAGGGGGGAGGAGTAGGGGGAGGGGGAGGGGGAGGAGTAGGGGGGAGGGGGTGGGGGAGGGGGAGGGGGAGGGGGAGGGGTAGGGGGGGATGGGGAAGGGGGGAGGGGGAGGGGGAGGGTGGAGGGGGAGGGGGGAGGGGGAGGGGGGATGGGGGTGGGGGGAGGGTGAGGGATGGGAGGGGGTGGGAGGGGAGAAGGGAAGGGTAGGAGGGGAGGGGAGGGGTAGGGGGGAGGGGAGGGGTAGGAGGGGAGGGGGGAGGGGAGGGGGGAGGTTACATTACACCGATTTACATTGGAAACTGCTGAAATATGTACGCAACTTCAACTTAGCACAGTTTAGTAAATACTCGAGATAAATCCATGCGGTAAAAGATTGCTGAGAAATTCCACCTGGACACACTTCAGGGGGCACTTTCAAAGTGGAGATGTGCTTATTCTTTCTTTAAAATATTTTAGGTGTGGTATAGACACGATATTTGCATGCATCGGTTTCAAAAATCGAGCAAATATGGTAAATATTACTCACGTGAAACCAGGATCCGTCTCGGTGGTAGCCATGAGTGTGTAGATGTCACATGATCGGTCATGAAGAGTGGTTAAGTCCAAAATATGGCATACCATGGCATAAAAACGATTTGCCCGCAAAGCATTGCACCGCAACGGCGGTCACAGAGTGCCATGTACAGCGTGACGTAAGTAGTGCGCGCAGCGCCCCTGGTGGAATTACCGGTCCCTATCAAGGACATTTAATTCATATCGCACAAAATCGACAAAAATCGACACAAAACACGATCGCTTTTCGCTCTGAATTACGTGCAAACGTGTGACGGAAATCACCATCGCCCAGCATCGAATGCCAACCAAGATGGCGCCCGTTAACTGCATCTCCACCTATGTGGAGTGAATGGCAATGGTCACATCACGTGATCGCTCTGAGCGAATCAGTCTAGCGGCGGGGATGGAACATCACGTGATCGCTCTGAGCGAATCGGCGAGCTGTTCTGACACCGGCTGAGATTAGCGGGTACTTCGCTGAAATGCGCTGAGATAAATACGAATAAAAAAATATGGATCGTCAAATATTTTGAGGTCGGCCATGTTCGTCCCAGGCTCAATGGCCATGTCTATGCCAAATATCAAGCACGTGAGCCTCTCCGTTTCGGAGTCTATCGGTAACATTACACACACACACACACACACACACACACACACACACACACACACACACACACACACACAAACTGTGTTTTATATATATAGATTTAGGTTGAAGATTTAGGTTGAATGTTTTTTTTCAAGAAAGAACCCCTCAGCACATACATAGGGGAGGGGTAGGTGCAGACTGGAAGTTTGGGACGATTACACCTCACCACCACGTAATTCAAAACACCTCACCACCAAGTAATTCAAAACACCTCACCACCACGAAATTGAAAACACCTCACCACCACGAAATTGAAAACACCTCACAGCCATAAAACACGTAATAAAAACACCTCACAGCCACGAAATTAAAAACACCTCACCACCACGTCATTTAAAAACACCTCACCACCAAGTAATTCAAAACACCTCACCAAGACATAATTCAAAACACCTCATCACCAACTAATTC
This sequence comes from Myxine glutinosa, assembly GCF_964187855.1. Classification (NCBI taxonomy): domain Eukaryota; kingdom Metazoa; phylum Chordata; class Myxini; order Myxiniformes; family Myxinidae; genus Myxine; species Myxine glutinosa. The sequence continues at coordinate 185,958,214 of NC_136262.1, read as the reverse complement.
AAAACACCTCACCACCACCTAATTAAAAACACCTCACCACCACATAATTATAAATACCTCACCACCACGTAATTCAAAACACCTCACCACCACGTAATTCAAAACACCTCACCATCAAGTGATTTAAAAACACCTCACCACCACATAATTCAAAATACCTCACCACCACGTGATTTAAAAACACCTCACCATCAAGTGATTTAAAAACACCTCACCACCACATAATTCAAAATACCTCACCACCACGTGATTCAAAACCACCACAACGTTATTCAAAACACTTCACAACCGCGGAAACAAAAGTTTGAGGGAGTCGTTAAGTGACAACACAGACACTACCCAGATGTGTAGATATATAGATAAATGACTGTACCCGAGTTGCTGTTTTGTCATGGTTTAAACCAATCATATTTCAAACAATTAATTTGCACAAATGTATTTGTAATATACGTGATATCACATTTTATAAACAATTGAAGTTGAAAAAAAAAAAATCCCCAAAAAATTCCAAACAAAATAAATTAAAATTTGGAAAATTATATATATGTATATATATATATATATATATATATATATATATATATATATATATATATATATATAATCTTTATTGTCCCATATTCAGGGAAATTATTCTTTGGTGACATCGTAAGTTGACCATCATTAAAACATAAAACACAAAGGGAATAAGAAAACAATATAAAAAGATATAAAATATAAAATAAATATAAAATATGGAAGATGGACGAAACAGCAAAATGTCTAGGAATTTGAATTTAGCATTTGAATTGCACATGGTACAAATGACCTTTTGAAATTGTTCTTCTTCATCCTCCTTACACGAAAGGGTCTCCCTGATGGCAGGTTTTCAAAAAGTCCGTTCAAGAAATGACTTTCATCAGTGCACACCTGCACCACCTTCCTTTTCAATGCTCGCAAGTATCGAGACTCCAGACTGGTTGAAGGCCCACCTACAGCTTTAAATGCCAGTGTAATGACCTTTCTCAATCGTGACTTATTCCGCACATTAAGATAACTGTTCCAGGAAATCAAATTAAATGATAAAACACTGATCAGGAAGGAATTGGTCAACATCCGCATCCCACGTGAACTAACACCAAATGAATTCAACTTCCTGAGAAGATACAATCTTTGCATTGATTTCTTGTACACAGCATCAGTATTTCCATCAAAAGTTCGCTTGTTATCAATAAAGGTGCCCAGGTATTTAAATTTGTTAACAATTTCCACCTTATCACCATTTATGGTTACAGGCTCATGATTGTGACCTTTCCGAAAGTCCAAAATCATCTCTTTTGTTTTTGCACCCATTTGGAGTAAGACAAAAGTCCCCACACCACTTATTCAATGTGTCAATCTCGTCGAGGTAAGATACAAAAGATGATTGATCGGAAAGACAGCCAACAATGGCGATATCGTCTGCATACTTAATAAAGTTACAAACTTCTTTAAGAGCCACACATCCATTGGTGTACAAACTGAACAGGAGAGGTGACAATACACAGCCTTGTGGAGCACCAGTATTCAATATTGATAACTTTGATAAGCTACCATTCACCCTCACCTGCTGAGGACGGTCTCGTAAAAAACTTTCCACCCAGAGTATGATATGGGGGTTCAGGTACAGGTCACTCAACACTTTCAGAAGGGTAAATGGCTGCATATAGTGTTAAAGGCTGACGAGAAATCAATAAATAACACACGGACATACAGTCACGTGAAAAAGTAAGTACACCCCATGTAAAGTTTTGACTTTTTCAACAAACTTCAACATACAGCTATTTGATCTTCATTTCAACAATATTGATAGATAAAGGTGATATAATATAACAAATATCATGAAACATTTACATTTTGTAGTCCATTGTATAATTTAAATAAACGTAAATGCAAATTTTGCATGTGGAAAAAGTAAGTACACCCTTGGCTCTAATAGGTGGTATTGCCCCCTTTGGCAGAAACAACCTCAAGTAGGCTTCTTATAACTGTCTCTGACATCGACTGGGAGAAATTTTTGCCCACTCCTCCATGCAGAATTCTTCCAGCTGTGTGATATTTGAGGGGTTTCTTGCATGCACAGCTCGTTTCAAATTCCCCCACAACATCTCGATGGATCGACTTGGCCATTCCAGAACCCTCCATTTCTTTCTTTTCAGCCATCCCTTGGTGGATTTACTGGTATGTTTAGGGTCATTGTCATGTTGCAAGGTCCACCTTCGGTTGAGCTTCAACTTTCCGAGAGATGGCCTCACATTTATCCTCAAGCACCCTCTGGTACAATGAAGAATTCATAGTGGATTCAATGTTGGTGAGCTGCACAGGCCCTGATGCAGCAAAGCTGCCCCAAACCATAATATTTCCACCCCCATGCTTTGCAGTTGGTATCAGGTTCTTGTGGTCAAATGCTGTCTTTGGTTTTTGCCAAACATGTCTTGTGGTACGGTACTGTGGCCAAATAGCTCGACCTTTGACTCATCTGTCCAGATCACATTGTTCCAGAAGTGCTGGTCGTTGCCTGGGTGTTCATTGGCAAACTTTAGTCTTGCCCTGGTGTTCTTTTTGGACAGCAAAGGTTTCCTCCTGGCACACCTCCCATGTAGATCAAATTTGTGCAGCCTCTTTCTAATGGTAGACTCGTGCACTTTGACATCAACAGTGGCAAAAGCTACCTGTAGGTCCCGTGATGACATTCTGGGGTTCTTAGAGACTTCTTTAAGCATCTTGCGGTCTGCTCTCGGGCTGAACTTGCTGGGGCGGCCTGGCCTGAACAAGTTGGCAGTTGTTTGGAATCTTCTCCACTTGTGGATGATCTTCCGGACAGTCGAATGATTGATTTCAAATTGTTTGGAGATCTTTTTAAATGCCTTCCCAGACTCGTAGGCATCTATAACCTTCTATCTGAAGGCTTCAGAGAGCTCTTTTGATCTCGGCATGGTGACGCCGCACACTTCAACAACAAAGAGCAAACCAAACTATATGTCTGAGTTTTAAATAAGACAGGTTCCTCCAAGATCCTCTCCAACGATGTTCTAATAATTTGCACCTGAGCTGATGTACCTGATTCTAAATTTAAGGTGTTTGAAGTAGTGATAAATGTGGGGGTGTACTTACTTTTTCCACATGCAAAATTTTCATTTTTGTTTATTTAAATTATACAATGGACTACAAAATGTAAATGTTTCATGATATTTGTTATATTATATCACCTTTATCCATCAATATTGTTGAAATGAAGATCAAATAGCTGTATGTTGAAATATGTTGAAAAAGTCAAAACTTTACATGGGGTGTACTTACTTTTTCACATGACTGTAGGTTCCATTCTGGTCAAGGTGACTTGTGATTAGATGAATATATATGTATATATATATATATATATATATATATATATATATATATATATATATATATATATATATATATATATATACATATATATATATATATATATATATATATATATATACATATATATATATATATATATATATATATATATATTCATATATATATATATATATACATATACACACATATATATTTTTATATATATATATATATATATATATATATATATATATATATATATATATTGTTACGGATTCATCACTTCTGCCTTTGTTGTTATTATATACTTGTAGGATTTTTAGTTTGAGGTAATATTGTTAAGATTTCTGTGTTAAATGGAGATGACTTTAGTAAAAGGTAAAAATTAACGTTTGTGGAGGAAAAAGAAAAACGCGATAAGAGAAACCGGAAGAGATGAGAAGGGAAAGATCAGCTGGGGAAGGAGACAGCCGTGAATCACATCGAGGCTGCGAGCATACTTCCTCGATATTGGTCGCAAATTAATTGAGGCTTCCCATGAAAGGGATTGCCTGTGACATCGTCCCAAATTGTGATTGTAATTTTTTTGTTTTTTTGTATACAAGATCGAGGCTCGTGAAAGAGCTAACATTAATCGCACAAAAAGTCAACGACACATAAAACACAAAATAAGGGGAGCGGTAGACAAGATGAGGAGAGAGGGGGAAGGACACAAACATAACATTTGAGAGCAGGGACATCGAGAGAACTGTGGGAGGGAGAGGGCTTGGAGGGAGGTGGGAGAGGTACAAAACATTGCGTCTCAGGCGTCTAATTAAACCTGCATCTCAGGTTTTGGTACAAAGCGTGAACTATTGTTGGCGGTCAAGCAAGCGCCTCCATTACAGGCCGATCAGCCATTTTTCCTCGAGGATGTCTTCCGCCTGGTGCATCGTGTTTTGTCATTGGGATTCTCATATCGACTTCATTGAGTAGATTGCCGTTGGTTTCCATATCAGCTTAATCATTGATGGACAAGGGGTGTGGATTGCACGCACCTATTGGGGGGATCGTTACCCCATGCCGACATCTGCCCGATCGCTCACCTTGTAACTCCTCGTCCGCAGCCGCGCCGATACCTGCCTGCTGTTCTTGCCGTTCTGCATGACTTCGACCTTCACCCAGCATGGGGATTCGTGGACGGAATTTGGGGTTGTTGCATTCCACTTACTTTGGCGTGTCGTGAGTTCATTGATTGGAGAGTATTGGGGAATAATGGTGCTATTGGTTCACGAGTTATCAAGTGACCACTATATTCGTCATGTGTGTGCGTCTGTCTGTGTGTGTGTGTGTGTGTCTGTGTGTCTGTCTGTCCGCAGCATAACTACCCGACGATATCATCCGATCTTGATGAAACTTAGGTAGGAGGTTGATATCATGATCTAGTTGTGTCCTGCCTGGAGTGGGTGTATTGCGCCCATTGTGGGCGGAGCCACGCCTGAAAAAGATGTCTTTTTAGGGGGTAATTGAGTTCAAGCTACATCTTCTCTGAGGGGTTTGGTGGAATCTGACAGGGGTTTCGATATTTGTTTCGGCCAATGTCATGTGCCATGTGTCATGTGTCAATGTCATGTTTCGGCCCCATGGAGCTCGATTTTTTATTATTTATTTATTTATTTTTCATTTTATTTATTTATTTATTTATTTCATTTTTCAACGAATTTTCGGTATTGTGGAGCTAACTAATCTCATAACTGATTATACATTATTTTATATCTCATTTCAAGGTCAGTAACGTTCGTTTTGACATTTCCGGGCCTGGCCTGTCCGGGCCTGTTTTGGTTACAGTCCATCCTTTGTCATTGAATACCGCTCGCTCGTGAACCATCGTCGTCTGCTGACTTGTCATATGTATTGTTCATTTGATGCAAATGATATTTTCATGGTACTTTCGTTAAGAGTGTTATTATTGTGTATGTGAGAGTTCTTAATACAACTACTTATTTTGTTCCACACAATTGCATTGGTGTGGTTTTACCATGGTTTATGAGAACACTCAAAACAACAAATCTTTCTGCCGTGTTCCCTCCCCTGTCGAGACTCTGAGGGGCACTGTAACCAGAGTTTGGGGAGGTAACGTGTAACAATATACATATATATATATATATTGTTACAGAACCCGACGTCGGCCTCGGTTCCCGTTATCAAGGGGGGATTAAGCCCCTTGTTTGTTACTGACCGACGTGGTCCCTGAAGCTGCACCGCGACCTCCGGAAAGGCCGGTGAGCAGCTTCGTTCGCAACCGCGGATAAGATGGTAGTTTACCGAGCGGATGGCAGCCGCGGCACGAACTGTTAACAATGACTAGACCCGATTCTCAAACGTTGGCCAAATCGTGCCACAGGTATTCAATGGGGAAAAGACAAAGACGACGGTTGTGAAGAAGAAGAAGACGAAAGCAAAAGGTTGGAAATACGACTATTATTTATTATTACTATGTACACAATGAAAGAAACCAAGGAAGAAGGAAGGATAATAAAATAATGCAGAAAGAGGGACGGACCAGAAGGACACAGTGCAATTTCTAGCTTAAACAGACTTAACTTATACCCCGGGACAGAACAAACAAAGACAGACTCACATGAATGGGGAATGAAGGCAGGAACGATTGGCTGGAAGGAGAGGATGGTCCAGGTGGTCCACAGAGCTGGAAGGATGCGGGTGGTGGGTGTGATCCCGGCTCGAGTGGAGCAGCCACCGACTCTCCCCAATCGTCACCGCACGGCGACGTGGCTTCTTGGCCGCAACTGTCGTCACCGTCGTCGACGCTCCAAGCTGCGGTTTGTTCACAAGCTGCGGTGGACTCTTTTGTGCGTCTCTCTCCGAAGCTCGTCTCACCTCCTCTGGACTTATCTCAGGCGCATCTCTCTTGGACTCAGAACTCATCTGGCGTGGGGAGCGTCCCGCTGCGGGTTATATAGGCCCCGCCCTTCAACCTTTGCGAACCTCCCCGATCGCTCTCTCTCCGCCCTCTCAAGCCAAACCCCTTTGGCTGGGTTGGTTGCGTGGGGCCGACTCACTCCTCCCCTCTATGACGAGGTGGAGACACGCCTTTCTTCTCCGAGCTGGAGCACATGGCAATGGCGGCGAATGCAGTTGGCAATCGAGGCTTTAGGAATGGGAATGAAAGGGAATGGAAATGTAAGGGAATCTACTCTATTTGAATTCGGTGCAATGGAGTATTAATTAATGGAAGACAAAGCCTTAACCTAATACACAGAATAAGGAAATAACTACCAACAAGCAGGAAATCTATGATTGGCTAACACGATTGTATATGACCTAACTAAGGGACGCCCATTGACCTTTATACACAACTGGAGGAAGGAGGGTGATATTTTTTACAACAATAAAAAAACACAATTCTCATATCCACAACACTGCACCCTCCTCCTCTTAGGCACGTCCCGGGCCTATTACCTTTACTTTTTAGTGTGGCACGTAGGTGTAGTTCCCTCTACATTTAACCTGACCCTGAGTGTGACAGTTTTAAAACACAAATAAATATGTCCCGCTGCTCCATTGCACCCTGCCTAACAGACTCACGCCCACAGCTAACCGAATTGCGGAATGGTCTTCAAACTAAAACACTTACGGTGGGGGCGCATTATTTACAAAGACGCTATTTTATTTACAAAACGCAACCCAGGACCTGTGATTGTTCTTTTGGGGGGGAGACAGTCTGCCCTGCATCGACGCACCAGAAAGCACCCAAAATGCACCAAAGCACCCTCAAGCACCACAAAGCACCCTTTGGTGCACAGTCATCACAGTTCAATAAAAAATAAAAACAACAAACCCTTGGTGGTGTCTTGCCCTTCGGCTCCCTCTGCTGGCTATTGTTATCTTCCAGATGTTGTCTTTCTTCATCATTTTCTTACTGGCGGCCTATTTGGACATAAAATGAAATGCACCAAATGTGTCCGTTTTTATTTATTTATGGCCCACAGGGCCGACTATTGTGGTTCACCTGTGTGGCATCGGTGCCCTGTGACCAACGTCCGCCAGCAAGATCTCGGGCCTTCATGGCCAGTTCCAGCAGAGGGACCATGCCCCCAACCCATGGGGTCCATCAGTGGTGCTCAGCCACAGACATGTGGTCCATAAGGTGGTGCATCGATGCAGACAGCTGTGGTTGCGAGAGGTTCGGGCGCACAATGGCGGACACCCGCACGCTCCCCTCGGCGCCCAGTGGCGCACAGTCCTCGTGTGGGAGACAAGGGGGGGGGCGGGGGAAAGACAGGTGAGCGAGGGGTAAGGTCGCAAGGGTACACATCAATAAGGCAATGCAAAACGAGGTGCGTACGGAGAGCGAAGTGAGAAAGCTCGTCCCTACCATACGCCCCCCCACATGTGACCTACACTACCCTTGCCCTTACCCCATATGTACAAAATCTACACATTACAAATTCGTCACTACTGTCATGTCTTCCCCACATTTCCCCTATACCAAATTCGTCTTCACTCCCACTACTTCAAAATTTGCCATCACCAATTCATCATCAATCCTCATAAGGAGGGAGAGATGGAACACAAAGCACAATGTCACACCCACGTCATGATGCGTCTCACATTCCAAACATTTGCACAATAAAAATAATAAAAAACATGGCATGGTGTGGAGTCCTGTCACCTCAGGTGAGTGGATGTAGATGGTGCGAGGAGATTTCCATCCTAACTATCCTCTAACTGGCATTAACACACTTTACACTAGCCGGGGTCTTTCCCTGCCAAACCATTGGCCATCTTACTGTATGCGGTTTTAAGAACCAAATTCCCATTGACCAAACTGTGGTGCTTCTCAATTTGGGGTCTCACTCCCCCGGTTCAACTCCCTGTGCCCTTGCACAATTTCCAGGCTGGGTCGTGCAGCTCTCCCAGCAGGTCTACCCACCAGCACACCTCCACCACTGTAGTTGCCTCCGAGCTTACTTGGTCCTCACCCTAACCTATCTAACTGGGGAAGGGCCTCCTTGGCGCTTACCCCACTCTGTGCCCTCTCTGGCACTGGGCTACCCGGGTCCGTCCTCCAGATCCTCGGGCCCCATCCACAACTCTACCGGCTCCCAGAGCCCACCTGCGGCCTCACCTGGCCGACATCCTCACAGTGGTGGAGTGCCCAATCAACTACACATACTAACAGGCTACACGCCCAGCCATTTCCACAACACTAATGCACCCATCCAACCATCATTCTTCCACCACGCACCACAGATGCCAATATCCAACCACAATTTCCCTGTACCCTCTACCTAACTCTTCGACTACCCTCCCCGGGTATTCGTGATGGGGTCCATCCTCCTTTCCCCCATCCACACCTTCGCACCATCCACTCCACTCCACAGTTTCCACCATACTCACTCCACGACCATCCATTCCATACTCCATATATTCCACACTCCATGTATTCCACACAACCATTCTCCATACCTCCTGTAGTTGCACACCTATGCAATCACACCTGGTGCCACCTGCACCCTCCTTCCTCCCTGGACCATTTGGTCAACACAACACACATCACCATCACTCACTCATACACTGCTCCATACACCTGTTCAGTTGCACACCTGTGCAATCTCACTTGTTCTTTACTCACTGCTCCATACACTTCCACGCTCAATACAATTCACCATCACCTTCTCACAATACTCTGCTGACTACACTTTCAACACACACACGGCATCATCTTATCTAACTACTCCCCTCTGGAACTTGCGCTTCCCAGTCGCCCCTTTAAACTATTGCGCTCCCTCGTCATTATTATCCAAACTAATCTACCTGCGTCCCCACTACAGGTATCATTGTCACTACCTAACCTTCCGTTACCTATGGTCAATCTCTAGGTCCCTACACACTATATCCTAACCCTCCCGGGCTAGTTTTCACCGCCAAACCCCATAAGCCTACTGCTCCTTTGCCCCCGCTGTGAGGGATGGCAGTGTTGCCATCCCATCACATCGGGTATCTCTCACTACCAATTTGGCACATCAAATTTCAACCAATTAAAAATTTGCCAATCACTACCAATCATCACTCTGCCAATCCTTGCCAATCATCAAATTTTGCTTTTTCATTTTGGGTCCAAAACACTATCATCATTACACGTCTACTCACTTGAGCCTCTCGGTGCGCCAATTCATTTCTGAAGCTCGGCTTCGCAAAGCCGAGCAATGAATTCGGGTTGTTTGGTGCCGGCGGTTGGCTCCATCCGGCATTCGGTGCAGTGAAGGAGGTTTACCCGGGCCGAGATCCCACGCACCATCTCGGCACGGAGCCGTCCAATGGCCCAATCTCGCCCTGCCGGAACGCCTCAACAGAAAGGGGTCGCCATGACGACCCTTCCTACCGGGCCGCCCGCTCCGCTTAGTGGAGCACGGACGCAGCCGTTCAGAGCGCGGCCCGGCGTGGATCCCGCACGGCGGTTCTTTCGAAACTGCCGCGGTCACGATCCCCGCGGGTCCCCGCTGCACGCAAACCCTGGCACGCATCGAGGGCCCGCTTCGGCTAAACGTCGATCTAACCGCTAACCCGATTAACGTCGATGCTCCACTTGCATGCTCACACCCCGCAGCCCGTTCCTTGCTCATACATCCTGCCGTTCCCATGCTCCTAGTCATTGCACCTTCCCTGACACACCCTCCAGGTTCACTCATAGACTTCTTCACACACCCGACCACCGCACACCTTAGCACACACCCGTCGTTCGCACACCTCACCAACACACCTCTTCACGCCCCCCCCCCCCTCGGTCACCTCCTCTGTGACAACCACAGGTGTGCTCTCCACCGTACACCCAACCACGTGCCTCACTACCAACTCCAGTGTGCATTCCCATACGCGCTCTACTATTCCAGGTGTGCATCCTTCCATTCCAGGTGTACATCCTCTCTCACCTGCCACAACCAACTCACGCTCCGTGTCACTCTTACTACTTTCACCACCACTCTCGGTCGCGCATTCACCCTTACTCTCGACAGCGTACTCTGTACTCATGCACCCGTCCGTTACACACCTTTCTCGAGCATCCTCTTGCGCACACTCTCCCGTTACACCCTCCGTAACACTCCCCACAGGTGTGCACTCTCTCGTTACATCCTCTGTAACACTCCCCACTACACGCTTCCATGTGCCCCCTCGCACACGCGCTACGACCAACTCACTCTCGACAGCACACTCACTCCTCGGCGCGCACTTTTTCCTCACACACCCCAGAGTCGGACATTCTCGCACACCTCCTCTTTCGCACTCCATACCTGCCGCACACTTCACCAGCGGCCTCTCACGAACACCTGGGTCCAAACCAACCCCCAAGCCGACTGAAGCTCCCCTCACACCATATACATTTCCGCGTATATCGCCACTCACCTCGGCACCTCGTCTCCGCACCTCCTTCGCCACCTGCAAACTCTTTATCTGGTTAGCGAGCACACCATCACGATTTGAGCACCGACCTTGTACATACTCCATCACTTCCTCCCTTATCTCCCTCTTAGTTTCCCTCCGTCTCTTTTTTATTTCACTCACTCCCTCTTCCACATCCTCTAATTTTTGCTTCACCTCTTTTATTTCCCGGTGCGTCTCCTCAATTTCGTCCTCTAAGGCCACCTTGACCGTTTCTATGTGCGTCCTCACCTCCCGGTCCTTTGTCTCCATTGCCTCCATCACCTCATCCAACCTCGTTGTCAGTCCCTCACGTACCATCTGACATTCCCTCTTCGTCGCTATTAAGTCATTTTTGATTTCGTTTTGTGTCGCTTTCAACCCTCCTAGTACCGCAGTGTTCTTTTCCACTTGCTCCACTAATTCCCTCTGTCCCACCGTCAGCTGTTCCACCTCCTGCGTCAGATCTTCTATGCCACCTTGTAACTTGGCCGTCCCATTTCTCACCTCCTTCTCCATACGCTTCTCACCTCGCTTTACCTCCTCGCGTACCCCCGAGACCTCCTCGCTTACACCTAGTCTTATTTCCTCCTTCATCTCCTCCCTTTTTTTAGTAGATGCCGCCCTCATCTGTTCCAATTCATCCCTCTGAGCATCCAGTTTACCTTCCAACCCGATTTTCACCTCCTCTATCTGGTTCCCCATCTGTTTGATATCCCGGGTGGATTGCTCCCCTATTTCCCGCAATTTGCCTTCCATCTTATCTTCTAGCCCCGTTAACCCATTCTTTACCTCTTTTATCCCGTTGTCTAACCCCTCAAATTTATTGTCTAAACCCTCAAATTTGTTTCCCATATTGTTTAACCCGTCTCGTAATTGCTCACTAGTCATAAGGGCCTCCATTTACATCATAAAAAGGTTTAAATCCACCGGTGCTGCTATGGTCACGGGCGCCGCTAAATTTGGTGCCGCTGCAATCACGTGCGCGAGGGCACCATTTTGTGCACCTGACACCTCCTCAACCACATTATCATTTCTCTCCTCCATTTCTTCCCCCTGGTCCTGGGTTACCCCTAACCCCTCTTCTAGTTCCCCCACCGGCATCCGATCATCTTGACCATCCATGGCACGATTTTCAAATTTCGGATTTTATAAAACAAAATTTCGGCCCACTCGTAATTTGAGCGCACTAAGCGCTTCAGGTCCATATCTCGCTCCCGACACCAATTGTTACGGTCAATAGTACAATTGGTGTCCAAAATTTGGGCTAAATAAATTTAGTCCCAGGTTCGAATCCCAACTCCTGACTACCAATTGTTACGGATACGGAACGACGGCTCTCCCGTTAGCAAGGGGGGGTTAACCCCTTGTCCGTTACCTGGCCGTCGCCGCTCCTAGCACTTGTAACGCTATCCCGCGGGATGGAACGGATCAGGTTTATGGGTCCAGGGTTTATCCCGAATACCTTTATCCGTCCCTCCGCAGACTAGGGAGACAAGTACCGCTCGAACCCCGGTTTGGATGGTCTAGTTGCCGAGCGGTTTTTAGCAACCCGAAGTTCGAGTCATTATCCTTCACTAAACCCGATCCTGAACGTTGGCCGAATCGCGCCACGTACACTCAATATTGAAACCACTAAAGCGACCGAACGAGAATGAAGAAGAAGAAGAAGAAGTACGGAGGAATAACAGGATTTATTAATTATTTACACAAGCCAAAGCAAAAAGAGCAGTCAAGGTCATATACAGGGAAATGGAAGGAGCAAGAGACACAGTGAAATCATTAGCTTACCTATACAAGCTTAATTAATAAACCCCAGGACAACGTGAAAGACAGACGAACATTCACACTTACACGGGGAAATGCAGGCAGGAATGAATGGCTTGGAGATGGATGGCTTTGAGAGGCAAGGAAGGTTCAGCTGGGACTGGGCACGGTCGGGCCAGAAGGCACCGCCGTCAAGAAGCCGAGCCGCTGTCGTGCGAACTCCCGCGGTCCCAAACTGCGCGGGCGAAGTTCCTTTCTCCGCACTGCTGCGTCGCGCGCTCCTTGTGTTGCCTCGGTCCATATTTCCTGCAGCGCGGCACGTATCATGGCGGCTTGGACACACCTGCTCATCTCCAGCGCATCTCTTTTGTGGGGGCGTCTCCCTCCGAAGCTCGTCTCACCTCCTCTGGACTTATCTTAGGCGCATCTCTCTTGGACTCAGAACTCATCTGGCGTGGGGAGCATCCCGCTGCGGGTTATATAGGCCCCGCCCTTCAACCTTTGCGAACCTCCCCGATCGCTCTCTCTCCGCCCTCTCAAGCCAAACCCCTTTGGCTGGGTTGGTTGCGCGGGGCCGACTCACTCCTCCCCTCTATGACGAGGTGGAGACACGCCTTTCTTCTCCGAGCCGGAGCACATGGCAATGGCGGCGAATGCAGTTGGCAATCGAGGCTTTAGGAATGGGAATGAAAGGGAATGGAAATGAAAGGGAATCTACTCTATTTGAATTCGGTGCAATGGAGTATTAATTAATGGAAGACAAAGCCTTAACCTAATACACAGAATAAGGAAATAACTACCAACAAGCAGGAAATCTATGATTGGCTAACGCGATTGTATATGACCTAACTAAGGGACGCCCTTTGACCTTTATACGCAACTGGAGGAAGGAGGGTGATATTTTTTACAACAATAAAAAAAACACAATTCTCATATCCACAACAATATATATATATATATATATATATATATATATATATATATATATATATGTATATATATACAGTGAACCCTCGTTTATCGCGGGGGTTACGTTCCAGAACCCCCCGCGATAAACGAAAATCCGCGAAGTAGCGACCATATTTTTTTTTTTTTTAATATATATTTTAAAGCATTATGAACTCCCCACACTCTTATTAACCTTTCCCATACTCTTATAAACACTTCCTATACTCTTAAACACTTTTTACACTCTTAAACATACGTAATTTTAACAACATATAAAATTCTAATCGGTACTCACCATTGAAGATACTGTAGCTACCCATGGGTTCCCCAAGCAAGACCAGCATCAGAATCTCCTTGCTCCAGCCGGTGACGTCACCGGCGGGGATTCCCGGCGCGAGAGTGGCTGGTCACGTGACCGCTAAAGCGTGCCACGCTTTGCGGGTATAATCAGCTACACCTGTTGATCACGTGACCACCGATTCACCGAAGCACGCCACGCTTGAGAGGCGTGGCTTTCGGTTTCTGGTTGTGCTTTATAATGCAGCCCGATAAATGGGCTTTTCAGTGTTCCCGAGTTGGTTTTGAGAATAAATATCTTCTCGGACGAGTTTGTGTCTTGCCCGTCATTTCGTCCGTATCAAGCAAGAGCCCCGGCTCTTCAATACTACAACTTGCGTGATGAAGATGATGATGAATTAGCTGTGCAGTACTGATGACGATGAAGGTGATGACGATGATGAATGTACTGGCGTTTTCCATATGCACGACTCTTTGTCTACCCTTCTACTGTACACTATGTACAGTATTTTATTTCTTGTAATATGTTTTAAATACTGTATTTTTCTTATTTCTTTACGTTTTTTAATTTTTTAGGCTAGAAAATGCTTATTTTACCACAAAAATATTTAAAATAATAGTATATAAAAATACATTTATACCGCAAAATCCCGCGATATAGCGAAAAATCCGCGATATAATTTTACATATACTAGCGAGAAAAAACCGCGATGTACCGAATCCGCGAAAAGTGAACCGCGATATAGCGAGGGATGACTGTATATATATATATATATATATATATATATATATATATATGTATATATATATATATATATATATATATATATACAGTATATATATATATATATATATATATATATATATATATATATATATATGTATATATATGTATATATATATATGTCGGAATGGGACTTAGAACTTGGGACTCAGAGGACTCAGAGAAAGGAGCAACGGATATATTTATTAGAACTCGTTTACACAAGCTTGCGGAAAACACAATGTCGCTTGAAGCTCACGAAATGACCAACACTACAACAAGGTGCTCTAAAGTAATTCGATTTAAACTTGCTATATATAAAGAATATTAGGGTGTGGCTTTAGCTCACAAGATACAGAGAAAGAATGGGCTCATTGGTCCCCCCACCATTAGTCCCATCCTGTTGTTCAGTTAGTTAAAGGAAGTTCATCCAAGGCCACTCATGGGTTAGCTCAGATAAGGAGATGGTCAGCAATATGTGGCAACATGTTTACAACTTTCTGTATAGAGACTTGGGTTGGGGAAGTACAAAGGGAGTGGACACTCATAAATGTGTCAGCCTACAGGATATTGGCAAAGTCTTGTGGGAGGCTGAGAGATAGCAGCTGCAACAAAGGCCACAAAAGGGGAACAAGGGATTATGCCAATACAGGGCAAGAGCTCACAAGCACAGAACTCCTTATTAGGGTATTACACATCCTCAATGCACAAGAAAGGACTAAGTATTTTAAAGAATACAGCAATCAGTCAAAACAAAACATATAATTGGTTATGCTTGGTAATTGGTAGAGCAGCAAGAATTAACAAAGGGGGAGGGGAATAACAGCTCCCCACATACCGCCCTTTTGGATCTAAGATACAACGTTATCTACGAGCCAATCAAAGGCCTTTATTTCAAACAAAGCAGAAACAAAACAAATCAGGAAAGTCATTCAACATATCACGCGAAGGCAGCCCAGTGAGCATGTAGTGCTCAAAGCACTCCACATCGCACCCAGCAGGATGATTCGCGTCTGTATGTGAGTATGCAATGTAAGGCTGTAAAGACAGGGTGATCAAATGGCATGTAAAATCCTCCAAGAGTAGTGAAATAGGCAGTGTCACTAAGCATACCACGCGAATGCAGCCCAGTGAGCATATCCCGCACCCAAAGTACCACACATCGCACTCAGCAGGATGATCCGCGGGTATGTGGGTGTATGTGGGTGTATGATGTAAGTCAGGTGTAGGTGGGTGTATGATGTGAGACCGTAGAGGCATGAAGATCGAATAGCGTGTCAAATCCACAACGAAGACCTCTGGTTCGGCCGGGGTCCACACCCAGGAGGATCTCCCGACCCACCCTTGGTCCACAGAGGTGCGGCCAGGACTCCCCCCCCCCCGACTGGAGCTCGCCCAAGCTTCCCCAAGTGAAATCCTTGTAGATCTTCAGCGCTCAATCGATATTCATGTTCATGAGGTCTTTTATATGCTGGTGATCTGGGGAAGACACAACGTCATCAGTATCAGGTGGCTTAAACCTATGGCCAAAAAACAAAGCATAACGGTCCAAAGGAGGGAGAGAAACTTCCTTTGGGTCAAAGTCGAAGTCGTCCGAGGCGATGCTGCTTCCACCGCCGTTATCCATGGACGAATCTTCAAGACAATCAGATTCGGAACTCAGAGTATCTCCAATGTTGAGTTCCTCACCATCCAGGCTCGGGTTTGCAGTTGGGTCCAAATCCAGAATTGGGTCAGTGACGTTTGACTCACTGTGAGCTTGTGAGACATAAAGGTGAGCTCGTGAAACATAAAGAGGCAAAGCCTGCATTGAGACATAAACATCAGTCGGGGACCCTTGCAAGTGGCCCACATCATCATCGGAATCATCATCAGTAACATTATTCTCAGGTGGCTTAGGCCTGCGGCGTAGGCGGCCAGCAACAGTCATAGCCTTACACATTGAGAAAAAACGAGAGGTCTCCCTTAGGTACTCGTTGGCGTCTGCATGCGACATGTTGGGGTCCAGAGTAATCGGCGTCCTGGCAGCCTGAAATGCTCTGAGGTCCGCAACTGTGTAATCAAAATCATTATCGGTAACATCAACAATGGAAGAACAATCTTCAGAAGCAGAGATCTCATTGTCGCGGCCCAGTGACTCGTTCGGGTCGTCGTTCCAGGATCCGCGATCTGCAGTCACGTCGACAGCCGGAGTGTCATCTGGACCCACGGTCAGCTTGTCGGTCATCACCATGGCCTTTTCTGGTGTCGTCTTCAGTGTCCATCCTGTGGTAAACTTTCTCACACACGCAAGGACTAAAGCCTTGATTAGTACACAACAAACCACGATTCCAAGGACTATTGCCAAGGCGGTCAATATCCACTTTACTATCGTACCAGTCCATCCTTTAAACCAGTCAGTAAGCCACTGGTGGGAGGCTTCCCGATCCATTCGATCCTTTGTCAATATATGAGCACTTTCTCTTAACCTTATAATAGCAGCACTGACCCCTTGTGAAGGATCAGGAATAAAAGTACAACATTTACCCTTAATTATCCCACATACCCCTCCTCGTTCTGCCAGTAGCATATCTAACGCAACCCTATTTTGCATAACCATTGTACGCAGGTGGACAACCGTGTCCAACATTTCGTCATGTGCTGTAGCGGTGTCGTTGGCCACCCTTTCTAAGATTAACGCAATTTTGTCAATGCGGTAACTGTTCATGACCGTCCCAGCCCATGGGAAGAAGAAACTAACGGCTTTCTCCCAATCAGCGCCGTGTAAGGTGGTGGTGTCGTCGTCGTGCCAATAGGTGCTTCGTTGTGTCCTTATGAGTGCAGTGGTATTATGCAAGTGTTGTCGCATTTCCATCTCTGGGAAAACTGATCCTAAATAGCAAATTCCTCCCCAATTATCAGGTAAATACGGGTAAGCTTTATTCCCGCATACAAACATGGTCCCGTGCGGAGCCACTAAATGGGTGGTCATGCAAATGAGAAGGCCTGGGATAGTGTTTGTCCTGTTTTCCCCTCTCCATGCCAACTGGAGGTGTGGGAGGTTATGTAAGGGCGAGCTTGTAACATTCACTAACAGCCTGTGTTTCCCCTCCCTAGGGTCCGCGGGGAGGGTATCTCTACACACGGATTTGCCTACCATTACTTGGCCCTTTCCTTCTAAGCAGAGGGCCCCCCTTGCCGGCTTGACCCAAACCGGCACCGGACGTTCCTCAAAGTGTCGGGACTGGATGGGGGGGGGGAGTACTGAAAAACTCGTTTACACGCGGTTCCGTCAGAACCTTGGCTTGTCAGGGTTGTACTAATGCATTTGGTGTCTAGTGGCTTCGAGCACAAATCATTGAGTGATAGGGGTAACACTACCATTGGTATTCCTGCTGTGCTGGTGCGGGGAAGGTGCATACACATCCAACACCGTGTCCTATTCTGTACTGTGGCCATATGCCGTGCGACCTTCCAGTATGTGTTCTCCTCTGGCTCCCTTCTTACTTCCTGGGCAGGAGGGGGTTTAATGACGTAGGCGGCGCAACTAGGCCGGAATTGGTGTTGGGCATCTCCCGTCTTTCTGTTCCTTCTAATCAGCGTGTGCGGGGGCCATATTCCACATTCAAGTATTATCGTGGTGTGTGGGCCGACGAGGGCATGCGACAGTAGGAGAGTAGTATTGTCGATGCCCGTGCCCCATTGATATCCTGCGGTGGCGTGACTATTCACGGTCCCAGTAAACTTTCCATTTTTCACCTTTCTAATTTTAGTTAAGACTATGCGTGGGGTTGTCATGCGTGCCTGCGGTGTCCCATTGTGTACCACCATGGCTTCCATCCATCTTACAGATAACCACTTGAAATTTGTCTCCAACTCACAGCAATGTACTGCTATCCCCTGTCCCCGGGGAGCCGTTATGTATTTGACGGGGTAAAGTTCAAATAACGTGTAGTTGTCGTGTCCTGGGTATTTGGGAAGATCCTCTCTCAGTGGGTTAAACTGCAGAAGCCTATCTTTGGCAGGGTTTGTTAGGCCGCTGCCCAGAATTCCCATCATCATGACCATCATCGCCGCCCTTAGGAGACTGTAGTGCCCTAAACGGTGCATTGTCTTCAGCAGTGTGAGGTGCGGTGTCTTGTGTGGCTTGTGGTGCGGGAATGGACAACTTACAATGGGTGGCGTGGATCCACGAAGGTTTACCCTCGCAGAAGACTGCCGTCGGTGTGACCAGTAGCACCTGGAATGGTCCCTTCCACCGTGGCTCCAAAGCAGCTTTGCGGGTGAAGTGCTTTACGAGCACCCAGTCGCCGGCTTGGAAGTCATGGATGGCGTGGCCTATTGGTTCAGGCAGCGCCTCTCGTACTCGAGCATGGATGCTGCGTGCCACATTGGACAAGCCTATGCAAAATCTCAAAAGCATGTCATCCATCACCGGCAAAGCAAGGGTGGACATGTCCGTTGGTGCTGAGACGGGCAAGCTCATAGGTCGCCCCATTAATATTTCGTGGGGGGAAAGGCCCGTAGTGCGACCCGGGGTGGAACGGATGCTCATCAATGCAAGCGGGAGAGCCTCCATCCACTTTAAGCCTGTGTCTGCGCAAAGTTTCGCTAGTTTATTTTTTAAAGTCTTATTCGTTCGTTCCACAAGTCCCGATGACTGTGGGTGGTAAACGCAATGGAAGGACTGTTTCACGCCCAACGCCTTCAGGATGCCCGTGACCACCTGCGCCGTGAAATGGCCCCCTTGATCTGACGAAATTATCTGGGGGATGCCAAAGCGGCACATAAAATCCCGCACGAGGCGCTTCACTACTGTCGGGGCATCGGACTTGACGCATGGGTAGGCTTCGACCCATTTGGTGAATGTATCTACGATTACCAACACGTAGCGAAATGACATGCTTGGTTCCAATTCCGTGAAATCGAACTCGATATTTGCGAACGGCCCACTTGGCGGGGGCCGTCCCCCGTCATGTGCATGTCTCGGCGGCGCCCCTCTATTGTGTTGCTGGCAGACTACGCACGATCGGCACACTTCGGATACAATCCGTGACAGTCCTGGTGCCGCCCAAGTGTAGTTTATCTGTCCCATCACCCCCCTTTGGCACACATGACCAATTTGATGTGCCATGCGTGCCAGCCAAGGCAGTAAGGCCTGGGGTGCGATAGGTTTTTTGTCAAGGGTCCACATTTCCCCTGGCCCGGGGCATATCGCCCCTCGTTTGAGCCAGTCCTCGTGTTCGGCCGTCGGCGCAGCGCTTTGCAAATTTATGATATCGTCCTTAGTTGGTGTGGCGGGTGGTCCCACAGTCAGTATGTCAGCAATCTGTGCAGATGTCGCCTTTGCTCATGTCACCATCGGCATGTTGCGTTCTATCTGCTGGTTGGCGGCCTTTCCTGCCGCCTCGTCCGCCCTTGCATTGCCCCGGGCAACGTCAGTGTCTGCCCTTTGGTGGCCACGACATTTAATTACCGCGATAGCGCGGGGAAGTAAAATGCTTCGGAGGAGCCCTTCCACCAACGCGCCATTCTTTATCACTGAACCGGCAGATGTGAGAAAACCTCTCATCTTCCAGATGGCCCCTTTATCGTGGACTACTCCGTGAGCGTAGGCCGAATCTGTGTAAATGTTGATGGCAAGGCCTTCCGCCAAGCTGCACGCTCTGGTCAAGGCGCACAGCTCCGCCTGCTGCGCGGAAAATGTAGGTGGAAGACGCCCGCTTTCTACCGTCTTGCTATCTGAGCACACAGCGTACCCGGACAACAGGGACCCGCCCCATGCGCGCCTAGCTGATCCATCGACATAATATGTACAGTCGGGGTAGTCTAGGGGATTGTCCTTTAAATCCGATCGCACCGTGGAGACTAGCTGTACAACGTCGGCGCACACGTGGGGTTCGCCCTCCTCAGGGGTGGGCATCAGTGAGGCTGGGTTGAGTGTCGTGCAACGTTCGATCGTGATGTTGGCTGCAGTGATCAGTGCGGTTTCGTATTGCATCAATCTAGTATCAGACAAATGCTGTGTGCTTCGCTGTAACAACAGCGAAGTGACGCAATGCGGCACCCGTAGCGTTACTGGGTGTCCCATAACAATGTCCGCTGTTCTTTCTACTGCGTACCTGGCCGCTGCCACGGCTTGCAGGCAAACCGGAAACCCTCGTTCGACCGGGTCTAACTTTTTACTAAAGTAGGCCACCGGCCGCTCCTTATCCCCATGGGTCTGTGTCAAAACTGACTGGGCGAAACCTCCCACGGCGTGAGTGTAAAGGGTAAATGGTTTCACATAATCCGGGAGTCCTAATGACGGTGCCGTGACCAACGCCTTTTTCAGCCCTACGAAACATCGCTTCAATTCATCCGTCCATACCAATTCGTCCGGGGCGTTTGATTTGGTCGCCTCGTACAGTGGCTTAGCCAGCAGCGCAAAATCAAGGATCCAAGTGCGGCAGTATCCCGTCATACCTAGGAAGCGCAGCATTTGCCGTTGCGAGCGTGGGCGAGGCATCTCCATGATAGCGGTCACCCGTCCAGCATCCAATTCCCGTTTCCCATGCGAAATGGCGTGTCCCAAGTAAGTTACAACCTTCCGCACAAATTGAAGTTTTGGTCTGCCTACTTTGTGGCCTTTGGCCGGCAAGGCCTTTAATAGGGCCATATAATCCTTTTCGCACGCCTCCTTAGAAGGGGAGCAAATCAACAAATCGTCAATGTATTGCAACAACACTGACCCTCCCTTCAATTCCACATCCGCCAGGTCGCGGTGCAGCGCCCGGGAAAACAGAGTGGGGCTATCTGAAAACCCCTGAGGTAGTACTGTCCAAGTATACTGTCGCCCCCTATGGGTGAAAGCGAACAAGTATTGTGACTCAGCCGCGATGGGCACAGAGAAAAACGCAGAACAAAGGTCAATAACTGTGAAGTATGTTGCGTCCGGCGGAATTGACATCATAAGGGTCTCTCCATTCGGCACTAGTGGGTGTATGCCTTGTATCACCTTGTTCACCTCCCTTAAATCCTGTACAAACCTCCATTTATCTTTTGTCGGCTTTTTTACTGGCAGAATTGGTGTATTACATGGGCTGTTAGTTTCCACGATAATTTTCTGCTCCACCAGGGATTGAATTACCGGTGCTATGCCTACGTCGGCCTCGGGTCGTAATTTATACTGTTTTACGTTTGGCAAGCACATCCCCGGCTGCACTGATATCACTAAAGGTTCGGCGTCTCGCATCCGTCCAACCTCATCGTCGCACCGAGGCCATAAGTCGTCGGGCACCTCCGCCAGGAGGTAGTCTGACTCACCCGGCTCCGTAAGCACTGCCCTCATGGCATAGGTGCCCTTAGGGGGCAACTCTGCCTCTTCGAACACTCCATCCCTCAGTTGTGTCTTAATGTCAATCGAGAACCCTTCACCGTTATTGAGCCGTCTCACAGTCCAGCGGCCCCTCTTAAACCAATAACCTTGTAAGGGAACTTCCTGTAATCGCCCCACCATCCAACCTACACTTTCCGGCGGCCACCCCTTGGCAGTAGTGAGGGTAACATGGGCGGCCGCTCCTTCGGGGTATTGGGTCAACGCACGCTGACTCGCGGATAGGATTACCTCGATACCTATCCCCTCACGGCCGATCCATATTCGTGATAAATGTAGAGGCGTGCGCTTGCCCAGCTTTTCCTTAACCTTTTCTCGATAATCCTCGTCCTCGCCCTTTGCATCGTAATACGCCGTGCAGTGGGGTGGATTATCCTTTAAGTGTTTTATCGAAATTTGGTGCAGTTGTAGCCAATCCCGCAGAACTGGACTGTCCAAACACACATTATCTATAATATGCGTCCAAGTAGCCAGAGCCCCTTCGTCCAAGCGCCACCAATACGCGGTGGGGCCGGGACGAGACAATGCCATCATCAATGAGTCGTGTTTAGATTCCGCGACATCTACGAAAACTCCCTGTTCTGTACATGAAATTTGACAGCCCAATCGGCACAATAAGTCCCTTCCCAGCAAATTTGTTGGGGCAGTAGTGGTCATCAAGAAAGCATGTTTAGCCTCCAGCGGGCCGCATGTTACTCGCACTTCCTCCGAAATAGGAAGCGCTTGGGGTAAGCCCGAAACGCCCATTATTTGAACGTTCCTCGCCGTGGGGCGCAAAGATGGCAATTGACCCTCGTTAATTTTACTGCGGGTCGCGCCTGTATCGACAAGAAACTCTAATTGTCGTCCGTCCACGTCCAGCGTCAAGGTCGGTTCCTCTGCCGGTGTCATGGTCAAAAGAGGACACTCCTTAGGCGACCCGCTGGCGTCCCGTCAATAGGCCCCTCTATAGTCCTGGGGCGGAAACCCCTTACGAGCACTTGGGCAATCAGGTCTCCAGTGTCCCATTTGCTTGCAATAGAAGCACGGTTCCTGCGGAACCGGCGGTGCGGAGGGCATAGGTCGTCCCTCTACGGCACCCCTTCCGCCCAGCCGTCGGTCTGGCGGCCCCCACTGTGACTGGTTTACTTGTTGCCATTGCGGCGGACCCCGAGGCGGGGCCCAGGTCCCCCTCGCTCCATTCTGCATCCCACTATTGGGGGGTGGTCCAGGGGTTTGGAGAAGGGGTCTTGGTGGATACCAAATTTGGGGAGGGGGCCCTGGTACGGTCCAAGTTTGAGGGTTTTGAGGAGGTGGGGGAAGAGGGGGTGGTATTGTCCATTGTTGTCTTATCTCGTCCATGTTAATTCGTCCATGGTCTTGGTCGGTACAACCATCGCAGTCGTTGCCTTCATGGTGGACCCACTCTCCGTTGGGGGATTGGCCCCTATAGAAAGGCCAACCCCCCCTCCCGGGGTCCTCATAACCCCGGACGGGCCCCCACTTCTGGCACTGATCGCGTATGTGGCTCTGACTCCGATCCCCCTTTTTATTTTGATTAAGTTGAGCCCGTTTCTCCTGGACATACATTTGCAATATTTCCTCCTTAATATCCTTCTTCTCCTCTAAGGAGGAGCCCGGGCATTGTTCCAGCTTGTCGCATAAATCGTTGGTTGTCATTCCCTTCCAGCCGAAAAGGACGGACTGTACCTGTTTCTTTAATGCCGGCCGAAGCCCCTCGATTAGATATTGGTTTACCAATGGTTGGGGTAGCCCTATCAGCTGCATCGGACCCAGTCCTCCCCAGCGCGCGATGGCCTTTTCCAACCTTTCCCGGTAATCTCCAATTGATTCTCCTGTCTTTTGTTTTATGGCCCCGATTTTTCCCCAGTCCGGACCTCCTGCTGGCAACAGCGCCAGCTCGATGGAATCTAGCAGCCGGACCTTCAGTTCCTCCCATTGTACTTGTGTTATCTGGCCCGCTCCTGCTGCCCTTGGATCGTCCATCGGCCACTGTGCTCTTTGTCTAGCCCTTTCCCATACCTTGGGTGGGAGCACGATACTCCCATATGGGTTATGTCTCGATAGTCGCACTCGCCAACTAAAAACCAATTCGACATGGTTGGCACTATCTGTCGTGGGTCCTCGATAAGCAAATGTTGAATCCTTTCCCGCATTACTGTTAAAGCGGATTCTTTCCATGGTACCCTTTCTCGAACCCCCTGACCTTGAGCATTAACTCCAATAACTTGTAAGGGGCACAATGTTTTCCTTCCTGTTATTTCCTCACATTCCAATGGGGTAGTCTGTGAGGTCTCGTTCCCATTACAGCCTACCAGTGAGGGGTATAACCCATCCTGTCCTATCGGTGGTGGGAACCCTGCAATATCGGTCCCGTTATTTATCCCGTTAGCCCCGAGCTGTGCAAACGGATTTCCCTGGCTCGGATGGTTCTGGGGGGTAACGACCTTCGTGCCGTGGGGTGTCGGCCCCGGGAGTATCTGGGGCGCGATGGTAGCGGGGTTGCAGGGAGGTGGTGGCGGGAGCGCAGAAAGGATAGGTGGCGCCTGAAACCCCGGGACAGGGCTTAGGTCTGGGGCTGGGGAGGGTAGATTGGTTACTACCTCCCCTACCGCGGGGTCTGGATTTTCAATGAGCGGCATCAGTCGCGCGTTGGCCTGCCTCTCTATTTCTTTAACCACTTCATCCTGCATTTTATTCGCCTGTTTCCTCAGGCCCTTGAGTTTTGATACCTCACTGGCCAGGCTGGCCTGTTTCGACCTTGCCTGTCGCTTCATCGCTTCTTCCTTCCACCAACCAAAGACTTTCCAATAGTCAGGCGGGAAGTGTTTCGTGTCCTGTTCTAACTTTTCTAATGCCCCATACAACGCGTCCAATTTTTCCAGCGCAAAAGACCCTCCTTCGGGCCACGGTTCACCTAGATCCTTAGTCAGCGCAACCCATGACTTCCCTGGTCTCACAGTGTCATAGCCATACCTCCTAAACATGAAAAATGCTGGGGTATTTCTGAGAGGTTCACCTGCCTTTACAGTCTTATTACCCATCCTAGGAAAATTTAGTTTACCGACGTAGCCTTGTACCCGTGAGGTTCGCCCGCCTCACGAGGTACGGCCGTCTACCTAACTCCTGAGAGGCTCGTCCGCCTACACAGCTGTCTAACCTAACCCCTGAGAGGCTCGCCCGCCTTCACAGCTGTCTAACCTAACCTTACTGTACTCTCCTAGCGTCCTACGCCCTTATAATACTTCTAGCCTTGCTTATGATTCCAATGTCTCCCGGGTAGGCCTCGGATTGGGACGCCGCCCTTATCCTTACCCTCACAACCCAGAGATCTATTACCCCTTACCCACGGGCGCCCAACGTGGGGCACTTCCCCTTACTTAACGTTACCCTAACGAGTCCATAAACAGTCAGTTGCTCTGGGACCCAAGCGGTCCGTATTTAAATTTAGGTTTGTGGATCAGGTTCGAGCAGGGAACGGAACAAACGGCATCCGAGCAAGAGAGTGGGTTACAATTTGGACTGACCCCCAGGCTATAAAGAAAAAACAAAAGAAAACCACAGCTCACCTGACCCGGATCAATTGCCAGCTGGTCTCACCACTCACTTGCCTGGGACCGCGTCCCGGACTGCACAGACTGATCCCACCGCTGCCACCATATGTCGGAATGGGACTTAGAACTTGGGACTCAGAGGACTCAGAGAAAGGAGCAACGGATATATTTATTAGAACTCGTTTACACAAGCTTGCGGAAAACACAATGTCGCTTGAAGCTCACGAAATGACCAACACTACAACAAGGTGCTCTAAAGTAATTCGATTTAAACTTGCTATATATAAAGAATATTAGGGTGTGGCTTTAGCTCACAAGATACAGAGAAAGAATGGGCTCATTGGTCCCCCCACCATTAGTCCAATCCTGTTGTTCAGTTAGTTAAAGGAAGTTCATCCAAGGCCGCTCATGGGTTAGCTCAGATAAGGAGATGGTCAGCAATATGTGGCAACATGTTTACAACTTTCTGTATAGAGACTTGGGTTGGGGAAGTACAAAGGGAGTGGACACTCATAAATGTGTCAGCCTACAGGATATTGGCAAAGTCTTGTGGGAGGCTGAGAGATAGCAGCTGCAACCAAGGCCACAAAAGGGGAACAAGGGATTATGCCAATACAGGGCAAGAGCTCACAAGCACAGAACTCCTTATTAGGGTATTACACATCCTCAATGCACAAGAAAGGACTAAGTATTTTAAAAGAATACAGCAATCAGTCAAAACAAAACATATAATTGGTTATGCTTGGTAATTGGTAGAGCAGCAAGAATTAACAAAGGGGGAGGGGAATAACAGCTCCCCACATATATATATATATATATATATATATATATATATATATATATATATATATATATATATATATATATATATATGTATGTATGTATGTATGTATGTATATATATATATATATATATATATATATATATATATATATATATATATATATATATATATATATATATATATATATATATATATATATATATATATACAGTGCATTCAGAAAGTATTCAGATAGTCCAGCGGATAGGTGCTAAAAAATGAACAAATTGTGCACTTTATGATTAAAGCATGAAACTTGGTACACTAATACTAGACATCATGGGGATCATTTTAAAGATTGGAGGCATTCTGTATCTGTCCTGTGTCCACCGTAGCGGCCATTTTCCAAAATGGCTGCCATCGAGGAGATTTTGCCGATAAGTGAATGACAAAAATACCTCTATTAACATAAAATATATATGTTCATGCTATATATATAGTAACTTACTCAAACACAAGAATTATAAATATGCCCTAAGAATATATATTTAATGGATATATGGACCAATATAGGTATTTTGATGGTCAAAATATTAAAGAAAATGAACAAATTCCTTAATATCACTTTTTTTTTTTTTAAGATAAGGATCATATTATATTATTAGTTACAAGTTTAGAAGTAGAAATTGTTAGTAGTCATTATTAGATATAAGTTGTTATATTTGTTATTAATCATTATATGTTATAAGTAAAACATGTTTTAAATAATCAAGTAGATTAATTAAGGTGTTTTTTTTGCAGATCAGATCCAGAATTCTTGCAATATTTAAGAAATATAATTTTCTATAATTTATTGAATTGGTGTGGTTGTGTTTCTTATAATCATTGCTTCTGTCTGTTTCAGATTGTTGTGAGTGTTAATCTAATCTACTGCTCATCATCATGAAGAAAGTCTTCAAACTTTCAAGTTCAAGCTAGCAGTGATATCACCATGTCTGTGAATGAGGACGATACACCGATGGACTGGAATAAGTGTCTCATCTGCCAGGAAAGCACCAGTGAGAAACTCACGTGCCCAGCAGACTTTGCAGAAAGGTTCCAAGGAGCTGGGTATACGTCTATTGTTCAAACTTTATCAGCATTCAACGAACTCGGTTGCTTGCCACCAAAGCTTAAGTTGACTCGAATGGACGATGGTAATGGACTGGAGAAAACTTTTTCAAATAGGAAAGCAAAATTTCATAAAACATGCAGACTTAAATTCAACCAAAATGAACTCAAACGTGCAGCTAAGCGGAAGATATGTGTAACGGACAAGAGTTCCTCTTCTGGTGAAAAGGAAAAATTCAAACGTCAAAAGGTCTCCAGGACTGGTGATGCTGTTCGCCATTGTTTCATCTGTGAGAAACCCGCATCTGATGCCCTACCTCTCCATAGAGCCTCAACGTTTGGCCTTGACACTCAAGTGCGACAGTGTGCAATTAATCTACAAGATGAGCGTCTGTTGGCAAAGCTCAGTGAAGGAGACTTAATCGCTACAGAGGCTGAGTACCACAGCCAATACTTAGTGTCATTGAAAAACAGAGATCGAGATAGACCAACAACATCACATGACGAAGGCAACACAAATATTGCTCATAACACTGCATTTGCTGAACTTATTTCATACATGCAAACTGCTCTTGAGGATGACAACATTGCCCCTGTTTTCAAACTATCTGTATTGAAAAAACTATATCCTGATAGAGTTAACCAGCTGGGAGAGGGCTCCTCTGTCGTTCACTCTACACGATTCAAAAATAAAGTTCTAAGCTACTTTCCTGAGTTAGAAGCGCACAATGAAGGTCGCGATGTGCTTCTTGTCGCCAATGCAAATATTGGTAAATCGCTAAGAAGTTCGTGCCAGCTCGACGGTGACAGTGAAGCAGTGTTCATCTCTCGTGCTGCAAACATTGTTCGTAGAGACATGTTAAGAATGAAATGCTTACCATTCAGTGGTTCATTCAAAGAGGATTGTCAAGAAAATTCTGTGCCTCACTCACTGCTGATGCTGGTCACAATGATCATGTATGGGACAGATATCCAAAACCAAGAAAACTACTTGTCACAGCCAGCTTTGTCTGTATCACAATTAATGACATATAACAGCTGTGTGCGTCGACGACAACAACCATCATTGGAAACAAGACATACTGAAAAGCGTGAGACACCACTTCCACTATTTCTCGGATCATTGATCCACTCAAGGACAAGATCTCGCGATCTAGTTGATACACTTTATAGGCTTGGATTGTCAGTTTCATACGACCGTGTGCTAGGCATGTCTGCAGATCTAGGAAACTCTGCCATTAGCCACTTTGAAAGTATTGGAACAGTGTGCCTAACTGCACTCCAAATTGGAGTATTCACAACATCAGCAGTCGACAACATTGACCATGACCCGACAGCAACAAGTGCGCATGGATCTTTCCATGGAACGGGCATCTCCTTGTTTCAGCACCCTGACACTGAAAATTGTGGGACTGAGCAAATGCGCATACCTTTCACAAAATCTGGCAAGAAGGTCATGAACTATGTACGGAGGCAATTCACAGGCTCTGTTTGCCATGTTGATGTGGTATTTGATGTATACAGAGAAGATAGTCTGAAGGCCGCCACAAGAAAGAAGAGAGGGAAGGGCATACGGATAAGAGTGGAAGGAAACAAGAAGCTGCCTGGAAACTGGTCACAATTCCTACGGGAAGATGGTAACAAGACAGAACTTTTTAATCTCCTGAGTCAATGAGTGACAAATGAAACATTTCCTGGTATAGTGGTCATGACTCACAGAGAAGAGCTGCGTTGTTCAGAGACAATTGACTCAGACTGGTTGTCCCCTTCTACACAGGAGGAAGGAGACACAAGAATGCTGCTGCATGCAGCAGATGGGGCCAGGCAAGGTTGCAAGAACATCTTGCTTAGAACTGTTGACAAAGATGTAGTCGTACTAGCAGTCAGTCTTGCTCACAAGCTTGACAGTGCACAGCTAACTGTAGCATTTGGAATGGGAAAATCGTTCCGTTACCTAGACGCAACTCAAATGGCACAGACGCTGGGAAATGATAAGTGCAATGCAATACTTGCTTTTCATGCACTGACAGGGTGTGACACCACATCCAGTTTCACCGGCATAGGAAAAAGAACAGCCTGGTCATAATGGAATGCGTTTGTTGATGTCACGCCAGACTTGTGCAGACTTGCACAGACTCCAACAACAGCTAGCATAACCCAGCTTCTCCTAAACATCGAGAGGTACATTGTGCTTATGTACGACCATGGAAGCTCTGATGATAATGTGAACATGGCATGGAAGACTCTGTTCACACAGAAAGGCAGGAGCATTGAAAACATACCTCCGACTCAAGATGTTCTCTATCAGCATCTACTTCGAGTTGGTTATCAGGCTGGCCATGTATGGGGTCAGGCCCTGTTAAAAGCACCTCACCTGCCCAGCCCAGCAGAGTTTGGATGGATGCGAAAGAACAATTTGGCCGAATGGGAAGTGATGTGGAGGAACCTGCCCCCTGCTGGTGCAGCATGCCGTGCTGTTATTAAGTGTGGCTGTATTAAAGGCTGCAGAGGAAGATGTAAATGTGCGGAAGAAAATCTACCCTGTGCATTACTCTGCAAGTGCGGTGGTTGTGAGCGAGAAGGGTGACAAGAGAACGGTTGACATAGAAACATGAGTGTTCTTGGACGTTATTGTTCTATCTCATGCACACCAAAAAACTTTTGTACTACTACAGTGTAATTTTCTGAAGTGTTTTCCTAAATGAAAGGAAAATAACACTTTGTACAAATAAACTAGTTTATCGAAACCAGTTTGTGTTACTTTATTCCTGGAATTTTGCATTTTTCCCCTCCAAATGCCCTTAAAGTGACACATAGAGGTCCCCAAAACAATCAAAAATGAATATTTATGTTATCATATATAATCCTTGGTGATACTTTAGTGTGCAGATGATATTAAAATAACAATTTGATATTTTCTGATGTAATATAAATTTATTCTAGCTAAATAATGATTCTGACTAGCGGCCATTTTTAAAATGGCCGCCACGGGTGACACAGGACAGATCCAGAATGCCTCCAATCTTTAAAATGTTCCCCATAATGTCTAGTATTAGTGTACCACGTTTCATGCTTTAATCATAAAATGCACGATTATTCACCTATCCGCTGGACTAAGACCCCTTCACTTTTTTCACATTTTGTAATGTTGCAGCCTTATGCTGAAATCGTTTAAATTCATTTTTCCCTCATCAATCTACATTCAATACCCCATAATGACAAAGAGAAAACAGGATTTTAGAAAGTTGTGCAAATTTATAAAAAAGAAAAAACTGAAATATCACATTGACATAAGTATTCATACCCTGAACTCAGTACTTAGTGGAAGCACCTTTGGCAGGGATTACAGCCTCGAGTCTTCTTGGGTATGACGCGACAAGCTTTGCACACCTGGATTTGGGGATTTTCTGCCATTGTTCTCTGCAGATCCTCTCAAGCTCTGTCAGGTTGGATGGGGACCGTCGGTGGACAGCCATTTCCAGGTCTCTCCAGAGATGTTCGATTGGGTTCAAGTCATGGCTCTGGCTGGGCCACTCAAGGACCTTCACAGAGTTGTCCCATAGCCACTCCTGCTTTGTCTTGGCTGTGTGCTTAGGGTCATTGTCCTGTTGGAAGGTGAACCTTCGGCCCAGTCTGAGGTCCTCAGCGCTCTGTTTCAGGTTTTCATTAAGGATATCTCTGCACTTTGCTCCGTTCATTGTTCCCTCAACCCTGAACAGTCCCCCAGTCCCTGCTGCTGAAAAACACCCCCACAGCATGATGCTGCCACCACCATGCTTCACCGTTGGGATGGTATTGGGCAGGTGATGAGCGGTGCCTGGTTTCCTCCAGACATTACGCTTATAATTGAGGCCAAACAGTTCAATCTTGGTTTTATCAGTCCACAGAATCTTGTTTCTCAGGCAGAGAGTCCTTTAGGTGCTTTTTTTTGCAAACTCCAAGCAGGCTTTCATGTGTCTTTCACTGAGTAGAGGCTTCCGTCTGGCCACTCTGCCATAAAGCCCAGATCGGTGGAGTGTTGCAGTGATGGTTGTCCTTCTGGAAGTTTCTCCCATCTCCACACAGGATCTCTGGAGCTCAGCCCGAGTGACCATCGGGTTCTTGGTCACCTCTCTTACCAAGGCCCTTCTCCCTCGATTGCTCAGTTTGGCCGGGCGGCCAGCTTTCGGAAGAGTCCTGGTTGTACCAAACTTCTTCCATTTAAGAATTATGGAGGCCACTGTGCTCTTGGGAACCTTCAATGCAGCAGAATTTTTTTTGTAGGCTTCTCCGGATCTGTGCCTCGACACAATCCTGTCTCTGAGTTCTGCAGGCATTTCCCTCGACCTCATGGCTTGGTTTTTGCTCTGATATGCATTGTCAGCTGTGAGACCTTATATGGACAGGTGTGTGCCTTTCCAAATCATGTCCAATCAATTGAATTTACCACAGGTGGACTCCAATCAAGGTGATGAACATCTCAAAGATGATCAAGAGAAATGGGAGGCACCTGAGCTAAATTTCAAGTGTCATAGCAAAGGGTCTGAATACTTATGTTAATGTGATATTTCAGTTTTTTCTTTTTAATAAATTTGCAAAACTTTCTAAAATCCTGTTTTCTCTTTGTCATTATGGGGTATTGCGTGGAGATTGATGAGGGAAAAAATGAATTTAAACGATTTCAGCATAAGGCTGCAACATAACAAAATTTGAAAAAAGTGAAGGGGGTCTGAATACTTTCTGAATGCACTGTACTTACATACATATAAATGTACACATACATATAAATATACACACATATATATATATACACAAAGAATTAAGTTAAGCACCCCCCCCGTTTTTTTACAACCTCGCACATTACAAGTTTGTTGTCGTCAAAACAGTGTAATATACCCATGATATTGCTATATTTTATGGAGAAGTGATATTATGGTCACATAAAAACATAACAATCATGCCGTTTTCAATATTTTATTCTGAATAATTTAAGGTGAAACTTTTTGGGAATTTTAGGCATATTTTCACCTCAATTTAAGTATGGAGCTATAGGTCCATCACGGACAGTGTGGATGACGTTTATGTTTTCTAACGTACAGTCATTGTTCTGAGAAGACCTCTAGCGATCTTTGCGTCAATAACGTGTGTAGGACCCACGTGATCGGATCACTGACTCAACCAATCACTTTTTTTCACTTTGATCACTCAATTTCATCAATGGATAATTGCTAATGTCATACCAATCATTATTTGATCTCACATACCTTAGAATATATGCCAATGTATACATATACACAAAGAATATATATTAGGGGGTGCTTACCTTAATTCGTTGTGTAGGGGTGCTTAACTTAATTCTTTGTGTATATATATTTCTACATATATACAGTCGTGGTCAAAAATATTGGCACCCTTGCACTTTTTTCAAATAATTCACCATTTCTTCCAGAAAATTGTTAAAATATAAAAATCTTTTGGTATCCACATATGTATTTCTTTGGTTTGCAGTGGAACAAAACAAAAAAAAGCTGAAAAATTACTAAATCTTAGCTTATTCCATACAGAAATCCTAAAATGGCCCAGACAATATATATTTGCACCTTTAAGAAGTTGTGAGAAATAATTAGAGATTTTAAGTATGTGATTCTCCTTTACTTTGGAATCGAACTCACCTGTGTGAGTTGCACGTGCCTGAAATATAAAAATCACTCATTCAACCAGTTTGAACAGAGAAAAGGAGTCATTCTGCTGTTTTGCAGTTTTGTGTCACTGTATGTACCATAATGAGCATGGACAAAATAAAGAAAACCAGAGAATTGTCTGCGGAGGTCAGACACAAGATTGTAGTAAAGCATGGACAATCTCAAGGCTACATGTCTATCTCCAGAGACCTTGACGTTCCTGTGTCAACCATACGCAATGTTATCAGGAAGTTTAAGACCCATGGCACTGCAGCCAACCACCCTGGATGTGGCAGCAAGAGAAAACTTGATTGAAGATTACAGCGAAGGATTGCTCGAATGGTGGAGAAAGCACCTTGATCAACTGCCAAACAGATTCAAGCGGACCTTCAGACACAAGGTGCGACAGTTTCAACTCGTGCCATCCGTCACCAACTCAATGAAATGGGGTTCTATGTTCGAAGACCAAGGACAATCCCACTGCTGAGGGAGAGAGACATAAGAAAGCCCAACTGGAGTTTGCCAAAACACACCTGAACAAGCCAAAATCCTTCTGGGAGAATATCCTGTGGACAGATGAGACCAAATTTGAGTTTTTTTTGTTTGTTTTCCTCGATACAGAATCGAGGCTCGTGTAAGAGCTAACACATCAAACATGCAATGAAGGGAGCTGGAGACAAGAGGGAGAGAGAGGGAAGCACAAAAGCACAACAACAGAAGAGAACAGGGAAGTCAGTAGATCTGTGGAAGGGGGAGGGCTGGGGGAGGAGGGAGGGATACACGGTACAAATCAAATGAACACTTCTAGGAACCCCAGGAAAGAAGCTGGGGATTCAAAGAGGCGGATTTGGGGCGTTTTAACGGGGTAGAAAAGACCAAGGTTTTGGATGGGGGAAGACAAGAGATGGTGGTGAACAGCTGTTTTAAAGACCTGGAGGGAGGAGAGGGATTGAAGAGAGTGAGGGAGTTTTGTTCCAGAGGCGGGAGAAAAGAGGAATGAAAGAGTGAAGGTGAGCAGAGAGCCTTGATTTTGGCAGTTTTACCAGAAGAGGGTTGCTGGCAGATCTTGTGCATCCTGCAGGAATATTTGGGGGACAGAGCACAGACAGAGCAGGGGGGACAAGGCCAGAGAGGAGTCGGTAGAAGACAGAAAGAGCACCTACCTGCCTGAGGTGAGACAGAGAAAGGCCCTCGGAAAGGCTTCATCACGGGAGATTCCAACGATTCTGAATGCTTTGTTTTCAACCACGTGATGCCGAGCTAGGTGTGAGGCAGGAGCACCAGCCCAGAGGGGAGAGCAGTATTCCATTGAACTGCGGATGAAAACTTTGCATTTGGTGAGGACCTCAGAAGTGCCTATAAAGGACTTTGCACGGCGGAGGATGCCCAAACGGCGACTGGTTTTGGAGGCCAGCTTGGAAATGTGGTTTTCCCAAGAAAGATCATGGCAGATTGTGAGACCCAAAACCTTGAGTGACAGAACTTCTTTGAGAGGAATGTTGAGAAAGTAGATGGGAGGGTTGTCCAGACGGTCTTTTCGGAGAGACAAAGTGAGAGTGTGAGATTTTTCAGGATTGAAAGACATGTTCCACTTGTTTGACCAGTTTTCGATTTTGTCCAGGTCTGCAGGGAGTGGAGAGGCTGCTGCCTGCCGATCTGAGGGTTGGGATATGGAGCGGCAGAGAGTGGAGTCATCAGCAAAGAGATAGAGAGGATTTTCCAGGGAATAGGAGAGATCATTAATGAAGATCAGAAAAAGCACAGGGCCCAGAACACTACCTTGGGGAACTCCAGCCTGAACAGGAAGGGGAGTAGAGAGATTTCCATTCATGGCCACACGTTGACTGCGACCAGAAAGGAAGTCTGCAAGCCATTCATGGAGGTTTCCATGGATACCATACGAGGAGGGGTTGGTGAGCAGGGCGGGGTGGCAGACCGTATCGAAGGAACGAGATATGTCAAGGGAGGCAGCTCTGATTTCCTGTTTGGCATTGAGGACCTCAATTGTTGAGCTTTACCATTATTTTGAGAAAGGACATCATCTCTATATTTACAGAAAACAAAATGAAGCCTTCAAACAAAAGAACAACTTCCTACAGTTAAACATGGAGGAGGTTCAATGATGTTTTGGGGTTGCTGTGCCACGACTGACAACACAGAGACTGCTGTGTTGCTGTGCTGAGATTACCAAGGCATTTTTGAGCAAAATGCTCAACTCAGTGTCAGAAAGCTGCGTCTCCGTCGAAGGTCAAGGGTCTTGCAGCAGGACAATGACCCCAAACACACTTCAAAAAGCACCCAGGAATGGTTCGAGACAAAAGGCTGGACTGTTCTAAAGTGGCCAGCAATGAGTCCAGATCTAAATCCCATTGAACACCTATGGGGAGATCTGAAAACAGCAGTTGGGAGAAGGCACCCTTCAAATCTGGGATAAACTAGAGCAGTTTACACAAGAAGAGTAGGCCAAACTTCCAGTAGAGTGGTGTAGGAAGCTCATTCATGGCTATAGGAAGCACTTGTCTGCAGTTATTTTGTCCAAAGGCTGTGCTACCAAATATTAAGTCGAGGGTGTCAATAATTTTGTCAATGCCGTTTCTTTTTCTTTTCTGATTTAAAAGGATATATTAAGTTCTGAATAAAACAAAGGTTCTGCAATATTAATGTAATATTAACAGTGAAATTAAGAATTGTGGAGACCAAATACTTTTGTCAATTTCAACTTATTTTTCGAGAAAATTGTGAGTTATTTGAAAGAAGTGCAAGGGTGCCAATATTTTTGGTCACGACTGTACATATACATATGCATATACATATATACATATACAGATGTGCATATATACATATATATACGAGTGGCAGTCAATAAGTAACCTTAAAATATTTTTCACAACTTGTTTGTTGCATGTACGTGTGTAACAACTGTGTTATGTTTCAACATAATATCCATTATTGTTAATATCCATAACTATCCAATATCCATAACTATCCATAACTTAACATAACATTAACTATCATTAACTTAACATAACTTAACATAACTATCATAACTATCATAACTATCCATCATACAGAGATCATAACTAACATATATAACTATCATAACTAACATAACTATGATAACTTAACATAACATTCACTATCCATAACTATCCAATATCCAACATAATATCCATAACTGTTATGTTTCAACATAATATCCATTGCGTTCAATGCATTTTTCCAGCGCTTTACTGAGGCCTGGATTCCTCTAGAATAAAATATATTTTGGCTGCTTGTGTAGCCATTTAGTCAGGTTCACTATGTTTTTTCGTTCAAAATCATGGTAGATTAGCAAACCTATACATTTTTGGAAACGTTATTACATGGAAAATCTGAAAATCAATGTTTACATTTGCCAATTCCGACCAATTCGATTCGACCAATTCGACCAATTCGACCAATTGACCAATTCCATTCGACCAATTCGACCATTCGACCATTCGACCAATTCGATCGATTCGATTCGATTCGATTCATCGAATTCGATTCGATCGACCATTCGACCAATTCGACTTGCCAATCAATTTGACCGACCTTTGCTTGTGTGGAACGGACTGTGAAAACGATGCGGACTATATTGTCGGATACGACACACAGGACAGTGATGACGAACTCTAAATGGCATATTCTGTAATCGTGTATGTTTGATGCCATTGACTGCCAGTGTATATTTTGTCATTGACTGCCTGTGTAGATGTGAAGTTATACTGACTGCATGTGTATATATGATTTTGCTGACTGCCTGTGTATGTTTGGTGATATGAATTATTGTGACACATTTTGATGTTATTAACTGCCTGTACAAAATGATAACATGTATTTGATTATGCAACTTATCGCGAATATAAAGACAGTATTTTGCAATTCAAAACCTTTGATTCGTGTCTTACCATTCCCCATAGCACTAATTTGATACTTTCATTGGATTCCTTGTCCCTGAAAATATAGGTTTAGTATATTTTAAAAAGTTTTTAGGGTAATTAGAGGCAGAAATAGAACAAAATATGTATTTTACAGTGGCCATTTTGAAAATCCAAAATGGCCGCCATACAGGTATCTCTCCAAATGTAAACATTGATTTTTAGTTTCCTTATGCTATAACCTTTCCAAAAATGTATAGGTTTGCTAATCTACCATGATTTTGAACGAAATATAATTTATTGACATCGTGAACCTGACTAATTCGTGCACCGCCACTTGGACCTCTTCGTCGGATCGGCAGGTGGTTCCACCAAGCGCCTCTTTAAGTGACCCAAAGATGTGGTATTCCGAAAGGTCGGGGCCTGGCGAGTTGGGTGGATGAGGAAGACACTCAAAATGAAGGTCCTCGACAGAATGGGGCCGAGCAATGTCATGCTGCAGCAAAACACCGGTGGTGAGTCGTCCACGACGTTTTGCTCTGATTGTTGGTTTCAGGTGATTTTTAAGGTGGTGTGATGCACTGGTGACTGCCCGGCTTACATTTTTGCGTTGCCACAACGTTTCACTTTCGTTGTTGCCACGTTTTGCTCTAACGTCTTAAGAACATTGAAATGTTGAGTTTTGTTTATGTTTCCACAACGTTTATCATGACGTTATGCTGTCGTTTTATAACTTTGCAGCAACATTTTTATAACGTTATTGCACGTACGTTTGCACAAGAATGACAGGAACATTCACACAACGTCGCAGGAACGTTCAAACGTTGGGTTTGGCTGACGTTTCCACAACGTTTTATCATAACGTTGCGTTAACGTTATTATAACTTTGCAGCAACGTTTTATAACGCCATTGCAGGTACGTTTACACAACCTTTACAGGAACATTTACACAACGTTGCGGGAACGTTCAAACGTTGGGTTTTTCTGACGTTCCCACGTTTTATTTTATCATGACGTTGCAGTAACGTTATTATAACTTTGCAGCAACGTTTTATAACGCCATTGCAGGTACGTTTACACAACCTTTACAGGAACATTTACACAACGTTGCGGGAACGTTCAAACGTTGGGTTTTTCTGACGTTCCCACGTTTTATTTTATCATGACGTTGCAGTAACGTTATTATAACTTTGCAGCAACGTTTTATAACGCCATTGCAGGTACGTTTACACAACCTTTACAGGAACATTTACACAACGTTGCGGGAACGTTCAAACGTTGGGTTTTGCTGACGTTCCCACGTTTTATTTTATCATGACGTTGCAGTAACGTTACTATAACTTTGCAGCAACGTTTTATAACCGCATTGCAGGGACATTTACATAACGCTTTTTGTTTCATAACTTTATGGTTTAATATTCAGAAATCAATAAAAACAGGACACTGAGATTTT
The DNA here is from genome assembly GCF_964187855.1 of Myxine glutinosa. Classification (NCBI taxonomy): domain Eukaryota; kingdom Metazoa; phylum Chordata; class Myxini; order Myxiniformes; family Myxinidae; genus Myxine; species Myxine glutinosa. Next base: position 185,919,879 of record NC_136262.1, on the reverse strand, counting down.
GTTTGTGACATTTATTTTGTACTTGTTTTTTTGTGTTTGTGTGAAAAATGAAGAATTGAAATTTGAATTGTAATTTGAAAGCAGGTCGGCTGGGCAGGTCGATGCTGTTCTTCACAAATCACCATCATCCTCACACCTGTAGTCCACCTGCACTGCATGAACTATACACCTGAAGCAGTCGACATCTGAAAAAAAACCATCAATGAAAGTGCTTTTTAAATTATCAAGAGGGGAGAGAATAATCATTCTTCATAGTTATCCAAAACATGTATTACCCTTTATTTGAAGCATATGTGAAAGGTCATAGTTATCCAAAACATGTATTACCCTTTATTTGAAGCATATGTGAAAGGTCATAGTTATCCAAAACATGTATTACCCTTTATTTGAAGCATATATGAAAGGTCATAGTTATCCAAAACATGTATTACCCTTTATTTGAAGCATATGTGAAAGGTCATAGTTATACAAAACATGTATTACCCTTTATTTGAAGCATACGTGAAAGGTCAGAGTCATACAAAACATGTATTACCCTTTATTTGAAGCATATGTGAAAGGTCATAGTCATACAAAACATGTATTACCCTTTATTTGAAGCATATGTGAAAGGTCATAGTCATACAAAACATGTATTACCCTTTATTTGAAGCATATGTGAAAGGTCATAGTTATACAAAACATGTATTACCCTTTATTTGAAGCATATGTGAAAGGTCATAGTCATACAAAACATGTATTACCCTTTATTTGAAGCATATATGAAAGGTCATAGTTATCCAAAACATGTATTACCCTTTATTTGAAGCATATATGAAAGGTCATAGTTATCCAAAACATGTATTACCCTTTATTTGAAGCATATATGAAAGGTCATAGTTATCCAAAACATGTATTACCCTTTATTTGAAGCATATGTGAAAGGTCATAGTTATCCAAAACATGTATTACCCTTTATTTGAAGCATATATGAAAGGTCATAGTTATCCAAAACATGTATTACCCTTTATTTGAAGCATATATGAAAGGTCATAGTTATCCAAAACATGTATTACCCTTTATTTGAAGCATGTGTGAAAGGTCATAGTTATCCAAAACATGTATTACCCTTTATTTGAAGCATATATGAAAGGTCATAGTTATCCAAAACATGTATTACCCTTTATTTGAAGCATATATGAAAGGTCATAGTTATCCAAAACATGTATTACCCTTTATTTGAAGCATATATGAAAGGTCATAGTTATCCAAAACATGTATTACCCTTTATTTGAAGCATATGTGAAAGGTCATAGTTATCCAAAACATGTATTACCCTTTATTTGAAGCATATATTAAAGGTCATAGTTATCCAAAACATGTATTACCCTTTATTTGAAGCATATGTGAAAGGTCTTGGTTATCCAAAACATGTATTACCCTTTATTTGAAGCATATGTGAAAGGTCATAGTTATCCAAAACATGTATTACCCTTTATTTGAAGCATATATGAAAGGTCATAGTTATCCAAAACATGTATTACCCTTTATTTGAAGCATATGTGAAAGGTCTTGGTTATCCAAAACATGTATTACCCTTTATTTGAAGCATATGTGAAAGGTCATAGTTATCCAAAACATGTATTACCCTTTATTTGAAGCATATGTGAAAGGTCATAGTTATCCAAAACATGTATTACCCTTTATTTGAAGCATCTATGAAAGGTCATAGTTATCCAAAACATGTATTACTCTTTATTTGAAGCATATATGAAAGGTCATAGTTATCCAAAACATGTATTACCCTTTATTTGAAGCATATGTGAAAGGTCATAGTTATCCAAAACATGTATTACCCTTTATTTGAAGCATATGTGAAAGGTCATAGTTATCCAAAACATGTATTACCCTTTATTTGAAGCATATGTGAAAGGTCATAGTTATCCAAAACATGTATTACCCTTTATTTGAAGCATATATGAAAGGTCATAGTTATCCAAAACATGTATTACCCTTTATTTGAAGCATATGTGAAAGGTCATAGTTATCCAAAACATGTATTACCCTTTATTTGAAGCATATGTGAAAGGTCATAGTTATCCAAAACATGTATTACCCTTTATTTGAAGCATATGTGAAAGGTCATAGTTATCCAAAACATGTATTACCCTTTATTTGAAGCATATATGAAAGGTCATAGTTATCCAAAACATGTATTACCCTTTATTTGAAGCATATGTGAAAGGTCATAGTTATCCAAAACATGTATTACCCTTTATTTGAAGCATATGTGAAAGGTCATAGTTATCCAAAACATGTATTACCCTTTATTTGAAGCATATATGAAAGGTCATAGTTATACAAAACATGTATTACCCTTTATTTGAAGCATATGTGAAAGGTCATAGTTATCCAAAACATGTATTACCCTTTATTTGAAGCATATATGAAAGGTCATAGTTATCCAAAACATGTATTACCCTTTATTTGAAGCATATGTGAAAGGTCATAGTTATCCAAAACATGTATTACCCTTTATTTGAAGCATATGTGAAAGGTCATAGTTATCCAAAACATGTATTACCCTTTATTTGAAGCATATGTGAAAGGTCATAGTTATCCAAAACATGTATTACCCTTTATTTGAAGCATATATGAAAGGTCATAGTTACACAAAACATGTATTACCCTTTATTTGAAGCATATGTGAAAGGTCATAGTTATCCAAAACATGTATTACCCTTTATTTGAAGCATATATGAAAGGTCATAGTTATCCAAAACATGTATTACCCTTTATTTGAAGCATATGTGAAAGGTCATAGTTATCCAAAACATGTATTACCCTTTATTTGAAGCATATGTGAAAGGTCATAGTTATCCAAAACATGTATTACCCTTTATTTGAAGCATATGTGAAAGGTCATAGTTATCCAAAACATGTATTACCCTTTATTTGAAGCATATGTGAAAGGTCATAGTTATCCAAAACATGTATTACCCTTTATTTGAAGCATATGTGAAAGGTCATAGTTATCCAAAACATGTATTACCCTTTATTTCAAGCATTTATGAAAGGTCATAGTTATCCAAAACATGTATTACCCTTTATTTGAAGCATATATGAAAGGTCATAGTTATCCAAAACATGTATTACCCTTTATTTGAAGCATATGTGAAAGGTCATAGTTATCCAAAACATGTATTACCCTTTATTTGAAGCATATATGAAAGGTCATAGTTATCCAAAACATGTATTACCCTTTATTTGAAGCATATGTGAAAGGTCATAGTTATCCAAAACATGTATTACCCTTTATTTGAAGCATATGTGAAAGGTCATAGTTATCCAAAACATGTATTACCCTTTATTTGAAGCATATATGAAAGGTCATAGTTATCCAAAACATGTATTACCCTTTATTTGAAGCATATGTGAAAGGTCATAGTTATCCAAAACATGTATTACCCTTTATTTGAAGCATACAGTCACGTGAAAAAGTGAGTACACCCCGTGTAAAGTTTTGACTTTTTCAACATATTTCAACATACAGTTATTTGATCTTCATTTCAACAATATTGATAGATGAAGGTGTGTATAATATAACAAATATCATGAAACATTTACATTTTGTAGTCCATTGTATAATTTAAATAAACATAAAGGCAAATTTCGCATGTGGAAAAAGTAAGTACACCCCTACATTTATCACTACTTCAAATACCTAAAATTAGAATCAGGTGCACCAGCTCAGGTGCAAATGATTAGAACATCGTTAGAGAGGATCTTGGAGGAACCTGTCTTATTTAAACCTCAGACATTTAGTTTGTTTTGCTCTTTGTTGTTGAAGTGTGCGGCGTCACCATGCCTAGATCAAAAGGACTTGTACCGTCCACCAAACAGTGATGACTCCATCAACATCTCGCTGTCTGATAATATGGACCAACTTCTATCTACTCATCCCAACTCTCTCTTCCTCATATGTGGTGATTTCAACTGTCATCATGCCAGTTGGCTGGGTGTGGGTACCTCTCTCACCAGCCATGGCTCCTCAGCAAAGGACTTCTGCAACTCACTGGGACTGACACAATCTGTCAATTTCCCGACCCGGATCTCAGTCAACGGAACATCTTCTCTTCTGGACTTGGTTATGACTAACTTCCCTGAAAATGTCTGCTGCTCTTCTTCTGCTCCAATCGGATCATCTGATCATGTCCTTGTTAAAGTGGACATCTCTCTGACCATCCTCAGGGAGCCTGCTCAGCATCGACGAGTCTGGCATTTCACTCAGGCCAACTGGCACGGTCTTCAAGCAGCCATCAATCATCTGGACTGGTCTCCCATCTCTACCACCTCTGACATCAACTCATCCTGGGAATTCTTCCAAAGTAAATTGCTCTCTCTCATGCACAGATTTATGCCATCTCGTCTTCAGTTGTCATACCCTTCCTCCCGTCCATGGTACACGGATTCTTATGGTGAGGCTGTTGCCCAGAAACAACTTGCCTTTGTCCCCTGGAAAGCAAATCCAATGGAAGGAAATCTCATTTCCTTTCACAAAGCCCGAAACAAGTGTGTGTCCACCCTCAGGAGAGCTAGGAAACAATATCTCTCCGTTCTCAAGACCGAACTCTCTTATCTGTCTCCCTCTTCCAAATCCTGGTGGCGTCTGGTCAAATCCGTTTCTGGTGTTTGTTCCCCCTCCATCCCCTCCCTTACCTCAAACGGCTACACAGCTGACTCCACACGTGAAAAAGCTGAATGCCTCAACTCTGTGTTTGCCTCTAAATCTTGTGTCCCAAACCCATCCCTCTCTGTACCCACCATACCCAGTCGTACCCTGCTGCTCCTGGACTCCGTGTCCTTTCCTCCTGACAAGGTGGAAAAGTTTCTGTCAACCCTCGACTCTGATTCTGCAACTGGACCCGACGGCATCAGCCCACGGGTCCTAAAATCCTGCTCTGCCACTCTATCTCACCCTCTCTCTGTTCTCTTCACCCTCTCTTTTGCTCAAGGTCAACTGCCATCTGCTTGGAAATCAGCCAACATCACCGCTATGCACAAAAAAGGTGCAAAAACAGATCCTAGCAACTACAGACAAATCAGCCTTCTCCCAATTATCAGCAAAGTCATGGAATCCATCATTGCTTCGGATATGAAATCTTTCCTCTTCTCCAATGGCTTGATCTCTGATCATCAATGTGGTTTCAGACCAGGTCACTCTACTCTGGACATGCTGCTTCTGCTGTCTCAACAATGGATGGAGGTCCTCAATGCCAAACAGGAAATTAGAGCTGTCTCCCTCGACATATCACGTGCCTTCGACACGGTCTGGCACCCCGCTCTGCTCACCAAACTCTCCTCCTTTGGTATCCATGGAAATCTCCACGCATGGCTGGCGGACTTCCTCTCTAGTCGTCGTCAACGTGTGGCCCTGAATGGGTTTCTCTCATCTCCTCTTCCTGTTCAGGCTGGAGTTCCCCAAGGCAGTGTTCTGGGCCCCGTGCTTTTTCTGGTCTTCATCAATGATCTCTCTGACTCTCTTGAAAATCCTCTCTATCTCTTTGCTGATGACTCCACTCTCTGCCGCTCCATTCCTCTTCCCTCAGATCGGCAGTCTGCAGCCTCCTCACTCTCTGAAGACTTGGACAAAATCACAGACTGGTCAAACAAGTGGCACATGTCTTTCAATCCTGACAAATCTCACACTCTTACTATGTCTCTCCGAAAAGATCGACTGGACAACCCTCCCATCTACTTTCTCAACAATCCTCTCCAAGAAGTTCTGTCGCTCAAGCTTTTGGGTCTCACTATCTGCCATGATCTTTCTTGGGAAAACAACATTTCCAAGCTGGCCTCCAAAGCCAGTCGCCGACTGGGCATCCTCCGTCGTGCAAAGTCCTTCCTCGGCACACCTGCGCTCCTCACCACATACAAGGCTTTCATCCGCAGCTCAATGGAATACTGTTCTCCCCTATGGGCCGGTGCTCCTGTAGTTATTTAAACCTCAGACATTTAGTTTGTTTTGCTCTTTGTTGTTGAAGTGTGCGGCGTCACCATGCCTAGATCAAAAGGACTTGTACCGTCCACCAAACAGTGATGACTCCATCAACATCTCGCTGTCTGATAATATGGACCAACTTCTATCTACTCATCCCAACTCTCTCTTCCTCATATGTGGTGATTTCAACTGTCATCATGCCAGTTGGCTGGGTGTGGGTACCTCTCTCACCAGCCATGGCTCCTCAGCAAAGGACTTCTGCAACTCACTGGGACTGACACAATCTGTCAATTTCCCGACCCGGATCTCAGTCAACGGAACATCTTCTCTTCTGGACTTGGTTATGACTAACTTCCCTGAAAATGTCTGCTGCTCTTCTTCTGCTCCAATCGGATCATCTGATCATGTCCTTGTTAAAGTGGACATCTCTCTGACCATCCTCAGGGAGCCTGCTCAGCATCGACGAGTCTGGCATTTCACTCAGGCCAACTGGCACGGTCTTCAAGCAGCCATCAATCATCTGGACTGGTCTCCCATCTCTACCACCTCTGACATCAACTCATCCTGGGAATTCTTCCAAAGTAAATTGCTCTCTCTCATGCACAGATTTATGCCATCTCGTCTTCAGTTGTCATACCCTTCCTCCCGTCCATGGTACACGGATTCTTATGGTGAGGCTGTTGCCCAGAAACAACTTGCCTTTGTCCCCTGGAAAGCAAATCCAATGGAAGGAAATCTCATTTCCTTTCACAAAGCCCGAAACAAGTGTGTGTCCACCCTCAGGAGAGCTAGGAAACAATATCTCTCCGTTCTCAAGACCGAACTCTCTTATCTGTCTCCCTCTTCCAAATCCTGGTGGCGTCTGGTCAAATCCGTTTCTGGTGTTTGTTCCCCCTCCATCCCCTCCCTTACCTCAAACGGCTACACAGCTGACTCCACACGTGAAAAAGCTGAATGCCTCAACTCTGTGTTTGCCTCTAAATCTTGTGTCCCAAACCCATCCCTCTCTGTACCCACCATACCCAGTCGTACCCTGCTGCTCCTGGACTCCGTGTCCTTTCCTCCTGACAAGGTGGAAAAGTTTCTGTCAACCCTCGACTCTGATTCTGCAACTGGACCCGACGGCATCAGCCCACGGGTCCTAAAATCCTGCTCTGCCACTCTATCTCACCCTCTCTCTGTTCTCTTCACCCTCTCTTTTGCTCAAGGTCAACTGCCATCTGCTTGGAAATCAGCCAACATCACCGCTATGCACAAAAAAGGTGCAAAAACAGATCCTAGCAACTACAGACAAATCAGCCTTCTCCCAATTATCAGCAAAGTCATGGAATCCATCATTGCTTCGGATATGAAATCTTTCCTCTTCTCCAATGGCTTGATCTCTGATCATCAATGTGGTTTCAGACCAGGTCACTCTACTCTGGACATGCTGCTTCTGCTGTCTCAACAATGGATGGAGGTCCTCAATGCCAAACAGGAAATTAGAGCTGTCTCCCTCGACATATCACGTGCCTTCGACACGGTCTGGCACCCCGCTCTGCTCACCAAACTCTCCTCCTTTGGTATCCATGGAAATCTCCACGCATGGCTGGCGGACTTCCTCTCTAGTCGTCGTCAACGTGTGGCCCTGAATGGGTTTCTCTCATCTCCTCTTCCTGTTCAGGCTGGAGTTCCCCAAGGCAGTGTTCTGGGCCCCGTGCTTTTTCTGGTCTTCATCAATGATCTCTCTGACTCTCTTGAAAATCCTCTCTATCTCTTTGCTGATGACTCCACTCTCTGCCGCTCCATTCCTCTTCCCTCAGATCGGCAGTCTGCAGCCTCCTCACTCTCTGAAGACTTGGACAAAATCACAGACTGGTCAAACAAGTGGCACATGTCTTTCAATCCTGACAAATCTCACACTCTTACTATGTCTCTCCGAAAAGATCGACTGGACAACCCTCCCATCTACTTTCTCAACAATCCTCTCCAAGAAGTTCTGTCGCTCAAGCTTTTGGGTCTCACTATCTGCCATGATCTTTCTTGGGAAAACAACATTTCCAAGCTGGCCTCCAAAGCCAGTCGCCGACTGGGCATCCTCCGTCGTGCAAAGTCCTTCCTCGGCACACCTGCGCTCCTCACCACATACAAGGCTTTCATCCGCAGCTCAATGGAATACTGTTCTCCCCTATGGGCCGGTGCTCCTGTAGTTATTTAAACCTCAGACATTTAGTTTGTTTTGCTCTTTGTTGTTGAAGTGTGCGGCGTCACCATGCCTAGATCAAAAGGACTTGTACCGTCCACCAAACAGTGATGACTCCATCAACATCTCGCTGTCTGATAATATGGACCAACTTCTATCTACTCATCCCAACTCTCTCTTCCTCATATGTGGTGATTTCAACTGTCATCATGCCAGTTGGCTGGGTGTGGGTACCTCTCTCACCAGCCATGGCTCCTCAGCAAAGGACTTCTGCAACTCACTGGGACTGACACAATCTGTCAATTTCCCGACCCGGATCTCAGTCAACGGAACATCTTCTCTTCTGGACTTGGTTATGACTAACTTCCCTGAAAATGTCTGCTGCTCTTCTTCTGCTCCAATCGGATCATCTGATCATGTCCTTGTTAAAGTGGACATCTCTCTGACCATCCTCAGGGAGCCTGCTCAGCATCGACGAGTCTGGCATTTCACTCAGGCCAACTGGCACGGTCTTCAAGCAGCCATCAATCATCTGGACTGGTCTCCCATCTCTACCACCTCTGACATCAACTCATCCTGGGAATTCTTCCAAAGTAAATTGCTCTCTCTCATGCACAGATTTATGCCATCTCGTCTTCAGTTGTCATACCCTTCCTCCCGTCCATGGTACACGGATTCTTATGGTGAGGCTGTTGCCCAGAAACAACTTGCCTTTGTCCCCTGGAAAGCAAATCCAATGGAAGGAAATCTCATTTCCTTTCACAAAGTCCGAAACAAGTGTGTGTCCACCCTCAGGAGAGCTAGGAAACAATATCTCTCCGTTCTCAAGACCGAACTCTCTTATCTGTCTCCCTCTTCCAAATCCTGGTGGCGTCTGGTCAAATCCGTTTCTGGTGTTTGTTCCCCCTCCATCCCCTCCCTTACCTCAAACGGCTACACAGCTGACTCCACACGTGAAAAAGCTGAATGCCTCAACTCTGTGTTTGCCTCTAAATCTTGTGTCCCAAACCCATCCCTCTCTGTACCCACCATACCCAGTCGTACCCTGCTGCTCCTGGACTCCGTGTCCTTTCCTCCTGACAAGGTGGAAAAGTTTCTGTCAACCCTCGACTCTGATTCTGCAACTGGACCCGACGGCATCAGCCCACGGGTCCTAAAATCCTGCTCTGCCACTCTATCTCACCCTCTCTCTGTTCTCTTCACCCTCTCTTTTGCTCAAGGTCAACTGCCATCTGCTTGGAAATCAGCCAACATCACCGCTATGCACAAAAAAGGTGCAAAAACAGATCCTAGCAACTACAGACAAATCAGCCTTCTCCCAATTATCAGCAAAGTCATGGAATCCATCATTGCTTCGGATATGAAATCTTTCCTCTTCTCCAATGGCTTGATCTCTGATCATCAATGTGGTTTCAGACCAGGTCACTCTACTCTGGACATGCTGCTTCTGCTGTCTCAACAATGGATGGAGGTCCTCAATGCCAAACAGGAAATTAGAGCTGTCTCCCTCGACATATCACGTGCCTTCGACACGGTCTGGCACCCCGCTCTGCTCACCAAACTCTCCTCCTTTGGTATCCATGGAAATCTCCACGCATGGCTGGCGGACTTCCTCTCTAGTCGTCGTCAACGTGTGGCCCTGAATGGGTTTCTCTCATCTCCTCTTCCTGTTCAGGCTGGAGTTCCCCAAGGCAGTGTTCTGGGCCCCGTGCTTTTTCTGGTCTTCATCAATGATCTCTCTGACTCTCTTGAAAATCCTCTCTATCTCTTTGCTGATGACTCCACTCTCTGCCGCTCCATTCCTCTTCCCTCAGATCGGCAGTCTGCAGCCTCCTCACTCTCTGAAGACTTGGACAAAATCACAGACTGGTCAAACAAGTGGCACATGTCTTTCAATCCTGACAAATCTCACACTCTTACTATGTCTCTCCGAAAAGATCGACTGGACAACCCTCCCATCTACTTTCTCAACAATCCTCTCCAAGAAGTTCTGTCGCTCAAGCTTTTGGGTCTCACTATCTGCCATGATCTTTCTTGGGAAAACAACATTTCCAAGCTGGCCTCCAAAGCCAGTCGCCGACTGGGCATCCTCCGTCGTGCAAAGTCCTTCCTCGGCACACCTGCGCTCCTCACCACATACAAGGCTTTCATCCGCAGCTCAATGGAATACTGTTCTCCCCTATGGGCCGGTGCTCCTGCCTCACACCTAGCTCGGCTTCACGCTGTTGAAACCAAAGCTTTCAGAATTATTGGAATCTCCTGCGATGAAGCTATCTCTGAGGGCCTTTCACTCACTCAACGCAGGCAGGTAGGTGGTCTTTCTGTCTTCTACCGACTCCTCTCCGTCCTTGCTCCCCCAGCTCTCTCTGTGCTCTGTCCCCCAAATATTCCTGCAGGTCGCACAAGATCTGCCTGCAACCCTCTTATGGTTAAACTGCCGAAATCAAGACTCTCTACTCACCTTCACTCCTTCATTCCTCTTTTCTCCCGCCTCTGGGACAAACTCCCTCACTCCCTTCAATCCCACTCCTCCCTCCACGTCTTTAAAACAGCTGTTCACCACCATCTCTTATCTTCCCCCATCCAAAACCTTGATCTTTTCTACCCCCTCTAATTCACCCCAGATCCACCTTGTTTGAAATTCCAACTTCTTTCCTGGAAGTCCTGGCAGTGTCCATATGTTTTATACCTCTCCCACCGCCCCCTTCCCTTGCCCCCCCCCCCCCCCCGCCCAAAGCCCTCGCCCTCTCTCAGATCTCTCGATGTCTCCATGTCTCTCGGTCCCTGCTCTCAAATGTTGTGTTTAGTCCTTCCCCCTCTCTCCCCATCTTGTCTACCGCTCCCGATGTTATATGTTTTATGTGTCCGTTTGTCTTTCTGTGTGATTAATGTTCGCTCTTTCACGAGCCTCGATCTTGTATACAAAAAAAAAAAAAAAAAAAAAAAGAGCTCTCTGAGGCCTTCAGAAAGTAGGTTATGGATGCCTACGAGTCTGGGAAGGGATTTAAGAAGATCTCCAAACAATTTGAAATCAATCATTCGACTGTCCGGAAGATCATCTACAAGTGGAGAAGATTCCAAACAACTGCCAACTTGTTCAGGCCAGGCCGCTCCACTCGCTCCAGCAAGTTCAGCCCGAGAGCAGACCGCAAGATGCTGAAAGAAGTCTCTAAGAACCCCAGAATGTCATGACGGGACCTACAGGTAGCTCTTGCCACTGTTGATGTCAAAGTGCACGAGTCTACCATTAGAAAGAGGCTGCACAAATTTGATCTACATGGGAGGTGTGCCAGGAGGAAACCTTTGCTTTCCAGAAATAACATCAGGGCAAGACTAAAGTTTGCCAATGATGGCAAAGACCAGCACTTCTGGAACAATGTGCTCTGGACAGATGAGTCAAAGGTAGAGCTATTTGGCCACAGTACCAGAAGACATGTTTGGCGAAAACCAAAGACAGCATTTGACCACAAGAACCTGATACCAACTGTAAAGCATGGTGGTGGAAATATTATGGTTTGGGGCAACTTTGCTGCATCAGGGCCTGGGCAGCTCACCATCACATAATCCACTATGAATTCTTCATTGTACCAGAGGGTGCTTGAGGATAATGTGAGGCCATCTATCGGAAAGTTGAAGCTCAACCGAAGGTGGACCTTGCAACATGACAATAACCCTAAACATACCAGTAAATCCACCAAGGAATGGCTGAAAAGAAAGAAATGGAGGGTTCTGGAATGGCCAAGTCAAAGCCCGGATCTAAATCCCATCGAGATGTTGTGGGGGGATTTGAAACGAGCAGTGCATGCAAGAAACACCACAAACATCGCACAGCTGAAAGAATTCTGCATGGAGGAGTGGGCAAAAATTTCTCCCAGTCGATGTCAGAGACTGGTAGACAGTTATAAGAAACGCCTACTTGAGGTTGTTTCTGCCAAAGGGGGGCAATACCACCTATTAGAGCCAAGGGTGTACTTACTTTTTCCACATGCGAAATTTGCATTTATGTTTATTTAAATTATACAATGGACTACAAAATGTAAAATGTTTCATGATATTTGTTATATTTGTTATACAATATCACCTTTATCTAACAATATTGTTGAAATGAAGATCAATTAGCTGTATGTTGAAATATGTTGAAAAAGTCAAAACTTTACACGGGGTGTACTTACTTTTTCACGTGACTGTACCTCTGACTGACCGGGCAAAGGAAGTCTCGGCCTTTGTGACTCCAGATGGCTTATATCAGTGTAAGGTAATGTCGTTTGGGATGAAAAATGCAACTGCTACCTTCCAAAGGTTAATGAACCAGGTTACAAGGGGTTGAAGGAGCAGCGCTCCCGCTTGAGACGGACGAAGTGACGGACAAGACACAAACTCGTCCGAGAAGATGTTTAATGTATAATCAACTCGGGAACTCTGAAAGCCCGTTTATCGGGTTCGCATACATATAATCCAGGCCAAAAAGCATACGTCAGAACCAAAGCCACGCCTCTCAGGCGAGGCACGCTTTGGTGGTCATGTGACCGACAGGTGCAAGCAATTATAACCTCGGCGCCGCGGTTTGTCCGCTGGTTACGTCACTGGCTGGGGCAAGGAGATTATGTTGCTGGTCTCGAGCTTTGGGGGACCCATGGGTCGCTACACACGCCCCCCCAGAATCGACTTGGTCCAGGAAGGTCAACCTGAGGGGGGTCTGGATGACCCGACCGAAACGACCCCTGACTGGTCGCGGGGGGGGGGGGGGGGTCCGGTGTGGTGGCGGGTGGCCGGGCGAGGGGTGCAGTGGACGGGGGGTGGCCGCACCGCGGTGGGAGAGCCAGCCGTGGCGGCTGGCCGACGTCCATGTGGGCCGGCTTGAGGCGGTCCACCGAAATCCGGTCCGCCCGGCCGCCGATGCTGACGACGAAGGACTTGTTGTCCCGTCGTAGGACCCGGAAGGGTCCGTCGTATGGTGGCCGGAGCGGCCCCCGGTGCGCGTCGTGGCGCACAAAGTGCTGGGGGGACATAGGATTGGGGTTCGCCGTGGCGGGACGTGGGCACCGGGGCGAAACGTTGGGCAGCCTCCTGGAAGTCCGTGCGCTGGCGCGCGGCGGACGAGGGGCTGGTGGCGTCGGGCACGAACTCGCCCAGGACGCGGAGGGCCTGGCCGTACACCAGCTCGGCGGTGGACACCTGGAGGTCCTCCTTTGGAGCCGTGCGGAGGCCCAAGCCCCAAAAGGACCCACGGGAGCCGGTCGGCCCAGCCGTCGTCCTGGAGGCCGGCCATGAGTGCGGCCTTCATGGAGCGGTGGAACCGCTCGCACAACTCGTTGGCCTGGGGGTGGTAGGCCGTGGTGCGGTGCAGGGTAACGCCCAACGTGCAGGCGACCGCGCCCCACAGTTCGGACGTGAACTGTGGGCCGCGGTCTGACGAGATGTCCGCCGGTGCACCGAAATGCGCGACCCAGGTGGCGATGAACGCCTGGGCCACGTCGGCGGTGGTGGTGGAGGCGAGGGGCACGGCCTCCGGCCACCTGGTGGTCCTGTCCACCATGGTAAGCAGGTGGGTGAACCCCTGCGATTGGGGAAGGGGACCCACCAGGTCCACGTGGACGTGGTCGACACGTCGCTCGGGCACGGTGAAAGGAGCCAGCAGAGCCTGGGTGTGATGGTGGACCTTGGCCCGCTGGCAGAGTGTGCAGGCGTTGGCCCAGTCACGGACGTCCCATCGCAACCCGTGCCAGACGAAACGTGCCGACACCAGCCTCTGGGACGCCTTCCGGCCCAGGTGAGAGAGGCCGTGGAGCGAAGCAAAAATGCGACGCCGCCAGGTGACCAGCACAACGGGGCGAGGTCGGCCTTGGGAGACGTCACAAAGCAGGACCGTGTCTGCGAAGGGGACGTCAGCCAAGCGGAGGCCCATGTCCGCCACCCGGAGCGCCTGCACCGTGCCGTCGGTGGCCTGGTCCGTCGCCATCAGGGCGAAATCGATGCCGAGGTGGACGGCGTTGGCGCCGGCTCGAGAAAGGCAGTCGGCCACGGCGTTGTCCTTTCCGTCGACGTGCCGGATGTCCGTGGTGTATTCCGACACGGCGGAGAGGTGGCGCTGCTGGCGGGCCGACCACGGCTCCGTGATCTTGGCCATGGCGAAAATCAATGGCTTGTGGTCGACAAAGGCCGTGAACGGGCGGCCCTCCAGGAGGTGGCGAAAATGGCGGACGGCCAGGTACAGCCCGAGGAGCTCACGGTCGAAAGTGCTGTACTTCAACTCGTTGGGCAGGAGTTGCCGGCTGAAGAACGCGAGCGGCTGCCAGGCCCCGTATACCCATTGTTCATGAACCGCACCCACGGCGTAGTCGGAGGCGTCCGTGGTGAGGGCGATGGGAGCATGGGGTACCGGGTGGGCCAGCAGCGTGGCGTTGGCGAGGGCCCGTTTCGCGCTGGAGAAAGCAGCGTCCATGTCCGTGGACCAGACGATGTCGCGCTTCGCCGGCTGGCCGCGGAGGGCGGTGTACAAGGGCCGCATGAGTTGCACAGCTCGGGGCACGAAGCGGTGATAAACGTTCACCATCCTGAGGAACTCCTGCAGCGCCTTGACGGAGCAGGGGCGCGGGAAAGCGGCGATGGCCTCGACTTTGGCCGGTAGCGGCACGGCGCCGTTCCGGGTGATGCGGTGGCCCAAAAAGTCGATCGTCGCCGCACCAAGGTGACATTTGGCCGGGTTGACGATCAAGCCGTGCTCGCTGAGGCGGCCGAACAGCGTCCGGAGGTGGAGGAGGTGCTCGGCTCTGGACGTGCTGGCGACGAGGATGTCGTCCAGGTAGGTAAAGAGGAACGGCAAGTCGCGCAGCACGCCGTCCATCCGGCGCTGGAAAACCTGTGCTGCGTTTTTGAGGCCGAAGGGCATCCGGAGGAATTCGAAGAGGCCGAAGGGTGTAATAACGGCCGTCTTCGGGATGTCGGCCGGGCGGACGGGCACCTGGTGGTATCCCCGAATCAGGTCCACTTTTGAAAAAATGGTCCGCCCTGCCAACCGGGCGGAAAAATCCTGGATGTGCGGGATGGGGGTACCTGTCGGGGGTAGTGGCGTCGTTGAGGCAACGGTAGTCGCCGCATGGCCGCCATCTGCCCCCCGGCTTCGGGACGATGTGCAGCGGCGAGGCCCAGGCGCTGTCGGAGCGCCGCACGATGCCGAGGCGCTCCAGCGCAGCGAACTCGGCCTTGGCGACCGCGAGTTTGGCTGGGTCGAGACGGCGAGCTCGGGCGTACACCGGCGGGCCCGTAGTGGGAATATGATGCTCGATGCCGTGACGCACCGCAACGGCCGAAAACGTCGGCCGCGTGAGGGCCGGGAACTCCGCGAGGAGACGCGCGAAGTCGTCTGCCAACGGGAGGACGCAGGAAAGCTTGGTGGGCGCAGAACGGCTCAAGGCGCACGCCAGCGAGCTGAAAGTTTCGGCGTTGACGAGACGCCGGCGTTTAACGTTGACCAGCAGCCCATGGGCGCAAAGGAAATCGGCACTGAGCAAAGCCATGGGGACGTCCGCCGTCACAAACTCCCAGCGAAAGAGCTGGCTGCCGAAGCGGTGGGCGACGGTGCATGGGCCGAAGGTGCGGATGGCGGAGCCGTTGGCCGCGATTAAGGAGGGGCCGCAAATGGCGGCCCGCCTGTCCTCCGCCGAAGCGGGAATGATGCTCAGCTGAGCGCCGGTGTCGCAGAGAAAACGCTGCCCTGACGCTTGGTCCACGATGAATAGCAGGCTTCCGGAACGGCCGGCGCTCATGGCTGGTAGTGAGCGCCGGCCCGACTGTTTCCCAACTTGCCGAACGTGCACAGGGGTCGACATGATCGGGCCCGCCGCCCGAACCTGGCATGGAAATAACACCAGGCTGGGTCTGGCGGGGGCTCCGGTCGACGCGTCGGGACCGGGCGACGCGGCGTCGCCGCTGCCAGTCGCGCCGGCTCGGCGGCCTCCGGGAAGGAAGCTGCGTCGCGGGCGTCGGGCGGGTGGGCGGGAAACTGCACCGCGGGTGCCGACTGGGCGGCGGGCGGGCTCCTGGCAGCCACCCCGACGAGCTGGCTCGCCGCTCCGACGAGCTGGCTTGCCGAATAGATCTTGTCGGCCTCCCTGGCGAGGTCGCGGGGGTTCACGATGGTCGTGCTTGCCAGGGCGACCCGTACCTGGGCCGGGAGCTGGCGGAGAAAAAGCTGTCGGAAAAGGAAATCCGAGGGGTGCTCGCCGAGCAATGCGAGCATGTAGTCCATGCGTTTGGATGGGCACGTATCGCCGAGCTCAGGAAGGTCGAGCAGGCGTCGTGCGCGTTCAGCCGGGGAGAGGGCGAAAGCGCCCAGAAGAAGTGCCTTGATGGCATCGTACTTGCCGTCAGCGGGTGGGCTCTGGAGGAGGCTCAAGCAGCGGGCGGCGGTCATGGAGCCGAGCGCGGCGACCACGTAATGGTATTTAGTGGTGTCCTCCGTAATGCCACGCAGGGCGAACTGGGAGTCCGCCTGAGCGAACCAGACGGCGGCATGTGCTTCCCAGAAAGTGGGCAATTTGAGGGACACTGCCGTGTCCATCGCGTGTCGTAAACTCGGGGTCACCAGTGAAGGAGCAGCGCTGCCGCTTGAGACGCACGAAGTGACAGACAAGACACAAACTCGTCCGAGAAGATGTTTAATGTATAATCAACTCGGGAACTCTGAAAGCCCGTTTATCGGGTTCGCATACATATAATCCAAGCCAAAAAGCATACGTCAGAACCAAAGCCACGCCTCTCAGGCGAGGCACGCTTTGGTGGTCATGTGACCGACAGGTGCAAGCAATTATAACCTCGGCGCCGCGGTTTGTCCGCCGGTTACATCACCGGCTGGGGCAAGGAGATTATGTTGCTGGTCTCGAGCTTTGGGGGACCCATGGGTCGCTACAGGGTCTTCCAAATTGTGTCGCTTACCTGGATGATGTCATACTGTGCAGTGATACATGGCAAGACCACTTGAAACATCTCAGAGAACTGTTTGTTAGACTTACCAATGCCAACCTTGTTGTAAAGCTCAAGAAAAGTGAATTTGCCAAAGCTAGGGTTACATATCTCGGTCACGTTGTTGGTCAGGGTCAAGTATCCCCTCGACAGGCCAAGACCCAAGCGATTGCCGATTTTCCTGTCCCCACCAATAAGCGAGAATTGCTTCGGTATCTCGGTATGTCCGGGTTCTACAGGAAATTTTGTGCAAATTACAGCTCGCTCGTGGTACCCCTAACCAACTTGTTGAGGAAAAATGAAAAATTTGTGTGGTCTGAATCCTGTGTTATGGATACCGGCCCTAATTATGGTGGTTCTTGTTATCATGGTTGATTCTAGATGATGCTTATTGTAGTTAAAAGGGTTAAAAGCGCTCCTGGCAAAATGTGGCCGGAAATCGGATCGTGACCCGGAAGAGATAAGGAGGGGAGGAAGGAGAGGCGGCGGAAGATCGTAAGCAGACATTTCTGATTGCAGCTCCGTACCGAGCAGTCAAACATACAGTACAAGGGAACTTTGCTTCCTTCAAAAGAAGTCCGCGCGATAGGAGATCGCCGGATTGTTGCGGAGCCTGCGTAGTCGGATATCAGTCGGGTATCTATCATTTGATGAAGATATCGGTGCTGCATTAGGCAAAGCTTGTGATGGGGACATTGATAGTGACGCTGTTCACCTTGCATGTGCTGCACACATTGTACGTCAACACATGTTTGAAGACTCAGTGCTTTTCAATGGGTCATTTGATGAAAGGTGCCAGGAGAACTCTGTGCCAAAACTTTTGCTTGCCTTAGTAAGCATGGTGCTGGAGGGCCCCAGCATCAAGGACCAAAGCCTGGTGTCTTCGACACCAGCAACACTGGCTATTGCCCAGCTTCTGAAATATAACTGTGTCAAGCACAGGCGAACCCAGAAAAACACTACTCCATCAGTCAGACACGATACCTCCCAGGAAACACCTCTTCCAACATACATTGGGCTAATGCTGCATGCAAAAACTCGTAAGAAAGAACTGGTAGACAGGCTATTCAATCTCGGCCTCAGCATCTCATATGACCACGTGCTGTGCCTCTCTGCTGAGATGGGGAACAATGTCTGCCAACGCTTTCACATGGAGCAAGTGGTTTGTCCAACCACCATGCATGGCAACATATTCACAACCGCTGCTGTGGACAATATTGACCACAATCCGAGTGCAACCACAGCCAAACACTCATTCCATGGAAGAGGATTCTCATTGCTGCAACATCCCACTTGCGCAGATGCTGGAGTAGACCCTGGTATTGTCATAATTGGAGGCAATGTTGGCGACTGGCACGTGCTCCCAGTGGGATCTCGGAACAAAGCACGAGTGTCATCGAGAGGTTCGTCATACTCCTCTTTGATCGAACAAGTACTTGCACTGATGTTAACAAGGCTAGGAAGAAGCTGTTTGCAAAGAATAACTCTAGTAAGCGAATTCCGCCAACACAGGCTGCTCTAGAACAACATGTTAAGAGGGCTGTTTACCAGACACTGCTTCCACAGCCTGCACTTCCTTCTCCATGTAGCTGGGATTGGATAAAGACTGATGATGGACTTTATCAACCAAATTGGACGACACTTCCTGAAGCATCCAAGACCTGCTATGAGTTGATCTCCTGTGGCTGCAAGAAAGGATGCCGTAACCACTGCAAGTGGAAAAAGGCTGCACTTAAATGCACAGCTCTCTGCTGATGTGAAGGAGAATGTCCAAGAAACTAATATACCTAGCAGTACGTCAATTTTTACATAAGCTGAACTGTTTTAAAGCAATATGCTCAGATATGATCCCATTTTGTGAACACTAGGGCATTGCCCGTACTATATCTATATCTAAAATTATATCCCCCCCCCCCTCTATTTACATGAAATGGTTTGGTCCAAAGCGAACGGCTTGCGAGTACGGTGACAATCCCCCCCCTCTATTTACATGCAATGGTTTGGTCCAAAGCGAACGGCTTCCGGAGTTTGGTAAAGAAATCGCCATCGCGTGCACAAACACAAACGCGCAGGAAAGCGAATGAATCGCAAATTCGGTTTTATTAGTTTTAAAACATAGTTTAACGCCAACATAGTTTGCAAACGTGAAATAAATGAATACGCTCTCAAATGTGCCATCCGAGGCAGAGTGTGTCCTCCACGTTCGGCACACGCGATCGTTCGCTGCTCTCTGATTGGTTGAATCGTTTTTTGGACATAGCTCGGTAAGTAATTGTCCGATTAATATGAAACCTTGAAAAGGCACATCCTCGGGTCCCCAGCAATATACCTGGCAAGTTAAAAGTATATCGGACCCGTGGTTGTCGAGAAACAGCGGTCACAGACAAACAGACGTACAGACGTACAAACGTACAAACGTACAGACAGAGATTACTAATTATAGATAGATGACGGCCATTTTGAAAAATGGTGCCCATAAATATTCAGGCCAGCACCTGGTTAATATTCTGGCATAAGATCATGAGCAATTGGCAGCTCTAAAGTGGCTATTAGACACAAACGAAGACATCTAGTAGGCATTATCAAAATCGCTAATGCAGCATGGCGGCCATATTGGAAAATGGCCGCTCTGGCCAACATAGGTACAATTTCAAGTGCCTCCATATCTGAAATTGTTTACTATGTAATTATCTATGTCTGTGCCAATTTTGATGCTTCTACCAAAAAATGAACAATTGGTTTGCTAATCCGCTGGACTACATATAAACGTTTTCATAAGAAACTTGTAGCGAAATAAAGATCTTGCCTGGTCAATGTCACCAACTTCTGTATCTAAACTGTTGTTAACGGATTTCAACGAAACCACTGTCAGCTTAAGTTAACACATCATGGTCCCTCTGGGCATGTAATGCTCTACAAGTGGGCCTCGGCTATCCCAGAAGAGCGTCAGCATCACTTTTCCAGCGGACGGCTGTGTGTGGAATTTTTCGGGCTCCGGTGAAGTTGAATAGCGCCACTCTTTGCTTGCCCTCTTCATTTCTGGCTGAAAGTAGTGGACCCAGCTTTCATCCCCAGTCACTACGTGCTGTAATAAAGCGTCGCCTTCTGTTTCGTAACGTCGCATAAGTTCTTCACATGCGTCCACTCGCCATTCTTTCAGTTCGGGTGTGAGTTGTCTAGGCACCCACCTTACAGACACTTTGCGGAACCCCAGCACGTTGTGAATGATATGGTGTGCTGAACCACGGCTAATGTTCAATTCGGAGACCACTTCATCCAGCGTAATGTGACGGTTTTCCCCTAGCACGCGCTCAACTTCTACAACCATTTCTGGTGTGTCGGCTGTGTGAGGCCGGCCCGAGGGAGCAGCGTCTGCCACACTGGACACTCCACTTTTAAACTTCCTGTCCCAGTCGTACATCTGCTGCAGCGATAAACATGCGTCACCATATTGCATCTTCATTCTGCGATGGATTTCACTGATTTCACTGGATTTTCACTTATAAATATATGTAAATATGTATATATATATATATATATATATATATATATATATATATATATATATATATATATATATATATATATATATATATATATATATATAGTATATATAACACCCCTGGTGACGGATAGTTGAACGAGCTTTACACTCCGAGGTGTTCAATTCAAATATGGCGGTGTGAATACGCGCGGGGGATGAGGGCAGCGAAGGGGAGCGAAGCTCTTACCAGTACGGACCCCACTGGACGTCTTTGAACCTGGTAATCAACTCAAACCGACTCGGAATTAAAATGCAACAATAAAAAGGTTTATTAAAATAATAAAGAAATCTTCTACTACAACTACAGTATATAAGAGAGATGTCTGTCTGTCTGTGTGTCGCCATTTTACTCAGAGATGGTTGCACGGATCTTCGTCAAACTTTCAGAGGTTTATCAGTGAGTGCTTGGGCGTGTTTTAGGGAAGAAAAAAAATATGAAAAAAAAGATCGTTTTTTGGAGTTGTTTAAAATAAAATCGCTCGATAGTGCCTAAGCCCTTTAAAATTAATGACAGTCATATACAAGTACACCTTCGCATAAATAAATACAAAACAATCACCAGACATTTGAATACAAATAAATCGAACAATTCCGGAAGTGTACGAAGTTGGTAGTACGGCTTCTTCTTCTTCCTGATCGGCATCACACTTAACTCAGAAACGTGATGAACGCCACATTCACAAACCAGCATATATATGAACCCCCTTCCTCTCCTTTCTCCCCCCTCCCCTCCCCTCCCCCCCCCCCCCCCCCACACCTCCCCTTGCCCTCCTCCCTCTCCCCCTTGCCCCCTCCCTCCCCTCTCTCCCCCTCCCCTCCCCTCCCCCCTTCACCCCTTCCCCCCTTCCTGTTTGCTGTTTGCACCAAAATACTATGTCCAGTCGCAGTGCTTTGTTTTCTATGTTCATGCTTGATGGGATCATCACGTCATATGTGAGCGTTACTTCCTTGTTCTCAATTATCGCTTTTGGTTCATCCATGAGTTTTCTGGAACTAGGATGTAGAGATTTTGGCAGATGAACCAACTGATTACTCTACATACCTTGTTGTGCCTTTGTGTGTGCAGCTATTCAGACATAAGTTTTTTTCTTTTTTACATCCAGATTGGTGGTGGCTCGTGCTTTCTGTTTATACATGGCAGAACCTACACCTGTCCGATTGACGCAGTCCTACCATTTTCTTAAAGCCATTAGTGTAGTGTCCTTGGTCTTTGGCATTTATAATGATACGTTCTCCATCACAGTTGAGCTGACCTCTTATGGCCATTCCATAGAGCCTTCATTGTCTACTCCCAATCTGTCCAACTCTTTTTTTTCTTATACTTTCCTGCTATTTTATCATTTTCCCAGTTGTTGGCCTATATTTGTTGACATTTCGGTTTCTATTTTTAGTTTTTTAGTTTTTTTCAATAATTGAGACTGTCTTTGTTGCTGTTTCAGTTTCATGTGTGACATCTGCCATTTGCACCTGTCTATATAATTTTTTTGCAACTTGGGTTAGGGATACCTTCTCTGGCTTGTTGTCTTCGTGTTTGCGTAGAAATTGGATTCCATAGTCTGTTGCACTTTTCACATATTTGGCCAATCCTCCAGTTGTCATTCTATGCACTTGGTTGAGTTCCATCAGGCCGCTACCTCCTTCTTGTCTCAGCAGGTACATTCTCAGGAAGTATTGATTTTTGTAGAACATTTTGTGGATGGTAAGGAGTTTTCTTGTTTTTATAAGGTATCTATTTTATTGCTCCCCGCTCCTGGCTAGTTTATTATTCTGCAGCTGTACTGGAATAATAGTATTGTGAGTTGGTTAATGGATTTGATTTTGTTTCTCAGATCAACCTCGTTCTACGCAGGTATTCTTTGGTAATTGTTTTTCTCCTTTATTTGTGATACTTTCGGTAGCCCTCTTCTACTCCAAGGTATTTATATGATGCTTTGTTTTCTCGTTCCTGTATTGTTGTATTTAGGTCGATTTTAAAATGTTTTTGTTGGTTACCTGGTATGCCTGTGCATTTTGGTGCACTTGTCCAGGCCAAATTCCATTTGAATGTCGACACAGAACTGTTTCACTAATTTGAGTTGTTCTGCAATTTTTTCTTCTTTTGTGCAAAGAGTTTTAAATTATACATTTAAACTAGAAGTGTCACCTTTCCTGTTTCTTTGGACGTTCTGTTATTTGATGTCAGGGTGTATCCATGTCCTTGACCATTAGTGACGTTGCTTAGTGAGTCCAGGGCCAGGCAAAACAGGAGGGGGTGAAAGGCTGTCTCCTTGGAAGATTTCAGATTTCATTCCTGGTATTCCACTCATTCAATCTTTCCTTCCGAGTGTTGTAATATCAATGTGGTATTCCAAAGCTCCATTACTTTCTCAATCAGTTTGCGTATTTGAGGTATTATCTTGTACAATTGCATGCATTTTATGATCCGTGAATGTGGGACACTATCAAAAGCTTTTTTTGTATTCTCCCCATGCTGTGGATAATTTGGTTCTTCTCATTTCACAGTTTTCGAGTGTGTGGCTTTTTAAAATTGTACTGTCCAGAATCACTTCTCCGTCCATTGTACTGTCCAATGGTCTATTGTTCCATAGCATTCTCTCTTACATCCCTTCTGTTCTGCCTCTAGACCTCCTTGTTACTTCCGCCACCGAAGGTGGATGGAGGTTATGTTTTCGCCCCTGTCTGTCTGTCTGTTTGTTTGTTTGTGACCAGGATATCCCAAAAAGTTGCAGATGGATTTGGACGAGATTTGGTGGAGATGTTGGGTATGTGACAAGGATGAAATGATCAGATTTTGGTGAAAATATGGATCCGGATCTGGATCTGAGAATATTTGTAAGTGATTCTTCACCATTGGTGATGGGGCCAAAAACAATATAAAGCACGATATCTCAAAAAGATGCGGACGGATTATGACAAAACTTGGTGGATGGGTTGGATCGGTGACAAGAACAAGCCGATTAGATTTTGTTTCAGGTACGGATCCAGATCTGACCTATCAGTGGATACAAAACAAACTGTTCAGCCTGGCAGAGGTTTGCGCTCTACCAAGTGGCATTCTAGTTTTTAGGTGGTGGTTCATCATTTCTGTGATGATTCCTGTGAGGAGTTTCTATGTTGTTGTTAGATATGTTATTGGTCTATACTTGTGCGGTAGTTGGAGTTCTTCAGATTTTGGGGTTGTTTTTTTTTATACAAGGTCTAGGCTCATAGAAGACCTTGAACCCAGAACAGATCAGGACACAACATAACAAAGGGAACAGCAGGAGACTGTAAATGCCAATGGCAGGGAAGAGGAAGAACAGAGAAGGAGACGGACAAACAAGGGATGCAGGTAACGATGAGGGGTAGGGGAGAATGCATGAGGTGGACAAGATGGATGCGTAAGCAAAATTTTGAGAGGTGGTGAGAGGGGTGGTTTAACAAGTGTGGAAAATATCTTGGCTTTGGATGGAGGTGACCTGAGATGGTGGTGAACAGCTGTTTTAAAGTCATGTAGGGAATAATTGGGTCAAAGAGTGTGAAAAGCAGTTCCACATGTGGGGAAGTAGAGGATTAAATGAGTGGAGGTGAGCAGTGGTTCTGGATTTAAGCCTTTTTAACTAGGAGGGGATTGCTGGTGGACCGCGTGTGTCCAGCAGATACTTGGGGGAGACAGAGCACAGATAGGGCAGAAAGTGCAAGACCAGAAATGAGGTGGAAGAAGACAGATAGACCAGCGACCTGTCGGCGATGGCGAAGTGATCAGCCCATAGACTCAGCTTCATCGTGAGAGATTCCGATGATCTTGAAGGCCTTGGTTTCCATAGCGTCAAGCTGAGCAAGATGTGAGGCAGAGGAGCCAGGTGGATGGAAGCTCAGCTGTGCCAAGGAAGGACTTTGCATTATGGAGGATTCCCAGCCGGCAGCTGGCTTTGGAGGCCAACTTTAAAATGTGGCTTGCCCAAGAAAGATCATGGCTGAGAGTGAGACGCAAGAGTTTGAGTGACTGAACCTCTTCGAGATGGTTGTTCAGAAAGTAGATGGAAATGTTTGTGGGAACGGTCCTTTCGGAGAGAGAGTGGGAGTGTGTGAGATTTATCAGGATTGAACAACATGTTCCAAGTGTTTGACCAGTTTGTGATTTTGTCAAGGTCTGAGGAGAGGGAAGAGGCTTGATGGAATCCATAGGAGGAGGGATGCCTTTCTGTTAAAAGGATGAGGGATGTCAGAGCAGAGAGTTGAGTCATCAATGAAGAGATAAAGAGTATTTTTCCAGAGAGTCAGAAATATCATTGATGAAGATCAGTAATAAAATGGGGGTCTAGAACACTGCCATGGGGTCCCACCCTTCCATCCTCACACATCATCATCATCATCATCATCATCATCATCGAGGCAGAGAGACTCGGCCCTGAATACTGCCTCCATAACACTGAACTCCATCCTTAACAGGGAGAGAAGATGAAAGGGTTCCGTTGAGAGCCACACGTTGACTACGAGAGTGAAGGGAGTCAGTAATCCAAGAGTGGAGTTGGCCTTGAATTCCATAGGGAGAGAGATTGGAGAGTAGGGCGGCTATAACGAAAGCTCGAAATATGTGCAGAGATGGTCCGGATATTGAGGTCCTCCATCCATTGTTTGGAGAGTTGAAGCAGTATGTCCAAGGTAGAGTAACCAGGTCTGAACCCAAATTGATGACCTGAGAAGAGATGAGGAAGGTGTTACCATCTTTAAGCCAATCATCGAATACCTCCTTACCTTGGATAAGTTAGTTGAATGTGGAGAGCATGTAGTTGCTTTCGACAGAAGTTTGGAATTCCATCTAGGCCTGGGCTTTCAAAGTTCGCCATTTTTGCTTGTTATAGTTTTATTTTTTTTCTTCATTAATTATCACTGGAGGCATTTCCTTTCCATGTTTTTTTTCCTCCAAGTTTGGGATTCAATCTGCCTCTTTGTTGTGTTATTTTGGGTCCTCATAGATTCCTCTCCAGAAATTTTCAACTTTATCTTTCTCGGGGGGGATTTGCCATGTTTTGCTTTTGTTTCCTTAGTTTGCAGTAGAGTTTTAGTTGTCGGGTTACCTTAGTTTTCGGGTTATTTTCAAGCATGCGGTTTTGTTTTCCCCCTTTGTTTACTTTGCCATAATTTGTTTCGTATCTTTCTTGCGATCATCTCTATTTAGCCTTCACCAACGAAGGTGAATGGAGGTTATATTTTCACCCTGTCTGTTTGTCTGTCTGTGAACAGGATATCTGTCTGTGAACTCCAAATCAGTGAATCAATTGTCAAATTTTTCGGACGAATAATTATTTTAGGACGAATAATCTTAATAAACACAATGTTTTCATTATTATTACCTCCACCACCAAAGGTGGGATGAGTGGTTGTTTTCACCCCTGTCAGTCTGTCTGTGAACAAGTTATCTCAAAAAGTTGTGCACGGATTCGGCCGAAACTTGGTGGGCAGGTTGAGTGTGTGAGAAGGAAGAACCGATTCGATTTTGGTGAAGAAGCGAATCCGAGAATGTTTTTAATTTGAAATTGATTCTTCACCATTGTGTGATCGGGCCAAAACGATATATAGCATGATATTTCAAAAAGTTGTGGACGGAATCAATCGAAACGTGGTGGGCAGGTTGAGTTTGTGACAAGGAATAATTGATTCGATTTTGCTGAAGATCTGAATCCGATAATGAAAAAAAAATTTGAGTGATTTTTCACCATTGTGTGATTGGGCCAAAACGATATATAGCATGATATTTCAAAAAGTTGTGGACGGAATCAATCAAAACTTGGTGGGCAGGTTGAGTTTGTGACAAGGAATAATTGATTCGATTTTGCTGAAGATCTGAATCCGATAATAATAATAAAAAATTGAGTGATTTTTCACCATTGTGTGATTGGGCCAAAACGATATATAGCATGATATTTCAAAAAGTTGTGGACGGAATCAATCGAAACTTGGTGGGCAGCTTGAGTTTGTGACAAGGAATAATTGATTCGATTTTGCTGAAGATCTGAATCCGATAATAATAATAAAAAATTGAGTGATTTTTCACCATTGTGTGATTGGGCCAAAACGATATATAGCATGATATTTCAAATAGTTGTGGACGGATTCAGCAAAACGTGGTGGACAGGTTGGGTGTGTGATAAGGACGAATCTATTCGATTTTGGTGAGGATCCGAATCCGAGAATGTTTTAAACTTTTAAAAGTGATTCTGCACCACTGAATGATAGGGCCAAAAACGATATATAGCTTGGTATTTCAAAAAGTTGTGGACGGATTCAGCCAAAACGTGGTGGACAGGTTTGGTGTGTGACAAAGACGAATTGATTCGATTTTGGTGAGGATCCGAATCCGAGAATTAAACTTGTTGTTTTTTAAAAAGTGATTCTCCATTGAAAGATGGGGCCAAAAACGATATATAGCATGATATTTCAAAAAGTTGTGGACGGATTTGGACGAAACTTGGTGGATGAGGTGGGTAGGTGACAAGAAGAAGTCGATTCGATTTTGGTTCAGGTCCGAATCCAGATCCTGTTTCAGCCTGGCGGAGGTTTGCGCTCTACCGAGTGCAGTGACCACTCCACCATTGCTGAGCTACAAGTTGTTCAGGAGTTGATGAGATCCACCATCTTAATTGTGATTGTTGCGAGGGGGTGACACATGTCATCAGAAAGGCGTGCCTGTCGTGGACGTTGCCCATCCACCTTCGGCGCGCCCTATATAGAGCGCAAGTTGCGCCCACTTTTACTATCGCGACGCAAGTTCTTCTGCTCCCAAAAATACATTCGAACAAATGAAAGTTTCCCATGTGCATAAATGATCAAGTCTTCGATGACGTTTTGTTTCCTTGCAGTTTTCACGTTGGAGGCGACGATGGGTGACGCGGCCACCACGTTATGGTCGGAGCACGTCGGTAACGGCTCGGAAAGGTCGCCCGTTAGGAACATCACCCTACCCGAGCTCACGGTGGCCGCGCAGGCACGCGTCGCCGTCACCTTCGTGCTGTTCGTCGTGTCGGCGATCGCTAACGTGGCCGTGCTTCGCAGCGTGCTGCGGCGTCGCCTTAAAGGTCGATCCCACGTGCAGATCCTCATGGGGAACCTGAGCGTGGCGCACCTCCTCTACACGGCTCTGGTCATGCCCACCGACGCCATATGGAACGTCACCTTGCAGTGGCACGCCGGCGACATGGCCTGCCGAATCCTGATGTTCCTCAAAATGTTCGCCATGCAATCGTGCGCCTTGATGACCGTGGTCATCAGCATAGACCGCCAGGCTGTCGTGTCCAAGCCGCTCGCTCTGGGTCGCAACCGTTCCAAGATCCGTGTGCTTTGCATCGCTTGGTGCTTGAGCGCTCTGCTGGCCTTGCCGCAGGTAAGCTCTCTTCTACATTTCTGCTTCTGGATAATAAATATTAAAGAATAATTAAATCCTCCCACACCCCCCCCCCCCTCGGGAATTTTGCAAGTCATATTTTTTGATAAACATGGGTTCTAAGACTCTCAAATATATTTGTTTGCCATTTCCCAGATTGTGCTACTTTGTCTTATAGACTCATTTGCACTCGTACCCAAAGCACTGCAAGTGTTAAATGAGCGATTTCTAACAACGCACCAATCTGACTGTTAATATCTACCTATGTACAGCGCAAGGTATCAAAACGAATCTTTTGATCTATCCTGTCATATAAACATAATATAATTGTATTCTTCTATATAATAAAGCAGGAGTGTCTGTCCGTCCGTCCTTCCGTCCCCAGATTTTATATAATAAAGCAGGAGTGTCTGTCCGTCCGTCCTTCCGTCCCCAGATTTTAATAATAATAATAATAATTCATTTATTTTGTATAGCGCTTTTCATAAAGCCCAAAGGCGCTTTGACAGAGTGCAAAACATAATGCATAACAAAACATGAAAACAACAATTGCAAAAAGACAAGAATCAATAGGGAAATATTTAAAGCAAAAGGAGGGAGAAGGAGAAGTGATAGTCAGGGGTTAAATGCTGTGGGTTGAATGTTGAATGCAGTGCTGAACAGGTGGGTCTTGAGTGAAGTTTTGAATGTGGTGAGTGAGGAGGAGTCTCTGATGGTGTGAGTGAGTGGATACTGGGATACCGTCGATGTTGAGGGCAAAGTTATGGGTGGATTTTGTGAGCGTTTTTGGGCCAATGATGATTATTTCAGATTTATCACAGTTAAGTTTGAGGAAGTTGATTTGAAGCCAGGATTTTATTTCAGAGATGCAGTTTGTCAGGATAGAGTGGGTGTCGGTGGAGACAGACTTGGTGGAGTTGAAAAGCTGGATGTCATCGGCGAAGCAGTGGAATTGGAGACCATGACGGCAGATCAAGTGACCGAGGGGGGACAGGTAAAGGATGAAGAGGAGGGGGCCAAGAACTGAACCTTGGGGGACACCTTGGGGGAGGGGAGCAGTGGGGGATTTGCAGTTATTGATGGAGATGAACTGGCGTCTGTCAAAGAGGTATCATTTAATCCAAGAGAGGGCAGTGCCGGTGACGTTAAAGGTGGATTCAAGTCGGGTGAGGAGGATGGTGTGATCGATGGTGTCAAAGGCAGCGCTGAGGTCGACGAGGACGAGAATGTTGAGGTTGCCAGCGTCAGAGGAGAGGAGAAGGTCGTTGGTGATTTTGAGGAGAGCAGTTTCAGTACTGTGGTTGGAGCGGAATCCGGATTGGAATGTTTCATACAGGTTATTGGCAGAGAGGTGATGTTTGAGTTGAGTGGCTACAGCGCGTTCCAAAACTTTCGACAGAAAGGGTAGGTTGGAGATGGGTCTGAAGTTGTTTAGGGTGTCAGGGTTTAGACCAGGTTTTTTTAGAATGGGGGTAGCAGCAGCAATTTTGAGGGATGGTGGGACGATGCCTGTAGACAGGGAGGAGTTTATTGTTGCAATGATAAGTGGAGAGAGAGCAGGAAGGGAGGCCTTGACAAAGCTGGAGGGGATGGGGTCAAGAGTGCAGG
Source organism: Myxine glutinosa (assembly GCF_964187855.1). NCBI lineage: Eukaryota > Metazoa > Chordata > Myxini > Myxiniformes > Myxinidae > Myxine > Myxine glutinosa. The sequence continues at coordinate 185,890,241 of NC_136262.1, read as the reverse complement.
TGGCAGTTTTCATTCCTATGAGGAGTTCAGAGAGGTCAGTAGGGGAGACCGGGGAGAATTGAGACAGGGGAAGGCAGGATAAGGGGGGGGGGGGGCAGGTGGTTGGAGGGGGAGCGGGTGCGGCGGTGGTCAAGCTGTTGTAGATGTTGTCAATTTTGCGTTGGAAGAAAGAAAGGAAGGAGATGCAGTTGTCTACTGTGAATGACTGGGTGGTGGTGTCCAGGGGGCGGAGGAGTTTGTTTATTGTCGAGAAGAGTGCTTTTGGGTTTCCGGAGCCAGAGTGGATAATTTGAGAGTAGTAGGCGGAGCGGGCATGGGAGAGGGCATCTTTGTAGTGTTGTAGGTGGTCCTTGTAGGCTTGGGAGTGAACTGTGAGACCTGTTTTATTGCGGAGTCTTTCAAGTTGGCGAGCACGAGTTTTCATCAGGCGGAGTTCAGGGGTAAACCAGGGAGCAGAATGGGTGAAAGAAACTGTTTTGGTTTTTACAGGCGCAAGCTGGTCAAGGCAGGAGGAGAGAGTGTGGTTGTAGTAGTCAGTGAGGTCGGAAGGGGTGTGGAGGTCAATGAAGGGAGAAGTGGACATTTTTTCAGAGAGGGTGGATGAGAATGAGGTAGGTGAAAGAGCGTTTAGCTTATGGAAGTTGATAGTGCGATAATGTCTTGGTGCTGGGGTGGGGATGTTGATGGTCATAGTGATGGCTAAGTGGTCAGAGAGGGTGAGGTCGGAGCCAGAGAGATGGTGCAAAATTAATCCAGTGGAGCAGACAAGGTCCAAAATGTGACCACGGATATGCGTAGGAAAGTTGACATGTTGAGTGAGGTTAAAGCAGGTGAGTAAATCAGTGAAGTCAGTGGTCATTGTGGAGTCAGTGGAGTCCATGTGGATATTGAAATCACCAAGGAGGAGGATTGAGGGGGAGAGGGAACATAGCTGGGTCAGAAAGTAGGAGAAGTCAGACAGGAATAATGGGTGTGGTTTGGGAGGGCGGTAGACGACAGCCATGACTGACTGCGTGCGACCAGAGAGTTTAAAAGCCAGGTGTTCAAAGGATGAGGATGAGGCGATGGGGATGAGGCTGGTCCTGATGTCTTGACGGTGGATAACGGCAATTCCACCACCTCGGCCCTCCGAGCGTGGTTTATTGACGTAGGAATATCCATTGGGTGTGGTGAGGTTGAGCGTGTAGTAGTCCAGTGGTTGTTGCCAGGTTGCCAGATTTTATATAATAAAGCAGGAGTGTCTGTCCGTCCGTCCTTCCGTCCCCAGATTTTATATAATAAAGCAGGAGTGTCTGTCCGTCCGTCCTTCCGTCCCCAGATTTTATATAATAAAGCAGGAGTGTCTGTCCGTCCGTGCATCCCCGAACTACTCCCTCAGTTTTGCGGATAGCTGTGCCAAACTTTCTGTAAAACATTTTGGGGTCCCGACGGGTATCCCAAGGTGGGTGCGAGGTTTCACAAATTTCTCAACACAATTAAGATTTTCCACTCGTTTGAGGGTGCTCTTTCTCCGCATGTAAACTCATCCGTGGGTTCGGCATTTGCAGATTCACCATTTACCGCATGTGGAAACATTCGCTGGTTCGGTAATATCTCAATACAACTTAAATTTTGCATTTCCACCCGCACGACGCCGATCTTTCTCCGCGTGTAAGCACATTCGTGGGTATTTTTCTGTAATTCCTTCATCATGGCACATAAGAGCCAATCCCCCATCCTCAGCCAGCACCATCACCATAGTCATTGTTATCAGCATCATCCATCATAATCATGAAAGGTACATTGACTTTACACTGTACGACTCCCAATGTTTTGGGACCAGCCCCACCAAAAATACTGTCCAGCTTTTGGGGTTTCTGCACATGTCCTGAAGTGGGTGTGAGTTTTCATAAAATTCCTAAGCATTTTTATTTTGAGATTGCGAGCTCCCACCCATATGTACCACACTACCACAGGTACCTCGCTAATTTGTTATATTTGGATTTCAATATCTATAATACTAAAAAGGTGTGTGTGTGTGTGTGTGTGTGTGTGTGTGTGTGTGTGTGTGTGTGTGTGTGTGCACGCGCAGGGAGGGGGGTGGAGGTGAGGTGTGTCTCATCAATAACTCCAAAACCATGAAACCTAGCGGCCTCAAACTTTGCATGCAGACTTCTTTCCCTCCAACTTCTTTGACATCATCCCAGGATGAGATATCCCAGGAATTAGAAGGCAAAATAAATTAGAGGATTAAAGGAAAGGGACAAGCACGGTGTCCGAGAGGTATGCACACTCGTACTGAGCCGTCTAGCCTAGGTTTAAATCCCGACCCAGCTATAAACTGTCATCCCGGCGTTTCACAGGCAGGGTGATTCCCATCAATGTGTGTGCCGTCCCATTAAACTTGGTGTCATGTCTGCCAGGATGTTTAACCTCCCCCTCCTCCTCATCCTCATCCTCTCCCCTGGTTTTCCCACCTGTCCTCTCTCCCCTGGTTTTCCCACCCATCCTCTCTCCCCTCCCCCCTCTCTCGCTCTCTCCTCCTGATCCTCCCCCCTCCTCTTTCCTCCCTCTCCCACTCCCCTCCTCACATCACATCACCCTCCCTCCTGGAGTGTATATTATAGCGACATGTGGTGAGGCTTCGCTCTCCCACACCTCCTTTCTCCCTCCCCCCCTCTCTCCCCCAACCCTCTCTCCCACCTCTCTCCCTCTCTCTCCCACCCCTCCACCTTGCTCCCACTCCCCTGCTCCCCGGAGTGTGCCGTATAGCGACGTGTGGTGAGGCTTCGCTCTCCCGTCTCTCCCTCCCCTCTCTCTCCCACCCCTCACTCTTTCTGCCCCAACCTCTCTCTCTCTCTCTCTTTCCCTCACTCTCACTCCCCTTGTCACACCACCCTCCCTCCCGGAGTGTGCAGTATAGTGACATGTGGTGGGGCTTCGCTCTCACTTCCCTCCTTTCTCCCTCCCCTCTCTCTCTCCCCCTTCCAATCTCCCCTCCCCTCTCTCTCTCTCTCCCCCCTTCCAATCTCCCCTCCCCTTTCCCCTCCCTTCCCCTGCCTCCCCCGATTCCCTCCCCTCCTCTTTTCATATTTCTGTCAAGAAGCGAATTTGCGTCACCCGGTAATGCCGGTTACCTTTGCTGGGAGACAATAAATTCACATAAATATGCCAAACTGACCTTTAATTCTCTTGACGTAACAGTCTGGTAGTGCACTCAGAGCAATTATATACAACATCTTATACATTCACAACCAACGTCAAAATAACCATCGCATCAAGTATTTTGCTTTTCTATGGAATGCCTTGCTAAAGTATTCACTCCCATTGACTTTCTTCACATTTTGTTGTTACAGCCTGAATTTAAAATGGATTTAGATGAGATTTTCTTGTCAACAATCTGCACATAATACCCCATAATGACAAACTGGAAATATTTTTTGAGAAATTTTTACAAAGTAATTAAAAATGAGAAGCTGAAATATCTTGAGTCAATAAGTATTCAACCCCTTTGCTATTGACTCTCTAAATTGAGCTCAGGTGCATCCAATTTCCTTTGATCATCCTTGAGATGTCTCCACAACTGGATTGGAGTGCACCTGTGGCCAATTCAATTGATTGGACATGACTTAGAAAGAAACACACCTTTCTATATAAGGTCCCACAGTTGACAGTGCATGTCAGCGCAGAAACTCTACCATGAAGTCCAAGGAACTGTTCTGTTCGTGGAACTCCAAGATAGAATTGTGAGGAGGCATAGATCTGGGGACGGGTATAAAACAATTTCTAGAGTGTTGAAAGTTCCCAAGAGCACAGTGAGCTCCATCATTAGGAAATGGATAGAATATGCAACTATGCACCCTTCTTTGAGCTGGTTGTCTGACGAACAGACAACCAACTTTGACCTGACCAACTTTGACCAACTTTGAGTTTACCAACTTTGACCTGACCAACTTTGACCAACTTTGAGAAGATTTGACTCAGGGGGTTGAATACTTACGTAAATTAGATATTTCTGGTGTCGTGGTTCGATGTCCGTTGTCCAAGGAGAACTTGGGACATGCCTGAGAATATAAGCCTTTTATTACGAGCCGTTACAACACGTGCGGAGATAGGATGGGCACGAAACTGGCCGTTCCTTTCTCAAATTAATTGTCAACGCGCCCCGTTTATATACACAGAGGTCAGCGCAGAAGAAAGATAAACATCTCCGCTGGTAGCTTGCCCCACGGTTTTGGTCATGTACCCAAAGCACCACACCAATTCCCTCAAGGCTTACTCTTTTAAGTGTGGGGAGGTCATTATTTCAAAATGGAGGAAAGACAAGCATTTTTGTGTTCAGATTACAATGGGGACCTTTCTGATCCTCCATGCGAATTGGGTATTGATTCACCCTTGGGAGAGTCGTTCCTGGCTGCATTGTGATGGTTACTGGGTCTGCGCTTGCCATTTTCCACACATCATTGGGATGTTTGGTCCACAGGTTAGCTGGTACCTGGTGCAAAGCATCACATTTCAACATGACTCCTTGGTAATCCCTTGGGAAGTTTTTCAACCGAGTTATCATGGGTCCAATGTCTTTTGCCTCGAATCCCTTGCTTACTCGGAGTGTTAAATGGGGAGTGACGTCATTTGGCAATCTCACGAGGTCCCTTTGGTCTTGCGTCGTCCGCACTTCCAATCCTACCCCATCTCTTCCTATCCAGAGGTCTGTGACCACTATATGGGCGATTTCTGCGAGGCGAGAACGCAACTGATTTTCGTACTATTCGTCATAATAGCAAGTACAGTGGAGTGTCTCCTTCCATCCATGTATGTCCCAACCATGAGTTGTTACCCAGGTCTTCAATTCGGCCAAAACCTCGAGTGTCCCAGTGCATTTGAGTGGTGACTAACACCTGATTGTCCGTGCATCTCCACCAGTACACTACCCGATCTTTTTGCATTTATAGAGGTAGAACTAAATCTCGTTGGGAGTGTGGTATGTCCAGAAACATCCCTTCCAGAGTACATCGTACAGTGCATCCCATCTGGCATAACAAATCTCTCCCTAAAAGGTTACATGGGGAGTTTTCTGCTAGCAAGAAAGCATGTCTCATAGATAGGGGTCCGCATTGTACTGATAATTCCTCACTCAGGGGTATTTTCTCCACTCTTCCAGACACCCCACGACCGAGACCTTTTATTTTGAAATGGGGATTCCTCCCAAGTCTGATCCCTTCAGAGTCGAGTGAGTCGCCCCCGTATCAACGATAAACTTACAGTGTTTTCCGTCTATTACCAATGAGGTGGTGGGGTCCGTGATGGGGTTATTGGTAAGGGCGGGGTAGAAGTGGGACGTCTCGCTCGCATCGTGTCAATATTGGGTTCTAAGGTTGTCCTGTCTGTCGAATCGGCACGGGTTGCGCCGGTCCCCATTCGGAGGTCGTTGTCCACCCCGTCGGCCATCGTTCCTACGCCCTTTTAGATAGGGACACTCTCTTTTCCAATGTCCTTGCTCCCCACAATGAAAAACGTCCATTAACAGCCTTAACTGGGCGGCCGTTTTCCGCATCTTTCTCATCCTCCCGAGGAACGCTGGTTCTCTACATAGGGTGGGGGGTTTTACCCAACCCTGGTTAGGTTCGGACTCGCATACTGGGGCACTAGCCCCTTTCTAATGTTCAGGAAACTCGTCCTGTTGATGCCGACGGATCGATCCCGGAACTAACATTTGGTAAGGCTCCTGTTTAATTTCTTTCGCGGCTTCTGTATCCCAGAAGTGCCCAGAAGGCGTGCATGGTGTTGGTGTCCTCTTTTCTCAGGAGTTTGTAGACAGTGTGGTGAGTGTGACTAGAGTGAGTGAAAGGTTGATGATGGTGAAAATGATGATTGGAAAGCTCTTGGTGAACGTCATCTCGGGATATGCTCCGCAGGTCGGTCGGAGCGATGAAGAGAAGGACAAGTTCTGGTGTGCGATCGAGAAGCTGATGGAAAACATGAAAGATGAGGAAGTTGTTGTGGTAGGAGGAGACCTACATGGACATGTGGGAAGGAGTATGGACGGTTTTGAGGGAGTTCATGGGGGTTACGGATATGGTGTGAGAAATGGAGAAGGTGAAAGGATTTTGGAGTTTGCTGATGGAGCTGATTTGTTGATTTGTAATACTCAGTTCCAGAAAGAGGACAATAAGCTTGTTACATACACGTCAGGTGGGTCGACCACAACCGTTGACTGCCTGCTGGTGCGTAGGCGAGATAGGGGGCACCTAAGGGACACAAAGGTGATCCCGGGGGAGGAGGCTGTTTCACAGCACCACTTGGTTGTCTGCGACATAAGGGTGAAAGGTGTGAGGAGAGCTCGGCGGGTGAAGTACCAACCGAGAATGAAGGTGTGGAGGTTGAACGAGGTGACCGTGAGGGAGGCATTAAAAGAGAGGCTGAGTATGGTAGAGGATGATGTGGTTGAGCTTGAAAGCGGTTGGATGTCAATGAAAGATAGTCTGTTGGGAGCCGTTGGTGAGGTATGTGGATGAAAAAAAGGACCACCAAGGCACTCGGAAACATGGTGGTGGGATGATGAAGTTGGAAAGAGGTTTGACGTGAAGAGGAAGAAGTTCAAGGAGTGGCAGAAGGCGAAGGGTATAGGGGGCAGAAAAGGCAGAGCATGAAAGTTATAAGGCAGCCAAGAAGGCTGCAAAGAAAGAGGTAGCAAAGGCGCAGGAGGCATACAGGAAAATGTTCGGGGAACGCTTGAATTTGGAAGAGGGTCAGAGAGCGGTATTCAGGATTGCAAAGCAGATAGCGAAAGAGAGGTGTGATGTGATGGGGGTGAGCTGCTTGAAGGATGAAGTGGGACAAATCGTTGTCGACCCAGATGGAATTAAAGGAAGATGGAAGAGATATATGGAAATACTGTTGAATGCAGAGAATGAATGGGATGGCAACAAAGAGAGTAACCCAGTTTTAGGACCGGCAGAGAAGATAACCAAGAAGGAAGTTGAGGAAGTGATAAAAGCAATGAAGAGTAGAAAAGCGGGAGGGCCGACAGGAGTTGTGGGAGATATGTTGAAGGCAGCGGGAAATTTGGGTGTGAAGAGAATGACAGAGTTCTGCAATCTGGTGGTGAAAGAAGGCCGCATTCCAGTGGATTGGGAACTGAGTACCCTCGTCTCTCTATACAAGGGGAAAGGTGACCGTCTGGACTGTGGCTCGTATTAAGCGATAAAGTTATTGAAGCATGGAATGAAGGTATTGGAAAGGGTTTTGGAGAGGAGGATAAGGAAGAAAGTGAAGATTGACGAAATGCAGTTTGGATTTATGCCAGGAAGAGGAACGACAGACACGCTTTTTATTGTGAGCAGTTGCAGGAGAAGTACATGGAGAAGAGGAAGAAGTTGTTTCATGGGTTTGTTGATCTTGAGAAAGCATTCGATAGGGTTCCACATGAAGTAGTGACATGGGCATTGAGGAAGTTAGGAGTGGAGGAATGGTTGATCAGAGTAGTGATGGCAATGTACAAAAGAGCGCGCACAGCTGTAAGGACGAAGGACTGGAACAGTGGTGAGTTTGAGGTGAAGGTGGGAGTGCATCAGGGGTCGGTACTAAGTCCACTACTATTTGTAGCTGTGATGGAGTTGCTGGCTCGGAACATAAAGGAGGGTTTACCGTGGGAGTTGTTGTATGCAGATGATCTGGTGTTGATTGCAGAAAGTATGGATGGACTGAAAGAGAAGATGAATAAGTGGAAGGAATGTATGGAGACAAAAGGTCTGAAGGTGAATATCGGAAAAACCAAGGTGATGGCAAGTGGTAAAGCTTGTGGTGAGGGGGAAAGAACTGGGAAGTGGCCATGTGCTGTGTGCAGGAAGGATGTCGGAGTGAATTCCATTCAATTTACAATGTGCGCTGAGTGGGTTCATCAAAAATGTAGAGGTTTGAGAGGGTCATTAACCAGTGTGGCAGCTACATTCAAGTGTAAGGGGTGCACAGAGGGAGCTGCAGATGGAGAAAATATTGAGTTGGATCTTGGAGACGGCGTGAAGCTGGAAGGTGTGAAAACATTTTGTTACCAAGGAGACATGCTGAATGGAGAAGGTGGATCAGACTCGGAAACGGTTGCTAGAGTGAGATGTGCATGGAAGAAGTTTCGGGAACTGAGTGGCATGCTGACGAGGAGGGGAGTGTCGTTGAAGCTGAAGGGAAAGGTGTATGCTGCATGTGTGAGAAGTGTTATGATTTATGGGAGCGAGACATGGGTAATGAATGTAGAGCAGCAACGAAGGCTGTATAGGGTGGAAATGTGAATGGTTCGGTGGATGTGTGGAGTATCGTTGAGAGAGAGGAAGGCAAATGATTAATTGTGAAAGATGATGGGAATAGAGCCTGTAATGGATGCTGTGAAGAGAAACAGTTTGAGATGGTTTGGTCATGTGTTGAGGAAGGATGAAAATGACTGGTTGAGAAGAGTGATGGAAATGAATGTAGAAGGAAGTAGAGGACGGGGAAGACCGAGAAAGACCTGGCTAAAGGTGGTGGAAGAAGAAAGGCGGGCAAGGGGGTTAACAAGGGGAGATACAGAAAATAGGGCAAAATGGGGAAGATTGTCATGGGGCCCGCAAGGCTAACCCCCGCTCTCGCAGGGAAAATGTCCTTAAAATGCCTGTTGTTGTTGTTGTCTTCTGCATCTGCAGCGCACGACTGGTCGGTTGATGAGTGAGCACGAATTTGAACAGGTGTTGTCTCAACTTATTCGGGTCATCTAGGCATCCCCGGAGAATGGCCGACATGGCTTGTAAGTCTACTTTGTTCCATGCCCAGTGTACGTATCTGGGAGGTATCTCTCCTCGTTGTGCCATTGCGGCACGGCCTGCATCTGTCATGATCATCGGGGCTATTGTTTGTGGCCTATGGTCTGTGTTTGGTCTCGTCATTCCAATCAATTGAGCATACAATCCCACGTGGGGATCTGGTCCGTACACGGCCTGAGGTTGAGAGGAGGCCCCACTCTCTTCCCCAGGCTTTGTCACCTTATCATTTTCCTGCGTCACTACCATTTGTTTCTGGAACACAGATAGAAGCTTTTTTGGCATTTCAAGTTTGCCCTTAAAACCTGCGCATTTTGAGTCCATCTCTCATTTGGCACATTCATCCAGCCATTGGCTGAAAGCCTCCCAGTCATTCCCATTATGCTTTTTCCCTCTGTCTCTCTTTTATAGAGCTTTCTTTAGATTAGTGAGCTGGGATCTTTGGAACGTCCTTTCAGCGGGGAATGCGGACCTTTGTCCCACAGTCAGTCAGACCCACTCATGTACGTATCATACAGAACCTTCCACAGATGTCTCCAACATGTATTCCACCGGAGTACCCGCAGATGGGCGATCGGGTTTCCCTGGTTGTCCATTATGATCCCCCATCCTTAAACCTTATTTCCCTTTTAGTGAGGTCGCTGCAGGATATTTACTCCCTGTATTCCTTAGTCACGGAATTCTCTTTCTCTCAAGGTCCCACCTTGATTTCCTTTTACACTTGAGGTCCCACCTCCCTTATACCTTGATACCTAGGATCCCATCTTAGTTCCTCAAAATTTGTCCTGCTCCGCATAAAACGGCTCGATTCCGGTTCAGATTCACGCAAAGCTATGGGAAAAGGGTCCGAGTTTGCCTGGAGATGACAGCACGTTGCTCCTGAGAGAGATATGAAAAGGTCTCTCACCTTCGTTTGCTAAGTTGTGGCGGGTACCCTTGAGACAATTGCTGCCACCTCCAGACGTCGTCAGTCCCTTCATCCACGGCCTGGTCGAATCCGAGTGACTGCACCAAAATATCGTGGTTCGATGTCTGCTGTCCGAGGAGAACTTGGGACAACGCCTGAGAATATAAGCCTTTTATTACGGAGCCGTTACAACACGTGCAGAAGATAGGATGGGCACGAAACGGGTCGTTCCTTTCTCAAAATAATTGCCAGCGCGCTCCGTTTATATACACAGAGGTCAGCGCAGAAGAAAGATAAACATCTCCGCTGGTAGCTTGCCCCGAGTTTTTGGTCACGTACCCAAAGCACCACACCAATTCCCTCAAGGCTTACTCTTATCAGTGTGCGGAGGTCATTATTTCAAAAGGGAGGGAAGACAAGCATTCTTCGGTTCAGATTACAATGGGGAGGGCAATAAAAAAACAATAACAGTTTGAGAGAACACAGACCTAAAGCCGGTGCTCTCATCAGGACACAAGGCCGGATGCATAGCTAGAGTCAAATTTAAATGGAAGTGTAATGAAGTATATAATCCTTTAAATATACTAGGGCATGCCCGTACTATATCTATATCTAAAATTATATCCCCCCCCTCTATTTACATGAAATGGTTTGGTCCAAAGCGAACGGCTTGCGAGTGGTGACAATCCCCCCCCTCTATTTACATGCAATGGTTTGGTCCAAAGCGAACGGCTTCCGGAGTTTGGTAAAGAAATCGCCATCGCGTGCACAAACGCGCAGGAAAGCGAATGAATCGCAAATTCGTTTTTATTAGTTGTAAAACATAGTTTAACGCCAACATAGTTTGCAAACGTGAAATAAATGAATACGCTCTCAAATGTGCCATCCGAGGCAGAGTGTGCCCGCCACGTTCGGCACACGCGATCGTTCGCTGCTCTCTGATTGGTTGAATCGTTTTTTGGACATAGCTCGGTAAGTAATTGTCCGATTAATATGAAACCTTGAAAAGGCACATCCTCGGGTCCCCAGCAATATACCTGGCAAGTTAAAAGTATATCGGACCCGTGGTTGTCGAGAAACAGCGGTCACAGACAAACGTACAGACAGAGATTACTGGAATTATAGATAGAATATACACTTTGACACTGGTATTTCATTTTTAATTATTTTGTAAAAAAAAAAAAAATCTGAAAAAAAACAATTCCACTGAGATAATGAGATACAACGTGTAGATCAGTGACAAAAATTTTTTCAATTTCATCCATTTTAAATTGAGGCTGTAACACCGAAATGTGAAAAAAGGCAATGAGTGTGAATATTTTCTGAAGGCACTGTAGGTTCAAAAATGTGTTGAATCTACTGTGTGTACTGCTATATATGTAGATCTATATAAACATCGATGTAGCTCAATATAAAGATATAAATAGATCTATATAAAGATCTATGTAGATCTTTTTAAAGATATATATACAGTGCCTATTGAAAGTCTACATCCCCTTTGAAAATTTTCCCCTTTTGTTGCCTTATAGTCTGGAATGAAAATGCATTAAATCAGCCTTTTTCACCTTTATTTTCACATCGTGACCCACAACTTCCAAGTGAAAAACAAATTCTACAAATTTCAGAAAATTAATAAAAAATACAAAACTATAATATTTTGGTTGGATAAGTGTCCACCCTCCTGAGTTGATATTTGGTGGAAGCACCTTTGACAGCAATTACAGCTACTATAAGCCTGTTGGGATAGGTCTCTACCAACTTTGCACACCTCAATTGGGCAATATTTGCGCATTGTTCTGCACATAACTGCTCAAGCTTATGTGGGGAGTGCTGATGGACATCATGTGCTCCCTTCTTTTCTATAGTTGGCCACATGGCACATACAATGTAAAGGGGCCTTTTCGATGCCCCTGACATTTTCACAAGAATTACAACCAGAGTCGAAATCTTTCGATGTCCAACGTTCTGGGAATCACCCCTATGAGCCAGGCAAAAATATCTCCGTGGGTCCTGAAGCTCACATGGATCAGGAGCAACAATCACTCAAACCCCCCACAGAACTCCTCAGACCCTGATATTTTTAATGCCGTGAACAAACTTTGGTACATCACGGGCGATGAAGGTTGTGATCAAGTTTCATTGAATTCATGTGTGTAGTTTCGGAGAATAGAGTAAATACTTATTTTTGGGGGTCAACCCCCCTCCCACGTAAAGCCCTTTAATGTGCTCAGATTTTGATGTGGTCAATAAACCTTCGTTAGGCATCAGATATGAAGCTTATGGCCGAGTTTAATCAAAATTGTGTGTGTAGTTTCGGAGAAGAGAGCAAATACCTATTTTGAAGGGGGGGGGGGGGATCAAAAACCTCCCATAGACCCCCACAATGAGCACAGATTTTGATGCTGTCAATACACTTTCGTTAGGCGTCGGAAATGCAACTTGTGCCCAAGTTTCATCAACATGGTGTGTGTAGTTTTGGAGAAGAGAGCAAATACTACCTATTTTAGGAGGGGGGGGGGGGGTGGAGGTCAAACCCCCTCAACCGCCCATAGACCCCGTTAATGAGCACAAATTTTGATGCGGTCAATAAACCTTCGTTAGGCATCAGACGGACTGACTGCTGGAAGGTTTTATTAATTGATAAAATAGTTTTGTTAATAAATAAAATTTGCACCAACGTGAATTCGATAGTTTTATTAATAAAAGTTGCTGAAATTTGGAACATATTACCTCGATGTATAAAGCATTTACTTCTGAAATTTGCAGCCGATTTCGTCCAGTAAAAACTGAGAAACCAATTTTCAGTCCCTATGTTAAAGTTGCATACAGAGAAACCGTCCCATACAACGGAAGGGATGCTTTGCGCCTCCCTTGATATGCAGATCAATACAGGTATATTTAGATATATGTAGATCGATATAAAGATCTATGTAGGTCTATGTAAATATATGTAGATCTATACAAGATCTATGCAGGTATTGTTATGAATGTTGGGGTAGGGCATATATACAGTCACGTGAAAAAGTAAGTACACCCCATGTAAAGTTTTGACTTTTTCAACATATTTCAACATACAGCTATTTGATCTTCATTTCAACAATATTGATAGATAAAGGTGATATAATATAACAAATATCATGAAACATTTACATTTTGTAGTCCATTGTATAATTTAAATAAACATAAATGCAAATTTCGCATGTGGAAAAAGTAAGTACACCGCTACATTTATCACTACTTCAAATACCTAAAATTAGAATCAGGTGCACCAGCTCAGGTGCAAATGATTAGAACATCGTTAGAGAGGATCTTGGAGGACCGTGTCTTATTTAAACCTCAGACATTTAGTTTGGTTTGCTCTTTGTTGTTGAAGTGTGCGGCGTCACCATGCCTAGATCAAAAGAGCTCTCTGAGGCCTTCAGAAAGAAGGTTATAGATGCCTACGAGTCTGGGAAGGGATTTAAAAAGATCTCCAAACAATTTGAAATCAATCATTCCACTGTCCGGAGGATCATCTACAAGTGGAGAAGATTCCAAACAACTGCCAACTTGTTCAGGCCAGGCCGCCCCAGCAAGTTCAGCCCGAGAGCAGACCGCAAGATGCTGAAAGAAGTCTCTAAGAACCCCAGAATGTCATCACGGGACCTACAGGTAGCTCTTGCCACTGGTGATGTCAAAGTGCACGAGACTACCATTAGAAAGAGGCTGCACAAATTTGATCTACATGGGAGGTGTGCCAGGAGGAAACCTTTGCTGTCCAGAAAGAACATCAGGGCAAGACTAAAGTTTGCCCATGAACACCTCAGCAAAGACCAGCACTTCTGGAACAATGTACTCTGGACAGATGAGTCAAAGGTAGAGCTATTTGGCCACAGTACCAGAAGACATGTTTGGCGAAAACCAAAGACAGCATTTGACCACAAGAACCTGATACCAACTGTAAAGCATGGTGGTGGAAACATTATGGTTTGGGGCAGCTTTGCTGCATCAGGGCCTGGGCAGCTCACCATCATATAATCCACTATGAATTCTTCATTGTACCAGAGGGTGCTTGAGGATAATGTGAGGCCATTTGTCAGAAAGTTGAAGCGCAACCGAAGGTGGACCTTGCAACATGACAATGACCCTAAACATACCAGTAAATCCACCTAGGAATGACTGAAAAGAAAGAAATTGAGGGTTCTTGAATGGCCAAGTCAAAGCCCGGATCTCAATCCCATCGAGATGTTGTGGGGGGATGTGAAACGAGCTGTGCATGCAAGAAACCCCTCAAACATCGCACAGCTGAAATAATTCTGCATGGAGGAGTGGGCAAAAATTTCTCCCAGTCGATGTCAGAGACTGGTAGACAGTTATAAGAAATGCCTACTTGAGGTTGTTTCTGCCAAAGGGGGCAATACGACCTATTGGAGCCAAGGGTGTACTTACTTTTTCCACATGCGAAATTTGCATTTATGTTTATTTAAATTATACAATGGACTACAAAATGTAAATGTTTCATGATATTTGTTATATTATATCACCTTTATCTATCAATATTGTTGAAATGAAGATCAAATAGCTGTATGTTGAAATATGTTGAAAAACTCAAAACATTACATGGGGTGTACTTACTTTTTCACGTGACTGTAGATCCAGGTAGTTCTGCATAGGTAGGTGCTTCGACTGTCGTGATAGGGAACCTCACCTGTAATAAGTTCTGTTTAGGCAGTTTATTCGGATTAAGGTGTATCTTCGTCCCCATTACGAGGAATGGGGCATGTTAAGTAGTTGTAGCGATTATGTTAATTATCTTGTACATCGTTCCCTCTGTGATCATCCATTTGTCCTGTATGGCAACACACCAATAGACATTAGTTAGCCCCCTTAGCGCACACATTAATAAAAACTTCCCTCTCACAATAAGACTTACCGGAAGAACAGACAGGAAGTGGCTGCACATTACGCCGGCAGGGCAATGAAACATCGAACAGGCAGGCCGAGAGCCACGCCAAGAAGCTTCCCCGTGATTGGTGGAAGGAAGGTGAAGGAAGTGAGACACTGATTGGCCACCGACCGATGGGATGACACCAAGAGCGCGAAGCGCTCCGCCAATGGGAGTGGAGGATGCGAGGGGCGAGCAAGATGCGACGCACTGGTTGGAGAAGGAGGAGAGCTGATGTCACGAGACAGCCGGTAAAACATCTTGCAGGCAGACATTTTCTCTCTCGGTTTTTTTTATCCCTTTGTGGCCGGACGTTCTCTTCGATTTGGACGCGCTTCTCTTCTTCTCCTGTTGCCTTTGTGCATTCCTCTGCCGTCTAGTCTCTCATCTTGGTTCCGGACAAGCGAGCGATTCCGCATGGACGGAGCCAGGCACGGCCGGAGGAGCGAGCTGCACGCAACCGTTCGAGTCACACGGAAGGCCTGTGGCACGCCAGCAGACGAGACCGGGGCGAGCGGGTGGCTCGGTGGGCCTAGTGGAGCACGAACAAGGACGCGTTGAGGCCTAGTGAACGGGGGCGTGGCGAGGCCTGCTTCGCGCCAACCGGAGCCGCGTTGGACAACGGTGCTCAAGCCTGACTACAGACAGAGATAAGCCGCACCACACAGAACACAATGGTTCATTTTATTAATTCTTCCCTTGTGTCTGTTTTTGAAGTGTGGTGTGTGGGATCCCAATTTACGATCATATTTTATTTACCGTCGCGTTCTTTGTTCTCGGGGTCCGGCAATAAAGCCGTGTTATTTTTGTACATGAATTCGGTTTCGTGTGATTTATTACTTTGCAGGTTTGAAGACTGCGCGCGGGACCAACAGGTATATCTCCCGCTTCTTCTTCCTCTCTCTTTCCTCCCCCGCGCATATACAGACTTGGCATTTAATTTGGATTTTTTTTTTTTCTTGACTTGGGTTTACTTTCTTAACTCAGTATATCAATCTGGTGAGTTTCTTTTACACTTTGGTGATTTATTTGTTAAAAGAACCATGTCACTGATTGTCTGTCGCAGCAAGAAGTCAACAACAGGATTATATCACAGGTGGCGTGGCAAAATGTACGGACAGGTGCATTTGATGATTGGCTTCACAGTCGGGTATACATGTAGTTAGGTCCAAAACTTCAATTCCGTGACCATTTTCTGGCTAGTAAGGTTTGACGATTGATTTGACTTCTATTGACATTTTATAACAAAAATAGCCTCTATGTCCCTCCCAAAAATCCCGGCATTTTTCGCCAGAGGCCCGAATCCAAGATGACCGCCGGCACTATCTTGAAAAATTAAGTTTTGAACCAGAACACCTAGAATCACGTACAAAGACACTTTTTTGGGTAATTTGACCACGAGGATTCCGAATCTGACATTAGTTTGACGTTATGACATTATTTTGACCCAGAAATCCAAGATGGCCACCATCCAGTAGAGCGAAAATGCAACTTTTAAATGGGAGAACATATGATCATGAATTAACACATTTTTTGGCTAAATCTATACTGGCCACGGAATTGAGGTCCTGATTCGTGAATTGCTATTTTTACCTTCGCAAAAGCGGAAGGTTATGTTTTGATCGCTGTGTATTTATTTGTATGTCTGTGTGTGTGTGTGTGTGTATGTTATTCGCATAACTCAAAAAGTATTCAACCGAATTGCATGAAATTTGGTGGGATGATTGGTTATTATACGGGACACATTTGATTAGATTTTGGGAGCAATCGGGTCAAAGGTCAAGGTCAAGGTCACGAAAAGGTCAAAATCGTATTTTTACCATAGCGCGGTCAATTTTTATCCAATTGGCATGCAACTAATGCCAAAATGTTCAGAATTCAATGCCCGATCTTGTTTGTCATAACTCGGTCAATTCTTATCCGATTTGCATGAAATCAGCACCAAACTGTTCACTGTTCTGTTCCCTACACTCCCATGCCAAGTACAGAACAGTAGCTGCGGCGAAGGTATGCGCTCTACCGAGTGCCCGTTCTAGTCTTGTTTTTTATTTGTCTGTGTGTGTAATGTCATATACTTATTTCTGTCTTTCCAGGGAGTATACGAGCGAATGAGACGGCACTGAGAAGCGCAGTATTCAGAAGATAGCTGTCAAGAGAATGTCCACCGTTCCGTGTGTCCTCCAGTGTGGCGGGCTTTGCAATGAAGCCACTGATGTCGTTACCTCCGTTGAGAGTTGAGAAAATCTCAAGAAAAAAGCCCTGTTATGGAGCGGTCTTGACAAGTTCGGAGACGTTTATGCAACAGTCAATTGGGATAATGGTCCCGGCAGACAATGTGTCCATAAATCATGTAGGCTGACCTTATGGAATGCTAATAAACTGGAGCAGGCCAAGACAAGACAGAAAAAACGAGAAGTCAAGGAATGCCAATCTCAGCCTTCGTCCATGTCTGAGGCTTTCCCCCCGGCTGCTTCTCCACCTGCCAAGCGGCTGCGATCAAGTGTAGAAGGGCTGATACATGAAAAAACAAAATGTGTCTGGTGCTGTAAACCGGAGTCGGCAAAGCACGCAGAATCAAAGCTGTCCCTGATTTCGTATGATAATGCATGGGCAACGTTCAAGAGTCACACGGTGGTCCTCGAAGATCAGAGCATGCGAGACAGAATCAACTGTGTGATCGATTATGCAGCTGATGACCCATATGCGATTGAGATCAGATATCACAACAAATGCTGGTTGAAATATGTGCGTAGTTACCAGAAAATGAGTGAAGATGACAAACTCCCACGCATGCACAATGTCAATCTCCGTGAGGCTCAGACTATCTTCTTTGACCACATCAGAACAGTTATCTTTGAGGAACGTGAGCTAAGGTCACTACAGAGCCTCCTCAAAGACTACAGCTCTATCATATCTCGGTATGGCTTCTCAACATCCAGCATCAAGTCATCCTTTATCAAAGATATCCTGACCCGGGAGTTTGAGGGCAAGATCGGCTTCCACTCCCGCCCTCAGAGAAACCAGAGCGACCTAGTCTATGACACGTCTGGGGGTGGTTCATATGTTGAAGCAGCACTCTCCGCCATCGGTGTTGGCAGTGAACAACTGGTGCACAATGTGGCTAAGCGGCTCAAGGATGATGTCAAGTCAATCAAACCCATCCCATGGCCGCCAAGAGTCGAGGAGCTAAAAGAGGAGGAAGAGCTCTCGCCTCTCATGGTGCAGCTGCTATCTGCTTTGCAGGGGAAGAAGGAGGTAGATCTGTCTCCCAGCACACTCTCTCTCACCTCTCTCATCACGCAGTACATTACAAAGCGACCCACCACTACCGCCATCAATGCCACCGTCACCCTTCATGGGATGACTCGCAGCAAGGAGCTTATTGACTCTTACTACAAGCTGGGCATGGGGATCAGCTACCCGAACGTGCTTCTCCTACGTGACCTCTGGACCATGCATGACCTCGAGCGATGTTTGATCTGTCCTGATGAGATCGCTGAGGGAGAACCAAGCATTAGTATCATTGACAATGATGACTTTACCAACGACACGTTGACAGGAGGGGGTACTGCACACCGCTGTAACTGGATGTTTCTGCAGCGTCTAGAACGTCTTGTACCGGATTATGAGGCTAACATCCAGGATCAGCAAACACGCATCACAGACGCAAAGACTGTGTCACAGGCACTAACTGAGAAGGCATCTGAGATGCAGGTAGTTAAGCCGTATAGGACGATAAAACGTGGGGAGCCTCCCATCCGGCCAAAGCCCACTATGTTCTCATCAAGTACAAAGCATCAGTGCAAGCGGAGCATTTTTCATGCCCTTGCTCGTGTGGACGTGGATGGTGACCGCCCTGATGCAGCTGAGCAGGCTATCCCTTCATACAATGGGTTTTATGCTGGTTTAAATGCGGAGCAAGGGAAGAGCAAGGCTTATTTTCATATGTCCTACAATCAACCGCCCAACAAGTCAGTTGTGAATGACATCATGGACAAGCTTTCTATCGTCATTGCCACCAAGCACATGCCTTTCGCCTTCTTAGTGGGAGATCATCCCGTGTACGTCCTCATTACCCTGCTCAAGGCCGAGAACCTAAAGAAATACCATGACATTGTGCCCTTTCTAGGTCCCTTCCATACACAGTGTGTGATGATGAGTGCTATATACAAGCGCTACAACGGGAGTGAGTTAAGAGATGTACTCGTGGCAGCAGGAGTTATTGCCGAGGGCTCCGTTGATCGTGCGCTGAAAGGCAAGCATTACAAAAGGGGGCTGCGTTGCTTGAGGCTTATGTATGAGGCGCTCATGAGTCAGCTGGTGCAGGAGAGGCTCGTGCCCTGCCTGGCTGATGAGACGAGGGAGAACCTCGAGTTTCTGAGAGATACTAGTCTTTCCCAAGAATCCCGTGCTGCTGCTCATGCAGCACTGGAGGAGGATGCTGACCTGGACAGCCTTATCACTAACTTATTCATCCATGTGGAGGCCAGTGACATGGCAGACTACTGGAGGGACTTCCTGTCCATGACAGATGCACTAATGCAGAATGTCCACGCAGTCCATATCTGTAACTGGGACGAGTACATCAGCTCTCTGCGCGCCATGCTGCCATGGATGGTAGCGTACGACAACAATAGGTACGGGAGGTGGCTATCTGACTTCTGGGCAATGCTGACAAATCTCCCTGCTGATCAGGTCACCTTCCTTCGTACTGACTTCGCTCAGTACATCACAGGCAACCCCTACTCCAACATGGCCTGGGACATGTGGATCAAATGCATCATGAACAAGGGCAGCAAAATGAAGTCTGGCTGGCTCTCCATCCTCAAGAATGAGAAGCAGCTGCTGGTGCACTCCAGAAATGTGAACAATGTAGCCCAGATCCGGGCGGCTCATAATGCCCTGGCCAACCGAAAAAAAGCCAAGAGGAAGCACATTGAATGTGGCCCAAAACGAATGCGAGAAGATGAGCAGTGCGTGCAGGACCTGGTAGCCTGCATACATGAGTTTGACTCCGTTCCATTCGACCCATCCTCACCCACACTCCACACCCTACAGTCAGCCATGCCTGCCTCTAATGAGCTCGTTGTGGACTTCAATTCTGCCCATGCTGCAGGGGAGGAAAAGTTGACCAGCTTCTTGCAGGAGCGGGTATTCAGTAAGAATACCTCCCTTCATGCACCTGTCCCTCTGAGTAAACGCTTGACATTTGCCAAGATGCCAGACACGGAGAAGCCCAGGGAGGAACTCAAAACGAGAGCTGCTGAAATGGAGCAGAATGCTCTCAAGGCAGTGATCAACCTGGTTGAGGTCAGTCATCTTGTGGACCTCACTGAGTTGCTGGAACATCGTGTTGTTGAGGAGTGTGTGGCTTTATTCAACTCCAACGGAACATACAGGAAGACACAGAAGAGTAAGCTCATCCAGAAACTCTCTCTGCAATCTGTAGATCTGCAGGAACCCTATACCGCTCTCATTGACATGGGCATGATTTGGAGGATGGCAACTCCATCAGCAGAGGATCGACAGACGCAACATGGCACCCCATACAAGTGGTCAGACTATGTCCACAAGGTGTCTTCCATCTTCCTTGCCCACCATGGTGATGCTGAACGTATCTTCTGTGTGAATGACCCATATGACACACCATACTCTACTAAAGATGACGAGCGAGACCTGCGGGTACAGGGTAAGGCACATATACCCAACACCTACATGAAATTGAATGACCCCTTCCCTTCTGCCCAAGCATTCAAAACACTTCTATGTAGCGTCAGCAACAAGGGGCGGATGCAAAAGCTGATATGCACCTACCTGACAGACCTTGCAGAGAGTGTTGATGCAGAGATTGTCTACTCTTTTGGCTCCCACTGCACCAATTTGTCAACCCAGCAACCAATGGAGAACTACAGCTTTGACCAGTCTGAGGCTGATACTGTCCTCTTTTCTGCTTACGCAGTTCTGCGTGAATCAGGCTACAGTGGCCCTGTTGTCATTGATACCGCTGATACCGATGCCTATGTCGCGGCAGCAGTCATCTCGCAGCAGCTGCCCGGAAAGCTCTGTATCAAGAGGAAGAAGGAGACTATCTTATGTCATGGCCTGGTTAATGACGAGATGGCAGACTGTATTGTGCAGCTGCACTGTATGACAGGCTGTGATGCCAACTCAGGCTTCTATGGCAAGGGTAAGAAGTTGGTGTATGACCGGGTGGCGAAGAGCCCTGTGGCTCGACGGCAGCTCTCGCTGTGTGGAGATAGCCTTGACCTTGAGGAGGAGGTGCTAGAGGAGCTCTTCCAGTTCACACGACATGTCATCTATGGTGACGAAAAGAGTAGCACCATGGCTGAGGCCCATGCAGCAAAGTGGAAGACACTGAAAAACAAATCATTTATCCGTCTCCCTCCAGATGCAGACAGCCTACGCCAACACTGCCTCCGAGCAAACTACTTGGCATATCTTGTGCGTCATCCCTCCAAGAAACACCACCCCTCACCACTCGGACATGGCTGGGAGCTGGTGGGTGGTCACGGTCGCCCTGTCCGCCACACGCAACCTGCTCTCCCGACACATCTACCTGCACCAGGGCCAGCTGAAGAGAGTGAGGAAGATGAGAGCCAGGAGGGGAATGAGGAGCGAGATGATGATGTACAAAGGCGGGGAGATTCATCGGAATCTGATGATTCAGATTCTAGTGAAGCAGAATGCTCTGATTCGGACTAATCATATAATTAAAGGTCATATTGATTAATTACTTCATTTGAAAACTGTTCAAGTCACAGCTATTAAAAATAGCTTATTTTGAAGTGTAATGAGTTTACTTGTCATGCAATCATCAATTACTTTACTGCAAGATATCCTTATGGAGGTAGTTTCTTTAACATGTTTAAGTACAAAAGTTGCATTTTCGCTCTACTGGATGGTGGCCATCTTGGATTTCTGGGTCAAAATAATGTCATAACGTCAAACTAATGTCAGATTCGGAATCCTCGTGGTCAAATTACCCAAAAAAGTGTCTTTGTACGTGATTCTAGGTGTTCTGGTTCAAAACTTAATTTTTCAAGATAGTGCCGGCGGTCATCTTGGATTCGGGCCTCTGGCGAAAAATGCCGGGATTTTTGGGAGGGACATAGAGGCTATTTTTGTTATAAAATGTCAATAGAAGTCAAATCAATCGTCAAACCTTACTAGCCAGAAAATGGTCACGGAATTGAAGTTTTGGACCTAACTAATGGGTTGTTGCGTTCTGTATTAGTGGAAAACAACTGCTGCACATCTCCAAAAGTTATTGCCGCTTCCTCTGGAGAAGGTCCGTCAACTCGACAATGCTGTTTGTCATGGAGTGGTGGCTTTAGGAAATTACGGCATGAAACAGCGTGCTATTGCTCGGCAGTATGGCACCACTCAAGGTCAGGTGTCAAAGATCCTGAAACGAAATGCTCAGAGGGGTGTCCCTACTCCAATACCGAGGCCAGGACGTCCCCACAGAAGCACAAGGAGGGATGATCGCCAGCTGCACTGGTTAGTCCGCAATGGCCATACCAAGTCAGCTAATCGGCTTAGGGCTGAGTGGCAGCAACTGACAAATGTGCCTGTATCCAGAAGGCTAGTCAACCAACGACTGGTTCAAGCAGGCTATCGTGCCAGGTGTCCCCTGAGAAAGCCACGCCTGACCAGACAACACCGCCAGCGCCGATTGCAGTGGGCCAGAGAGCACCGTCAATGGCAGCCAGGACACTGGAATCACGTGGTCTTCAGTGACGAGTCTAGATTTCTGGTCTATCGTCAAGATGGCCGCGTCCGAGTGCGCAGACAAGTGCATGAAGCCTACAACAAAGATTGTATAGTGCCAAGAGTCCAAGCTGGGGTGACCGTTTGGGCTGCTTTTCATGCAGGGGGAAAAACTGACCTGGTTGTTCTGAATGGAAACCTGAACCAGTTCAAGTACAGGGCCATTCTGGAAGAAACATTGCTTCCATTTGCTCGTGCAGCCTTTCGAGGAAACTTTGTCTTCCAAGATGACAATGCACAGCCTCATCGTGCTCGCATGATCCAACACTTTCTTGCTGACCGTGGTGTAGAGCATATGGAGTGGCCTGCCATGTCCCCGGATGTGAATCCGATGGAGAACTTGTGGGCAGAATTAACGCATCAAATCGACCACTTGGACCAGCAGCCGACCTCTGTGCGTGAATTGCAGCAGGCTGTTGTCACTGCATGGCAAGTGATTCCTGTCCAAACCTTGGCAAATCTCGTGAACAGCATGCCTCAACATGTACGTGCTCTCCTGAATGCTCGTGGGGGTTACACGAAGTACTGAACTGTAATTTTACTGTCCGTACTCCCAGTCGTAATTTAACTTTTGTTTTTGTTAAAAAAATTTTTGGCTAATGTGCAAAATAAAGAGATACTTCTGGAAAACGTACAGAACTTTAACACAGTACTGTCCATGAATTGAGTTCGATATCAGTTTACATCACTTTCAAGGATCAATTTATTTGTTTCGAAATGTCAAATGTGGTTTTTTGTTTCTTTTAAAGGTCACATTAACAAAATCTAGAATAATTTCAACATAATTCCAATGAACTTTTGGTTCTAAGACATCTTGAAAAGTAAGTTCACCCCCACAAAAAAATATTCCATATTAAATGCCAAGTCTGTATTTAGTCAAATCCGCCATTGATCGTCGCCTCAAAGTAAGCTCGATTGCCATTCGTGATTTCCCGGTCTTAACCAAGGGGAGTCATGCGAAAGTATATATAGAGATCTATGTAGAATGTAGATGTATATAAATATCCATGTAAGTCTATATAAAGATCTATGTATGTCTATATAAAGATCTAAGTAGTTCTATATATAAAGATATATGTAGATCTATATAAATATATTAGGTACAGGTGAGGTACACGTGCTATGCACAGGCGAGAAGGCAAAAGCAAACAAACAATGTGGAAACGGTGAATGCTAAACCATGGAACCAATAAATTCCATATTCCTGTGCGACCTTCATTCGAATGTCAGGCATTGGCAGCAGGTCCGTGAAGGATTTGCACAAACAACATACCCCATCTGAATGGTTCTATCCCCAGTCAATAGCGAATCTGCATATGGCGAATCCACGAATGCCACTGTTAGAAAGTAGAAAACCTCACGTCATTTCGTCATTCATATTTAAACTCAATATCTCTGTTGTCATTCCAAACAGCATCATTCCAATCATACATTAATACTATAACAAAATACAGTGTTAAATTATGGTTGTTTTGAGATATTTATCAAACCAGCCCATTGCCGTCATCTGTCACTTCCAGATTCGGGAGCAGGTCTGTATCGAGTCAATATTAAAATCCTACTTTTATTGAGGAACTTGTGAAAGCTCCGACCTGCCTTACAACATCCGCTGGGACCCCAAAATGTTCCACAGAAGGAATCGTTCCACATAAATATGTATGAAGATCTATATAAATATCTACATAGATCGATATAAATATCAATGTAGATCTATATAAATATATATGTAGGTCGATATAAATATCTATGTGTGTTTATATAAATATCTATGTTGATCTATATAAATATCAATGTAGATCTATATAAATATCTATGTAGATCTCTATAAATATTTATGTATGTTTATATAAATATCTATGTTTGTCCATATAAATATCTATGTAGGTCAATATAAATATCTATGTAGGTTTATATAAATATCTATGTAGGGTTATATAAGTATCTATGAAGATCTACATAAACACCTATGTAGATCTATATAAATACCGATGTAGGTTTATATAAATATCTATGTTTGTCTGTATAAATATCTATGTAGGTCTATATAAATATCTATGTGGGTTTATATAAATATCTATGAAGATCTACATAAACATCTTTGTCGATCTATACAAATACCTATGTCGGTTTATATCTATGTCGGTTGATATAAATATCTATGTTTCTCTACATAAATATCTATGTAGGTTTATATAAATATCTATGTTTTTCGATATAAATATCTATGTAGTGTTACGGATTCGTCACTTCCGTTGTGGTGGTTTTCATCCACTGTAAACATTTTTGATTCCATGTACTATTATTGTTTTCAAAAGGTTTATTGTTTATGAACTGTTTTCAAAAGGTGAAAAAGTTAGAGTTAAAAGAAACCGGAAACCGGATCGGGAACCGGACGACGACGAAGAGGAAGAGGAGAAAAAGAAGGCAGAGCGAGGGAGTTCGACAAGAAAGCCGAGCTGCTTTGAGGTCTGGAGCAAACGTTGACGAACAGAGGTCACTAGCGAACTTCGGGTTTCCCGGGAAAGGGATTCTTGCAACAGAGTTGTTATCGCTGTGACAGATAAACCTGCGTGTCAGGTTTTTGGCGGTGGATTCCGAGGAGAATCATCGTCGGGCCATTACGCCTCGAGAACGGGCCTTTTTGACTCACGCGCTTTGCGCATCGCGCAAGGTCTTTGCTTCGCTTCCACCGTTTTCACCGCATTCAGACGTTTATCTGGTATGTGTGTGTGTGTGTGTGTGTGTGTGTGTGTGTGTGTGTGTGTGTGCGTAACGTGGATTTTGAAGGTAAATCTGCGGTCCGCCGACTGTGAGCCGCGAAACGTCCATACCCGAGGGTGTGATTTCTCAGTCGCCTGGAGGGCGCCTTTGGATTTCCCAGTCGCCTTGAGGGCGCCTTTGCGCAGCTTTGGCCGCGTGACTGTGACTGTCATCTGAACGGGATTCTGGTCTCGATTAGACATCGTTCTGATGATCGCTGGAGCGGATCGACTTTGGCTTGAAGCCGGAATCAACTTTGGCTTGAAGCCGGGATTAGAGACATTGGGAATCTTCTTCTTTTCGCTCACTTGGAGCACAGTGAGTTATATTGTACGAACCTGATGGTACCATCATAGGATATATATTGATTGTCCTTTTGATTAATATTATTGTTGTACTGTTATTCTTGTGTGATCTTAATACAATATTTGTTTGTTGGTAACAATTGGTGTGGCTTCAACATTGATCTTTGACATACAGAATAACACATTTATCTGCCGTGACTCCTCTCGGGGCTCGGGGGTACACCGTGACCAGGGGGTTTGGGGAGGAGCACGTAACAGAAATTGGGAGCTCGTCCGAAAAATTGGGGGTTCGTCCAAAATTGGCCCAAATTGAAATTGGGGGCTTGTCTTTGCTGACAAAATTCCTAAACCTCATCCGGGATTAAACTCCCTAACACTTGTCCGGGATAGAATTCCCTAACATTCCCAAAATTCCCAAATTTGGAATTTTTCTAACATTCCCAAATTTGTCAAAAAAAAAAAATGGAAAATTTTTGTGTGAAGGTTAACAGGTGCTAACTAATAGTCACCATGGTGTTTGACGCAGAAAAGTTTGCGGCATCCCCTAATGAGGCACAGTTCCAAGTGTTAAAAATATCGGAACTCTTGATATTGGCAAAACATTTTAACTTGGAGGTCCGAGCTCATATGAAGAAAGCCGAGATGCAGACATTGGTGGTAGAATCTCTGGTGGGACAAGGAACATGGACAGAGGTAGCCTTGGATTGGTTACCCGAGGAAAAAGAAAATGTGGAGCTCCAGAAAATGGAGATGCAACTGCAGAGCCTTACTTACTTACTGCGTCGAGCTTGCTCGGCATTCCATGACACGTTTCTTCCATTCATCTCTGTCACTCATGGCATTAGGTAGTTCGTCAACCAGACACCCAGTATCATTTGTAAGCTGATCGATATATGTTTTCGCAGGTCTCCCTGGTGCCTGTTTGCCGTGAGTTGGTAACCAAAGTAAAACATCGCTTGCGAGCTCATCTTTGTTTCTCCAGCAGTGCCCAGCGAATCTTAATCTGCGTTGACGTATGGTTACACTGATTGGTGGGATTTTTGCATACAATTCATATTTTGTGGGGTGCTCTTTCCATGAGATGTTAAGGGCTGCTCTGAGCTTGCGAGTGTATGCACCATCCAGGGCCTTTTCTAGTGACGATGTCAAGGTCCATGTAATTGCCCCATATACAAGAACTGATTCAACAGCTGCTCTAAAGAAGTTTCGTTTCAGCTCTATTGGAAGCGCAGATTTCCAAATCTTGCCTAGACTGTTTAAAGCTCCCCAAGCCTTTCCAAGTCTGATGTCGACATCTCTTTTTGTGGAGGCGATGCTGCTTCCCAGGTATGTGAATTCGTCAACCTTTTTGATGTTTTCACCAGTGAGTGATTTTATGTCTACAACTTGATCTTGATTAAGACTGATGTACTCTGTCTTCGAGGCATTTATGTAGAGACCAATTTGGCTGGCTACTTCTTCAATCTTGTGTAGTAGTGTCGCTGCATCATTGTTATAGTCTGCTAGAACCGCAAGATCATCTGCATAATCTGCATCTGTAATCTTCTTGGATGGGTATCGCCGACTTTTCCGTTTACTTAGGGTAAATCCAAGTTCTTTGTTGGTGTCTATTGCTTTGCGTAGCACATAATCGAGACATATTATGAATAAGTAGGGAGCGAGGGTATCACCCTGTAAAACTCCTGCCATGATGTCAAAACAGTCTGTATCGCCGTCAGGTGATCGGACTATTGCATGCGAGTTCTTATACAGCATCATGATGGCATTAACTGTCTCCTGAGGTATCCCGAATGCTAGCAGTATCTCCTTCATCTTACCTCGATGGATGGAGTCGAAAGCTCTGCAGAGCCAGGAAAGGTTAAAAGAGTTGGAATGGAAAGCTGAGGAAAGAAGAGCAGAACAGGAACGAGAACTCGAGGAGAGAAGAGCAGAGGAAAGGAGAGCTGAAAGGGAACTCGAGGAAAGAAGAGTAGAACAGGAACGAGAACTCGAGGAGAGAAGAACAGAGGAAAGGAGAACTGAAGAAGAACGACGAGCAGGGGAAAGAGCAGAGGAAAGGAGAGCCGAAAGGGAGTTAAAGGAACGTGACATGGAGTATCAGAAGGAACTTAAACTCAAGGAGCTGGAATTAATGGGAGAACGGTGAGAAGTCGTATCCATGCCGGCTAGTTCGACAACTAGTCAGAACACTTGGAATGTTGGTTGGCATGTGAGGCTGGTTCCACCCTTCAATGAAAAGGAGGTAGCCAAGTTTTTTTTACACTTTGAGAAAGTGGCTCAAATGCTAAAATGGCCTGTGGGGTCCTGGACTATGTTAGTGCAAAGTGTTTTGGTGGGTAAAGCTCAAGATATCTATTCGGCTTTACCGATTGACCAATGTGCAGATTATGAGATAGTGAAGAAAACCATTCTCAAAGCCCATGAATTGGTCCCTGAAGCTTACCGGCAAAAATTCAGGAATGCCAGGAAGAGGGAGAGTGAGACCCATGTGGAGTTTGCCAGAATGAAAGAAACCATGTTTGATCGGTGGTGTGACTCGAAGGGGATTGGGAAAGACTTCAAACTGTTGTGACAATTGATCTTGGTGGAGGAATTCAAACAGTGTGTCCACGCGGACATTAAAGTACATCTGGATGAAAAGAAAGTACCAGAGTTGTATGAGGCAGCAACCGTGGCAGATGACTATGCCTTGACACACAGGATGGGGTTCCACAAACCTAACTTCCCGCCTAGAGTTAGCCAGGGGAGTTATGGTAAATCAGGGGCGGAGAACAAATATTCATTGAGGCGGCCTAGAGATGACTATGGGGACAAATCTGATACCGCAAATTTTATGGATCAGAAGACTACAGTTCCAAGACAGACTTATCTTCCGGGGTGCCCGAGGCAGACCACGAGTTTTTCCTTCGGGCCTACTTGTGCTTTTTGCAAGAAACCTGGACATTTGATGTCCCAATGTTACACCCTGAAAAGGGAAAATCAGGAGCGGAGTCAGACTAGTACAACTCCGAATGCATTGGCCAATGCGAGAAATCGTCCTTGGAGGACAGTGCCTTGTGAAGGTTCCCATGCCAAAGTTACGGCATCACAGAACGACCGTGTTCAAGAGGGTTACAAACCTTTTATTTCAGAGGGGTTTGTGTCACTGGATGGAGACTTAACGAACCAGAGATCTGTTAGGGTATTGAGGGACACAGGAGCACATCAATCTTTGATGCCTGAAGGCATTTTTCCATTGTCAGAGAAGATGGCACCTGGTGTTAGTGTTCTTTTACAGTGGGTTGGTGGCTATGTTAAAGCTCCATTTCATGTCATCCATTTGAAGTCTGATTTGGTGTCAGGACCGGTCACCGTAGGTTTACAAACCACTCTTCATGGAGAGGGAATCTCTTTTATTATCGGGAATGATTTGGCTGGTGGTCGAGTTTCTGGTAATCCAAGGTTGGTTGAAAAGCCCAGTATGGAAAATAACACCGCACAGTTAGAGCAGGAGATTCCGGGTATCTTTCCATCCTGTGCAGTGACTTGTGCTATGGGTAGGAAGTGCTCTGAAGAGAAGGAGAAGGAAGGCGATGTGGATTTGGGTTCCTTAGAGATATTGGAGGAAAATTCTGAAGGAGGTAATAGGAAAGGGAGTGACATCAAGGAACTTAAGGAAAAGGTGGCATCTGGAACCAAAGAGGAAATGGAGTGTCCGTCGGAGACATCTGGGAACGAGGTTGAGCAAACAGTGCTGGTCCGAAAGAGACTTGTTGAAGAACAACACAGAGATTCGGAGATCCGGAGTTTAATTGGTAAAGCCGTTACAGAGGAAGAGGCTATGAAGATACCTGTTTGTTACTTCATGAAAGGGGAAATACTCATGAGAAAATGGAGACCACCGGAGGTGCCAGCAAATGATGAGTGGAAAGTTCATTACCAAATTGTGGTGCCACCGCCGTACCGGAAGGAGAAAATCATTTTTTGTCTGGCCAGGATAACCATAACCATAACCATAACTATGACCATAACCATAACCATAACTATGACCATAACTCCCCTGGATCATTTTTTCTGGCCAGGATTGCGACGTGATGTGGCGGAGTTCTGCAAATCTTGCCATTCTTGCCAGCTGGTGGGAAAACCTAATCAGAAAGTCCCATCCGCACCTTTAAAACCCATTCCAGTTTGGCGCATGAGACACCTTTGGCCGGGCACCTCGGAGTGAACAAGACCTGTGAAAGAATATTGGTACATTTTTTCTGGCCAGGATTGCGACGTGATGTGGCGGAGTTCTGCAAATCTTGCCATTCTTGCCAGCTGGTGAGAAAACCTAATCAGAAAGTCCCATCCGCACCTTTAAAACCCATTCCAGCTTTTGAAGAGCCATTCAGCCGTGTCATTATTGACTGTGTAGGCCCTTTACCTAAAACTAAGGCTGGACATCAGTATTTGTTGACCATTATGTGCGCTTCCACAAGGTTCCCAGAGGCAGTGCCTCTTAGAAAAATTACTGCGGCAGTTATTGCGAAGGCCTTGATTAAATTTTTCACTTTGGTTGGCCTACCTGAGGCCATCCAGTCTGATCAGGGTTCCAATTTCATGTCAACGCTTTTTCAGCAAGTGGTACACCTGTTGGGAGTGGAGCAAGTAAGATCAAGTACTTACCATCCCGAGAGCCAAG
Organism: Myxine glutinosa; assembly: GCF_964187855.1. Taxonomy (NCBI): domain Eukaryota; kingdom Metazoa; phylum Chordata; class Myxini; order Myxiniformes; family Myxinidae; genus Myxine; species Myxine glutinosa. The sequence goes on along the minus strand of NC_136262.1, from coordinate 185,860,126 downwards.
GGGCCTTGGAAAGGTTTCACCAGACATTGAAGAATATGATCAGAACGTATTGTTTTGAATGTGACAAGGATTGGGATGAAGGAATACCCTTATTGTTGTTTGCTACGAGGGAATCTGTTCAGGAGTCATTGGGGTTCAGTCCTTTTGAACTTGTGTTTGGACACGCAGTGCGAGGACCATTGAAATTGGTGAAAGAACAGTGGCTACAGGAGGAGTCACAGTCAACAGTGGTGGAGTATGTGTCAATGGTTAGGCACAGATTGGCAAAGGCTTGTGAAGTTGCAAGAAGAAACTTGAAAGTGACACAGGATAAAATGAAAGTGAGACATGAAAATAAATCTCAGATGAGAAATTTCAGTCCTGAGGACCGAGTGTTAGTGTTGCTTCCTGTTCCAGGTCAGCCACTACAGGCTAGATATTTTGGTCCCTATGCAATCGAAAGGAGGGTTAATGAAACAGATTACGTGGTGACTACTCCCCGACCGACGGAAAAAGCGGCAGCTCTGTCATGTCAACCGACTGAAGAAATATCATGAGAGGAAGCCTGTGGAAGAAATGGTTCCTGTCTCACCTGTCGTGCCTGTAGTCGGGGTGCAAGAGAATCCAGAGGTTGAGGCCGGTGTGAAGTTTGATAACTTTGATGACCAGGCTTGTCCCAGATTGACGAACACGGAAGTGTTGAGCAATTTAGATGAGAAATTAGGTCATTTGACGAGGGAACAAACAAGGCCAACTATCCAGCGTAATTTTTGAGTTTGCACATTTGTTCACAGATGTACCTGGTCGTACTGACCTGGTATATCATGATATTGAGGTGGGGGAATCAACTCCTGTGAAACAACACCCCTATCGGATGAACTCTGTGAAGATGGAGTATCTTCGGAAGGAGGTTCAGTTTATGTTGGAGAATGACATCATCGAACCAAGCAGCAGTGAATGGAGCTCACCATGTGTGTTGGTTCCAAAACCTGATGGCAGTTTTCGCTGTTGTACAGATTTAAAACGGGTTAATGCAGTGACCAAGACCGACTCATATCCCATCCCGAGGATTGATGACTGTATTGATAGAATAGGCCCAGCTAAATTTGTAACTAAATTTGACTTGCTGAAAGGGTATTGGCAGATTCCTCTTGCTCATCGAGCCAAGGAAATCTCGGCTTTAGTCACACCAAATGGGATGTATCAGTACAAGGTTCTTCCCTTTGGATTGAAAAACGGGCCTGCTACATTTCAACGGCTGATTAATAAGCTCATTGCAGACCTTGAGGGGGGTGGAGGCTTATCTGGATGATGTCATCATCCACACTATGACCATGGAAGATCATATTAAACAAATTCATGCATTTTTCAAGAAACTGACCGAGGCAGGGTTGACCATCAACTTATCTAAGAGTGAGTTTGTAAAGGCACAGGTGGTGTTCCTAGGCCATGTAGTAGGTCAGAGTCAGGTGAAACTGGTGACAGCCAAGATAGAAGCCATTGATCGCTTCCAAGTTCCAAAAGGGAAGAAGGAGCTTATGAGATTCTTGGGTATGGCTGGTTGGTACCGGCCGTTCTGCAGGAATTTTTCTGATGTGGTAGCCCCTTTAACGAATTTGCTGAGGAAAGAGACGAAGTTTGTTTGGGATGACAAATGTCAGGCTGCCTTTGCCCACGTCAAAGCAATATTAATGAGCTCTCCTGTCCGAGCAGTCCCGGATTTTCAAGCACCTTTCAAGTTGGCCATTGATGCAAGTGATGTGGGGGCTGGGGCAGTTCTATTACATCAAGATGACGATGGAGTGGATCACCCGGTGTGCTACTACTCCAGAAAGTTTAACAAACATCAGGCAAATTATGCCACTGTGGAAAAAGAGAACCTTGCTCTCCTGCTAGCACTTCAGCATTATGAGGTGTATCTGGGAACTACTACCTTTCCTCGAAAGGTCTTCACTGATCACAACCCTTTAACCTTCATTCAAAAAATGAAAAATAAAAACCAGAGGTTGATGAGATGGAGTTTGGCTTTGCAGGAGTTCAACTTGGAAATTGAGCATGTAAAGGGCAGGGACAATGTCGTTGCTGATGCTTTGTCCAGAGTGAACTAACTTTGGAAATTTCTGTAAGTTGTTTGGAAGTTTTGTTGCTTTCTTTTGGGGAATATTAATTATTGTTGCTCACGTGAATTGAAAATTTGGGTGTGAGTTTTACTTTTGTTTGTTAAAAGAGTTTTTGCCTGCAAAGAAAGTTTTCACTATGTTCATACTTTCTTTCTTGAGGGGGGAAAGTGTTACGGATTCGTCACTTCCGTTGTGGTGGTTTTCATCCACTGTAAACATTTTTGAATCCATGTACTATTATTGTTTTCAAAAGGTTTTTTTTTTTTTTTTTTTTTTTTTTTTTTTTTAATATACTGAATCGAGGCTCGTGAAAGAGCTAACATTTACTTCACAAACAAATCAAACAGACAAACAAAATACCCAAAAAGAGGGAGCGGAAGACAAGATGGGGAGAGAAGGGGAAGCACACAAACAACATCCGAGAGCAGGGAGATGTGTGGAAGGGAGAGGGCCCGGGGGGAGGAGGTATGGGAAGGGGGGGGGGGGGGGAGGGAGAAGTATAAAACACAAGGACACCAAGGACTTCCTGGACAGAAGTTGGTATTTCAAAAAAGTGGAATTGGGGTGAAATTAGCGGGGGTAGAAAAGATCAAGGTTTTGGATGGGGGAAGATAAGAGATGGTGGTGAACAGCTGTTTTAAAGACTTGGAGGGTGGAGTGGGATTGAAGAGAGTGAGGGAGTTTGTTCCAGAGGCAGGAGAAAAGAGGAATGAAGGAGTGAAGGTGAGCAGAGAGTCTTGATTTTGGCAGTTTAACCATAAGAGGGTTGCAGGCAGATCTTGTGCGACCTGTAGGAATATTTGCGGGACAGAGCCCAGAGAGAGCTGGGGGGGCAAGGCCAGAGAGGAGTCGGTAGAAGACGGAAAGACCACCAATCTGCCTGCGGTGAGTGAGTGAGAGGCCCTTGGAGTTAGCTTCATCGCGGGAGATTCCAATGATTCTGAATGCTTTGGTTTCAACAGCGTGAAGGCGAGCTAGGTGTGAGGCAGGAGCACCAGCCCAGAGGGGAGAGCAGTATTCCATTGAGCTGCGGATGAAAGCCTTGTATGTGGTGAGGAGCTCAGGTGTGCCAAGGAAGGACTTTGCACGATGGAGGATGCCCAGTCGGCGACTGGCTTTGGAGGCCAGATTTGAAATGTGGTTTTCCCAGGAAAGATCATGGCAGATAGTGAGACCCAAAAGCTTGAGTGACAGAACTTCTTGGAGAGGATTATTCAGAAAGTGGATGGGAGGGTTGTCCAGTCGGTCTTTTCGGAGAGACATCGTAAGAGTGTGAGATTTGTCAGGATTGAAAGACATGTTCCACTTGTTTGCCCAGTCTGTGATTTTGTCAAGGTCTGCAGAGAGTGAGGAGGCTGCAGACTGCCGATTTGAGGGATGAAGAATGGAGCGACAGAGAGTAGAGTCGTCAGCAAAGAGATAGAGAGGATTTTCAAGAGAGTCAGAGAGATCATTGATGAAGACCAGAAAAAGCACAGGGCCCAGAACACTGCCTTGGGGAACTCCAGCCTGAACAGGAAGAGGAGATGAGAGAAACCCATTCAGGGCCACACGTTGACTACGACTAGAGAGGAAGTCCGCCAGCCATGCGTGGAGATTTCCAAGGATACCAAAAGAGGAGAGTTTGGTGAGCAGAGCGGGGTGCCAGACCGTATCGAAGGCACGTGATATGTCAAGGGAGACTGCTCTAATTTCCTGTTTGGCATTGAGGACCTCCATCCATTGTTGAGAAAGAAGAAGCAGCATGTCCAGAGTGGAGTGTCCAGGTCTGAAACCAAATTGATGATCAGAGATCAAGCCATTGGAGAAGAGGAAAGATTTCATATCTGAAGCAATGATGGATTCCATGACTTTGCTGATAATTGGGAAAAGGCTGATTGGTCTGTAGTTGCTGGGATCTGTTTTTGCACCTTTTTTGTGCAAAGCGGTGATGTTGGCAGATTTCCAAGCAGATGGAAGATGACCTTGAGCAAAAGAGAGGGTGAAGAGAACAGAGAGAGGGAGTGAAAGAGCGGAAGAACATGATTTTAGGACCCGTGGGCTGATGCCGTCAGGTCCAGTTGCAGAATCAGAGTCGAGGGTTGACAGAAACTTTTCCACCTTGTCAGGAGGAAAGGACACAGAGTCCAGGAGCAGCTGGGTACGACTGGGTACGGTGGGTACAGAGAGGGATGGGTTTGGGACACAAGATTTAGAGGCAAACACAGAGTTGAGGCATTCAGCTTTTTCACGTGCGGAGTCAGCCGTGTGGCCATTTGAGGTGAGGGAGGGGGAACAAACACCAGAAACAGATTTGACCAGATGCCACCAGGATTTGGAAGAGGGAGACAGATAAGAGAGTTCGGTCCTGAGAACGGAGAGATATTGTTTCCTGGCTCTCCTGAGGGTGGACACACACTTGTTTCGGGCTTTGTGAAAGGAAATGAGATTTCCTTCCGTTGGATTTGCTTTCCAGGAGACGAAAGCAAGTTGTTTCTGGGCAATAGCCTCAACACAAGATTCCGTGTACCATGGACGGGAGGAAGGGTATGACAACTGAAGACGAGATGGGAGGGAACAACAACGGGTTCAACGGGAACAACCCCAACAACGGGGAAGGGTTTATTGTTTATGAACTGTTTTCAAAAGGTGAAAAAGTTAGAGTTAAAAGAAACCGGAAACCGGATCGGGAACCGGACGACGATGAAGAGGAAGAGGCAAAAAAGAAGGAGGAGCGAGGGAGTTCGACAAGAAAGCCGAGCTGCTTTGAGGTCTGGAGCAAACGTTGACGAATGGAGGTCACTAGCGAACTTCGGGTTTCCCGGGAAAGGGATTCTTGCGACAGAGTTGTTATCGCTGTGACAGATAAACCTGCGTGTCAGGTTTTTGGCGGTGGATTCCGAGGAGAATCATCGTCGGGGCCGTTACGCCTCGAGAACGGGCCGTCGGCCATTTTGACTTGCGCGCTTTGCGCATCGCGCAAGGTCTTTGCTTCGCTTCAGCCGTTTTCACCGCATTCAGACGTTTATCTGGTGTGTGTGTGTGTGTGTGTGTGTGTGTGTGTGTGTGTGTGTGTGTGTGTGTAACATGGATTTTGAAGGTAAATCTGCGGTTCGCCGACTGAGCCGTGAAACGTCCATACCCGAGGGTGTGATTTCCCAGTCGCCTGGAGGGCGCCTTTGGATTTCCCAGTTGCCTTGAGGGCGCCTTTGCACAGCTTTGGCCGCGTGACTGTGACTGTCATCCGAACGGGATTCTGGTCTCGATTAGACATCGTTCTGACGATCGCTGGAGCGGATCGACTTTGGCTTGAAGCTGGAATCAACTTTGGCTTGAAGCCGGGATTAGAGACATTGGGAATCTTCTTCTTATTGCTCACTTGGAGCACAGTGAGTTATATTGTACGAACCTGATGGTACCATCATAGGATATATATTGATTGTACTTTTGATTAATATTATTGTTGTACTGTTATTCTTGTGTGATCTTAATACAATATTTGTTTGTTGGTAACAATTGGTGTGGCTTCACCATTGATCTTTGACATACAGAATAACACATTTTTCTGCCGTGACTCCTCTCGGGGCTCGGAGGTACACCGTGACCAGGGGGTTTGGGGAGGAGCACGTAGCACTCGTAACAGTAGGTTGTAATGAAATTGGGTCTAAGTTACACCCAGGTGCTATGCTGTCTCCGACCACTGAGGGGCTTCCATAAGAACTCGGATGGACATCGCTCCGACACATTCCTGTGACATTTATTCTGTGTGGTAGTGCATACTCGAATGGTGCGTATTGATAGATGTTCCAGGCTTGCTTGCACTAATTGCCAATCTATTATTACTTCTATGATTACGGTATACTGATACAATGCTTGTTGATTTCTTGCAGGTGTTGCTGGAGATCGATTCTGAATTAAACCTACCATTGGGACAATGTTGTAGATCTGATTTTTACAACAATTAATTCAGAATCTTCTCTTCACCTTGAACGAGAACAACATGTCTCATAAGCTGATACAAGTTCCAATCTTTGGCGCGGACCCCCAAGCGCCAGATTCGTCTGCACAACTGCTACACTGGCTGAAGCTACTGACCAGTCACCTGGATGCGCAGGACGAACTCACCGATGTCACAAAGCTGGCGGTGCTGCACTCCAAAGTGAATCATACCGTGTACACATCCATTTCTCAGTGCGAAACGTACGATACTGCTGTGGAAGAAATGAAACGTATTTACCTCAAAACTCGGAGGGTGGTCAACACCCGATATCTGCTTGCGATTCGTCGACAAGAAGCCACGGAGACCATCGACCAGTTCGCTCAAGACCTCCGCCGGTTATTGAAGGACTGTACTACCGAGACATGCACCCATGCACAAGTTTGCGATGATCTTGCGCGGGATTCTTTTGTTTCTGGAATTCGGTCTCCAGTCATCAGACAAAGATTACTTGAAGAGGACGATTTGACACTAGAAAAGGCTCTTCGGCTATCTCTCTTGTACAACGAAGCGCAGGTACAAGCTGACACGTATGATCGCCCGTACGTTGCTGCAGGGTTAACCTGACCAACACGACCGGAGAGAGCTACCGCCGAGCTAGCGGATGCTGCATCTTCGCCGGAATCAGAGACACCCGACCCGGGTTTGACAGCGGCCGCCACAGCCGGACCCAAGGCAGGAAGTAACGCTAAGTGCTTTTTCTGTGGGAACCGGAACCATCTCAGGTCAGTTTGTCCGGCTAAGGAGGCGACGTTTCATTTGTGTTCAAAGAAAGGTCACTTTGCAAAAGTATGTCGTTCGTCTCGGGGCCAGCGAACTTGCTCGACGCTGAATGTGCTTCTCTCTCCGGCCGTGAAACAATCGGCGCCTCGTGTGGCCTTGATTGGAATCGCCCCTCTCTGTGGGCCCCGAGCTGAGCGTTCGACCTTGATGAGGCTTACTGCGCCGACTAAACAACTGGCGCAATCACAACGGTACACGGCTCGACCGTCCTTGACGGGTATTCCTTTGACACCCAGCCAACCTCCGGGTTTGGCTTTACGCACGGCGCAAGCTTGCGTCGGATCTCCGCGCGTGTCTCGAGCGCCCTCTAGCGGCGGCACGATCGACCTACGATCAACTTTGACTACACGAAAGCAGGGATCTCCGTGGGTGGCACGAGCGCCCCCTTCCGACGGCTCGACCGGCCTACAAGCGACTTCAACTGCATGGAAGACGTTAGCAGGCGTCAGATCCACACGTGAGGCTCGAGCGCCACCTCTGGACGACTCGACTTCTGCTGGGCCACCTGGCCTGTCCAGCGCTGTTATTCCACTCACGATTGAAGGAAAATTTGCAAATGCTTTAATTGACATGGGATCCACTGATAGTTATGTCGATTTTCGACTTGTTCAGAAGCATGGTTGGCCGATTCTCGGGACAAAACGCAGAATCTTCATGGCTTCTCAAGGGCTATGGCTCAGCACTCGGGGGGAATGTCGACTGAAGCTTGTAATTAAGGGTCGAATGTTTCCGGATGTGCATTTAATGGTCTTACCAGCATTATGTGCAGAAGTTTTGCTGGGACACGATTTTCTCCGGCGACATGGGCGTTTGGAAATGGAATTTGGTGGTACTGATACTCTTGCTGTGTGTGCTCTTGCAGGGATGGAAATTGAACCACTGTCGCTGTTTCCCAATATGACTACTGACTGTACACCGGTTGCTGTTAAATCGCGACGCTACTCACGGGCTGACACGCAATTCATTGCTGAAGAGACTGCACAGCTGTTAAAGCAAGGTATTATAGAACCTAGTCGGTCGCCTTGGCGGGCCCAAGTTTTGGTGGTTCGAACCGAATCGCACCGCAAACGCATGGTAATCGACTATTCGCAGACGATTAATCGGTTTACCCAGTTGGATGCCTACCCGCTCCCTGGAATGGATTCTCTGGTACGACAGGTGGCACAGTACTCGGTATATAGTCTAGTAGGAAGACTAGGTCCCCCTGCACCCCCCGGAGATATACTTCTAATCAGTGTTTCTAGATTGGAAAAAATGTGTAGAAAATGACTAGCTATGGCCCCAAGCTGAAAAATGTCCCACATACCATTTTTATGCAAATTACTGCTGCCATTATCAAAAAAACGATTTTTGACATATCTCAGCCAATATTGCAGATAATTGAAAAATGAAGGTGTCTAGACCCATGTTTTGAAGGGCATAGATCATGATAGAACTATTCATAACATGATTACATGTGTCTATGGTATACTAGTATGCATATTAATGCTGTAATTACAAAATAATCAGTTTTACAAATGATAAGGATACGTTAATACTGCAGATAACTTAACATGGTACATAAGGGGTCTAAACCCAGGTATTTTCAAGGTTAAATGTCAACAAGATGCTCCTGAGTCTTGCATAGGGGCGGGACATTGGCAGTAACATTGGTACCACTCAACTTTTCTTCCCACCATTGACTTTGTATTGCGAGAGATTTTCACTTGCTTATTTAAAGGTTTCTCACCCAGCCCACGTAAAATCTACCAACTCCTGCTGTTAACTCCCAAACATATTTTTTTATGTTATCCAATCACAGTGCAGAAATGACAGACTAGAGATCCAAATTAGTGCTGCTATAGCTGCCATTTTACATTTCCATCCATGTAACATGCGCGCTCGCGCGCTCGTATCAATTGGTAATGTCGCGCGCTCGTATCAATTGGTAACGTTGATGTTATTGAATACCTCAGTTGAAAGTTCAGTCTTCCATTCCATCTGTGTGTTGTTCTTGGTATTCATCCTCCAATCTAGCCAGGTAAGATGCTAACTATAATGTTACTCACACTCTTGACTTCAGTTTCTGCATGAAATCATAAACAGGCAGAATAACAGCTGAGCCAGCTAGCACCATGTTAGCTAACGTTAAAGCTAGCCTCATCTATGTACAGTATGTTCCTAATGTCGGTGTAACTTAAACTTTTGTTAATGCCAAACATGAGACATATCTGTTGACTTCTGTATATGAATTGAACCAGAAAGAGGCACGACAGCTGAGCTAGCTACAGTAACTTAGCACAATGTTTCATTGGCCTAGATAGCTAACGTTAGTGTGGAAGAATTTAGATGTTTTAGCTATTAGCACTTTTGATGCCACTAAACATGGTTTAGTCAGCTAAAAAGTACCCTAGTGTAGAACATGACTCAGAACCTCTGTTACCTCACTGAAAACTCAGAGCCTCCTTTCACAGGCACTTTTAACATCATTCGTGATTTCTTATTTGTCATTTAACAGTGATGGTAGACATCGACAGCAAGCATGCCCAAAAGAAAACGGAGTGTAGAACCTGCAGCCCAAAGCTCTCCTCCTACATGCATCCTTCATGTACCATCCATGTCTGATCATGGGGATTTCACGCCCCTCCGTAAAATTAAAGGATCTGCTTCAGAAAAACTGCAACTGCTTCAAAAGATCCGGGATAGACGTCTCAACCAACCGCATGACTCCCCATGTCGTATGCAATCAGTATGTGATCAGATCCCGGCAACTCTTCCTGATGACCTAGAAAGAGTAGGATATCACAGCAAGTGTTATAAGCACTTTGTCCGCCACTTTCATCGTCTGGGAGATGATACAGAACCAGGGCCATCAACCTCATCATGGCATCACTCTCCTCGTAAACCAGGAGGTTCTGCTGAACCCATCTTCCCGCCAGAGTGTATATTTTGTGAGAAAGTTGAGACCAAAGATGCTCATCGCAATACTGAGAGGCCTACAACCTTCCCATCCTTTAAAAACAAAGAAAATGCATGGGAGCAAATCGAAACACGGGCTGAGAAAATGGGTCTCTATCGACTCCATCGAAAGGTGAAAAACAAAGACCTCTTTGCATGTGAGGCCAAACACCATCCGTCATGTTTTAAAGCTTTCCGCACAGCATTCTACAACTATGAGCGTGCGATTCACAGAGCCGAAGCACCAAAGGAGCAGGCTTGCATGTCAGCCGCCCATGAAAAGGCATTCAACTCAGTACTGGAACACATTCAAACCCAGGTCATCCAGCAGAATAAAGTTCTACAGCTTTCTTCCTTGCGCTTGCTCTATGTCGAGGAACTGAAACTGAATGGATATGAGAACTCAAATTATCGGTCAGAGAAACTACTGAAACGCCTACAGAATGACCCAATCAAGGAGCATATCCACTTCACGAAGGTTGATCATGACAAATGTGATGTCATTTCTTTCTGGCTTGTGCACAGCTCAAACATAACAGTTTCCAATGCTCTCGCACGAGCATTCACACTCGGAAGCACAAACAAGAACCAAAATGTTGCCCTCCAACTTCGCCAGGGTATTCTACAGGCTTTCAGAGAGTGTAAAGACCAACCATGGCCACCAACAGCTGAAGACATGGAGCTCAATCCTGAAGACATCCTACCTCCAGACCTTGTCCGCTTTCTCAGCGTGCTAATGACTGGCAAGGAGGGCATCGAGACAGAAAAGGTGAAGCGTCTGGTCTTCTCCATTGGACAAGATCTGTGCCGTGCAGTGTCAGATGGAAAATGGAAGTTACCAAAGCACATTCTCCTCTGTGTGACTGTAAGGCACCTGTTCCGAAGCAAACAGCTCACCACAATACTACACAGGCTTGGACACTCTGAGAGCTACGATTTCGCCTTGGAGTTGGAAACTGCTCTCGCCAAGGTCCTGGATGAAGTCTCAACTTATCGTACACCACAAATTGTGACAGGAGAGGGCAACCTTGTATTCCACTGTGAGTGGGACAACTTGACAACTTGACAACTTGACACTTGACAAGTGGGACAACCAGGAAGAGACTGATACCAGGGTGGTTCTGTACCTCCATCATGCTGCTACCATCGGATACAAGAACGCTGTAGTCAGAACACCGGACACAGACATCCTCCTGATCCTGCTCCACCATGCCCACAACATCAAGCTGACGGTGTACCTGGATACAGGGTCAGGGAAGCATCGCCAACTTGTCAACGTCTCTGAGCTGGCAGAATCCCTGGGAGAGGACTACTGTGCCACTCTCCTGGGGTACTATGTGTTCAGCGGAGAAGACTGCACCAGTGCCTTCAAAGGGAAGGGAAAGGTCGGGCCCTTGAAAAAGCTGGAGAAGAATCCCAGGTTTCACAGGGCATTCGGTGAACTGGGTGACAACTGGGATGCCAACCCTGAGGTGGAGAGGCAGTTAGAAAAATTCACCTGTGTGATGTACGGCCAGAGTCGCGAGTCATCAGTGGACATTGTCCGTGCCAAGCTGCTACGAAAAATGGTGGGAGAGGACAAGACCCTCACATCCAAGTCCAAGGTTGATCTGGCTCGCCTTCCTCCATGCCAGTCTGCCCTGAAGCCGCACATCCAGCGTGTGAACCACCGCGTAGCATTGTACAAAAGAGCCGATCAACCTATCATCGAAAAGCCAAAACCTTATGAGGAGCAAGGATGGATAAGGACTGATGAAGGACTGTTGAAACCAATGTGGTCCAGTGGTCCCATCCTACCAACCTCACTGGTGGATCTTCTGAACACAGGAGAGCACGAAGAGGAGGAGGAAGAGGAAGGAGAAGAAGAGTTTGACTCTGACGATTTCGATGAAAATGATGATGACTGACTCAGTGTAGAATCACTAATGCTAATGATGTTTATCTAAAACAAGCAAGAGAAGAGTGGTCACATTGAGTGCTAGGACTATTTTGACAGTTGTAATATTTAGAAAAATAAAACTTTGTGTTAACGTCTGTGTAGACGGACCTTAATATGAGTCTATTATTTCGTAAAACTGTGATTATTTTGTAAATAAAGCACTAATTAGCATACTAGTATACCATAGACACATGTAATCATGTTATGAATAGTTCTATCATGATCTATGCCCTTCAAAACATGGGTCTAGACACCTTCATTTTTCAATTATCTGCAATATTGGCTGAGATATGTCAAAAATCGTTTTTTTGATAATGGCAGCAGTAATTTGCATAAAAATGGTATGTGGGACATGTTTTCAGCTTGGGGCCATAGCTAGTCATTTTCTACACATTTTTTCCAATCTAGAAACACTGATTAGAAGTATATCTCCGGGGGGTGCAGGGGGACCTAGTCTTCCTACTAGACTAATATAGCACTCTCGATCTGCGTAGTGCATATCATCAGATTCCAATCTCTGCGGCAGATCACATCTATACTGGGTTTGAATCCGGACAGAGGTTGTACCAGTTCACCCGGCTTCCTTTCGGGGTCACGAATGGGGTATCGTGCTTCCAAAGGGCCATGGCCGACCTCATTGCTAAGGAGAATTTAACCGATGTCTTTGTTTATCTGGATAATCTCACGGTTTGTGGGTACGACAAAGATCATCATGATGCTAATCTGAAGCGCTTCCTCGAGGTTGCGCATAAGTATCGACTGACTATGAACGAGGCTAAATGTCGCTATTCTGCTCGAACGATAGATCTCCTGGGGTACACCGTGACCCACGGCTCTATTGCTCTGGATAAGGAGCGTCTGCGACCCTTGCTCGACATGGCCCCGCCCCGCGATCTTGCTCCTTTGAAGCGCGCTCTCGGGCTGTTTGCTCATTACTCAAAGTGGGCTCAAAATTTTTCCGAGAAGCTTTGTCCACTTGTGGATTGCAATGCGTTCCTCATGAGTCATGCTGCTAAGGCTGCTTTCCACGGCCTGAAGTCATACATAGCTGGCGCCGCTGTTTCGATGATAGACGAAAACAAGTCCTTTGTTTTGGAAAGCGATGCGTCAGACCACGCGATAGCTGCTACACTCTCTCAAGGGGGGCGACCTGTGGCCTTCTTTTCAAGTACTCTCTCTTCCGCGGAACGACGACACTCGTCTGTCAAAAAGGAGGCGTATGCCATCATCGAGTCGATCAAGCGTTGGCGTCCATATTTGCTCGGTCGATGTTTTCAGATCATCACGGATCAACAGAGTGTTGCCTTTATGTACGACACGCAACATGCTCAACAGATTAAGAATGAGAAAATCACTCGCTGGCAGATTGAGCTAGCCGATTTCTGTTACAAAATGAAATATCGCCCGGGGAGGGATAACCTTGTTGCAGATGCTTTATCACGGCCTGCAGTGTGTGCGAGTCTCACCTCCTTTGAGGATCTGCGCATCCTTCATGATACCTTGTGCCATCCCGGCGTGATGCGTTTAGCTCATTATGTACGCAGTCGTAACTTGCCCTATTCCGTTGAGGATATTCGTCGGCTCTATCGACCTGTTCCATATGCGCTGAACTCAAACCTCGTTTCTACAACCCTCCGATGGGTATGCTGGTCCAGGCCACTCGGCCGTGGGAGAGATTGGCAATGGACTTTAAAGGACCCCTGCCGGCTTCACCGGCTTCGAGTAGTTCTCGTTATCTGCTCACGATCGTTGTCGTTGATGAGTTCTCCAGATTCCCTTTTGCTTTCCCGTGCTGCGATATGTCTGCTGCTACGGTTATCCGGTGTCTGCAGAACTTGTTTTCTATGTTTGGGAATCCAGCCTATGTGCACACTGATCGAGGCGCGGTGTTCTTATCCCAGGATGTGAGAAACTTCTTGCTCCAGCATAATATCGCTTCTAGCTATACTACTCCGTACAGGCCATAGGCGAACGGACAGGTGGAACGATTTAATGGCATCATATGGAGAGCCGTTACTCTGAGCCTGAAGTCCCGCGGACTAGGACTGGACCAATGGGCTTGGTCGCTACCCGGGGCATTACGTTCGATCAGGACTTTACTGTGTACCACTACTAATCAAACTCCCCACGACCGTATGTTTCGTTACTCGCGTCGTTCGGGCAGTACCCGCCCTCTGCCAGGCTGGCTTACTGAGCCCGGACCGGCCTTCCTCAAACGCACGGTTCGCACAAGTAAATATGACCCGCTCGTTGACAAGGTGCGTATTCTCCAACCAATCCCAAGCACGCTCGTGTACTGTTGCCCAATGGACGGGAGTCTACAGTCTCAGTGCACCATCTTGCGCCATGCGGGGATATTGACGAGCCGGCTTACGGTACAGTTGATCTGACAATGGAGAATCTACCGGCTACTCCATCACCACTTGCACCCGATCTGGATGGCTTGGTGGGGCCACCGCCATTACCCGATTTAGGCGGACATTCCGATGTGGGGGATTCCGGCCTTGGGGATGTGGTATCCGGTGTCCATCGGACATGCGCCGGGAGAGAAATTTGCCGCCCCGACCGCTATGGTTGGACTGACTGACATAGACTGCTGCTCACTGATATTACTCTGCTGCTCGCTGATGTTATATGCTGCTAGCTTGATTTCTGCCCTAGCGGTAGTGTAGTTTTAACGGAGGGGAGAATGTAATGAAATTGTGTCTAAGTTGAACCCAGGTGCTATGCTGTCTCCGACCACTGAGGGGCTTCCATAAGAACTCGGACGGACATCGCTCCGACACATTCCTGTGACATTTATTCTGTGTGGTAGTGCACACTCGAATGGTGCGTATTGCTAGATGTTCCAGGCTTGCGTGCACTAATTGCCAATCTATTATTACTTCTATGATTACGGTATACTGATACAATGCTTGTTGATTTCTTACAGGTGTTGCTGGAGATCGATTCTGAATTAAACCTACCATTGGGACAATGTTGTAGATCTGATTTTTACAACATAGGTCTACATAAATATCTATGTCGGTTCATGTCAATATATATGTAGGTATATTAAAAAAACCATGTTTGTCTTTATAAATATCTGTGTAGGTTTATATAAATATCTATGTAGGTTTATATAAATATCTATGGAGGTTCATATAAATATATATGTTCGTCTATATAAATATCTATGTAGGTCTTCATAATAAATATTTATGTAGATTTTATAAATATCAATATTTGTCTTTATAAATATCTATGTAGGTTTACATAAACACCTATGTTTATATAAATATCTATGTCGATTTCTATAAATATCGATGTTAATCTACATAAATATGTATGTATGTTTATATAAATATCTATGTATGGCGAATCCTTCCAAGATGTTCATGTAAATTGTTGAGGTCACCGTATCCTGTGCAAAGACAAAATGGACACACCAAGCAGTCGTGGAGAAGGCCACACCAAACATTGACCTTTGGACAGTCGTAGATGTGTTCCATGACGACATAGGGGTTTTCAGAGCCCCAGATCCTCACATTGTGCCGGTTGGCCTTCCCCAATACATGGAGGCAAGCTTCATCTGTGAACATGACCTTTTCAGGTAATCTTCGTCATCCTCTATGCGCCTGAGCATTTCCAAGGCAAATGCCTTGCATTTGAGTCCATCATTTGGTTTGAGTTCCTGCAGAATCTGCACCTTATGGTAATAAAGCTTCTGTAATTTATGAAAAATTATGTGTACAGCGATGGTTGGTCGTCCCAGTCCTCTGGATTGGCATCGGATTGATTTTCTGGGACTTTTTTGAAATGATTCATGCACTTGTTCAACGTGTGCTGCACTTGTGCACACTATCCCTTGACGAGACCCGCTCATGGACCACACTCCGCACAGATGTACACAATCACCCATTCATACTCAGGTTAACTACAGATCCTGCCTGTATACCTGTGCCCCTCTATGTACCAATCCAATTCCAATTTAAACCTATTTACTGCTTCTGAACCACTACCTTTCCAGGGAGACCATTCCATGCTTAACCACCCCCTGACTGAATGACCCCTGCCATAAAACTGTCCTAACTCTCCTCTTCATTGCCCTTAAGTTATGTCCCCTGGTCCAAACACTATCCACTCTGCTGAAAAACTCCAACGCACCTACCTTGCCCCATCACTAGAGCATGGCAGAGTTGCTGACGCAGTGACTCTGCATCTTCTTTTTCTCAATCTCTGCCATTCTGCCACAAAGCAGGTTCAATGCTACTCAAGTAGTTCAATGCTACTGATTACACTAGGTTGTTTGCCTTCCCAGTGATAGATGGAGTAGCAATTTGGAATTTGGCCAGGGTGTCAGTGACATCGCCTTGTCTCGTATTTGCAAAAAAAATGAATGTGGGATCTTCACCATCCACCAGCGAATGCAAGTAGACTGCGGACCCCAGCTTAAAGTCGATCCAAGGGAATGCGCACTTTGTGATGAAACACCCTCCCTGTGAAGCACCAATTCGACAGTGTAGAGTAATCAAACCCAGTAGAGACAGCTGAAAGGGAAGTGCACTACCACCTCTGCACCACCCTAATGAATAGCCTGCTGGTTAAGTTACTGGACTGGCCTAAATTACCATGGCATTAATGTAGTGTCAGTAAAAGAAAAACAGCTGGCTCATTAAAGACTTTCAGGTAAAGGACTTGTCTCACCTGGCCTGGTTTACATGTGGTGCCAGTCCAGGCATTGTGATGCTTTTAATGCCCTCAGGGCAACTTGCGATGCACACCAAATTCTACCTCTAGAAAAGCAGTGCCACCTTACAAAATCAGCTCACATCATGTACCATGCTGGATACAGAACGTCGGTTCTGCCAAACTAGTTTCTTGGCTCGGGTTGCAATACTGATACACATATTTGTGGCATTAATATGATACTTGGCCGTGAAGGTGGCGACAATAGTTCGCCACCTCTTCACGTAGGACACCGTGGAACCTCCCAGTTTAATGTGAAACCGTGGGGGTGGCACACACATCGATAACTCACCCTTCCTGTGAAACACTGGGATGCCAGCTTATAGTTGGGCCAAGATTCAAACCCAGGCTGGACAGTTCAGAAGCGAGTTTGCGTACCTCTATTCCGTCATGCCAGCCCACCCTACAAAAAAGCAATATTTTCTCCAAAACTCAGTTTCGTACTATCCATGTTAATGGACATGTGACAATTGATGGTGTATTGAGAATGCACGATACCTGTTGCTGGCATGAAACATAATGATCTTGTGCTTTTCCACAGATGTTTCTATTCCATACCATGAGCCTGGTGGAATATCCAAATTTTGTTCAATGTGTCACGCATGGAAGCTACTCCAATGACTGGGAAGAAATTTTATACAACATGTTCACGTTTCTGTGCCTTTTCCTTCTGCCTTTGCTCATCATGGTTTACTGCTACTGTAAGATACTTCTTGTGATATCCAAGAAAATGAGAGAAGGCCCTGGTGAGTGTTGGCTTCCTCTTTTCAAGGTGCAAATGCCATTGAGATAATTTTGTGAAATTTGTGCAGGGAATTGTAACATGGGGCCTTGTCGTTCTTTCTTTTTCTATTTGGGTGATTTTGTAGAGCTATTGGCTTCTCATAAGTAGCATTTTAGTGTCTATCCCAAGTTACTCTGAGGACATTAAGTCAACCACAATGTGTAGACTGGCATTACATATAATTCCCAGACCACACACATAAAACAGATTACCCACTCCCTCAAAATCATTAGAAATCCCAACGAAAGACGAGCTCATTTTATAATTTATAATACCAGAAACACCCTCTCCTTTTGAGAACATTGGCAAGTCGTCTCAACGCCCCCACCCTCAGGGCGGGGGTGTTCACCTGGTCACCTGGGTACGAACAGCACATATGCAAATTTGGTGGAGATCGGGCAAATACCCTGTCATTCTGCCCTCTAAGGGTTTTTTTGGCATTTTGCCAACAAGTATGCAACATTTTCTGATTTTCAGATGTATATACAGTCGTGGCCAAAAATATTGGCACCCAGCACTTCTTTCAAATAGCTCACAATTTTCTCTCCTTTTAAATCAGAAAATAAAAATAAATGGAATTGACAAAATTATTGACACCCTAAACTTAAGATTTGGTAGCACAGCCTTTGAACAAAGTAACCACAGTCAAGCGCTTCCTATCGCCATGAATGAGCTTCCTACACCTCCCTAATGGCAGTTTGGCCCACTCTTCTTGTGTAAACTGCTCCAGTTCTCCCAGATTTGAAGGGTGTCTTCTCCCAACTGCTGTTTTCAGATCTCCCCATAGGTGTTCAATGGGATTTAGATCTGGACTCTTTGCTGGCCACTTCAGAACAGTCCAGCGTTTTGTCTTGAACCATTCCTGGGTGCTTTTTGAAGTGTGTTTGGGGTCATTGTCCTGCTGCAAGACCCATGACCTTCGACGGAGTCCCAACTTTCTGACACTGCGAATGCCACTGTTAGAAAGTAGAAAACCTCACGTCATTTCCTCATTCATATTTAAACTCAATATATCTGTTGTCATTCCAAACAGCATCATTCCAATCATACATTAATACTATAACAAAATACAGTGTTAAATTATGATTGCTTTGAGATATTATCAAACCAGTCCATTGTCGTCATCTGTTCACTTCCAGATTCAGGAGCAGGTCTGTATCGAGTCAATTTTAAAATTATACTTTTATTGAGGAACTTATGAAAGCCCCTACCGACCTTACAACATCCACTGGGTCCTCAAAATGTTGAAATTGACAAATTTAGATCTGAACTCATTGCTGGCCACTTCAGAACAGTCCAGTGTTCCAAAATGTCTTAGTAATCTCCTGATTTCATGATGCCATGCACACATTCAAGGCACCCAGTGCCAGAGGCAGCACAGCAACCCCAAAACATCACTGAACCTCCTCTGAGTTTGACTCTAGGGAAAGTGTTCTTTTCTTTGAAGGCTTCATTTTGTTTTCTGTAAACATAGAGATGATGTGCTTTACCAAAAAGCTCTAATTTGGTTTCATCTGTCCACAGAACATTCTCCCAGAAGGATTTTGGCTTATACAGGTGTGTTTTTGCAAACTCCAGTCGGGCTTTATGTCTCTCTCTCTCTCTCTCCGCAGTGGGGTCCTCCTGGGTCTCCTTCCATAGAACCCCCTTTCATTGAGTTGGCGATGGATGGTGCGAGTTGAAACTGTTGTACCTTGAATCTGAAGGTCAGCTTGAATCTGTTTGGCAGTTGATTAAGGTGCTTTCTCCACCATTCAAACAATCCTTCGCTGCAATTTTTGATCAAGTTTCAGAAATGAAATACACATGTGGATAGCAAAAAAAAATTCCAACACTTTTCTGGAAGAAATGGTGCATTATTTGAAAAAAGTGCAATTGTGCCAATATTTTTGGCCAGGACTGTACATACAGTGCCTTCAGAAAGTATTCTTCAGAAAGTATAAGAAGGAAAGGACCTCTGGTAGCTTGTAACTGTTGCTGCGTTTTTTCCTGAGGAATAACTGCTGAAATCTATCTATCTGAGTTCTTCCAAACATCTTTGTTCCTTTTACATTTCTTTTTACTTTTTCATACTTCTCTGTATTCATTCCAATTCTTGCTTCTTCTTTATTTCTCTCTTTCTTTGTCTATCTATCCAAGGAGAAGTGAATTATTGCAGAAAACTTTCTGGAAGGTTTAACTTGGGTGGGTTTGAGGGTAGAGGAGTAGCGGATGAAACCCGAATCCTATCCAGGTTCCTCCTGAGCACTCCATCTTTGCTCTTTACTTCTTCTGGTTCCTTCTGATGACTCCAATGCACTATTTGGTTTTCCATTCCATTCACATCCCTTGACTTTATGTACAGTGCTCCTTTTCTATTCCATCTCCAGGCGCTGCATGACATAATCGCCGGGCACAAAAGGGGGATGACGCGCGCTGAAAGGGAGTACTCAGTTTTCACTCCGGTTTCTTTCTTGTTTGTTTGTTTGTTTGTCCGGGCGATATCTCAGCCATCCTTCGAGCTAGAAAGCTGAAATTTGGGCACAATAGTGAGCAAGTGCTTTGGCAAAACTTTTTTTTTGATGAATCAATTTATTGACTAATTACTCAATTGTTATCGATTTATTAATCACTTATTTATTTTCTTTCTCATCTGGGAAATATCTGAAGCACCTTTTGAGTTAGGAAGCTGATACTTGGACATGACAATAAACCACCTTTAGAGGCCATTTTTCCCCGCAAAGCGGGGGTTGGCCTTTTTCGGGAACCGTGGTTGTTGTTGTTTTTCGGTCCCCTTTTTGAAGCAATGTTTTACGGCCGGATGCCCTTCCTGACGCCAACCCTTTTTGCCGCCCTCAACGACAAACAGGGAATTACCAGTGAACTGGTACTCAATTAGCCGACCTCAGAAGGATGACAGGCTGAGTCAACCCCCCTGGCGTTAATTCAGCAATCGACCATGTGATTTGGCTCACATTTGTTATGCAAATGTCATACCCTAATTTGGCTAATTTGGCAAAGTCAACCCTAATTTGGCTCAGCATTTGGATTTGACATGTGATTTGACCATGTGAATGACAATGACCATGTGATTTGGCTCAAAAGGGTATTTTTGATTAATTGATCAAAATGATTAAATTAATCAATGAATCGATTAATTATTTGTTTATTCGATGAATGACTTAATTAAAAAAATTAATTCAGTTACAGATTCGGATGAAACAGTGGTGGTTTACGTATTCGGGTAGTTCTTATTTTTTTACTTTTAAAAGTTTAAGGTCTGACCCTGCCAAAAGGATCCATTTGCCACAAAAACAGTGTGTAAAATATTTTTGAAAAATATCAATATTTAGAGGTCACCCAAGGCCTTGGAAGTTTTACCATGTACAGTCACGTGAAAAGTAAGTACACCCCATGTAAAGTTTTGACTTTTTCAACATATTTCAACATACAGCTATTTGATCTTCATTTCAACAATATTGATAGATAAAGGTGATATAATATAACAAATATCATGAAACATTTACATTTTGTAGTCCATTGTATAATTTAAATAAACATAAATGCAAATTTCGCATGTGGAAAAAGTAAGTACACCCCTACATTTATCACTACAAATACCTAAAATTAGAATCAGGTGCACCAGCTCAGGTGCAAATGATTAGAACATCGTTAGAGAGGATCTTGGAGGAACCTGTCTTATTTAAACCTCAGACATTTAGTTTGGTTTGCTCTTTGTTGTTGAAGTGTGCGGCGTCACCATGCCCAGATGAAAAGAGCTCTCTGAGGCCTTCAGAAAGGTTATAGATGCCTACGAGTCTGGGAAGGGATTTAAAAAGATCTCCAAACAATTTGAAATCAATCATTCGACTGTCCAGAAGATCATCTACAAGTGGAGAAGATTCCAAACAACTGCCAACTTGTTCAGGCCAGGCCGCCCCAGCAAGTTCAGCCCGAGCAGACCGCAAGATGCTGAAAGAAGTCTCTAAGAACCCCAGAATGTCATCACGGTACCGACAGGTAGCTCTTGCCACTGTTGATGTCAAAGTGCACGAGTCTACCATTAGAAAGAGGCTGCACAAATTTGATCTAAATGGGAGGTGTGCCAGGAGGAAACCTTTGCTGTCCAGAAAGAACATCAGGGCAAGAAAGTTTGCCAATGAACACCTGGGCAAAGACCAGCACTTCTGGAACAATGTGCTCTGGACAGATGAGTCAAAGGTAGAGCTATTTGGCCACAGTACCAGAAGACATGTTTGGCAAAAACCAAAGACAGCATTTGACCACAAGAACCTGATACCAACTTTAAAGCATGGTGGTGGAAATATTATGGTTTGGGGCAGCTTTGCTGCATCAGGGCCTGGGCAGCTCACCATCATAGAATCCACTATGAATTCTTCATTGTACCAGAGGGTGCTTGAGGATAATGTGAGGCCATCTGTCGGAAAGTTGAAGCTCAACCGAAGTTGGACCTTGCAAAATGACAATGACCCTAAACATACCAGTAAATCCACCAAGGAATGGCTGAAAAGAAAGAAATGGAGGGTTCTGGAATGGCCAAGTCAAAGCCCGGATCTAAATCCCATCGAGATGTTGTGGGGGGATTTGAAACGAGCTGTGCATGCAATTGTGCATGCTGTGCAACAATTTTTTGTTGAATAAATTATTGCTGTCAATTTTTCATTGTTTTTTGTTCAATTAGATCACCTTTATCTATAGATACTGTTTAAATGAAGATCAAATATTGATATGTCCACATATGTTAAAAAGATTTAAAAAAAAAACATTTCATGGGGTGTACTTACTTTTTCCACATGCGAAATTTGCATTTATGTTTATTTAAATTATACAATGGACTACAAAATGTAAATGTTTCATGATATTTGTTATATTATATCACCTTTATCTATCAATATTGTTGAAATGAAGATCAAATAGCTGTATGTTGAAATATGTTGAAAAAGTCAAAACTTTACATGGGGTGTACTTACTTTTTCACGTGACTTTACGTGTATAATACATGTATAGGGGGAAGCTGTACAGTGCAACGGTAATGTTGCACTATTCGTGTATGTCAAGTAACATCACATATGCTTGACAGATTATTTGATGTATTAGGGTTTTTATTTGTTGAATTATGCTTTTACTATACCAAGTTTTGATGAGTATATGACATACACGGATAGTGCAACATTACTCAGTGCAACAGTTTTTCGTTCACATCTTTCTTATTTGTCTTGTACAAATGGTTCTTCTTTCTTCCACAGATTGCTTTGTGACATCAAATGATGGCAGTTGCTACTGGAAATCACGTGAAAGTGTACCTTCTAGATTTGTACATTAAGGACATCAGAGGGTATAAACTTCCATCCAACAAACAAGCTCTGGGATACTTCCTGTTTCTCCACTGTGAAAACAAGCATCCTGTCAGAAGGGCAGCAACACTAACAATTGAGAAAATCATCGCATTTTGGCAAAAGGCGAATATTCCAGTTCGACACAAGCAAGACTCAATCAAGAAGCTGGAATCCCTGTTTCTCTGATGGCAGGGTCTGAAGAAGCATGCTTCAAGGAAGACAGCCACTCAGGCAAAGAATGAGGAAGATTTCAAAGACTGTTTTGATGACTTGTTTGACATTGCACATGCACAAGCCTTGAGCATGATGACGATTGAAGAGGATAAGCAGTTCCTCATGGCGCAGCGGGAAAAGGGACACCATTGATGTATGGATAAAGTTGATGGAGTCCTGTTGCGAAAGCAAAAAAACCGTCAATAAACTTTGGAGAAACAGAGAAAGTGATGCCTAACAGCAGAAAAAGCAGCTGAAGAAGCGGAGGCCCTGGCGATTCTAGAGGATAGCAACAGTTCAACCAACGAAGAATCTGCCTCTAATCGTGAGGATGAAGCTACTCCATCTGGTGCTTCTCAATTGCCACCAAAACGAGGGCGAAAAGCCATCATAACAGCTGAACTGTCAACAAGTCTCAACTGTACAAAAGTTTCAGATTGGGCTGCCATGCTGATTGTCGGTGAAGCTGCCAAAAGCCTTGGGCACAGTATTCAAGAGCTTGCCTTGAATCGTTCTGGCATTAGGTGCAGCAGGCTGAAACACAGAAAGCAGTTGGCAGAAGAAATCCTGAAGAACTTCTCTCCTAATGCATCTTTGATAGTGCACTGGGATCGCAAACTTATTCCCGATTTAACTGGAAACCAGAATGTTGATCGCTTCCCTGTACTGGTGTCTGCTCAAGGAGAAACGCAGCTCCTGTCAGTGCCCAAGCTTCCATCTGGCACAGGAGAGGCTCAAGCTCACGCTGTGTTTCATGCACTTGGAGATTGGAGTCTACAAGAAAATGTCCAAGCAATGTGTTTCGACACCACAAGCTCAAACACCGGTCGCAATAATGGAGCCTGCATTATCATAGAACAGCTTCTGGGTCGATCTTCAGTATTTGGTGTGTCGCCACCACATTCTTGAACTCATTGCAGGTGCTGCTTTCCAATAAGTAATGGGATCATCATCCGCACCAAATATTCTGCTTTTCAAACGTTTCAAGGAGCGCTGGGAGTTCATATATCAGGACACTTTTGAAAATTCTTCCACGGATGAGCAAGCAGCTGAAGGTATCGATGACATCAAGCAAAGACTGATAGAGTTCATCAACACAGCATTGATCATGGACAAGCAGCCTCGTGACGACTACCGAGAGCTGATGGAGCTCACGTTGCTGTTTCGTGGAGCTCCACCTCCTCGAAGAACCAGATTTCGAGCCCAAGGGGCCATGCATCATGCATGGTGGATGGCCAAAGTCATCTACACATTCAAAGTGTGGATATTCCGCAGCCAATTCCGACTGACCCCTCGTGAGCAGAAGGGACTTTGTGATCTGTGTGTGTTCTTTGCACGCATCTATGTCAAAGCCTGGATCACTGCTCCACTTGCTGTGAAAGCTTCCAAAGGTGACTTGTGTCTTCTCAAGAGTTTGGTGGACGATACGATCATCAATGAAGGCATCGCAAAGGTGACGGCCAAGAAGATGGCTCGCCATTTATGGTATCTCTCAGAGGAGCTGGTGGGTCTCTCCCTCTTTGATGATAACATCGCACCAGACAACAAAGACCAGATAGTGGAAGCAATGTCGAAAAATTAAGGCGAAGAGGAACCAGTAAAAAAAAGTCACAGTGACAATGGATACCGTGGATGGAAAAACACTGTCAATATTTGCTACTACCAATACAAGATTGCTCTTCAAGAAACTGAAAATTCCTTTCTCCATCTTCTAGCAGCACAGTGGGAAGAAGATGAAGACTACCAGACTGCCAGCGGTGTTGTGAGTCACTGGTCGTGACAAACGACCACACAGAACAAGGCATTGCCCTCGTCCAAGATTTCTCTGGACGCTTGACTAAGGATGAGGAGCAACTGCAGTTCCTTCTTCTAGTCGCTTCCCATTACCGGAAGAAGTTTCCTCAAGCCCTCAAAAAGACCTTGACTGGGCAGTGGGCAACAATGAGTGGTTGGTCGCCATGACA
Organism: Myxine glutinosa; assembly: GCF_964187855.1. Lineage (NCBI taxonomy): Eukaryota > Metazoa > Chordata > Myxini > Myxiniformes > Myxinidae > Myxine > Myxine glutinosa. Next base: position 185,835,367 of record NC_136262.1, on the reverse strand, counting down.
CCCCTGTTTTAAACAGATAATACCCACCTTTGTGTGAGGGGACCATGACACCCAGGATGAGTAAAGAGGATTCGAACATGCAACGCATATCTTTGGATACAGTTAATCTAGAATTAAGTGCATCAAAAATGTACATAATTTAATTTACAACACTTAATGCTTTCACTTGGTATTAGTATGGCTTCTGCAAGTTAAAAATAGGAAATATATGAACGATAAACTGTTGTTCTATGCAGCTTCCCCGATACACGTACATGGTAAAACTTCAAGGGCCTTGGGCGACCTCTAAATATTGATATTGTTCAAAAATATTTGTTTTTTTGAGGCAAGTGGAGTCTTTTGGCAGGGTCAGACCTCAAACGTTAGAAAAATTTTTTTTAACCCCCAATAAGGACCCCCTGTTACGTATTTTAGTAGCCAATTGATTTATAATTTAATTGTTTTACCATTATTATTTATTTATTTTTATTATTAACCAATTATTTATTTTCTTTCTCATCTGGGCAATATCTCAGGCACCTTTTGAGCTAGGAAGCTGATATTTGGACATGACAATGACAAAGTGATTTGGCTGTAAATGGGATTTTTGATTTAGTGATGAATCGATTAATCAATCAATCCATTAATTATTTAATTATTTGATGAATTACTTCATTAATTACTTTTCAAAAAGTTACAGATTCGGATGAAACGGTGGTGATTGAGGAATGCTCATAGCCAATTGATTTAAGAATTAATTATTTTACGATTATTATTTCTTTATTATTAATCACTTATTTATTTTCTTTATCATCTGCGCAATATCTCGGTTCGATATAGACGTGTTTATGACACAATTCGGTGCATACATGGAGGTGAAAATGTATGGGTGATCGGATGGATAAAATGAGTAAAGAATGAAGCTGTGAAATGAAAAGGATGGGAGAGGAGATTGGGCATGAGATGAGCGAGGAGGTCGCGGTGGTGCGTGACGAGGTGAAGCGGTGTGAGGTACGCGTCCAGCGAGAGTTGAAGTAGAGCACGGCCAGACTGGGGGGGAGAGTGCGGCCAAACTGGCGGGGGGATGGAAGGGGGAGGGGGGGGGAATAGAAAGACAGACATGAGAGGTAGGGAAACTGACGATGGGACAACAATAATTAAAGGAACAAATAAGTAGGGATACCAATATCACAGGCGGGCTAAAGGCATCTCAAAAGGAATTAAAAAAGGAAGTTGTGGCAACAAAAAGCGAATGTAAAATGGTACATGAAGAGCTGACGAAGAGGGTAGATGGCATAATAGAGACAATGGGAACAAAGGAACGGGAAATTAAAACGCAAATGGAGACGACCAAGTTAACGTAAGAGGGGGAGATCTCGGGAGCGCATCGGGAAATGACGGAAGTTAAAGAAAAAATGGAGGAGGTGGAAAGTGAAATTAAGAAGAGACAAGGGGAAACGGGGAATGAAATGTGGGAGGAATTGATGGAATATACTGTGCATTCAGAAAGTATTCAGACCCCTTCATTTTTTTCACATTTTGTTATGTTGCAGCCTTATGCTGAAATCATTTAAATTCATTTTTTCCCTCATCAATCTACATTCAATACCCCATAATGACAAAGAGAAAACAGGATTTTAGAAAGTTTTGCAAATTTATTGAAAAGAAAAAACTGAAATATCACATTGACATAAGTATTCATACCCTTTGCTATGACACTTGAAATTTAGCTCAGGTGCCTCCCATTTCTCTTGATCATCTTTGAGATGTTTCTACACCTTGATTGGAGTCCACCTGTGGTAAATTCAATTGATTGGACATGATTTGGAAAGGCACACATCTGCCTATATAAGGTCTCACAGCTGACAATGCATATCAGAGCAAAAACCAAGCCATGAGGTTGAAGGAACTGCCTGCAGAGCACAGAGACAGGATTGTGTCGAGGCACAGATCTGGGGAAGCCTACAAAAAAACTCTGCTGCATTGAAGGTTCCCAAGAGCACAGTGGCCTCCATAATTATTAAATGGAAGAAGGTTGGAACAACCAGGACTCTTCCTAGAGCTGGCCTCCCGGCCAAACTGAGCAATCGGGGGAGAAGGGCCTTGGTAAGAGAGATGACCAAGAACCCGATGGTCACTCTGGCTGAGGTCCAGAGATCCTGTGTGGAGATGGGAGAAACTTCCAGAAGGACAACCATCACTGCAACACTCCACCGATCTGGGCTTTATGGCAGAGTGGCCAGACGGAAGCCAAACAGTTAAATCTTGGTTTCATCAGACCACAGAATCTTGTTTCTCACAGTCTAAGAGTCCTTTCGGTGCTTTTTTGCAAACTCCAAGCGGGCTTTCATGTGTCTTTCACTGAGGAGAGGCTTCCGTCTGGCCACTCTGCCAAAAAGCCCAGATCGGTGGAGTGTTGCACTGTTGCAGTGATGGTTGTCCTTCTGGAAGTTTCTCCCATCTCCACACAGAATTTATGGAGCTCGGCCAGAGTGACCATCGGGTTCTTGGTCACCTCTCTTACCAAGGCCCTTCTCCCCCAATTGCTCAGTTTGGCCGGGCGGCCAGCTCTCGGAAGAGTCCTGATTGTTCCAAACTTCTTCCATTTAAGAATTATGGAGGCCACTGTGCTCTTGGGAACCTTCAATGCAGCAGAAATTTTTTGTAGGCTTCCCCAGGTCTGTGCCTCGATACAATCCTGTCTCTGACCTCTGCAAGCAGTTCCTTCGACCTCATGGGTTGGTTTTTGCTCTGATATGCATTGTCAGCTGTGAGACCTTCTATAGACAGGTGTGTGCCTTTCCAAATCATGTCCAGCGAATTGAATTTACCACAGGTGGACTCCAATCAAGGTGTAGAAATATCTCAAAGATGATCAAGAGAAATGGGAGGCAAATGGGCTAAATTTCAAGTGTCATAGCAAAGGGTATGAATACTTATGGCAATGTGATATTTCAGTTTTTTCTTTTTAATAAATTTGCAAAACTTTCTAAAATCCTGTTTTCTCTTTGTCATTATGGGGTACTGAGTGTAGATTGAAGAGGGAAAAAATGAATTTTAATGATTTCAGCAAAAGGCTGCAACATAACAAAATGTGAAAAAAGTGAAGGGGTCTGAATACTTTCTGAATGCGCTGTATGCAAGGGTGGTGCTCACAGCGTGATGAGGTACTTGCTAATCAAATAAAAAGGTTACAGGTTCTTGAAGAGAGCTGGGAGAGGGTAAGTCCCGAGGTGAGTAGCGATGATTTCGGAAATGTGCATGGTGCAATCGGGTGTTCGACGAGCTTGGGGGTAAGGATAGACCCGGGAGTTCTTGGAGGGACCAGTGTGAGGGGTACGAATGGAACGGAGTGTGTTCACAAGACCACCGTGAGGCATGAACCCGTCCGTGGACCACACCCACGACCTGGCCCGGGGGGGGGGGGGGGCGGGGAGGAGCGCCACACGGCAGCGGTGCACCGTGGGGACCCGGAGCGTTCGGCCCCGCACAGTGTCGCTCGCACCGTACGACGGCAAGAGCGATTTGCGGGCGTATTTCGCCCAGTTCGACCATGTGTGTCGAGGTAACTGTTGGGGACCAGACGAAGGTGGGATGCACCTTGTAGCAGCACTGCGTGGTGCGGCGGTGGAGGTCTTGACTGCACTACCCCCGCGTGCTTCACCCTGTCAGACCTCCGTTCAGCCCTAATAAATCGGTTTGGTGTGGAACAGCAGAGCAAGCTTGTTAAATCTCAGCTCGCAGTTCTTAAACAGAAACCCCAAGAGACCATTGGGGAATTGGTTTACGACATTCGCCGCGTGGTGGCGATAGCGCATGCGGACATGACAGCGTCCTTCCAAGAAAGCTTGGCGCTGGACCACTTTATACAGGCCTTTTAGGACCCTGAGCTTCGGCAACAGCTGGCCATGTGGCGGCCGCAGTCCCTGAGCCAGGTGGCCGACGCTGTGGCCCATTGGGAAGCGGCAAGTCCCCTGGCCCGGGGGGGGGGGGGGGGGCGAGCGCCACACGGTAGCGATGAAGCAGGTATGGCCCATACCCAGTGGCCTGTCCCTGGGGTGGGGGGGTGTGGGGGGGGGTCCGCCCCTAAAAGTGGCACAGACCTGGAGGACAAGGTCCGGAGGCTAGTGGAGCAGCGATTAGCAGGGTCCGGACCATGGCAGGCGGTTCCGGCGATGGCACACGGTAGGCCACAACCAAATACCCCAACTCGGATCTACATGGGGGGTAATTTGGAATTTCGGAGGCATGCACCTTACCAGGTGAGGTGCTACAACTGTGGCCGGTTGGGTCATCTGGCGCGGGACTGTAGAGCCCCACACAGGGACGGACCCCGGCACCCGGGACCACCAACTCCGCCCCGCACGGATCAGATTAGCCAACCCCAAACACCACACCCTCCCTCCCTCCCCCCCGCCAGAACCCGGGAAACTACCTCCACAGACAGGGGCTCATAGCTTAGAGGACTGAGCGAGTATGGTACCTCACGTGGGGGTGCGGTGGTGTAACCATCCCCACCTGATGGGGGTGGGGGGGGGGTCCATGAGCATTGGTTGAGGGGGATGGCATTGTTAGATCCACGGAGGGGCCAGAAATGGTTGCTTTCATGGGGCCACCGAAACTCTAGCTGAAGGAGGGCTAGGATAATGGTTTGGGATCTAGGGAGACTATAGGGATCGAGATTTAGGTCGTGACCATGAACTGTAGAGGGGACGTAGAGTTTAGTTGGTCGTTAACAAAGGGTGTGTGCATAGTGTAAAGGAACGACGGGAGTAGCACGAGCTATAGGGGAAATCTGTTAAATAGATGACGCTGTGTGTGTGAGTATAAATTGAATTGTGTTGTTGTGAAGAGAATTGTTTTGAGTAGTACGAGTGGAATGAATGGTGCGAAGGATTGAATGGGGGGGGGGGGGGGGGGGAGTGGACCAGGCTAGGTAAGGCCATAGGTAGGCTCAGGGAGCCAGTGAGGTCAGCATGTGAGTGGGCCCGAAAATCCAGGGAAAGGACTCGGGTTGCCAAATGCCAAGGTGGGCATCGGGTGTTAAGTGCCAAGGAGGGCCTTCCCCAAATAGGTTAGGGTGAGGAGTAGGCAAGCTCGGGAGGCAGCTCCATTGGACGGGGGTGGGATTGTCCGGGAGAGGACATGTCCCGGGCGCAGGCGGGTAGACTTGCCGGTGAAGCCACATGACCCAGCCCCGAAATTGTGCAAAGGCACAGATAGAAAAATCGTGGGGTGAGACCCAAATTCAGGGGAGCACGATGTGTGGGCAACAGGAATTCAGGTTCTTAGAACCGCATAGTTTAAAGAAGGCCGATTGTCAGGGTACGACCCCGGGGAGGTTAAATGTGTAATGATGTTAGTGTCGTTAGGATTTTGTGGAGACCCCTACGCACCATCCACAAGGGGATGAATTTTGCGCCACGGGGCTCGATGTTTGACGGGTGAGATGAATCACAAAGTGGGTGCAAAACATTGTGTTCATTCCACCTTTCCTTCCTGGGAGAATATGGGGGGAATTAGGGATGAATTTGGCATTAGAGGGGGACGTGGGAGACAAGACGTAGATACGAATTGTAAATACAAGGAGGGCTCGGGTAGTGTCGTGGACGGTGGGGGTGCGAATGGTTAGGGCCGAGCTCGAGCTCACTCTGCCGGCGTTCCTCTCCCTCTCACCGCACCAGGTATGGCATTACCTGTTTTGCCTTTGTTCTGCTTGTGCCATCGTTGCCCTTTCCTTGTGCTTGTTGTGCTTTGTCTTCCTCCCCGTACCAGGACCATCATGAGGACTCACCTTGCTGTCGCAGCGTCTTGCTGCCATCCATCATCACATTATGGACCAGTAGCCCTGTGGCCATGCATTCCTGCTGTTGCAGCTCCTGGCTGCCCCCATCATCTTGCTGGGTGGACCACCTGTTGGGTGGCATTGATGCCACCCCTTTGAACCACGTGTCAGTGGCCCTGTTCACGAAATAAAATGGCCCATGTGTGGAAAGAGGACAACTAGATCGCCCTTATGGTCTTGAAATGACCTGTATGCCGGTCAGAGCCAGCCGGTTTTGTTAGGAAGCCTACCAAGGCAAGAAGCGACAAGATGACCCCAGCAACGAGTGCCTCCCATTCTTTCTTCCTTGAGTCCAGGTCCTAGGCCATAGTTTTTGTAAATAAACCTTGTGTAGTGTGTCAATGTAAAAATGTTGCCCACCGGATATGTGTTTAGTTTCAAAATTCCGGCAATATGCGAACAGTATCAGGTTGTGGGTGTGAGTGTTAGGTAGCTTCTCAATGCATTAGGAGGGACATATTTAGTTTAAATTGTCACACACATTGGGGTTAGAGTTAAAATGTTAAGGGAATTACATATACGTGTCACACTCATGGTAATGTCAAATGAATGCCCAGCTCCCCCAGCCGCTCCTCCTGTGGACGACTCGGGTCGAGTCTAGGCGGGGGGGGGGGGGGGTGGTGGGGGGTGGTGTTACGGTTGGAAAATAAAAGAAACCCCCTCGAGTTAATTACACGACAACATGTAGCCTGCATTAGTCAGTTATTACCCTTGCCGAGGAGAAGGTATTGCATTTGAGTCAGTTTGTTACTTGCCGGAAAAGATTCCGGCAAGTATGTTGGTTGGTTGGTTGGTTTGTTACTTGCCGGAAAAGATTCCGGCATATATGTTGGTTGGTTGGTTTGTCTGTTTGTCTGCAGTACTACGTCTACATCGTTGCACCTAGAATCGCCATACTTTACACACATATTTGTCTTGCCCTGGAATGGACTGTGCCCAATTTTTAA